>NC_060074.1:83080500-83741000 GCF_922984935.1 Meles meles | reverse complement strand
TGAAACTACCCAAGCCAGTACATTTCATGCAGCAGCCAAGTAAAGCATATCATTCACTGAATGTTCACACATTTATAACAATGTATAGAATCAGGTTTTTGTTAATTTTCTTTCTTCTAGATGTTCTTAAACGTCTAGATCTGAGGCACTAAACTGAAAGGTTTCCTGGCTATGCTATCGAGGTATTTTATTTTCATTGGAAGTTGTCAATAGAAAAAAAGCCAAAGCTACACAGAAAACTAACAGGCATCTTTAAAATATCTAAAATATCGCCTGGGTGGCTCAGTGCGTTAAGCCTCTGCCTTCCGCTCAGGTCATGATCTCAGGGTCCTAGGATCGAGCCCCGCATTGGGCTCTCTGCTCAGCAGGAAGCCTGCTTCCCCTTCTCTCTCTGCCTGCCTCTCTGCCTACTTGTGATCTCTCCCTGTCAAATAAATAAATAAAATCTTTAAAAAAAAATAAAAAATCTAAATGTTAATCATTATTCTCCTCTAATTATACTGTTAACATTCTTAAGAACTATGTAGTACAGTGGAGTGAAACTTAGGGCAGTTAGATTACAATTCACCTATGATGAGATTCTGCTATATAATTTCTTACAACCCACTACATCCAGTGATGTATCTTGAAGTAGGCCCAATGAAAGCATCCTTCCCCATAAAGAGTACAAGCTCACAAATCGCTAAAACTTTTATTTTAAAAGGAAAAGGAAAATCTGCTGACACTGATGAAATTTTGGACACGAGGGTAACATTAAACTATAATTAGAAACACACACAAAGAAATTATTTGCTTTACTCAATATAAGTTTCCCAAATATCATAATCTCCTCGGAAAATTCTTCTAAAATATTATTTCTGTGTCTTAGTCATAAATCTGGGATCTACAGAATGTTCTCTGATTGACCTGCTGTACTACCAGGTCTCAGGAACCACAGCTCTACACTACTGGCTCAAATGAGTTGCAATACAGTTCTGACTTTTCTGCCTTAGGTCATTCTGCTGAGTTATGAGACACACATAAAGGCAGATACATATATAGGGCGGGAAGATTCTTACTACATCAATTCTAGAGTACTTCCAAATTGTAAAGCAGAAAGGTACTAGCCATTGAAAATTTGTTTCTGTGTTGCAAAAGACAAAAATGACAATCATAGACATGTGGCACATGAAGCTGCCTGCTCATAGTTTTTTAAATATTTTATTTATTTATTTGACAGACAGATCACAAGTAGGCAGAGAGGCAGGCAGAGAGAAAGAGAGAGAGGAGGAAGCAAGCTCCCTGCAGAGCAGAGAGCCCGATGCAGGACTCAATCCCAGGACCCTGAGATCATGACCTGAGCCAAAGGCAGAGGCTTAACCCACTGAGTCACCCAGGTGCCCTGCTCATACATTTTCAATGAATTCTACAACTCACATTCTTACAATTGAAGAAGAAATGCTAAAAGGTGAAATACTAAGATATATTCATTGACCACTACTTAGCTTACTTATATTTGGAATTTTATGTTTCTTAAGAAGATGTTAACCAAAGCAGGATAACTATATGAATGAATTTAAGACACAATCATGTGTATGTACATTCAGTTTTCACTTACCAAATGAGGTGGCTTATTTATCACAATAATCACCCATTTCTATGCTTTCTAAAAACCACATGTTGATTAATTGCTAAATTTTATAAAGCATGTCCTTTACTGCTCCTGAGATTACAACCACTTATAGCTCCTGTTTCCTCATATGACTTCCTAACTCCAAACCTCACTCAGAACCTCTATCTATATTCTTCATTGTCTCTACATTACATATTTTATTTTTAAATTTGTTTGAGAGAGAGACAGAAAGAGAGAGCAAGAACTGAGGAGAGTGAGAGTGAGAGGCAGAATCCCTGCTGAGCAGGGAGCCCCACATGGGGCTCAATCCCAGGACCCTGGGATCATGACCTGAGCCAAAGGCAGACACTTAACCCACTGAGGCACCTAGGTGTGCCTATATCATACATTTTAAGTTAACTCTAGCCAACAATAAAAATGATTATTTAGAAAAATCTCCTAAATTGTAAAAAAAAAAAAAAAAATAACTAGAAAACAAACAAATGACACTACTAATGTATTTCCAAATAGAGCTCAATATCCAACCAGGTGTCAAGTGTTTCTCCAGCCTAGGGATGGTAAACAAAAATCTATCTGGTGCGTACAGCCAACTTAACCCCTTCACCTTAGGCTAGTTCTAATCACTGTCTTTCAGACTAACAAAACACCAAACCATCCAGGGACAATCAACGTGAACAGACTCCTAGGACAGCCCCTCAAATCAGATTTTTTTTTTAATTGAACTATAGTTGGTACATTATATTACATTAGTTCCAAGTGTAAAACAGTGATTTAATAAGTTTATACACTACGCTCTGCTCACAAGTATAGCTACCACCTGTCACCATACACTATTACCATACCACTGACTATACTCTCTATGCTGTACCTTTCACCTCTGTGACTTACACATTCCGCAACTGGAAGCCTATACCTTCTACTCCCCTTCACCCATTTTGTACATCTTCCCACACCCTTCCCTTGTGGCAACCAGCAGTTTTTTGTATTTCTTGGTCTGTTTCTGTTTGTTGTTGTTTTTATTCATTTTTTTTTTTTTTTGGATTCTACATATAAGTGAAACCATTTGGTATTTTTCTTTCTTGGATTTCACTTACTATAAAGCCCTCTAGGTCTATATATGTTGTAGCAAATAACAAGATCTCGTTCTTTTTTGTGGCTGACTAATATTCCATTTTATATATCTATATCTATATACACACACATATATAATGTATACATATATACATTATAAACACACACACACACACATATAATGTATAGTGGTATGTATGTATATATATGTATTTATATACCACTAACCTGAAAAAAAGGTCAGGTACTTTAAGTCTAGACAATTGACAAAATATCTCTCAGCCTGCTGATTAGCAACAGCATACAACATATACATTATAAGATAAAACCTGGTTTTGAATATCACTGTCCTAAAGAATCTAGAATTATCAAATCTTACGAAGGCACAGATTATGACACTGGCTTTGTTTTTTGTTTTTCTAAGATTTTTACTTATTTATTTGTGAGAGAAAGCACTACAGAAACAGAAAGGGCACAGGCAAGCATGACTAGGGGGCCAGAGGGAGAGGGAGAAGCAGGACCCTGGGATCATGACCTGAACTGAAGGCAGAGAGTTAACCAAATGGGTGCTTTGGATAACCACCCCCTACACCTGAGAATAAATTGCTCAATAAATTATTGAATTGATTTAATAACTATTTTAAAGTAAAAAACATATGGCTTCACCAAAATAATGCTGTTGTTTTAAATCATTTATAAGTCATGCCACAAATTTTGGGCACTCAACTTGTCAGTTGTGTAAACTAGATATAAAATTTTTGGTGATATTATATGGTGATAATATTTCATTGCTAATTTAGCCCAATAAATTAATAAGACAGCTATACAACATATATTTAGAATACTTTCCAATTTCCATGTGTATATGTGTGAATTTCCATATGTCTATGTGTATGAATGACATATGGATGTGTGTGTCTGTGTATACATATAAATGAGTTTATGGCTTCAGTTTCCAGACATTGTTTTTAAAGGAATAGTTTCAGCACATTATACACTAATTGTTACTAGGAATGACATTACAAATAAAATAGAAGATAAATGCAATCTATAAAAAGATTAAATATTTATTTATATAAAATAAATGTAGAAATGCCTCCTTGTATGATAGTGAGAAAACCAAGGAGCACAAAGCTGATAACAAGGATTCTCAATCAATTCAATTAAACAAATTTTTTTTTTAAAGATTTTTATTTATTTGAGAGAGAGAGAGAGAGCGTGCGCATGAGCAAGAGATGGGGAGGGTCAGAGGGAAAAGCAGACTCCCTGCTGAGCAAAGAGCCTGATGCTGCACTGGATCCCAGGACTCTAGGATCATGACCTGAGCTGAAGGCAGTCCCTTAGCCAACTAAGTCACCCAGATGCCCAACTAAACAAACTATTTAGTGAATCAGTATCCATTACAAGCCCTTGGGAAAACCCCATGGGAAAGATGAATATTAAAGTTGGCCTCTATCATCAAAAGCTTAAAGTCTGGCTGGAAATAAGATATATGAATATAAAAGTAGAAAAGGCAGTAGAAGTATAAAACAAGGGATAAACTCACGGATTTAGTAAAGAAAAGGGCTTTAAAGAACACATAGGCTACTTTTTATAAGAGCAGAAATTAGGCAGAGATTTTTAAAAACCTGCCAAGATCACACAACTTACATATAAGCAGCAGCTGTTGCCTTTAGTGATACCCAGTGTTCTGTTAGCAGTGTTCTGTTAGTCTGAAGTGGTGTGAAAAAAAAACCCAAAACACCCTGTAAAACACCAAAGGAGCCATCAAAATTATCACTGGACTTTTCTTTAAGGGAATAAAAATACCAAATGAATGCATTCTGAAAGAAAACTGTCAGTATCCCAGATGTTCAAGACTAACAATCCAAATGTGTACCTGTACAATTTATGTTAATAAACATCTGTATTTTTAAAATAATAAACTTTTTTAACATTAGAAAGCAATACATATTTATCATATGAACTTTGGAAAGTTGGTAAGGAGTCATGTGAAGAAGAATCACTGAGCAAAATGAAATCAGATAATCCCTGTCCTGGCAATATCTAATAAAACAAATAATTAAAAAGAAATGTCCTAGAGGGATTATGGGAAGATGGATTGTGGAAAGTAGGAAGCACCACGAATCTATCTCCACTAGAAAGCAATTGTACAGGACAGAATGTGATATAACTATTTTGGAACTCTAGAGTCTATTTAAGGTTTGTAATATCCAGAGGAAGGCTTGGAAAGCAAACTGCCATTAATTTTGGTTATTTTCAGCTCTTTGCTCATAGCAGCACCCATCCCCCACTACCATGTCCAGTGGGAGGCAGCTATCAACCTGTTACTGGAGGATCTTGCACACAGCTTGTGGTGACAGAATGGGTAAAAGGGATCCTACAGGATACAAATGTCAAGGATTTGTGCTGATTGTCGCTTATCTCAGAGAAACATTAACAGACAGGTTGCCATTGTTAGTCCATTTCCTCTTATTGTTGAATTCCCTCTTCCTCCTGAGACATAACTTTCATGGGATTTAAAAGGCCAATGCCCCTTTTCCCTCCCTTCATTTACTCTTCATTTTTTTTTCCCCTTTTCTTTTTTCTTTTTTTGAGATAGTGTGGTTTTGGGCCTTTAGGGGTAGGAGATGGGAGGTCGGGGGGTGAAGATGTCAGAGGGAGAAAGAATCTTATGAAGGTTCCACACAAAGTGCTGTGCCCAGTGCTGAATCCTACATGGGGCTTGATCTCACAGCCCTGAGATCATTACCTAAGCCTAAGAGTCTGCCAATTAACCAACTGAGCCACCTAGGCGCCCTTACTCTTCCTCTTTTTAGGAGCCAGAGATTACAGATTAGGATATTCAAAAGAAACTGCATAAAATGAGGGGAATTAAAAAGTCATGATGCACATCCAGGGGAAGGTATAGGCTCACATACACCTGAGAGACTTTAATTTTATACCTCAAGCTGATCTTTGGCATAGAGACAGACTACAACAATTAAAAAAGTAAAATAATAAACAAAGACAAAAAAGCAACAAACCCTGCAGAATGGGAAAATGTGATTTCCAGAGCTACTAAATTATTAGTTTCAAATGACAGTTTTTAAGTAGAAAATAACAAGACATACAAAAAAAAAGTATGTCCCAATCCTCATGTTGCTCAAGGACCAACACTTCTATTTCAAGGGAAGAGTCTGCAAGGTGACAATGTAAGAAGAAAAAAAATTAATGAAGCCTATAATAGTAATATGAACAGAAACTGTAACACTGTAAACGAAAGAAAGCATTTACAAGAGAAAACAGGTGAGGATATGTCTTATTTACTTGAAGTTGTCCAAGTAGGTCAAAGATACAACAAAGAACTTTTCCTGCCCTACATACAGATGAACAAGCTCCAAACTAGTTGGTGCAAAATAATCCTCTCAGGTAAAACAAGCATTTCAAGCCATTTACTTAAAATATTAACCTAAAAAATTAGAATTACATTAAAGTTAAATATTTAACATATAAATTGACATTAGTATCTCCATGTGATCTCTTCATTAGCAAGTCAAGTCATGTCACTAATAGCAACCTGGGAGCCCTAAGGAAAGAGTGGGAGGTAAGCAAACAAAAGGGGTTACAAGTGGCACCATCACATGTTTATTCATGTTCAGCTTATTACTATACAACGCACGCTTATGGGCCCAGTTGGGTGAAATTAATGAATTTAGCTACCTTGAACTTAAAGGCATTATGATGTTTTAAAAGAAAGTGAAATAATTCAGACATTTCAAAAAATTGTGGATCCTTCCTGGAGTGAAAAGTGGCCGCCTGTCCAAAGCATATTGCTTAGCAAAGAAAGAAAGAAAGAAGAATAAAAATTCTTTATGTAGAACTTTAAAATAAAGGTAGGGAAGAAACTAATTTTTGAAAGAAACTTGTACTAGGGAGAGAGCATTTTGAAAACGTTTTTATCTCTGATTTTGTCCTGAAAATGATGTGTTACCTATAAAAAATTCTCATGCATAGACACTTAAAACTTACAGAGAGGACTTTATAACTTATATTCCTATAAAAATCATAAATAGGCTTTATTACGTCCATTTGTTAAAAATATAAAAATAATTTTCCAATCAGTTTGGAAAAACAATAATTTACATGAGAAAAGATGAAATTTACTAACAGAATTCCTACAAAATTTGTGTAAAACTGGTAGATGAGATTGGAAATGAAGAACATACAAATTATTATTTTTTCAAAACCCCTCTTTTGGACAAAACCCTAAAGTTCCAGCACAGAGGAGTATGACTTCATGACAAGGACTTTTGGTAAAATGAAAAAAGACCTCCCTCTGATGACTAAAGAAAAGAATATATAGGGGAAGATGAACCATGAGAGACTATGAACTCTGGGAAACAAACTAAGGGTTTTAGAGGGGAGTGGGATGGAGGGATGATAGGTTAGCCCAGAGATTGGTATTAAGGAGAACATGTGTTGCATGGAGTGATATACAATGAATCATGGAACACTACATCAAAACCTAATGACGTACTGTACAGTGACTAATATAACATAGTAATAATTTAAAAAATATATACTATATATTATATGCCTTTGTTTAAATTAGATAAAAGCAAAAATACAAATTCTACTACTGTTTATTTAATGTCTAACTCAGTATGGCTGACATTTTTCAAAGAACAGTAAGAATGGACAAAACAGAACTTTGCCTCTCTTCAGTTACAAAATGATGACTGGACAAACAGTCAAAATGTAAAACGAAAGATATTTTAGGACAAATCTGTGGGTGCTTTCCACGTTTTGTTATTATTCTTTGAAATGAAACTGAGGTAAGAATATATTTAAGCTGTTTTTCAGTCAGCTAGAATTAGTTTCCACATTTATCTCTTCTCAGCTGGAGTGTTTGTAGCAAGAGAAAGATTAAAATGGAATTAAAAGAAAGGCTGAAGGTGGGACAAATAAGGGACAAAATAAGTATAAATTCTGGGTTTACAGACAAGCAAACATATTCTTAGTACTTTCTAAAAGGATTAGGTGGGAATGTTGTCTATAAAATTAGGTGGCTTTAGTTAAGTCAAGTTGGGGCTGAGTATCTGGTGAGATGCTTCCTTGAGCTCCCCAGAGCTGAAGAGTAATCCCAAGTAATTGCTTTTTTGTACGCGAGTGCTAGGTAAACCTGTCCACAGTGGAGTAACTAGTAACTCCCAACAACTGTATAAAATCTTTTTCTTCTCTCCGTTTGTTCCCAGTGAATATAGAAGGGACACAATTTACTTAAAAACTCACTCAGATCCAATCAATCCAAAGTTTAAGCATCTTTAGTCCAATTATATAATGGTACGCTATTTTTTTCATTGTAATTTTATAATATCTAATATTTTATAAAATTTGTAATGTCTAATACTCAAAACTGACCAAATAATTCATACCAAAAAGTTTGTAATTCTCCAGAAAAGCCATGTTGTCTCTTACATCTTAGTTTTCAATACTAGATAGCAATCTGGAACCACATATATACATGAAGCCATACCCACACACATATGCTTGTATATACACATATATGTACATACATATATGTGCATGGATATATACAAATATACACCTCTTAGTAAATGTATTTACTTTGTAAAGTACCTATGAGACTCCCAACATTAATGAATACGCATACAGAATGGTTTTTAGTTAACACTAGTAGATCACTGTCAACAAAATAAACAATATCAATAGGAAAATCGTTAATGATCATCAGGTAAATGACAAAATCATCAGGTAAAAAAGGCACTTATTTATAAGTTATTACAAGATTTGTAACTACTGACTATGAAACATCCCATGATGTAGTCCATAAGTATCAATTTTGTATTAGTGTAAAACAATAAAAAAGATTGAGAGACCTTCTTTAAAATACACATTTAAAATATATTCCTTTTTTTTTTTTTTTTTTCAGTTTTTTTTATTTGTTTATTTACAGCATAACAGTGTTCATTGTTTTGGCATCACACCCAGTGCTCCATGCAGTACGTGCCCTCCCTATTACCCACCACCTGGTTCCTCAACTTCCCACCCCCTGCCCCTTCAAAACCCTCTGGTTGTTTTTCAGAGTCCATAGTCTCTCATGGTTCATCTCCCCTTCCAGTTTCCCTCAATTCCCTCTCCTCTCCATCTCCCCATGTCCTCCATGTTATTTGTTATGCTCCACAAATAAGTGAGACCATATGATACTTGACTCTCTGTTTGACTTATTTCGCTCAGCATAATCTCTTCGAGTCCCGTCCATGTTGCTACAAAAGTTGGGTATTCATCCTTTCTGATGGAGGCATAATACTCCATCGTGTATATGGACCACATCTTCCTTATCCATTCATCCGTTGAAGGGCATCTTGGTTCTTTCCACAGTTTGGCGACCGTAGCCATTGCTGCAATAAACATTGGGGTACAGATGGCCCTTCTTTTCACTACATCTGTATCTTTGGGGTAAATACCCAGCAGTGCAATTGCAGGGTCATAGGGAAGCTCTATTCTTAATTTCTTCAGGAATCTCCACACTGTTCTCCAAAGTGGCTGCACTAACTTGCATTCCCACCAACAGTGTAAGAGGGTTCCCCTTTCTCCACATCCTCTCCAACACACGTTGTTTCCTGTCTTGCTAATTTTGGCCATTCTAACTGGTGTCAGATGGTATCTCAATGTGGTTTTAATCTGAATCTCCCTGATGGCTAGTGATGATGAACATTTTTTCATGTGTCTGATAGCCATTTGTATCTCTTCATTGGAGAAGTGTCTGTTCATATCTTCTTCCCATTTTTTGATATGATTATCTGTTTTGTGTGTGTTGAGTTTGAGAAGTTCTTTACAGATCCTGGATATCAACCTTTTGTCTGTACTGTCATTTGCAAATATCTTCTCCCATTCCGTGGGTTGCCCTTTTGTTTTGTTGACTGTTTCCTTTGCTGTGCAGAAGCTTTTGATCTTGATGAAGTCCCAAAAGTTCATTTTTGCTTTTGTTTCCTTGGCCTTTGGAGACATATCTTGAAAGAAGTTGCTGTGGCTGATATCGTAGAGGTTACTGCCTATGTTCTCCTCTAGGATTCTGATAGATTCCTGTCTCACGTTGAGGTCTTTTATCCATTTTGAGTTTATCTTTGTGTACGGTATAAGAGAATGGTGGAGTTTCATTCTTCTACATATCGCTGTCCAGTTTTCCCAGCACCATTTATTGAAGAGACTGTCTTTCTTCCATTGAATATTTTTTCCTGTTTTGTCGAAGATTATTTCACCATAGAGTTGAGGGTCCATATCTGGGCTCTCCACTCTGTTCCACTGGTCTATGTGTCTGTTTTTATGCCAGTACCATGCTGTCTTGGTGATGACAGCTTTGTACTAAAGTTTGAAATCGGGTAACGTGATGCCACCAGTTTTGTTTCTGTTTTTCAACATTTCCTTAGCAATTCGGGGTCTCTTCTGATTCCATACAAATTTTAGGATTATTTGCTCCAGCTCATTGAAAAATACCGGTGGAATTTTGATCGGAATGGCATTAAAAGTATAGATTGCTCTAGGCAGTATAGACATTTTAACAATGTTTATTCTTCCAATCCAAGAGCATGGAATGGTCTTCCATCTTTTTGTGTCTTCTTCAATTTCTTTCATGAGTGTTCTGTAGTTCCTTGAGTACAGGTCCTTTACCTCTTTGGTTAGGTTCATTCCCAGGTATCTGATGGTTCTTGGTGCTATAGTAAATGGAATCGATTCTCTAATTTCCCTTTCTGTATTTTCATTGTTAGTGTATAAGAAAGCCACTGATTTCTGTACATTGACTTTGTATCCTGCCACGTTACTGAATTGCTGTATGAGTTCTAGTAGTTTGGGGGTGGAGTCTTTGGGGTTTTCCATATAAAGAATCATGTCATCTGCAAAGAGAGAGAGTTTGACTTCTTCCTTGCCAATTTGGATACCTTTTATTTCTCTTTGTTGTCTGATTGTCGTGGCAGGAACTTCTAATACTATGCTGAACAAGAGTGGTGAGAGTGGGCATCCTTGTCGTGTTCCTGATCTCAATGGGAAGGCTGCAAGCTTTTTCCCATTGAGGATGATATTTGCTGTGGGTCTTTCATAGATAGATTTTATGAAGTTCAGGAATGTTCCTTCTATCCCTATAACTTGAAGCGTTTTCATCAGGAACGGATGCTAGATTTTGTCAAATGCTTTTTCTGCATCAATTGAGAGGACCATGTGGTTCTTCTCTCTTCTCTTACTGATTTGTTCTATCACATTGATTGATATGCGAATGTTGAACCAACCTTGCAACCCAGGGATGAATCCCACCTGGTCATGGTGGATAATCTTTTTAATGTGCTGCTGGATCCTGTTTGCTAGGATCTTGTTGAGAATCTTTGCATCCATATTCATCAGTGATATTGGTCTGAAATTCTCCTTTTTGGTAGGGTCTTTGCCTGGTTTGGGGATCAGGGTAATGCTGGCTTCATAAAAAGAGTCTGGAAGTTTTCCTTCTGCGTCAATTTTTTGGAACAGCTTCAGGAGAATTGTTGTTATTTCTTCTTTGAAAGTTTGGTAGAATTCCCCAGGGAATCCGTCAGGTCCTGGGCTCTTGTTTTTTGGGAGGTTTTTGATCACTGCTTCAATCTCGTTACTAGATATCGGTCTATTTCTTCCTGGTTGTCAATTTCTTCCTGGTTCAGTTTTGGGAGTTTGTAGTTTTCCAGGAATGCATCCATTTCATCTAGGTTGCTTAGCTTATAGGCATATAACTGTTGGTAATAATTTCTGATGATTGTTTCTATTTCCTTGGTGTTAGTTGTGATATCTCCCTTTTCATTCATAATTTTATTAATTTGGGCTTTCTTTCTTTTCTTTTGGATTAGTGTGGCCAATGGTTTATCGATCTTATTGATTCTTTCAAAAAACCAGCTTCTAGTTTCATTGATACGTTCTATTGTATCTCTGGTTTCTACCTCATTGATCTCTGCTCTAATCTTGATTATTTCCCTTCTTGCATGTGGAGTTGGTTTGATTTGTTGTTGATTCTCCAGTTCTTTAAGGCGTAGAGACAGCTGGTGTATTCTGGATTTTTCAATTTTTTTGAGGGAAGCTTGGATGGCTATGTATTTCCCCCTTAGAACCGCCTTTGCTGTATCCCATAGGTTTTGGACCGAAGTGTCTTCATTCTCGTTGGTTTCCATGAATTGTTTAAGTTCATCTTTGATCTCCTGGTTGATCCAAGCATTCTTAAGCAAGGTGGTCTTTAGCTTCCAGGTGTTTGAGTTCCTTCTGAACTTTTCCTTGTGATTGAGTTCCAGTTTCAAAGCATTGTGATCTGAGAATATGCAGGGAATAATGTCAGTCTTTTGGTATCGGTTGAGTCCTGCTTTGTGACCCAGTATGTGGTCTATTCTGGAGAAGGTTCCATGTGCACTTGAGAAGAATGAGTATTCTGCTGTTTTAGGGTGGAATGTTCTGTATATGTCTATGAGGTCCATCTGGTCCAATGTTTCATTCAATGCTCTTATTTCTTTATTAATTTTCTGCTTCGATGATCTGTCTATTTCTGAGAGAGGTGTATTAAGATCTACTATTGTATTCATATCAATATGACTCTTTATCTTGATTAATAGTTTTCTTATGTAATTGGGTGCTCCCATATTGGGGGCATAGATATTCACAATTGTTAGATCATCTTGGCGGATAGTCCCTTTAAGAATTATGTAGTGTCCTTCTGTATCTCTGACTACAGTCTTTAGTTTAAAATCTAATTTATCTGATATGAGAATCGCTACCCCGGCCTTCTTTTGAGGCCCATTGGCATGAAAGATGCTTCTCCATCCCTTCACTTTCAGTCTGGGTGTATCCTTAGGTTCAAAATGGGTCTCTTGTAGACAACATACGGATGGGTCCTGTCGTTTTATCCAATCTGCAACCCTGTGTCGTTTTATGGGCGCATTTAGGCCATTCACATTGAGAGTGATTATTGAGAGATAGGTTTTTATTGACATCGTGTTGCCTTTGAAGTCTTTCTGTCTGTAGATTGTTTCTATATTTCTGTTCAATGATATTCTTAGGATTTTTTCTCTTTTATAGGACCCCCCTTAATATTTCCTGCAGTGTCTGCTTGGTGGTTGCATAGTCTTTTAAGCCTTGCTGGTCTTGGAAACTCTTTATCTCTCCATCCATTTTAAATGTCAGTCTTGCTGGATAGAGTATTCTTGGTTGCATGTTCTTCTCATTTAGTACTCTGAATATATTTTGCCAGCCCTTCCTGGCTTGCCAGGTCTCTGTGGAAAGGTCTGACGTTATTCTAATGGGCTTTCCTCTGTATGTAAGGAGCTTCTTTGTCCTAGCTGCTTTTAAGAGGGTCTCTCTTGAAACATAATTCATCATTCTAACTATAAGGTGTCGTGAGGACTTTCGAGAATCTAAAATCTTGGGAGGAAATCTCTCTGCCTCTAGTACATGAACGTTTCCATTCGTGAGATTGGGAAAATTTTCATAGACAACTTCTTCCACTATATCTTCTAGACTTCTTTCTTTTTCCTCCCCTTCAGGGATTCCAATAATTCTGACATTGGAACGTTTCATGGCATTGTTTATTTCCCTGATTCTGTGTTCGTGGCTTCTGAGCTGTTTGCTCCAGGCTTCCTCCTGATCCTTTCTATCTGTTTGTCCTCCAGATCACTAATTCTATCTTCTGTCTCAGTTACCCTAGCTTTTAGAGAATTTAGATTAGATTGGAACTCATTGAGAACATTTTGAACATCATCCCTGGTGGCTTTCAGTTCTGCCCTAATCAATTCTGTTTGGTCATCCATGGCTTTCTCCAACCTAGCTATTGTCTGGATAATTGTTAGTCTGAATTCCTTTTCTGACATATTGTCTATGTCGACAGCCATTAGCTCTGTTGCAGAAGGCCCATCCTCTGTATTTTTCTTCTGTTGGGTATTCCTCCTCCTAGTCATTTTGGTAAGAGATGACTGAACAGATGCAGTTGGACTTATCGATTGTGGTGCAGTCAATGTGCACCCTGGAACGCTTCTGTGCAATCAGGATTCCCCACCCAAATGAGAGAAAAAAGAAAAGAAAAAGAAATAGAGAAGAAGAAAGAAAAAAAAGGGAAAAGAAAAAAGGAAAAAAAAAGAGAGATATGAAAAAAAGGGAAAATAAAAGAGAAGGCTCAGACCAAATGGGCCACAAGGTAAGATTTGTGACGTATACAAACAAAAACAGACAAACAAAAAGACTGATAAAAGTATATGACAAGAGAAAAAAAAATATATATATATATAAGCCAAAAAAAAAAAAAAAAGGGAAGAACCTCATCAGAAAGAACCCCAAGTATAAGATTTATATATTATCAGGACAAACACAAATTCACAGAAACACTGACAGAAGGAAAAATTGGGAGAGTGGTTATAAATTCTTAGTGTGGGTGAGGAAGGTTATTTTGATTCTTCCTGAAGGTATTTTGATGTTTTTGTTAAGGGACTCAACTTTCCTAAGTTACAGGGGGATTAGAAACTGGTTTGCCTATAGGGGTAGCATTGATTGGGGAAAGGGGATTACCTTGAAGTTTAACTCTATATGTATAGTAGAAAATAAAAATTAAAAAAGAATAAACTAGACTAAACTAAGTTAAAATTTAAAAAGAATTAAAAAAATAGAAAAGCAAAAGAAAAACACGGGTGTATGTATCAAAAAGTTCAGGTTAGAAGGTTATTAAAGAATTTGATGTAGTGGACATCTCAGTGTGGTGGTAAATAGGTTAAAAAATTATCTGTATGTATAAAAAAAAAAGAACCAGAATATTGGTAAAGAGTTAAAAATAAAAGTTGTATTTATGAAGTAGTGGTGGTTGTTCTCTTGTAGTCTTTTTTTTTTTTCTTCCTTCCTGGTTGGTTTTCTGGGGGAGGGGCCTGCCACGTGGGTTTTCAGACAATGATGGTCCCTGAGTTAAATCCTCCCGCTCCCCTCAAGGGGGTGAGCTCTGAGGAAACTTTTTCAGCCTTTTGTTCTCTGGGGGTTTTTATGTTCTTTCATCTGCTTTCTCTCTCCTTGACAGCTTTTGATGGTTTTTGGAGGTTTAGAGGAGAGCAAACTGCACCCCGACCTCCCTCTCAGAGAGAAGCCTCAGAATGTTTTGCAAAAGCTGCTGGCAGAGTCGGTTCTGAGTCACTGTCCCTGGGGATGCAGGAGCTCCTCGTTGTACCCAAAACCAGGGCAGCGGTGGCTGTCTAGGCAGCTCCAGACCGCCAGAGAGGTTCCGAGCAGAGATCCCACACTGAGATTTTCCTGCTGTCCTGGGCTGGGAATGTCTGGTTTTTCCGGATGCCAGAGCTCCAGGCTAGCGCCTATGAGCACCTATCCCAAGGGAGGGTGTGGGATGCGCGCGTTTCAGGATTGCCGTCTGGCCAGTCTCCCAGCCCCTCACGGGAGCCAGACCCCACTCGTTCTCGGGCACGCTGGCGTTCAGGTGCACTGGCGGCTCAGGGATGGAGACCTGATTTCTCCGCCGCACTCTCTCTGGTTCAGCGCCAGGGGAGGCTGTCCTGGGTCTGGGGACTTAGGTCCCTGACCCTAACCGCCCAGGTTCCCACTATTACCCCCCGCTATCCTTCGCTCTTTGTTCTTTGAGTGCTTTCAACCAGACTCCAAGTTAATGCTGGTCCCCAGACACAGAGCACTCTCGTGTTGGGGTATTACTTTCCAATCGGTCACCTCTGGTGGCTCCCTCCCCCTTTTGTTTATCTTCAGGTATCAGTCCGATGCTCCCAGTCTGATGCTTCCAGCATCAGTCCGATGCTGCCACTGGCATCTTCTGCTCCTGTAGAGATCCAGACGTGTATAATTCTGATCTCAGGCTGATTTCATGGGTGGTCGGAGTTCTTTGGTAGGTAATCAGCTCACTTTAGGGTACAGGTTGAAACGGTGCCTCCTCCTACTTCCCCGCCATCTTGACTCCCCCAATATATTCATTTCTTAACACACATTTGCAAATAATCTATAAATCCTTTCATCTTTTGAAATGTATCTTTTCACTGGCACTGATTTATCTCGTAACTACATCTTAAATGTTGTACTAGCCAACAGCACTCTGTCGTCTCTGAGCACATGGAATTTGACTAGAAATATGCTGAACAGGAAGAGGAATGAAGAATGTGATTCAAAGCTAATGTGTTTACTTGGATGCATAAACAATATAAAGGCAACAAAGATGTGAATCAATGAAAACAGCATTTTTTTTTTTTTGGACAGAGGAAGGTATCATACATAAGACCCAATAATTAAGACCTGGGCACTAAAGTCAGTGAGTAAGAAGAGAGCACATTTTTTTTTTTTTGAAAAGTGTATGAGTATACTTTATACTCATAAAGTTACTCCAGGGCATATGTTTATTTAAGAATAATAATGAATAGACTCCTTCCCACTATTTATTTTTTCCCCTGGACATGCTCACAGTTGAATTCATATTAATATTACATGCTACAACCCCAATGTATCAATTAGCAAACATTAATTAAACTACTTTAAGAAGGAAAAAACGGAAAATACTGCCTTAGAAAGAAACCATTTGAGAATTTTTAGAAATTATCCCATGTAAACCTGAAATCTCGTAATTTACTCTAAAAACTTTAAGAATCCTAAAAACTTTAAGAACAGTTTGTTGTTTCTAATGAGACTCTTCAGCTTATGCAGAAAACATAAGAAAACCAAATCATTACAATCTGAGTACTAGGCCTGAGATTATATTCTCCCATTGTGTCTAATAATACTAATGCATAAATACCCCTTGACTCCCCATCAACATGCTTAGATAACTTTGCCATGACAGTTGAAAACTCTGTTTAAACATTTATACTTTTATAAGATCTCTACAAATAGCTGGATTTTTTTTAAAAGGGAGAGATTGCGAAAAACATATATACAATGTATACATATTTATATATTTTGTTTTTGTTTTAAAAAGACAGCTTTGAATTTTTTCTTATACAATATTATACAATACATAGGAAAACTTAATCTTTTTGAGACTCCAAACCAGAATTTTCAGTAACTTAAATTATTCCTTGTACTGCAAAATAGCTATTCATCAAAGTGTCTTTATTAAAGTTATAGACTCACTTATTTTTAGATCATCAAACTTAACTCCTTCATTTTCACATATGAAAACACTGAGACACAAATTTAGTCACAGATCCAGTTACAGTCAGATTCAGGTTAAGTTCTCAGGTGCAATATACCTACCCTTCTCCACAAACCACCCCCCTACCAACCAAGGTTAACTTATGATCAATTGTGAACAGACAGGTTCAAATATACTGTTACCTATACTGATGTCATTCTTTATACAGCTCTTATGTAAACACCATTCTCTTTATACAGCTCTTTTGTAAAGACTATTCTCTGTTCTGAAAAAATTGCTATTCTCTAACAACTAAGGTAAGGAAAACAACAACAAAACCACCCTCATTGAAACAAAACTCCCCAAAATAAACAAAAGCACCAGTCTAATTAACTGGCTACAGGGAGAACTAATTCATTCTTCTACCTGAAAAAAGTTCAAATACATTCGACCAATTAATTTCCTAATTCTTATAAAAAAGCTGACTGAGCATGTCAGTTTACCTTGACTTCCTTCAAAAATGTCACCAATGTTACAGAAAAAAACAATAAAAAGAAAAATGTATGCCATCAGGAAAACTAAAAAGATGAGATAACCAAAATGTTGAAAAACTGTAAGTTATGAAGCACAGTGACTACACAAAGGACATTACAACCCACTATTTCTAAAAGACTTCTGTAACACCCAGGTTTTCTCAGAACTCCAGAATAACTATAAAATCTAAAGTAGTAGGACAACAACCATAAAAGAGATGAGGAAAATGAATGATAAAGGACTTTACCAATCTCTAATTTGGGATATTCAGCAGCAGTTCCATTTATCCCAACTGAAGGCTACAACTACAGTTCTTTTTTTGTTTTAAGATTTTATTCATTTATTTGACAGAACAGACAGAGATCACAAGTAGGCAGAGAGGCAGACAGAGAGAGAGAGAGAGAGAGAGAGAGAGAGAGAAGCAGACTCCCCACTGAGCAGAGAGCCCGATGCGGGGCTCGATCCCAGGACCCTGAGATCATGACCTGAGCCGAAGGCAGAGGCTTAACCCACTGAGCCACCCAGGCGCCCCCTACAACTACAGTTCTTGACATAAAGTGGCAGCTTCTTCTGAAGATACTTGGAATAGACACTGAGATCTGAGAAGGGAAATGGCACCCCAGATAACCTTCTGGCACTAATACGAAGAGGTCTCATACTCAAAATGCAAGGTTTTCCTTATACCCTTAAAGAAAACTTGGTAATCCCACTTTATTTTAAATTGCTTCCAAAATAGCCCTCAGTGGTTTCTTACCTTCTAGTATTCCTATCTTTAAGTAATCTTCTACCACGTTATAGAGCTGGCCAGTGTAAACAGAGAACATTGTGAAAGCAATGGAGTGTGACTTCTGAGGAGATAGGCCTTGATTTCACTTAGTCCTCCTGCTCTGAGGGAAGCCACCTACCATGTAATGAGGATAGGCAGGCAATTCTATGAAGAGGTTAATGTGGTAAGGAACCAAGGCCTCTTACCAAGAGTCAGTAGAAATTTGCCAACCACATAAGCAAACAAGTGTAGATACAGATTCTCCAGCTCCTATCAAGTTTTCAGGTGACTGCAACCCAACTAACATCTTGCCTGTAACCTTATGAGAGCTGAAGAACCACAAACATCCAAGCTGCTCCTGAATTCATGACCCTCAGAAACCCTGTGAGAAAATAAATGCTTGTTGTTTTAAACCACCACTGGTTGCAACTGTTCTGGAATAATTTTCTACATAGCAAGAAATAATGAATACATTCTGATTTAAACGTTATATATTTTTAAAAAATTACAATACTGATAATCCAATTATTAATGTTGAGAACTGATCATAAATATAGTAAATTTTCTCTAAAGAAAAAAATCTCACCAAATCTAGAGAATGGGACCAAGAAAAATGTAGATGAAAACTTGGGATATTTATGAGCTAATCAACAATATATATTATACTTGAGCCCTGGTTCCTGGCACCTATTACTCCTGAAACACTTGTAATTTCCTCAGTGTTAAGAGCACCAGAAGCATTTTTTGTTCAAATATTTGATCTCTCTGATTCTGGTTTCTACATAGGGCTACTGAAACCCTTGTAATTTCCTGGTTGGTAGGAGTGTCTTTTGGTCTAAAGAGGGAAACTCTTGGATAGGTCCTGGATAAGCGCTGGTTATTGAAAGAGTAAACCAAGATTAGAAGCTTGGAATTTTCAGCAACAATCCAATTCCCTTGAGAAAGAAGAACTGGACATGGAGATGATGACAGATCATGCCGGTGTGACAAAGCTTCCACAAAAGTCCCAAAAGTACAAATTTCAGAGTTTCTGGGTTGGTGAACACATGGAGCGGCATGCTCAGAGAAGACATGTAATTCTATACCCCTTCCAACATTCTTTGCTCTATGCATCTCTCCCATCTGGCTGTTCCTGAGTTATACCCTTTTATAATAAACCAGTAATCTAATAAGTAAAAGGATTCTCTGCATTCTGTGAGCTACTCTAAAGGAGGGGATCATTGGAACCTCTGATCAGGTTGGTCAGAAGAACAGATGACAACCTTGACCTGTGACTGGCACCTGAAGTGGTTAGGGCAGGGGATAGTTTTGTAGGACTAAACCCTTAATCTGCAGAATTGATGCTATCTCCAGGTAAACGATGTCAGAATTCATGTGAACTGTAGGACATCCAGCTAGTGTCTGAGAACTGCATGGTGATGGTGGTGTGGGGAACACTCCTTCCAACACTCTTGCTGGAATTTGGTATAGACCTACATGGTATAAACAAACTTACAAATTTATTATTAAAGAAACTAAATATGAAATTTGCAACATGTAACTAACAAAGCTAAAAATAGAATTAAAATGAAATCATGTATGATAAAAACTAAAAGCAGAAAAATTACAAAATGATTACTAATAAGACAACCAATAAGAAAAATAATGGCAGAAAACATTAAAAAAAAGTGATCACATAAGAAATGGGAAGTGTGCTAAAAAATATGCCAAAATATAACTACAGCCCCAAAGAAGCCTGAAATTTAATTTTTAAGCAAACATTCAAAAAAGAAGTTAAAAAGGATTTAAACAATTCCAATATCTAGAAAAAATATATAAGCCTTTGGACGTTTTTCTATGTACCTGATACAACCTTTGGTAATAAAACTAGATGAAGGGCAAAAAAACCCAAAAAATCATTATAGATGTATGGCTCACACAGACTTCATAAACAGAATCAAGGATTCCGGATCAAGTATTCATTAGATAATAAACTAATAAAGAATCTTAAAGAAAGCTGAAAATATGGTTCCTTAATTTAGAATAGTATGAAAAACCCATTATAAACAGTGTTACAAATAAAACCATGAACAATATGTCTGCTATTACTACTCATAATCAGTGTTATTCTAGAGAAATCAAGTAACAATAAAAAATCCCACTAGAACAACTTCATGTAGTTCCTATATATTAAAGGAGTTTAAACTCTATTTCTCTTCAAAACATAAAGAGTTAAACTGCAAAGTTCCTTCAATCTGCAAAATGCTAAAATTTAGTACCCCACTTTAACCACTGAAAACAATGTGTTTACATGTAATTTGTTAAGCTGTATATGCTTATTAATGAAAATATACATCTTTCTTAATCATAGATTATTGTTTTGTCAGGAATCTGTAACAAGCTCTTACTTCAGTAACTGACTGTAGCACCCTCTAACTGTATCAATATAATGAACTGGGGTGCCTGGGTGGTCCAGTCGTTAAGCATCTGCCTTCGGCTCAGGTCACGATCCCAGGGTTCTGGGATCAGGCTCCACATCAGGCTTCCTGCTCCAAGGGAACCCCGCTTCCTCCTCTCCCACTCCTGCTTCTGTTCCCTCTCTCGCTGGTGTGTCTATGTCAAATAAATAAAAAAAAAATCTTAAAAAAAAATAGTGAACTAAAGAGTTCCATTATTTAACATCCCACTGCCTTAGTAACTATTATAAATGGGAAAATTAAGTGATATTCTGAAGTTAATACAAAATTACTTATATAATGATAAAAGGAACAATCCAACAAGAGGATATAATAGCTGTAAATATTTGTGCACCCAACATGGGAAGATCTAAATACATAAAGCAATTAATAACACACATGAAAAAGAAATTAACAGGACTAGGACTAGATGCACTTAACAGATATATACAGAACATTCCAATCAAAACCAGCAGAATATACCTTATTTTCAAGTGCATAGAGACTTTTACTCCAGAACAGATCGTATGTTAGGCTACAAAACAAATCTCAATTCAAAGATTAAAATCATATCATGCATCTTTTCCAACCACAATAATACAAAAAAGAAATCAATCAGAAGAAAAAATCTTGAGAACACAAATACATGGAGGCAAAATAACATGCTTCTAAGCAACGAATGGGTAAACCAAGAATCAAAGAGAAAAAAAAAAAATACATGAAGACAAATGAAACTGAAAACACAACATCAATACCTTTGGGATGCAGCAAAAACTATTCTAAGAGGGAAGTTTATAGCAATACAGGCCTATCTCACGAAACAAGAAAAATCTTGAGCAATCTAACCTTACACCTAAAGGAGCTAGCTAAAGAATGAACAAAGCCCAAAGTCAGTAGAAGAAAGGAAATAAAGATTAAAGGAAAATAAGGAAAACAGAGACTAAAAACACAGTAGAATAGATCAAGGAAACCAGGAGGTTGTTCTTTGAAAAGATCAATAATATCAACAAATCTTTAGCCAAACTCATCAAAAAAATGAGAGGACTCAAATAAAATCAGAAATGAAGGAGAAGTAACAAATGACATCACAGATGTCCAAAGAATTTTAAGACATTGGGAAAAATCATATGCCAACAAATTGGACTACTTAAAAGAAATGGAAAAATTCTTAGAAACATACAATCTACCAAAACTGAATCAGGAAGAAAGACAATCCGAACAGATCAATTACTGGCAATGAAACTGAATTAGTAACCGAAAAACTCCCAACAAACAAAAGTCCAAGACTAGGGATGCCTGGATGGCTCAATGAGTTGGGCACCCAACTCTTGTTTTTGGCTCAGGTCATGACATGGAGCCCTGGGTTGGACTTCCCACTCAGGGCACAGTGTGCTTGGGATTCTTTCCGTCCCTCTTCCTCTGCCCCTCCTCCTGCTCGCATGCATGTGCTCTCTCTCTAAAGTAAAGAAATAAATTCTTTAAAAAAAAAAAAAAGTTCAAGAGACCACTTCAGAGGTGAATCCTACCAAACACTTAAAGAAGAGTTAATATTTTTCTCAAACTAGTTCAAAAAATGGAAGAGAGTAACCAAATAAAGATACCACAAAAAAAGAAAACTACAAGCTGATACCTCTGATGAACACAGGAACAAAAAACCTCAACAAAATAACAGCAAGAAGAAATACAACAATACATTTAAAAAATCACCATGACCAGGTGGGATTTATTTCAGGGATGCAAGAGTGGTTCAGTATTTGCAAATCAATCAACATAATATTTCACATTAACAAGAGAAAGGATATAAACCATATGATCATCTCAATAGATGCAGAAAGAGGACTTAACAAAGTACCACCTCCACTCATGACAAAAACTCTCAACTAAATAGGTTCTGATGAAACAAATCTCAATATAATAAAGACCATATATGAAAAACCCACACCTAACTTACTCAATGGGGAAAACCTGAGAGCCCTCCCTTTAAGGTCAGGAACAAGACAAGAACGTCCATTCTCACCAATCTTACTTAACATAGTACTGGAAGTCCTAGCCACAGTAATCAGATGAGGAAAATAAAGAAAAGGTATCCAAATTGGTAAAGAAGAAGTAAAATTTTCACTATTTACATACGGCATGATATTATATATAGAAAACCCTAAAGACTCCACCAAACTACTGAAACTGATAAATGAATCCAGTAAAATCTGAGAATACAAAATCAACATTCAAAAATCTGTTACTTTTCTATACACTAACAATGAAGTAGTAGAAAGAGAAATTAGGAGAACAATCCTATTTACAATTACACCAGGATTAATAAAATACCTGGGAATAAAGTTAAGATTAAGTGTGTTATGCTGAAACCATAATACACTGATGAAAGAAATTGAAGACAACACAAATTAAAAGATAGTCCATGCTCACAGACTGGCAGAACTAATATTGTTAAAGTGTGCATACTAACCCAAAACATTCTACAGACTGAATGCAAATCCCTATCAAAACACCAACAGCATTGTTCAGAAAACTTGAACAAATAATACTAAAATCTGTATGGTATCACAAAAGATCCTGAATAGCCAAATCAATCTTGAGAAAGAACAAAGCTGAAGATATTACAATCCCAGATTTCAAGGTAAAGCTGTAGTAATCCAAAGAGTATAGTACTGGCACAAACATAGATAAAAGATCAACAGAAAATAGAAAGTCTAGAAATAAACCCACACTTTCAGAGTGAATTAATCTACGACAAAGGAGGTAAGAATACACAGTAAGAAAAGATAATCTCTTCAACAAATTGTGCTGGGAAAACAGGACAGCTACATGCAAAAGAATGAAACGACCACTTTTTTACGTGTACAAAAGTAAGATCAAAACGGATTAAAGATCTAAATGGGAGACCTGAAACCATGAAATTCCTAGGAGGAAACACAGGCAGTCATTTCTTTAACATTGGCCATAGAAATATTTTTCTAAATATGTCTCCTCTGGCAAGGGAAACAAAAGCAAAATTGAACTAGTGGAACTACACCAAAATAAAAAGCTTCTGCACAGCAAAAAAATAAAAAATAAAAATAAAAAAATTAAACAACAACTTACTGAATGGGAGAAGATATCTACAAATGATATAGCTAAGAAAAGATTTATGTATATATACACATATATATACACACAAAATATACAAAGAATTTACACAACTCAAACCAAAAAAACATAACCCAATTAAAAAATAGGCAGAGGACCTGAGTAGTCATTTTTCCAAAGACACACAAATGGTCAACAAACATATGAGAAGATGCTCAGTATCACTAATCATCAGGGAAATGCAAATTAAAAACCACAATAACCTCTCACTTCATACCTGTCAAAATGGCTAAAATCGGAAATACAAGAGACAACAAGTATTGGAAAAGATGTGGAGAAAAAGGAACCCTCACGCATTGCTGGTGAGAATGCAAACAGGTGCACTACTGTGGAAACGGTATGGAAGTCCTTCAAATACTAAAAATACAATTACCAAATGATTTAGTAATTGCACTACTAGGTAATGACCCAAAAATATAAAAAATCTAATTTAAAAAAGATATATGTACCCCTGTATTTATTGCAGCATTATTTACAATAGCCAAGATATGGAAGCAAGCCAACTCTCCATCCACAGACGAATGGATAAAAATGATGTGGTGGACATATATATTGGAATATATATACATAATATAACGGATCATCACTCAGCCATGAAGAAAAAGTGAGATCTTGTCATCTGCAACAATGTGGATGAACCTGTAAAATATAACACTAAGTGAATAAGTCAACCAGAAGAAGACAAACACCGTAAGACCTCACTCATAGGTGGAATTTTTAGGAAACAAAACAAAACAAAAAAAGACAAAAAATCAAACTCTTAAGTACAGAGAACAAACTGGTGGTGCCAGAGAGTAGGTGGGTTGGGAGATGGTTAAAATAGGTAAAGGAGATAAAGCTTACACTTATTTTGATGGGCAATGAGAAAGGTACAGTGTTGAATCATGTTATACACCTTAAAGTAGTAATTCTATGTTAACTATATTTGAACAACAACAAAAAAACCTTAGGAAGTGAACAAAGTAAATTTCATCTTTAAAATGTAGTTCTTGGGGTGCCTGGGTGGTGCAGTTGGTTAAGCCACTGCCTTCGGCTTAGGTCATGATCCCAGAGTCCCAGAATCTAGTACCGCATTGGGCTCCCTGCTCAGCAGGGAGCCTGCTTCTCCCTCTGACCTTCTCCCCTCTCATAGCTCTCTCTTACTTCCATTCTCTCTCAAATAAATAAAATGTTTAAAAAGTGAATAAAAAAATAAAGTGTAGTTCTTTCTCATTAAAACTAAATTTTAAAAGATTAAATGATATAATTTTTGGCATATAGATTAAAATGTCTGCTCTTGAGTTAAGACAATAGTCTGCATTGGTGAGGTTGTGGAAAATGCAAACAACACAGAATGGTAGTACAAACACATATTATTAGAAGACTCAATTTTATACAGACTTCAATATTCCAATTCCACTTCCAGAAATGAACTCAAAAGAAACAGTTACAGACATACACAAATACCTAGCTATAAAAATGTTTAATATATCTGATTATAAAAAGGAAAATTAAATATCCAGGGGTAGGAGGCTAACTACGCTATGATACACACATAATGAAAGACAATTACTCTTTATAATCTTGACTGACTTGGTTTTAAAATAAATAAACAAACAATAGCACTTCCACAATTGTTTGTTCAAAAAAGACCAACGCTTTTTGTCCAGCATTTAAGGAGCTTGAAGGTTGACACTCCTGTCCTCACAGCAAAAGAAAACCTGAACAACCTGAAAAAACAACTCTAAGATCTAAGATCTGTAAGAATGAGGTCATAAAGCAAACTGTTTCTTCCAATATTAAATATACACAGGTATAGAGAATCACAGCTTACTGGAGCAGAAGCCCAGGAACAGATACTGCACTGGAAGCAATTCCAAAGTATGAAAACTTAAAACATAATCAACAAATTGCTGGAGACTCAATGTTGATTAAGTTTAAAAGTTAAAAACTCCCGGAGGGCCCAGTCTTAGAGAAGACTCCATACTTTTCCGAGTTTTACCTCCAGGAACCCTATTAGGTTTGCAGAGAGGATCAGAAAAATATTTCCTCCTGTTTTAACAACAATAAGAGAAAAACAGGCGTACTGAAATACATCTAGAGCATTCTATCCCTAACAAGGCTTGCCACAAAGCAAGCTATTTCACCAGACCCTAACCAACCTAGGGAAGAGAAATACCCAACTCAAACCTCTTCTTGCCTACCTGACTCACCTAAAGGGGGTAACCTGTGTGTATTTATGCGGGGGAGGGGGGAGCTGAGAAGTATCTGTAAAGGTCATAGCCCAAGGGCAAAGACTCTCACACAGAACAAAATCTGAAATCTAATTATAGGAATATATAATGCTTTCCCTCCCCTAACATCTTACTACCATATTAAAAGGGCTCCCGTATTAAAGCAGGGGTTTACAAGTGAAAGAAGAATGCTCAGAGCCTGTTTATGAAATCTCTGGGAATTCCAAAGAAAATAATGGAGACAAAAGCAAAAACACAAGAGGAAATTTCAGCTTCTAACACCTATGGGTACAGCAAACAATAAACACAGCCTACCTTTATGCTGAATAAATACAAAAACCTCACACTAAAAACTTTACCTCAGGTCTTTATACACAGTACAATTCTACTTAACATAATGTTACAAGGCATACTAAAAGAAAAAAAAAAGATACAGCTTAAAGAGACAGAATTTTGAAATTCTGTGACAAAATTCTGATGTAACAAAGATTTTTGAAATTAACAGACAGGGAGTATACAATAACTGTGACTAGTATGTTAAGGGCTTTAATGGAAGAAGCAGGTAACCTGCAATTACAGATTGGCATTTTAAGCAAAGATGGAAATTTCTAAGAATGAATCAAAAATCATAAACATTAAAAGAGAAATAAAGAATGCTGCTATACTATATGCTTAACAATATACACATAATTATAGAAAAAATATCATAAGGAACAGGAGTAAGAAATTACAAATACCCTGTTACATAATCCTTGTACTAACCATTAAATGGTGTATGGTTTTTTTTCCCCAAAGATTTTATTTATTTGACAGAAAGAGATCACAAGTAGGCAGAGAGGCAGGCAGAGAGAGAGGTGGCTCCCTGCGGAGCAGAGAGCCCAATGTGGGGCTTGATCCCAGGACCCTGAGATCATGACCTGAACCAAAGGCAGAGGCTTAAACCACTGAGCCACCCAGGTGCCCCTGGTGTATTGTTTTTTGAAAATGGGTTTGGAATGCTCATACATGTACATGGCAAATTGTACCAAGACCACGGAGAGAATTTTTTTTAAAGTATAATATATCCAGTGAGAGAGAGGGAAAAACCCTGAATAATGTAAAATGCTCAAAATAAGAGAAGGCAGAAAAAGAGTGGAGGACAAAAAAAGAAACAAAGAACAAGGCAACAAAGAGAAAACAGCAATAAATCTGGTAGCCATTAATCCAACTATATCAGTAAGGACTTTAAATATCAGTTGTTGAAGTAAATACAACAAATGAAAAAGAGACTGTCAGAATGGGTATAAAAACAAGACCCAATAATATGTGGTCTCCAAGAGACCTACTTTAAATATAATGAAACAGATGAAAGTACAGAAGAAGGAGGCAGACGTATCAGGAATAAAGGGTAAAGGATAAAAGTTAATTCTCCAAAAAGATATAATAATACTTGTGTACATGCCTAACAGAGGGTCAAAATACACAAAGTAAAAAAGTGATAGAAATGTAAGAAGAAACTGATGAATTACCCTTACATTTGGAGACCTCAATATCTCTCTATTGGTAACCGATAGAAAATCAGGAAAGACATACCTGAATTGAACATGACCATCAGTCAAATGAATTTAATCGATATTTATAAAATATTGCATTCAGCAAGAACAAAATACACGTTCCTCTCAAACTCATATGCACATTCACCAATGAAGACCACATTCTGAACCATATAATACACCGCACATTTGAAAGAACAGAAATTATATAAAGTATGCTCTAACATTATGATGAAATTAAACTAAAAACAAATAATAGAAAGATACCAATAAAATATCATAAGAGATTAAACAACACATTTCTAAAAAACACATGGGCCAAAGAAGAAAAATCAAGAAAAATAAAAATTGGGAAGGAAATGAAAATGCATACAGAACTCAACCAATATAAGAGATACAGCAAAAGCAGTACTTAGAGGACAACTTACAGCACTGAATACACATTATCAGAACAGGAAAAAAAAAAAAAAAAAGACCTAAAAAGTCAATTATCTAAGTTTCTACCTTAGGAAACTAAAATAAGAAAAGCAAATTCAAACCAAACTATGCAAAAGAAATAATACAGATTAGATCAGAAATCAATCAGGAAAATTAACAAAATAACTGCCTCAGTTTAAATTAAAATTTATTAACATCTTGCCAGGTGAAGAACAAAAGATTTTAAAAAGACACAAACGATTAATATCAGAAATGAGAGTAAGTCCATCAGTACTGACCTTATAAACCTTAAGATGATAAGAGAAAATTATGAACTATGCCCACAAATTTGATACCTCGATGAAATGAACCAATTCTTTGAAAGACATAACATAATAAAATATATACAAGAAAAAATAAGTAATCTGAATACATTCATATGTATTAAAGAAGGTGAATCAGTAAATAACCTTCCAAAACAGAATTCAACACGCCAAGATAGATCCACTGGTAAACTCTACCGAACATTTAAGGAAGAAATGATACCAATTCTTTACAAATGATATCAAGTCTCTTCCAGGGAATAAAGGTGAAGGAACACATTCTAACTCATTGTATGAAGTAAGCATTATTCCCTAATAAGAAAACCAGACAACGACATTACAAGAAAGGAAAACTATATTCCACTATCTCCCTTAAATACAGATGCAAGAATTCTCAACAAATTAACAAATTCAATCACACGATGTATAAAAATAATTATACAGACAAAAAAAGTGGGATTTATTCCAGGTATGCAAGGCTCATTCATCATTCCAACAGGATAAAAAAATATTTTATCAAGATATGCAGAAAAAACATTTCACAAAATCCAACACCCATTCAAAAATACACTAGGAATTGGGGAACCTGGATGGTTCAGTCAGTTAAGTGTCCAACTCTTGATTTCAGTTCAGGTCATCAGGGTTATGAGATTGAGCCCAGCATCCAAAGGCGAAGCCTGCTAAAGAGTCTCTCTCACCCTCTTCCTCTGCCCTCCCCCCCAGCACACTTACATACTCTGTCTCTTTCTCTCAAAAAACAAATAAACAAACAAAAACCAAATCAAATGGGAACCAAAAAAAGACTAGGAATAGAAGGAAACTCTTTCAATGGGGAAAAAAAAAATCTAAAAAATCAATCAATCAATCAATCTAGCTAACACTTTTCATATTGAGAAACTGCCTGCTTTCCCACTCAGATCAAGAACAAGGATCACCACTGGTATGCAAAATGTTACTTGAATCCATAGCTAATGCAGTAAGACAAGAAAAGGAAATAAAAAGCATACAGATAGGGAGAAAGAAAAAAAACTGTTTGCAGATGACAGATCATGTATGTAGAAAATCCCAAAGAATGTATACACACAAACTACTGAAGCAAAGTTCAAGATACAAAGTTAATATACCAGTGTTAACTGCTTTCCTATACACCAATAATGAACTGGAATTTGAAATTAAAAACACAGTACCATTTATATTAGTACCAAAAAAGAAAAATCCCACAATATAGATATAAATCTAACAACATACAGGATCTACATAAGGAAAACTATAAAACTCTGATTAAAAAAAAAAAAAGATAAAAAAACAAAAACAAAGAGAACCTAAATAAATGCACAGACACTCCACTTAGATGCATAAGACGACTCAGTATTGTTATTATGTCAGCTCTTCCAATGTTGATCTATAGATTCAATGAAATCCCAATCAAAATTCTCAAGTTATTCTGTGGATAAATAAACTGATGTTAAAGTTTACATGGAAAGGATAAAGGCACTGAAAAGCCAACACAATACTGCACTAGAATAAAGGTTGAGATTGGAAACTACCCCACTACAAGACTTACTACAAAGCTAGGCTAATATATACAACTGACTTTTGAAGAACAAGAGTTTGAACTACTTGGGTCCATTTACACACACTTTTTTAAATATACAAATACAGTACAGTACTGAAAGTGTCTTTTTCTTCCCTATGATTTTCTTAATTAACACCTTCTTTTCTCTAGATTACTTTAAGAATACAGCATATATTACATACTACAAACCAAATACATGTTACAAACTGCTTATGTTATATGTAAAGCTTCCAATCAATAGTAGGCTCTTTGAGTCTGGGTGTGGGAATTAAAAGTTATACACTCGGGGCGCCTGGGTGGCTCAGTGGGTTAAAGCCTCTGCTTTCGGCTCAGGTCCTATATCCCAGGGTCCTAGGATCGAGCCCCACATCAGGCTCTCTGCTCAGCAGGACGTCTGCTTCTCTTCCTCTCTCTCTGCCTACTTGTGATCTGTCAAATAAATAAATAAAATCTTAAAAAAAGTTATACACTCATTTTGAACTGTACAGGGGGTTGCAACCTGGGTTGTTCAGGGGTCAACTGCACAGTGTGGCAATGGTGGAAGGATAGAAAAATAAATAAATGGAACATAACAGAAAGTCAGATATAGACTCATAAATATCTTTGACAAAGAAGATAATTCAACAAATAAAGTCTAATGGTACTGGAACAAGTGAACATATGCGGGCAAAAAACTGAGTTGACAAAAACTTAAACATTTCACAACAGTTAACACTAAATGGATAATAAACCCATAAGTTAAGTGTAAAACTATGTAACTTCTAAAAAGGAACATAGTAAAAAAAAATCTGTTACTTTGAGTTTGGCAGTGTTTTGTTTGTTTGTTTGTTTTTCCAGTAGGCTCCACACTGGACTCCAATGTGGGGCTTGAACTCAGGGCCTTGAGATCAAGACCTGAGCTGAGACTGGATCAGACTCTTAACTGACTGAGCCACCCAAGTGTCCCTGGCAATGAATTTTTAGATACAACATCAAAAGCACAATCCAGGAAAGAAAACACTTATGGACAGAATTTTATTTAAATTAAAAACTTTTGCCCTGTGAAAGACACTGTTAAGACAAGCCACAGACAGAAAAAATATTTGCAAAATACATATATGATAAAAGACTGGTATCTAAAACATACAAAGAACTTTGAATTTTCCTGAATAATAACATATCAATACTGGTTCATCAACTGCAAAAAACACACCACTCTAGGCAAGACGTTAACAATAAGGTAAACTGGGTTAATAGTAGGAAAGCTAGGCCACTGGGAATATATGGGAATTTGCTGTACTCTCAGATCAATTTTTCTGTAAGTCCTAAAACTGCTCTAAAAATGAGTCTATTAATTTTAAAAAAATCCAAAAAGAAGAAAGAAAGAAAGAAAGAAAGAAAGAAAGAAAGAAAGAAAGGACTGATCAAAGTCACAATCTTCACTTTTCCCTGCTGTCAACTATGGTAATCCCAAAACACATGGGAAAATACAGACCCAAACTCTTTACTCTTTTTAATGACAATCTGTGAAAAACCTAGGTGGGAACACAAACTTATGGAAGATTTGTGAAAACAAAATATAAGTACAAAAAGCAGTCACTTTCCAGTCAGTAAAACAGGCAACCTATAAAATGAAGTAAAAATCTCTGTAAAATACAATGTATGGGCAAAATCTGCCTTCGGAGAATATGACCCTTTGGGAATGTTTGCTAAACAATAATGTGAGTCAAAGAAAATATTAACTACTTTAAAAATATTTTAAAACTAATTCATCTGTTTGTTTTTATTTTTAAATCAGAAGAATAGAATATTTACTGGACTGATTCAAACTGGACTGGACATGATTCAAACAACAGAGGTCTACTGGCTACTAGTTGCAACACAGCTTTTAAAGGAAATATTTTTGGGTTTTATCCATTTTAAATATTTTTTTTTTTTATTTGACAGAGAGAGAGAGATCACAAGTAGGCAGAGAGGTAGGCAGAGAGAGAGGAGGAAGCAGGCTCCCTGCGGAGCAGAGAGCCCGACGCAGGGCTCCATCCCAGGACCCTGAGATCATGACCTGAGCTGAAGGCAGCGGCTTAATCCACTGAGCCACCCAGGCGCCCCAGGGTTTTATCCATTTTAAAGTAACTAAGACATACACAAACCTAGAAGTGATTATTTTGAGAAAACAATGTAAGTTGACATTCTAGGTCATCTATATAAAAAAAATGTACATTTTTATAATGGTGTCAAGTTGAAAGCATATGGGAGAAAGTGAAAATGTACAAGTCCACCAAAAGAAAAGCTAACACACTTGGACCTTTAATCTTGCCAACTCTGACCTCAATCTTTTGGTTAAAACTTAATAGTAATTTCATTGCCACATTAATCAAAGAAGCAGTAAAATACCTAAAATTTTACTGTGTTTTTACTGAAGATGAGAAGGGACACTGGGAGAAGAATGTGGTATTAAGGGGAAAAAAGAAATGAGGGAAAACTCTGGCGTCCCCAACAGATGCTTCTTTGAAGATAAGCACCTAGGAAAGAATCTGGAATGAAAAGGAGGAATAAAACTGAAATAGAAGAAGAAGAAGAACTGTAAATTCCAGGTTTCATCTATATTTTTATTTGTAACGTGCAACTTACAACTCATTTTCCAACTTAAGCATTCCATACAATGTCTCATTGGTCAATCAATCCTATTCAAACAGAATAAACACATAACAACAAGATCACTTAATAACCAGTATTTTAATTTGGGCTAGAATTCATCTTCAAAAAACTGAAGTAATAAGACAGTTAAAATTAAATGGAGACCTCTATCTCACTCCTTCAAAAGACAAGGTTTTATACAGTAAAAGAAGAAATTTACATTGGGAAATAACCAGGCACAGCAGAAGATCAGAGTATCATTAAAAAAAAAAAAAAAAAAAAAATCAGGGGCGCCTGGGTGGCTCAGCTGGTTGAGAAGCTGACTCTAAATTTCAGCTCAGATCATGATCCCAGGGTCATGGGAAGGAGCCCCATGTAGGGCTCCGTGGAGTGTTTGTCCCTCTCCCTCTGCTCCTCCCCCATTCCCTGGCCCTGCTTGCTCACTCTATCACTAAATAAAATCTTTTGAAACAATATCAAATGTGATTCTTGTGCTGTTTTCACCTGGTTCTCAGGCTTATGCCATGAACAGAGTTTCTCACAATAGGCACTAATGATATTTTTGAACTAATTCTTTGTTGTAGGTGGCTGTTCTATGCATTGTAGGATACTCAATAGCATCGGCAGTCTCTATCCACTGATTTTCAATAGCAATTCACCCTTAACAATCAGATATGTTTCTGGACATTGCCAAATGTCTCCTGGGGGTCATACTGTCAAAGCTGAGAACCACTGACTTAGAGGCAAGAGACTGGAAAATTCTTTTCATTGGGCTCTTATTAGCCCAAGAGAAAAGGCTTCCAAATAACACCAAAAAAGTGGGTATCAGGATTCCCCCACCAAATATTCTGCAGAGAAATCTTCCCAAAGGTCAATCCGTTAGCTTTTAGCAAGGCTCAGCCAAATTCAGAGAGCATGAAAAAGCTTCTTAATGCTCTTTATATAAATTTGAACACATAACCAAGGATCACAAGATAGCTGAGGAAAGCCTCTGAGATGAAAGCCTTTAGAGCATGTTAACAGAAAGGATAACTTGGAGATAAGAGAGTAAGTAGGCAGAAATAAACTTTAAAATGTAACCTTAATTAAATGCATAAAGAGAAAAAATAATCAGGATGACATTTAAAAAATGCAGAGATCAAAAAAAGTACTGGAAATTAAAAACAAAACAATAGAAATGAAAGTCTGAATGTTTAAAGAAATCAAATAAGTATTCAAGAAACTGGAAAGCAAAGGACTGGGAGAAGATCAAATATGGGAGAGAAGAAATACATCTAAGAATATAATGTCTAATTGCAATTTCAGAGCCAAAAACACAGGCAAGGAAATCAGAGCAGAAGTATCTGAAACTTTCTCAGAACTAAGGAATACAAGTTGCCAGACAAAAGAACCCATGAAATGCACAAAGTGGATGCCTATAGACTCATAACTCACCTCACATCACCATGACATTTCAGAACGAACACTAGGTACAACAAATAGAACCTTCTATAAGCTTCAGACAAAAAGGGTATAGGAGCTTCCACTGGGAATAAAAAAGTAAAATGCAAATTGTTGAAAATACAGCTTCAAATTTTATATCAAACACTTAGGATTACTTTGCAATTCTGAAGAAAAACATTTCCAACTTAAAATCCTACACTCAAACCAAGGACAATCTAAAGACATTCAGAGGTACAGAACACCTCAAATCTGCCACTTAGGGGCGCCTGGGTGGCTCATTGGTTTAAGCCGCTGCTTAATCAGGTCATGATCTCAGGGTCCTGGGATCGAGTCCCGCATTGGGCTCTCTGCTTGGCGGGGAGCCTGCTTCCCTCTCACTCTCTCTGCCTGCCTCTCTGCCTACTTGTGATCTCTCTCTGTCAAATAAATAAATAAAATCTTAAAAAAAAAAAAATCTGCCACTTAGCTACTGGAGACTGTGACCGAACAAAATCAATTATTAATCTTAATAAATAACTATTAACCCTTTAATGATGATAACCTAAGTTAAAGAAATTCTAAAAGCGTGTACTCCAACAAAAGAAAAAAGATCCCCAAAGAAAATTCAGAGATGCAAAAACTAACACAAGCAAAGAATTACATGGGATATAAGAGAGGATATATCACAGGATAGAGACAGGTTGCATGAGGGGCAGCCATATCAAGCAGCCAGCCTAAACTGGAGATCAGAATGTTCCAGGAGAAATTCTCAATGATGGTTAGACTAGTTGAACAACAACAACAAAGACAAACCTAAACAACAACAAAAACCAACAACAACAACAACAACAACAACAAAAACTTCTGAACCTATGGAGAGGAGATGCTGATAACATGCAGAGTTTTGGGGACTGAATTAATCATAAATATTGAGAAACAATACAGACATAGAATGGTTATCTACCAAAAACTAAGGTATCACTGGAATGCTGGGAGAGGACATGGGTATTTGTGGAAAAACCTAAATTTACACCATCCACAGAGGAAGTCAACAGATAGTGCCTAAAACGGAAAATTCAAGTGGTAGCATATGTTACTTGGAAATATGGAGTTAAATACCAAAAAATCAGACAAAAAAAGTATAAAAACTGTTTGCCCCAGAGATGGGGATAGGGGGCTTTAACAGCCACCCTGTCCAACATCACACCTTCCTGGGGCTTAGAAGATGTGGGGATAAAGGCCCAACCATTTCTGTCCACCATGGACCCAACTCTGGTGGGTCACACTCAGGAAAATTAAACTTGTGACAAAATAAACTTGCGTTAAATTAAACTTGTTTTTAATAAGCCATGTAGAAGTAGTTAATATTTCAAGAACATGTTCTTTTATATTTTAAACTATTTAAACTTCTACAGTTTACATATAATAGTTTAAACTATTAACTCAAAAACTACTTGAAACTTTTCTAAATTTTAACTAACTTGGGGGCACTTGGATGACTTAGTCAATTAAGCATCTGACTCTTGATTTCAGCTCAGGTCATGATCTCAGGATTTAGTTAGAGCCCTGGATGGGCAGACCCACAGACTGAGAAAACAGAAGGGCTGCGCTGCTAGTAGCTTTCCCGGGCTATGAGGCAAAAAAAAAAGAAAAAAAAAATCAAGGCACAGGATCCACCAAAAGTGGGATGCAAATATATCATCACCCTAACTCAGTTGAGATCCTAAGAGCAATATCATCAAGATCAAGGAGAAACTAGATAGAAAACAGAACTCATATGACTCATGACTTGAAGCCCTGTTGAATAGCGCATGCATGTATCAGTGTGTGTATAAAACAAGTAATCTGAAGTCGAACATGAACTAAGTGACTTGGGACTGGTAGCATGCATAAATCAACTTTCCCAAGAAACCATACCTTCCTAAAAAAGATACCATTATCCTAAGACTTAAATAATCCTATAATTTTTCATATCCAACAACTAGGACATAATCACACAAGGAAAAAATCATGAACCACCAGAAAGAGACCCTTAAAAAATTTAAGAAACTGAAATTATCAGTTAAAAACAACAAATATGAATACTGGGCCAATAAAAGCCACAACTGTAATTTTTAGCAAGTAGTTAGAAACAGTAAAAAATTGGGTCATTTACTTCTTAAAAAGACACTGATCCAGAGATTCAAGCATCTCAACCCAAAACAGGAAAAAGAATTCTATCCAAAATATCATAAGGAAACAGCAGAAAACTTAAAAGAAAACATTTTTTAGAAATTTCTTTCAAAGCAGCAAGTATTAGATTGACAGCTGACTTCTTAAATCACTAATGGAAGCTAAAAAAATTTCAAAAACAAAAACCCACAGTGGAACATTATCTTCAAGATTCTGAAAAACAACCAAAGTCTACAGTTTAAAAGACCCAAAACATTTTTCAAGATTGAAGATGAAACAAGAGTCTGTAAGGTAAGCAAAAATTTAAGATAACTTGCCTTTAGTACAACTGTATTAAAGATACTCTAAACGGTATTAAAAAGCAAAATGAAAAAGATTTTCAAAGAAAATTCAGAGGTGCAAAAATTAATGAAGACTGAAAAATGGTAAAAATATAGGAATACGTAACTGAATGTTGATGGTAAGAACAGTACTGTCCAAGAGAAATACAATACCACGCAAAAACATAGTTTAAAATTTTCTAGTAGCCACATTAAAAAAAGGTAAATTAATTTATTGTAATTTCAACATGTAGTCATAATAAAAAACTAAATTATTTTATTGTTTTCATACTAAGTTTCAGAAATCTGCAATTTGACATTTACAGAACATGACAATTCAGATGCTAAATTGTCATCAGAAATATTTGATCTTTATTTTTATAGTTTCCAACTGAAAAGTACATTTACATATCCAAGTTGTTCCAAACATACTTAAGGGTTTTTCAATAACCAAACCAAGTATCAATTTTCCAAATTTAAATTAACAGTACATAAAACTAAAAATTCAGTTCCTCAGCAACACTAACCACATTTCAAGTTGTCCATGACCAACCACAAGCAGGCTATGGTATAGAACCTCTTTCTTTGAGTTAAAATTACAAAAAAATTTAAAATAATACTAATAGCATATAAGCCAGTAAAAAAATGAAATGAAGAGGAAATCATCCAGGAAGCAAGAAATGTTCCAAGCACACAGAAAATATTTGCCACACTGGTCAAATCTTTAAGCAAAACATAGACAACCCAACAGAAACATTGTGGTAAAGAAAAGACATTTCAAATAAGAAACTGAAATAGCCAATAAATTTTTTACAAAATGCTCAAAGTCATTAATAACCAGAGCACTGTAAATTAAAACAATAATAAGCCACATTCATCATGTGGCAAAAATGAAAAATGTCAACTGTTGGTGACACTGTTGAAAAAAGTTATGTATCATATACTGTTGGTAGGAGTATAAATTGATAGATCTATTTTGGGAAAGTTTGGCATAATCTATACTCTACAAAAATAAATGCTATGTGCATAAAAATACACGCATAAATACATTCATAGTACGGATTGCTTATAATTGTTAAAAACTAGGCACAATCCAAATGTCCATTAAACTTAGACTAATTAAATTGGTTTATTAATAAAAGAACTTACTACACCACTTACTATAGACATTACTATATAAAAATGAAAAAAACATGTGCTACAGCTAAATCCACTAACAGAGTTAAATATTGGTGCACGAGAGGAAAGTAATACATAATGTATAATCTTTTCATATAGGTAAAATACAAGTAAAATTCATCTACGTCGTGTAGGAATGCCAACATCGGTGGTTACAAAAATACTTGAAATAAAAATAGGAAATAATTACAATAAAAATTCAGTTAGTGTTAACCTCTGGAAGTGGTGAGCAGAATATTCAGAAATGGATGGGGGCAGGAGTTGGTCTCCAATGCCAAGAATGTTCCAGTTCTTGACTTTGGTAGTAATCACCAAGGTGTTGACTTAGTAATTATTCATTATACAACATAACTGTGATTTGTGCATTTTTTGCATATTTAGTATCTTAACATGAAAAATTTAAATTTCTTACCGAAGGCACTTATATTGCTTTGCTATAATTTTTTTTTCTTTTATAAAGTGGTAAATGTTGCAATACGAACAAAATTTTAAGGCACAAGAGTCTAGTTTTTATTCCTTTTCACAAACTACACACCAGAAAGAAGCACTAGGCAATAGTGTATAAATAGGGTCCACTGTCAAAACGTAAGAAGTAAAATGTAGAAAAGCAGCAACTTTAATTGACAGCGTATTCCTAAAGAACTCATTACAGAATTAAATAATACCAATACGACAAAATGAGGAATTTTAGATTACTGGTCTTAGAAGAAACTATAAAGAGTGATCATCTTTCAAAGTACTTTTACCAAAAAAGATAACTGAAAGACAGCAATGGCTCTAGTTAGGATTGTAAGAAATGAGTATGAAAAAGAAATGGTGATATTTTACTAAAAAAAAGAAAGAAAAAGAAAGGTTTATTAATGTAAATTCATGAATTCTTTAGTAGTTTAAATTATTATCTTGTGAGGGAAACATTTCCAGCAAAAATAGGTGGCATTTAATTGAGAAACCATATGAGACTAGTAACCAAAGAAACTTAAAACAAAATGCCCATTTAAAAACCTCTCATCTACACTAGAGAAAAAGAGAATTTTATGTCCCTTCTCTATAAACCGTAACGACATCGAGGACTACACCATCCCATATCCCTTTTCTCGGAACAAGCAGAGGCATTGTGCTGCAGCAACAACGCCAAGAACACGGGAGGGAAATTCCATTCAAGACTTCCCAGCTTGCTCACTCCTCCCCCAAACCACTCCAGAATTCCAAGGAGAGTAGCGAAGTAAGGAATGATGGTCATAATACCCAATGAAAGTAATGCATCTAATGCCCGAAGCTGTCAAAATTCACACACGGAGCTTTTCTCTCCTCCTGCTCTGAGCTGAAGAAACAGTCAACAGTCATCTGCAGAAGCTCCACAGATCCCATTTCTCTTTAGCAGCAGGATCAAAATTCATCACCACCACCGGGTGTAGTCAACACCCCGCCAGAGATCTGCTCCCTTGAGGAATCCCTGCAGGCGTCAGGGATTCGTCAGCAGCCTCACAGGAAGGCCACGAGACAGAAAGGGCCTGCCTGGCCTAGACAAGCCTGCCCCTTCCCGCATTCCCAGTCTCGGCAACCTTCCGTCCTCATTCTTTTCGATTTGCCTTTCGCCACTGGCGACCCTGGCTTTCGTTTTCAGGCTAGACTGCCCCATGTTACCTCTCACAGAAAAGTCTGCCCTTACCAGGGCAGAGCAGGAATCTGGCGACAACAGGAACCGCGTCAGGGTCCACTCGCCGCGTAGTCGGCTCAGCTTCACCTGCTACTGCCAACGGTACACCACTACTCCCGACATTCCCCGCGCACGCACCGCGTCTCCCACCCCGCCCCACTCCCGCCCAAACACGTGACTTACTTGCGTCTCCGTCCACGCCCACTTCCGTTCCTCCGCTTTCCCTTGGGAAGGAGGAGGGGGGCACGGGGTGTTAAAGAGTAGCGACTTCCTCCTACTCCCCGCCCCCGCCCCTCTACCCCCTGCTACAATGTCTTCCGGGTCGCAAGTGCCTCGGAGCCTTCTGGGAAACCGTATCATTTCCTCCCCTCCCCCTCCTCCTGCCTTCAACCAACCAGCCTCCCGTCAGGGAGGGACATGCGCAGTGAGTGCCTCCCGTCTCTTCTACCCGAACCCCCCTCCACCCCCCCCAGCAGAGAGACCCCAGCAGCAGCAGCAGCTGATGATGAAGAGAGAGGCAGTGGCAGAGGGGGGGGCACCTTTTATTTCTATTTTTAAAGGGACAGGACACTAATTTTACCCCACTTCAACCTTGAATTGAGGGGGGTGGGGGGAAGGCGGCTGAGTTCCTTCCCCCACCCTCCAGCCCTGAGACCTGAGAGGGGGATTGAGCCTGAGAAAGAAGAAGAAGGAGTTTCTTCTTCGAAAACCCCCATCCACGACTCCTACCCCCTCACCCCTCCACTAGCCTCCCTCCCGAGCCCCCTCCACCCTCCTCCTCTTTGGCCGTGAGAGGAGGAGAGAAAGAGACCAAAAGCCTCTTAGCAACACAGACCCTTTGCTGCTGCTGCTGCTGCTGCTGCTACTGCTGCTGCTGCTGCTGCTACTGCTGCTGCTGCTGCTGCTTGGCCCTGGCTGGAGACATCTCACTACACCCAGGAGCAGCCACTTCCCCAGCTCTCCTCCTCCTTCGCCTCCTCCTCCTCCACTCCCCCCCCCTTTATTACCCTTTGTGTCATCCTCCACAGCTCCAGGGAAGGCACTCAAAAGTGGGGGGCAGGAAAGGTAAGTGTGTCTGTGGGGGCTTCATTGCCTTCCTCTGGCTCTGACTTTAACTCCGGGCAACAGTAGCACCAAACCACATACGCAGTGGAGCTCCGGGGTGAGGAGGGGGTGGTGCTGGGGGGGGTGAAGGAGGGGTTGGAGTGGGGAGGGGTGTGTGAGGTGGGTGCCCATCCTGTCAGAGGAGGAAGGGCACTTTTATTTTTATTTGCTGTTGTCAAAAGTGGTTTCTCTTCTTCAGCTAACATCTGATTGTGTCTTGCTCCAGTGGGGGAGAATACAAAAACAACCCCCTCCTTCCTCCAATGAGGCGCCAGGGAAAGAGACAGAAAGAGGCACACTTTCTAGATGTCACTTGAAAAAATTCATTTGGAGAGCTTTTTTCCTTTTTCCCCAGGAAAAGCTCCACTGCATTCGTTTCTGAGTGGGAAAATGTCGGGATTTGGATTGTATTGGAACTGCTTATCCATTTGTAGACCTGAGTGTTTTCCCCTTTTTGGTTCTGTATATGGTTTGGAAATTGACTTCAGTGTTGGAACAGACTTGATTGGTTTTTGCTTTCTGGGTTTAATTTTCCTTTTTTGTTGTTGTTGTTGTTGTGTCTGACCTGCATGGAAGATTTCAAATTTTTAGTTGATAGAGGCCTTTGGTTAGGTTTTGACTTGTATTACTGCTTTTTTTGTTAAATGTTTGTTTCATATATTAGCATGTAAAGTTCAAAGCTTAAAATGCTCAAAGTTTAAATACCACGGGTATTATCTCTCCCTACCTACGTTCTTGATAATTATTTTCCATGAGACAAGAATATTAGCTATTTCCTAATTAATCTGGATATTTTTCTAATCTTTGTAACTTGTCTGAACAAGTAATCCCCATTGAAAACTTTATGTTGTTCTGGCTTCATAAGGCCAAACCTCTCCATCAATAGTTTGCTGGATTGGTACCACTTTCAGTTTTAACTGAATTATTTATTTAGTGTTGTAAATTGAGATGAGTTTTTCATCTCTTGGGGTACTGAACCAAATTGATCACTGTATGTGAAAGGAGACAAATTTCTAAAATATACTTTCATGAGTCAAATCATGAAGTCGTACTTATTATATTCATTTTAGTTAGACAAAAATTGAAAGATAAATCCAGATTTCGGTTTATAGAATAACAGTCTTCATAAAAATCACTATGGCTTTCAAATTCAGTGCTGTATTTTATTTCACAAATGCTAGAAACTGTTTCCAGTGTAGGCCTTTTACTAGGGCTTACATTGGAAAGTGGCATTTTGTTTCATACATGCATTTCTTTATCCTTTCCTTGAAGATGGATGCACACATACATATATACACTCTCTCACACACACACACTCTCTCTCTCTGTCTCTCTCTCACACACACACCCTTTTTTGTAACTGCATTGGTATCTCTGATCCCATAATTTATGTCAGCAAAAAATAGTCTTTTGTAAAGCAGCAATTTTATGATCAGACTAGTAATATGAAAATATTACAATTGATATGAAAATAGCAATTTGATCAAATAGAAAGGATTGAAGAAAAATAAATTAGATGGATATTTGATGTAAATATTATTAAAACATGGTAATACTTTTTAATTTTTATTTTCTTGATGTAAAACCAAAATATAATGATGCTTCTATTTTAGTGGCAGAAATGCATTGCAAATGTAGAAACTTATTCTGTAAAATTTTCATTAATGTGTGCAAAAGTAGACATTTCAACGCGGGGGGGGGGGAGCTGTATAGCAATAAACAATATGGTCTTATTTGCTTCCTTTCTGTCATCAATTTGAACAGTTTCTTACCTTCCTCTGAGGTGTAATTGGTGCACTTCAGCAGAAATCTGTGTCAAGTTCAAGTTTTTCTCCCAACATCAATACTACTATTTCAGATCCACCTAGGATTTCTCCTCCTCACCCTACTTCCTTAGCAACCTTAACATAAGAGGGAGAAAGTAGAGCTTAGTGAAGAAATCAATTTTAAGTAAAGCAAATTGTGTATAGAATTGGAAGATAGTTGCCCCGTCGGCAGCTGAGTGAAAATTTACAGTCTTGACTATGATACCTTTACTTAAGTTGTGTCTGCTTTTCTTTTGAAAATGTTCCTATATCCCACCACTCATAGGGTAATTCTGTGTGGTTTGAGAATTCCAGACTTCCTCTAAGTTGGATAATGATTTGTATTTAGAAAACCCTTTTAATTATGGCTTAGATTTTAAATATTAAGACATTTTAGGATTGTAATTTTCATCTAAGTGATATCTTGGAGATCACTTTATCCTAGCTCTTCATTTTTCATATTGCTGAAGTTCAGAGAGCTTGAGGAACTTGCCTAGGTTCCAAGGCTTCTAAGTGGGCAGAACATGGACCAGAGAACTGAGGTCTCTTAACAGTCACTATGCTATACAACCTCATTTTTTTTTTTTTTTTTTTTTTTTGGTCAGAAATGAGACTCATTCACAATTTTGTGTATAGCACTTAGGGATTTTATATGGAAGCATAGTATTCTAAGAATATTTAGGTATATAGCTTTAAGCCAAAATTTTGTCTATTTATAACTCACTTATTTGTTGTTGATTTAAGAGGTACTGATTTCTCTCATTCTAGATAGTTACTATTAGAATTATTTCAGCTTCCTCTGATGCTTATTTTTTCTCTGCACTTCTAATTAATAAATATACTTCTTACTTCTTACTCTTGGATTAAAGACATGTATATAAGAATGATACATATTGTATTATGAGTGTTTACCTGTTAGTCTTGCTCTGTGAACCACTTAAAACTAAGGATTTTTGTCTTGTTAACATTTTATATCTCTCACAGCAGTGTCTGGTGCACAGTAGGCCGTACTGGTTATTTGTCGTAATTGATAATAGAGTTAGGCATATTTGAATTTCTTTACTCCCATATGTGGAATTTGTTTCCTTTCTTCCTTTTTCTTTCCTCTCCTTCCTGCTACAATTTCTCCACTACCATGATTTTTTAAATTTGTTTTTACTGTAGCTCTCACTTTTTCTGTCAGCCAAATTAAATCCTGATAACAATATAGTATTTATAGAAAATAAAAACATATTCCCTTTAATCCTTGTACAGGATGCAATTTAACAAAAATCATTTGTTTTTAATAAGAGATTTCAAAAAAATTCCAATTAAAAAGATACTGGCAAAAGTTCAAGGTACACTTAAATTTCATTTCATTGAATGCCTAGTGCAATAGGATATTGGAATGATTAGGCCACTTTTACCAGCTCTATAAAGCAACTGTTATTTAGGTGACATGTTTCCCTGACTTTGTTTTTTTGGTCCTTACCCAGACACTTATCAACTTGCCAGTTTTCTATGGATATGAAGATTTACTCCTAGTCATCACTGGGACCCCATGAAGTCAGCCAGAAAGCCTATGTCCAACTTATGTACCTTTGCAAACTTGTCTGGATTTTGAATGTATGTGCAAAACATATTGTATTTAGGTATTCATTAAACAACCGCTGAGCATCTAATGTCTGTCAGGCACTGTGCTAGGCATCTGAGAAACAAGGATGGTCCCTACAGTTTAATATGAAGAGATATTTTAATTGTATTCTACAAGTATATTGGTCATAACTTTATTTTGATGTTTTTTTCCTAAATAAATTTTATATTAATTAAATGGATACTGTTAGGTGGAAAAATGCATGTTTAAGAAGGATTTTGCTGTATTTTATTAAAATAGAAAAATATAAAGAAAAATTTTCCACTTAATATTGTATTCTGGGGATTTCTATTCTGTATATAATTCATTAATTTTAGATCATAAAATTAGTCTGTGTGGCTATCATTGCTAGTATTTTATTGGTACATACTTTTATTTGAACATTATCAACATTGTTCATTGAAGTACCGCATTAAATTATTTCCCCCAAAAAACCAAACCCAAACTCTCCAAACTTAAACTGTTTTTTTCTCAAAAGTAACTTTTCTTTTTACATTTCATATAACAGGTTATCTTTCATGGTTCATTGGAAGACATGGTACATTATCATTTGATCATTTAGTTAATTTCTATATTTTAAGCTAACAGTATAATTTAATTATCATGGAATAATTACAGTATATACTATTTAGGAGTTTGGGAATTTTCACTGTGCACTAGATAAATTCCTCCAAGACCCTCATTAGAAGCTTTCCATTTCTAACTCTAAACAGGTTAGTTGCAATTTTTAATCTTGATTATGAGATACAACTTCAGTAAAATGATTTGGGAGTTTCTTGGTTATGGATGTTTCAAAACCAAAGGATACTACCTTGGTTCCTATCATGGCTTTCATATGTAATTTAAAAACATATTAGAGGGAAATTTCCTGGATTTTCTTTGTCCTCCTTAAACTGTACTTAGAATAATATTGATTCACAGTTTGAAAGGAAGGACTCTCTTGCTGGTACGTTATCTTGTGAAGGTAAATAGACTTCTGAAGGTCAATTCTGATCTTTTTCAAGTTCATTCTTAACTTTGAATTCTAGTAATAATCATAGTTACCATTTTATTATAAGTGCCTAACACTGTGATAAATATATCAATACACCGGTCCTGTGAACTTCGAACATTATTGCCATGTTATAGATGGGGAAACCTATTACTGATAAAACAGCATTTTACATATAGCAGCAAAATACTCAGTCACAGTAAATTCATAACACTTTTTAAAATTTAAAGCACAGTCACAATAGCTTTTATCAGTCAGTAAGTACTCTGGTAAACACTAGTAAAATCATGGCCCCAATAGCTTATTGATAGAGTGATGGAAAAATTTCTACAAGTTTACAAGGAGAGAACAACAATAAACAAACCCAGTTCTTTATAAGGAACATAGATGCAGACCAGTGTGCAAATGGAAATAAAATACACTTGACCCTTGAACAACACAGGTTTGAACTTTGGGTCCAGTTATATGTAGAATTCTTACAATAGTATAAGTATACTTTTTCTACCTTATGATTTTCTTAACACTTTTTTCTCTAGCTTTATTTTAAGAATACAATATATAATACATGTAACACACAAAATATGTTTTAATTGATTATGTTACCGGTAAGGCTTCTGTTCAACAGTAGGCTTTTAGTAGTGAAGTTTTAGGGGAGTCAGAAGTTATACAGGATTTTCAACTGCACAAAGATCAGCACTCTCATTGTTCAAGGGTCAGCTGTATACATAAAATCAGTTTTTTCTCTGTATGGCAAAGATTATATTTAGGCTTTCTACATACTGAACTTTCTTTCTCTTGCATGGGTTGCATTTAGCATTTTGTTAGGTGAAGTTTGAAGATTCTAACAATTTGTAATCCAGTGAATATTTACTGTAAACATTTTAATGTAAATGTTTTAATGGAAAATCTCTACACAGAAGGGACATATATTGCCTAGTGTTTGGGTGTGTATATATGCATATCTTCTGGACCCTGTATTTTATAAGATTTTCATAACTACTACAATATACATACAGAATTAAATTTAATGTACTCTTTTTAGTACTATGTAAAGTCAGAATATTTTTAGTATGAGAATGGACAACTTGTTGGATTCTCTAGATGCCTAAATCAGCTACTAAATTAAAATGTGTTTTGACCTAGCTAACCAGATTTACTTTTACATTCTTTGCTTCTAGAAAAAAAGAATAATTTTTAAAAATTCTATGTTGTTAATCAAGTAATTTTCATATGTATCCTAAGTAAATACACATTCACCCTATATGCATAAATTGACTATATTATTCTATAAATAATATGCTGATGCATTATGACTTGTAGATTTTGGTTGTATTTTTAAATACTAAAGAACTGTTCTCTGTAATCTGTTATATTTCAGAGAGGAAACTTTATAAGAAATTGATTTTATTGCTTTAACAAATAATCTTAGTAATTGGTGGGGTAGAATAAGTCTATGGTCTCAAATAACATCCTTAGATAACCTAAAGGTAATTCCCAATAGACAAAGGCAATACCTAAAGATAAGGGTTTAAAGGTAAAGATTCTAATTCATCATTGTTTCTGTTTGAGGTATTTCTATAATATCATGTGATATTTTAGAAGTTGGAATGATTCAGTATAATTTTTCAGAGAGCCGGAGTGAGAATCAGGCTTAACACATATTAAGGAATATCTTCTAATGTAGCTGCACATGATGGAAAAGAAAATCACTGATGATACCATACCTGGTGAAAAGCATATACTTCATTCAAAGTTCTATGTGACTGATTCTAATTTGAGTCCTGTTTCAGTTGACCTATATAACCTTTTCTTAGAGAACTTGTAATTAAATTCCGTGTTACTGAGTAATTTATTAGCACATATTGTTTTAAAGGGCTAAAATGAGTTATATAAATCAGTCACCCACCTTGTAATGGTGAAAATTTTTGCACATCCATGCTTTGCGGAGTTCTTTGCCAACCAACCAAGATTCAGGCAATTAGAGGAAAAATTTCTCTTTGGTACTAGTGTTAAAATTTACATTCTTGTGTTCCCCTTTTTTCAATTTATAGTCTGTATCTTGAAAGTTGGAAGTAAACCTAAAATGTTTCTTAAGGTTGACTGCTAAATTACATTAAGATTCATCATTGTATCTAAAGCTATTGTTTTCTATATACCTTGAGTCCAGAAATGTCTGCCGATCTGTTGGCCATTAATTAACTTAATCCATACATTCTTAATATTACTACTATCTAAAAATAATACTCTTGGCTCTGTACATACAGCCACTAATGTTGGGGGAGGCAAGTATTCCACATTCAACAAAAGAAAGAAAGTATTGTTTTCTAAACAGCTTCTTTACTTGGGATATACTGATATAAAAAATAGCTGCTATATAAGATAAAAAGGATTTTTACTTATTTGGAAAGTTAAATGTAAAGTTTATCATTACCCAATACTAAGCCAATATTTAGAAAGTCAAATACATGTTCCAGTCATGATGGAAATATAGAGGCTATTTTTTAGCATTATTCCAAAAAATAATTTTCCTTCTCCCACATTTGTCACACAGGAGTTTGTGCTAAAGGATTTCTTGGCCATTTGAGAGGCTGTAATCTAGTTAAAAGGTTTGTTTATACTTCCCATCTCTGTTCTGCTGATGGTATTAGAATGCAGGCCAGAGCCAGACATCTAACTGTTTATAACATTCAAACTTCAATTAAAGCTGCAGTGTTCAGTTCACTATATATCAGAAAGCTTTATACCAGCTACAAATATTACCAGTAATGATGGCAATGATTTTGTGTAGCCATAGGCTTTCCTAAATCATGCCATTCCTTATGAATACTTGTTTTATTTATGTGGTATTAACATTAATTCTTTCATAGAAGTCTAAAAATGAAGCTTATTTTCTGCCAGAAGTAATATAGCATTTCCTTCAGCAATTTCTTTTGATAATAAAACCTAACAGCTTATATTATTACATATCTTACTTAAATGGCCCAGTTAGGTCTTTTTTTTTTAATTAGTAAATTCCATAGTAGATGTGTTTGTTTCCTAATTGATTCAACTCCAGTTTCCAGTTTGAAGAGCATAGCAATATGTTTCCTATTAGAAAACAAAAGTAACAATCACATTATTCCAGTGTTATATGTATGGGAGGAGACTAGACCTACATAATACAGATTTTAATTTAATCTTATGTTGCTTTTCTGGCCTGCTGCTCCTGCTGTTTGTGGTTTCTATGTTCTAAGTATGTTAGTAAACTGTTTTAGAAGTTTTTTTTTTTCTTCTTATAGCTTTTAAGAATTCTTTAAAAACATTTCTTCAGCAGCTTCCCTGTTTTTGTGCAATCTACCACATGGATTTAGAAAATGAGTTATATATTTATGTGTTTAATTTTTCTAATGAGTAGGCAAATTTGCTATATTGCTTTCTTTTTTATAAAACTAAATTTAACTCTACCAATTTTGGACCTTGATTACTAAATGTATACATTCTTTATGTACATATATATATTATTAAAATACAAGTTTATAAGAGGTTTAAACATTTAAGGAAAGATGAAAAATCATATTAAATTCAATGATTACTTGCTAAAATGCTTTTAATTAAAATATATTACAATGAAAAAAATCTACATTACTCAGTTTCCTGGGCACTGAAAGAAATGATTCATTTATTTTGAAATTTTATAAGAAAGTTAGAAAATATTACCTATGGTCTCTGTGGATAAGAACAACCACCAAGCAGCGTTTGGATTTATAAGCCAAAAATGTGGAAAGATCTCTAAGATAAGCTAAATTGAAAACATGTCACAAAAAAATACATATACAGTATGATCCCATTTATGTAAAAAAATGCACACAGAATAATATGCCTGTACTATATAAGAATATATACTTATATACGTATATGTTATAACATGTGCACATAGATTTATAAAATAAAAAATTATATAAGACATATGCCTTATGTTTATGTAAATACATTAAGAAAAAGTCTGGAAAATATGTAGCAAATTATACCCTTGGTTTAGAGAAAGTGTGTAAGTGGGATGCTGGAAGATTAAGAACTCTTTTATAGTTTGTATACTTCAGCATTACTTTGATTTATTTTTAACAATAAGTTTATATTCATGTAGTAATTTTATAATGGAAAAATATACTTATGTATTAAAGGAATGAGAAAAAGAATGATACAGGAAAATTGCAGTCCTGTTCCCCAATCATCACATGAATATATCCCTTGAATACCTTGAAAAGAATTGAGTATTGGCTAACAATCATCATAGCTTGATGCAGAATCAAGTCTGTTTGACTGATCTAATCTTACCTAACAGGGTGAAAAGCATAGTCAGTTGAGGGAGGAACAATGGATATAATCTATTCTGACTTTGAATTACTTTGGTTCTTATTGCAAAATGCATTTCTCACTTACCTGGGAAAATACTGACAAGGGAACTAGTGGTGAAGAATGTCAGTCATAAATTGGTGACAATTAAGTCAGTTTTAGTCTTGAGATAAGATATATGTTGGACCTAAGATAGAGTTTTATTGTTTTAGTCAGTGCTCCAAATTATATGCTCACTCAAAATACAGATGACATAGTTACTTAACATTTTCATAATTTTTCCGTATTCAGGTAGTGGTTTGAACAGAAGACAGATAAAGCAAGTTTTAAGATCAAGTCTTTTTTTAAAGTGTCTGAAACATGTACTTGAAAAACACTTCAGGAGCTTTTGTAAAATAACATCAAACTGAGTATGAAAATATGCAGAGTAAAGAAGCAATTAGAATTCTGTAGAGTTAATCACAGTGGGCTTCTTGGGAGGACATGAGTTAATCAGAATTTAGGTAGAGAAATCGTAGGTTGGCTCTGAAGAGAGTAATTCAAGTTAAGACAAACCTTTCAATGAGATGAGAGGATGGGGGAGCTTATTTTTAGTAGTTTGAAAGCTATGATTAAAATTCAAAATAACCTGGTAAATTAAGAAAGGGGTTAGAAATAATATACCTTGCATTTATGTTTTTAACACCTTATTTCCAAGAATGCAGATCAAAAAAGAAATAGGGAAAAAATTAACTTGCATAAAAAGATAAGGAAGTGAATACTTCTTTGCAATTATAACTAGAAAATTTGTCAAGAGTCTAAAGCAAGTATATTCTGAATGAGTTAGAAATGAAACACTTTGTAGTTAAAACAGGAAAATTTTATCCAAGGTTACTAGCTGAGGTTCTTTTTCCTTTTATAATTAAAATTAATAACCAAATTGGTCCTTAGGATCAATAGTAAATAGTATACAATTAAAACTATGAATCTTATATATGAATTCTAAAAATAACAAGGGTATAGCTTGTGTTTTCTCCATTTACTTAACAAGCTTTATTTGCATCTGGCATAATTTCTTTCTAGCTGGCCCCATTGTGTCAATTACTATTCCACCTATTCCTACCATCACAAAATGAACTTTTTTCCCCTGAAAAATGTATGTTTTAAAGAGTTGTATCAAATATGGCTCTATATTGTTTTCACTTTAAAAATGAGTAATTTTTCTCTTATGTAGGGGTCATTGACTCAGTATTCTTATCTCTCTTTTTTCTTTTACCAGTGGCTTGCCAATGTCTTTTCTTTCAACAAATATATGTTGAAACCTATTATGTGCTCACTGGAATAGTGAACCAAAAATAGACATGGATCTTGCTCTTCTGGACTTAGCCTAGAGATAATGGATATTAATCAAATAATCATATAAATAAGTGCAAAGTTGGAACTATTCCAATTGGTGTTTAATACTAAGGCTTTTAGAAGAATAACCAATCAGTGGGATCAAGGGAAGTTTGTTTTTGTTTTTGTTTTTTTTGAAGGGAGTCTTAGCTGAAATCTCGATGAATTAGTTAACTTAATCAAGAGGGAGAAAAGTTTTCTAGGAAGGAATAATATGTACAATGGTACTAAGAGGTGGGGAGAGAACATAGTACCAAGCATTAAATGATGGTCAGAATGACAGAACTTGTAAGAACTAGGAAATACGTGGTAAAAAGTGATGTTAGATTTATGTAGGAATGAAACTGGAAGATGTTGTAGGCAAATGCTTCCTTTATCCTTAGAATTAATATTTATACTTAGACTAATATTCTTTATGCTTAGTGCAAAAGCTTACTACTGCTTATAAAAGGGTTGTGTTATAAGAGTTCATTTTTATTTCACTTTAAAACTCACAGTGCTTTTTCCCGTGGAATCAGGGTTATAGTGGTCTGGTCGTATAAAATCCCTTTAACACAGAAAACAATGAAAGTAGTGACCATAACATTGTGCGTTAACATGAGTAGGTAGAGATTAGGAAAGAAAAGCAAGAAAGGGAATTAAAATGAATGTATGTATTCAAGAGAATATCCTGGGTGTGATTGACTAAGTTGTAAATACTAAAGAAAAAGAAAAAAGCCTGTAAGTGTGCTAGGCTGATGTAGGATATCATAGCAAATGACCTTAAGGGACACATACAGTAGGACAACTTGAAAAGACCTTTAACGGGCACCTTGATATATCATGTAATGATATCTGGAACAAACTAAGACAGAGTACAAGACAATATTGACAGGTTCTGAATCTAGGGCATATTTGTGTTGATGTTATTAGAATACAAAAACTTTTTTAAAGTCCTTGAAGAAAAGCAGAATTACAAACTAATCACAATACAATGCTAACTTTATTTTGGTTATTTTTAGATTAATTTATATAGTCAGAATTAATTATAAATTATTAAGTTGCATTAACTATTTTGGGCCTCAATATTAGCTTTTGAAAATACAGTGTAGCTTTGAAAATACGATGTATCTCAGTTGGAATAGTAGTTTTAAAGACAAAGTTGAAGAAATTTAATTTTTAATTATTTTCCATCTAACTTATATTGCTGATAAAATATATTCATGTTGGTCTTTAAAATTTAGGCCTCTTTGCACACTAGTTTGTGTCAAGTAATAAATAATCTAATTAATAACGAAAAGTTCAAAAAATACCCAAATACTAGAGCATTATAAAAAGTGGATTAAGTCACTTGAATCTTATTAAGACCAAATGTTACAAAAATTTGTTAAATTGCAAGGATGACGTAAAATAAATCAAACATTCATTGACTAGACAAGGTGCATCACATTACTTTCAGTCGATGAATTTTGCCAGTGCATCATCCATCTGGTGATCTTGAATTTAACTTTCTGGCATTCTCAGAGATGGCAGACCATGCTTCTAAAGCAGGTTAACATCTAAAATTAAAAACTACAGAAGTGGGGCGCCTGGGTGGCTCAGTGGGTTAAAGCCTCTGCCTTCAGCTCGGCTCATGATCCCAGGGTCATGGGATCGAGCCCCGCATCAAGCCCCGCGTCGGGTTCTCTGCTCGGTAGGGAGCCTGCTTCCTCCTCTCTCTCTCTGCCTGCTTCTCTGCCTACTTGTGATCTCTGTCTGTCAAATAAAGAAATAAAATCTTTAAAAAAAAAAAAACTACAGAAGTGAGTTTAGTGCTTCTCTGTTCACTTGCTTCTTTACTAATTTATAGACATTCTTAATGAAATGATATCACTAGTATTGGTTTATTTTTCATACAGTGTCTAGCAGACCACTTGTGATTTCCTTCATAGGACATAAGTGTTTGGGAAGTGTATTAGTGTTGAAAAGATGGCTTACTAAATTTATTTAATAACTCTAAAGGTTCAGGATATCTTTTAAATAGAAATGAAGAATTACTTGGAAATTGTTTAGGGATTGATGTGTTCCTTGTTTTACACCTTCCTACTTGTCTTTCTGTCAAAGTGTATTCCAGAGATCCCTAATTCTGTGATAAGCTAATAGGTATGAGACCTACCCCACCAAAGTTCCCTTATCAAATAAAGTTTAGACCATAACTATTATGATTAAAGAATGCTGGATAGGATTTTTTACTGCAGTGGTAATCACTAACATGTATTGAGTGCTTCCTTTTTGCCACTCACTTTGCTGAGCATTTTTACATACATTATCTTCTTTAATCCTCTTAACAACCAAAAAAAAAAATTTAGAAGTATATTCTTCATATAATATCATTGCTTATAAGGACCAATACAAAAAATTCTGTTAAGAATGTAAAAATAGGACAATTACCACTTTAACCTGTTACAAGCTTTGGAAAAGGAAGATTATGAAATTTATGTTTAAAATTAAATACTGAATTTAATAGTATAATTCTACATTTTTTTATCTTTGGAATGACCTATTTATTTTTTATCTGAGTGTAGTTGACACATTATGTTAGTTTCACATATGTAATGTATTGCTTTGGCAACTCTATATGTTATGCTCACTGCAAGTTAGCTACCATCTATCACCAAGCAATGCTATTATAATACCATTGACTATATTCCCTATGCTTTACCTGTTATTCTTGTGATTTATTCATTCCATACTAGAAATTTCTATATGCTAATAATGAAGTAGCAGAAAGAGAAATTAAAAAAAAAAAAGTTCCATTTGCAACTGCACCAGAAAGAGTAAAATACCTAGGGATACATATAACCAAGTAGGTGACACACCTGTACTCAGAAAACTATAAAATACTGATGAAAGAAACTGAAGATGACACAAACAAATGGAAAGATAACCCATGCTCATGGATGGGAAGAATTAATATTGTTAAAATGTTCATATTACCCAAAACAATCTATAGATTCACTTCCATATCCATCAAAATATCAACATTTTTCACAGAACTAGACCAAATATTACTGAAATCTGTATGGTTTCACAAACAAAACAAAACAAACCCGCCCAAATAGCCAAAGCAATCTTGAGAAACATCAACAAAACTGGAGGTATCACAATTCCAGAATTTGATATACACTACAAAGCTGTAGTATAACTCCAGCTTTCACAGATGATCAATGATAACCATACTTTTTTTATTAGTAGGAAACAACTTTTAGAGCTTCAGAGACAGTCCTGAGTTTGAACACTGGCTCCATATACTGAGTGCATAGTATGCAACCTTTGGTGAGCTGGTAAGGTTCTGAATTTGATATTATCTGTAAAATTTGTATAGTGACTCATTTCTCACAGCATTATGACTATTAAGGAGTGTATATGAAGTCCTGGCATGTTGTGGACATTCACTAAAATTTAATTTCCTTTCCTTTTCTTTCCTGCTTCTATTATTAGTAATAACCATGTTTCAGAATCTTTGTGAAATTATGAATTAAATTTAAATTTCTTCCCTTTTTAAAAAATAAAATTATCTCATACTCCTAAAAATATTTTAGAACTTTCTCTGAAATTTTATACATGGACCTCTTATCTTTTTGCTTTTCTGCACTTAGCTAATAAAATGGATACCTGTAAATATTGTTGAACTCTGATTAGAGAAATTTGAATAAATTGTCACACTTTGTTAATTTAAATATTCTACTTCTAGTTTACAGCAGTGCGTTTGGTAATTCCTTGTTAAGTGTAATAAAAATGTAAATGGGTTCCATTTTTTTGTCTAGTTTCCCCATATTAAATAGGCAGTATTAAAAAAAGGTTAAGAGCCTGGGCAGTAGAGCCTGGCTGTTTGGATTCAAATCCTTGTTCTACTATTCCTATCTGTATGACATTATCAATTTCCTCATTAGTAAAATAGGTGTAATAATTGTGCCCACCTCAGGGTTATTTGATAAGAGATATATATATGCACATATATGTGATATATATGTGTGTATACATATACATGTATATATGCACCTTTAAAAAAATGACTGGCATGTACTTTTAAAAGTATTAGCTATTCTAGTGATTATATGTATTGTCTGTATATTAGTTGTAATATTGAAAAATTGGTGACTTAAATGTCATGGTGAGTGGCTAACTTGGTAGTTTCTCATTTGGCAAAATAAAACAAATTCAATTTAATTTACAGTTCCTTGAAAATTATGTCAAACTTTTATTTTCTATTTTCCAGATTCTTTACATTACTTTAAAATTTTTTATTTTATTGTTAAATAATAGTGGGAAAAACATCTCCATTGTTTCCCATAAAGAAACAGACATACGGAAAGTTTAGACCTTTAAAACGTGCCCGTAGAAAAGTCAGTAGAAAGGCTAAATTAGAATTCAGAATTTTTCATGTGCCAGTATGTTGAGTCAAGGTATGTCTACTCCTTGTTAAGTATTCAAACAACAAATCTATTAGATGGCAAAATGAATAAAATAAATGTTAGATTTATATTATTGTGTTCCTCAAAAATTTTATTGGCTTGTGTTTCCTTTGGATTTGTCCTCTTAAGTTTATTCACTGAAAACTTATATAGGAAAAATTGTTTTAGGGGCACCTGGGTAGCTCAGTCTTTAAGTGTCTGCCTTCCGCTCAGGTCATGATCCCGGGGTCCTGGGTTCGAGCCCCACATCTTGCCCCCTGCTCAGCAGGAAGCCTGCTTCTCCCTCTCCCACTCCTCCTGCTTGCGTTCCTGCTCTTGCTGTCTCTCTCTGTGTCAAATAAATAAATAAAATCTTTTTAAAAAAGAAAGAAAAATTGTTTTAAATGGAATTAAGTTAATTAAGGCTATCTCTTTGGATATTAAGGATTGAGTATTTTTTTTAAGTTATCAGAGGCTTCTCACCCCTATCATGAACTAGTTCAAAAACTCCTTCCATATTTATCATATTATCAGTGTTTTCGTACTATATATTACAGGTTCAGTGTGCTTTACCAAGCCATCCTAGAAACTTAACCATCATGTTAATATTTTCTATGAAAATTCCAAGTTTCAGAGAATAGATTATTATTTTACAGTTAACTTTTGGAAAATACTGGAGTTATAAGAACAGCATGTTTCTATAAAGATACATTAGAGGAACATTAAAAAGTTGTTTTTTCTTGTTTAAAATATTTTGTAGTGTCTATAATTCATCAGTTTAAGAAAGTGATACTGTTTGGTTGGGATCCAAAAAATAGTAACTGATGATGACCAAAAGACTCAGAACTATCTCTTTGAGAGAGAATTGTAAATGATTTGTTAGACAAGTAATAGAGGAGTATCTAATTTCAAATTTGTAACTATTGTTCATAGTTGCTTAGGAGGTAGGATTATCATGTAAAATAATTTATTATGAATTTTCTTTTTAAAAATAGCAAAACTTAAAATTTAGTATTCTAGTCTAATAATTTGCTAACATTTATGGGAATTTTTACATAAATGCCACTTACATTATTTAATATTAAAGATAATTCCATATGTTCTAAAATAATAAGATATTAACTCAAAGGCACAATCGCCTTGCTACCTTCCACATGAAATAAGGTTCAGACTTTGTAAACAAGTTTTACAAAATGTTTCTCTCTCATCCTCTCTCTGGTATTTTGATATGTTCATTCTGCTGATTGGGGGCATAGACTCAGGGATCCTGATAACCTAGTCTGAAAACTCAAATTATTTTGTAAATCCTGATGTGATTAAACTACTTTTAAGTTTCTGCTAAAAAGTATCAAGTTATATTTAAAGTCTTTTTTTTTTACGTTCTGGCTTGTGAAAAGAATTTTTCTCTTTAAATGAGATTTTTGTGGACATTTTAGGTTATTAAGGCTAATATCAGCTGCTAACGGACATCAAATCCTGACTTAAAGGAGCAGATAGTTTTAAAAGCAGGAATTTTTCTGAGAGAAAGCATACATTGCTGTGCTTATGCTTACTATATATGTAGGTAGGTAAAGAGAGACCTAGGACTCAAGAAACGATCTTGGGATTTTCACAGTAGTATAGAGAAGCGTAAATATTCATTCATTTACTTGTTCGACACGTAATATTTGCTATATGTCAGTTATTCAGTATTTAAGACAGGCAGGGACCATGGCACTTAAGAGAGATCAGCATTACAAAGAGTGAACGAGTCTTTCAAGTACTTAGAGAATGGGTATATGACTTGAGTTTTAAGACAGACATTTGTAGATGATAATAATAAAGGCATGTAATTTTCAACCTCTTAGTTTTATTGATGAAGAAATAGAGACCCATGCCAGAAAAGGTAAATGGTTTATCCAAAATCATATAGCGAGTGGTATACCTAGGACTGAGGTCCCCTGCCTCCTGGTCTATTTATATTTGCCAATTGGATTAAAACAGGAAAGTGAAAGAGAAGAAAGTAAGGCAAGGTGCTTAGAAATTTGGACCAGCCACTTCGGGCTTGAACATAGTTAATGTAATATGAGAAATTATACTTTTTAAACTTATTTATTTCTTTGTGCTTGTTTGTACTTTATTTGAATTTCTTTAAATTTCTTTTGGTTCTCCTTTAACATTTACTAAATAGTTTTTCAGGGTTGTGCTACATCTATGTTTGTACAAAATTTTTAAAAGGGAACTCTGTACCCCCTGGAAACCACTTATGTTGGTTCTATGGTTCCTGAAGTTCTTGTTCACTGTAACTTTTTAGGGGTGTGTCTGGGTTTTGTTTTTTGTTTTTGTTTTGTTTTTTGTTTTTTTTTTTGTCAGTAAAGAAAGTTGCTTACTTTAATTATCTTGGATTTGCTAAGGTATAGTAACTTGTTACTGGGGAAAAAAGGAAAACAGGGTGATATAAGATAAAAGACACAATTTTTCCTGGGATGCTTTTGCTCTAACACTGGTTTGAAATTCTTTTCCCATAGACTAGTCCTGGATATGTCTGATAAGAAAGTCTTCATAATAAATTACCAAGGGTAGTGTAATTACAAATAAAGTTTTGATTGGCCTAATAAATAAATTACAAGGATTTATAAAAATGGTTATATGATTTCATCTTTGTTTCCATTGTAATTTTCATATCTGTTTTTCAGTGTTACTGTTTAAATTCCTTAGGTTAAGAAAAAGTTTGAATTTTTTCTTAAGGATATTTTTTAAGGATTTTTCTTAAGGATAAAACTAAGTACACATCCTAGTAACTTATTTGACTTGGGAAAAATAAAGACAATTATAGGATCATGTCTGAGAAGTAAATAAAGTGTTTGAAAGTTGAGTCTGCAAAGCTAGACATAGTAACAACAGGAAGCATCCCACCTACAATGCATATGGTAAAGGATAAAGATGGTATAACAGATTACAGACAAAATAGCTGGGACTTAAAAATGCATATTCTCCTTTACAACCTTCGATCTGTCATCTCAGAAGTAATAATGCTGTGTTTCATCCAGATATCATGATGTGAACATATTTTGATTTATAAGAAAACTTTTTTAAAGTATCTATGTCATATTTATACATTATTTATATTTACTTTATAATGTTTCCTCTATGTTTTATATTTTGGGGGGTATATATTTGTGCTTTTGCCTTTTAGGAATACATACTGTAGTCACTTTATTTTGCCAAATTTTAATAAATTTGTTACATGAAAAATTGAACCTATAAAGCTATAAATGATAAGATTTCACTGAAGAATTCCTTTAAATAGAAAGCTCTTCTGATGTACTTCAGAGTTTTTAAAATTACTTCCTAACATGGACTAAAGGAGATACAAGAAAACTCAATGCTGAAATGTCAGAAGCCACTGCTGCTTGGATAGTAATCAGTAATGAAGGTTAAACATTTCTGAAATTTTTATAATAAAATAATGAAAAAATATTCTGCATACAGAAACTCCATTTGCATCTCACTTTTGAATATATTCATTTTATTGAGCTACTACAGTATATTCTTTAATTTTGTTGTCTTTGAAATTTGTATAGTCTATATGAAAATAATACATGGAAAAAGGAGTTTTATATGTAAAAATGACATGTGAGTATCAAATGAGCAGAAGAGCACTGGACTATTAGTGATGTTTCAAAATATTTGATAGTTTGGGTATGTGCTATTCTCATTTAATAAAAAGGAATCCAGTGGTCTATAATATTCAGCTATTGATTAGTTCAGTATTTAATCAGAGCACCCTACTGATAAGTAATACCATCTTTAATTTTTTAAATGATAAGTTCACGTCTATTAAATGTGAGCAGCTGGTATATGCACAGTTAAGTATCCAGTTCTATGATTCTGTTTCTGTATTTCTGTAATCTAAGTAATTAAAACTAACATGGTTAATTGTAAATTTAATGGTTTCAAATCATTGTTGAAATTCATAATTAGGCAAATATAATAAATAATTGCTCTAAATGACACTAATAGTGTTTTTAATACAGCTGGTTTTTTGTTTGTCCAAACACCATTATCAGTTTTTATAACACATTTTAATCTTTATTGTATATATACATCCATTATTGATTAATTTCTTATCCCATTCTTAACAGTTTGACCTACCAAAGCAATATTTTTTGTATTTGCACACACTTCTTTCTCCTACATCTCAGACAGTGTTTCTAATTGATGCACATTAAAATTGTTAAAGATCAACCCCTAACATTTAAATCAGAATTTCTGAGAATGAGTATCCTAGTTTTGTTCTTTTTAAAAGTTTCTCAAATGCTGCTAAAGTTCAGCCAGCATTGAAAATTACTATTACAGGGCTAAAGTCTGCTGGGTTAACATTCTCATGCTTGTCCTTGAGAGAGCCTTTAACACTAGGTTCACAGGTTGCTAGAGGGTTGATGGCACCAGAATTTGCACTATTAACTTGTTTTTGGACTGACACTAGAATGTAATGAGGAATTCTGTGAGGGTGGCTTCTGGATCCTCGGCTCTAGTAGTTTAGACTACAGCAGGATAGCTGAGAGCACTCATCATGACTCAGCCAGGGAAGAATTAGGAGAGGGGCCTTCTGACTGGGTAGGTGAAATTGAAGTGAGTTTAGAAGTTCAGGAAAATAATAAAGATAGCCAATTATATAGCCATTCATGTACCTTGAAATGGACCTCCAAAAGAGCTATCCCTTCCCCCTTGCTATAATGAATGGTCTTTCTTAGGGTGAAAGATGAGAACTGGGTATTAACAGTATTTAACAGTGCTCCCCCTCGTCCCAGCACCCACATGCACACATATCATACACACTGCCACCGTTATTCCAAATCAAGTAAGGTCACACATGTTTTGATGCAGAAATTGATTACTGAGGCAAAAGAAGATTCTTTCTTGGCTCCACTGCCTGCCTTCTGCATTCACACTCTCTAAAAGCATAAACAAAAAACCTTTAATACCTGTTGGCTTTTACTTGAAATTCCTTAGGGGAATGAGATTTTCTCCTTAAAGAGAGGTGAAGGAAGCATACACATTGCCCTCTTCTCACAAGATAATGTAGTCTTTTAACAACTTAAATGTGTCTTTATCCTTTCCTGTATTTTACTCTGAGAGGGAAAGGATAGAAAAGCTCTGGCTACTAAAGGAGACGGCTCACTTCCTGGTTTGCTGCTTTTCTTTCATAGTGAACGGATACATAAAAGGTATGTACAAAAGTACTGTTAGCCTTCTCAACTTCAGGTGAACAGTTAAGTTGTAGATAAGTGATTAGCATATAGTATTCTTAAAAATGCAGAATTTCTCTTTTATAGAATCTATTTGGATTAAAAATAGTAAACATCATAATGAGCTATTAGGTGGATGTTACCAAAACTCAGAGAAAACATTTTCTTCCTTTACTCTACATAATAGTCATTAGAATAACTAAACATCCTGATGAACTGCTACACTAAGAGTTCAGTGATTATACGTCTCTTATACCATTTCTTGGCAATTTTTCCTACCATTTATTTTTAGTGCCTGAATAACACTTTAAAGTTAAGTCTTCCTTTATGTGACTGATGAGAAGCATATGCCTCTATGAGGAAGAAAAGGGGTTTATGACTTAGAGATAAAACATGTCTCCCAGTTATGAGTAAGCTATAGGGAACTTCAAGTAAAAAGCCAAAGAACCCCCAGCCTTTTTTTAAATAATGCCATTGGATACCTGAAGTTATTTGGCCTCTCAAAAACAAGGACAATCTTTAAAATTTTACATTATCAAGGCGCATTACTTTATTTTTTAAAAGATTTTATTTAATTACTTGACAGAGATCGCAAGTAGGTAGAGAGGCAGGCAGAGAGAAAGAAAAAGAAGCCCGCTCCCTGCTGAGCAGAGAGCTGGATGCGGGACTCAATCCCAGGACCCTGAGATCATGACCTGAGCAGAAGGCAAGAGACTTAACCCGCTGAGCCACCCAGGCGCCCTTACATTATTTTTTTTAAAGCTATACATTTCCTTTAAAATCTACATTAAATAGAGAGTAAAATGAGATTCAACAAATCTGGGAAGATGAGGAAGAAGCCACACACACAAGAAATTGAAACCCTGCAAATGAGAGAGATTGCAGATCTCAAAATCTTTTGGAAAGAAAACAGTGATGTTCAATAAAAAGTTTCTGTACTAGCATTTAGTAATTTTTTATAAAAATTGCATGGTGGTGACTGTCTCTAAAGATAAAAGAGGAAAAGGAGGCTACACTGGTAGTGCTAAAAGAAACTTTAGCATGGTGTGGGAATCCCGTTACTGATCAGGGATTATTTTACTGGGGCTTCAGGGCTTCTGCAGGCAAGGTGGCTTTTGCCTTCTTGTGGGTCTTGGCTCCCTTTGAAAATCTGATAAAAGTATTGGACTCTGAAAGGAGGGTGTCAGTGAAAAACTCTGAATGAGCTTTTTTTTTTTAATTTCAATTAGCAAAGATATAGTACATCATTAGTTTTTGACGTAATATTCAACGATTCATTAGTTGCGTATAACACCCAGTGCTCATCACCACAGGTGCCCTCCTTAATACCCATCACCTGGTTACCTCCTCCTCCAACCCCCTCCCTTCTGAAACCCTCAGTTTGTTTCTCTGGGTCCAAGAGTCTGATGATTCGTCTCCCTCTCCGATTTCTTCCCATTCAGTTTTTCTTTCCTTACCCTCTAGTACTCTGTATGACCTTTATGTATCAGGAAGTTTATGAATCTGCTGAAGACTAATTATTAATCCCTAGACCACCTGCTTCAGAAGCATGTGAGTTGCCTATTTAAACTGCACAGTATACCCCAAACCTACTGTATTGGCATTTCCAATGACTTGGCTGGCTTCTGTAATCTGCATTTTAAGAGGAATTTCCACATGTTTTTTTCTGTTCACTGCTAAGCTTAAGAATCACTGCTCTAGAGCTTTATGTATTATGTGAGTTCTGCCCTTGCCCTAGGAACAAGGTTTTCAGTGATAATTACGTTATCTACTAAATTCTTGACTTACTTACAAAAATAAATTGGTGCCATTAATGAGCACCAGGATTGTAAAGAAATACAGTTATTTGTGCTGGGATGATCATTTTAATGAAATAAGTTATGAGTAAAACATTTTAGCCTCTGGACCTGTAGGTATACATAATATACAAATTAATATAAATTTCTTATTCAGACTTTAAGACTTTAGGCTTAGTAAAATACAGCATATTTGCTCTTAAAATATATCTGTGGTTACTCAAGTGTTTAGTAGACATCAGACTAGGATTTGCAGTGATAGCTACTTGAAAGTATTGCTAAATCAAAATAATTGAGGTTGGGTCCAGTGACTTTTGCAATTTAAAAATACATGCAGCTTTACTTCAGATGTATATAGTGATATAACTGTTTCCAAGAAGAATCTTATCTATATCTGAATGAATCAGTCTTATTTGTAATGCACATATTAAGTAGTTGGTATGTAAATTAATGCTGCTAAAACAGTTCAAACACTGCTTGAAAATAGTATATAAAATTGGACAAACATTTCCTTCTAAATCTTATTATGGTCTTAATTTATTTTTGCTGGTTTCCTTCATAGATAAATTCAGGGTTGAACTTTAGACTAATGGGGACATGCCGTTATCTCATTTCAAATGATTAAATCTGGATTAATGAGCTAGTATGCCCATGTTGCTGAACTATTTAGTATTAATGCATAAACACTTTTGCACTGTGGCACTGAGAGACAGGTTATGAGTCCAGTATTCTTGGGATTTTTTTTATTTAAACACAGAAGAAAAAATTCCCTAATTAAGGATTATAATGTGTATTTTAGTGAGCTTTCTCATCAAACAGGTTTGGAGTCAAGAGAGACCAGGTAAAATAATATAAATTGCTAAGTGAAAGATCTTTATTGCTATGAGAAAAAATAAGGTGATCAGTGATAATTCAGAAATACCGTTTCTGTGTGGGAAAAATACTTGTGCTATTGTTACATTATTTACTGGTAAAATAAAAAGACCTATTCATTCTCATTTGTATATTTCTTAAAACCAGATTAAACTTAGTTGGGTAAATATTATCAATGTAAAATCTGTTATTCCTTAGGTCGTTCTTTCTGGAAAATACATGAAAATACTCTATAAAATTTTTTCATGTCTCCTGTGATCATCCAAATTTATATTAAAATGGCAGTTATATAGTTATTCTACAAATAATAAAATTTAGTTGATAATTTTATCACTGCATCTTATTTCTGACTAAAAATTCATTTATGTTTTCCTACAATGTACAACTGTTTATGATTTTTTTTTTTGGTGTATTGAATTTAATTTCTTGGTTCCTTTTGATTTCGTCCTCACATGCATGAGGCTATACACACATCCATGCACACACACACGCGTATGTTGTATGTTATGTTCTTATTGCAAAATAATGCGATAAGAATTACATATGTTTTTATATTTGACAAAATGGATTACGATGGTTGTAGTTATAATGGCTGACGTTTGGATTAGCTTACTAACTGGTACATAATACTACATACTTTATGTACATTATGTCATTTAATCCACACAGTTACCTTGAAAGTAGGTATAATTTTTAGTCCCATTTCATAGATGAGAAAGCATACTTAAGTGAACTAACTCCATGAAGGTTGCATGAAAATAAACTTTAAACCACATTTAACATCAGTATTTGACTTCTTAACAAGTATGCTCTACTAACTTTGAAGATGACTTTAAAATAGAATATCCAGGCTTACATTAAAAACAATATCTTGTTAAAGATTTTATTTATTTATTTGACAGAGATCACAAGTAGGCAGAGAGGCAGACAGAGAGAAAGACGGGGGAAGCAGACTCCCTGCTGAGAGGAGAGTCCCATGCAGTGCTCCATCCCAGTACCCTGAGACCATGACCTGAGCTGAAGTTAGAGGCTTAACCCACTGAGCCACCCAGCGCCCCTAAAAACAGTATTTTAAAAATGTGCAGTCTTCTCTCCATGTACGTATGAAGAACACATTAAGGCAAAATATTAACTTGCCTGCTTATTATATACCAGGAATAGTTATAGACACTTTTATATATAGCATTTAATCCTTAATTATGAGATAGGGCTTGTTATCCTCTTCTACAGTTTTAAAATAAGGGTCTACTTTTTAACTTGCTTAAGGTCATACATGAACTGGCAAAGCCAATACCTGACACCATAGTCCTTGTGACTGACGAAAAAAAAGACTGAACTTGGATCGCATCATTTTCTCAAGTAGACTGGCTACTAATTATTCTAGGATGAAAAGAAGATAAACCAGGACTTAGAAGGGAAGATATCCTCTAGCTACTAGTAAATGTAAAGAAATGTCATTATTCTTTCTTTGCCTTCATGCTACAAAAGTACATTAGGATTCTTTGTATGTACCGGTCTAGAAATTTTGATGACTTTAGCTTCTTAATCCTATAATGGATAATAAAATTATGTCTTGGTTTATGTACGGAATCTTGGTCCATACAAATCAAATCAGTTCACCAGGGATTTGTTGTTACTGTTCTTTTAATGAAGCCTTCCTATATGCAGTGATGTTGCAAAGGAAATAAAATAGAAGATCTTCTAGTATTTTAGCTTTGGTTGAGAAGTCTACATAAACACAGCAGATTAATTCAAGAACACATGATTAGGTCCTAGACTAAGTGGTTAACATTATGTCCCCAAAGCCTTCAAAATCAGCATTTATGTAATTAAACTCACTAACATCTCTCACAAACATCTCTCCTCTGCTTATATTTACTCTCTTGGGTGGTGTCATTTGTTCCCCCCACCCATTCCCAAGTTAGAAAAGTCACAATTTTCTGCTACCCCTTGTTTTACCTCCATAGTCCCCATAGTTACCAAATCTTAAAGAACTTGTCTCCTTCATAACCCCTAAGTCTATTCAATTCTATCTTCATATTATGCTTATTTCTGTTGCATTAGCTCATTTCTTGGCTAGACAATGATAGTAGCCTCTTTAGCTAATGAATCTGCCTCTGGCCTTTCCTCCTCTACTCCATATTCTATCTTTTGCTGAAGTTAGTTGTTTCCAAACATAAATCTAGTTATGCCACTACCCTGATTAAAGACCTTCACTGTGTCCCTTCATCTCAGTTTATATAAAACCGTATTTTCAGTCTGGCACAGAAGTCTTTATTTTACTCCATCTTACACCTCCAGCCTCATCTTCTGTTACTTTTCCCCTTGTCTTGTGGCGGCTTACCTAACTGCTTCCTCTTCAACATTATGTTGTGCTTTTTCAGGTCTCCTTGCCTTTACGCATGTGCTGCCTTCTGTACAGTGCCTCTTGCCTTACCTATTCCTTGTTCTCCCCCCATACACCAAATGAACATGTTTTACTATAGAGTCCAATTCAGATGTCAGTTCCTATCAATTCATCTTAACCCTGCTCCAGCAGAATTAATTTGCTTCTTCTTAGTTAAGGGCACAAATGTTTATCTTTTTATCATCAGATAAAATTTTCTCTTTAGTATCTTCTAACCCCCAAGATTATGAAGTGCTTACTTTGTTTTTATTTGTGGTTTGAAAGCTAGCCCAAGCCATAATAGATGAATGCATGTCCTAGATAATATTGTAGTCCTCAAGGCCATGGCCTTTGCAAAGAGACAGACCTGAATTGAAGTAAGGGCTCTGCAACCAAAAAGAATGGAATATATTTTGTATGGAGAAAGGGGAAGTTTTAAGAAGAGGGAATATGGGCATTAGCAAGTCTGAGTGTTTTTCACACCCTGCTTGGCCGGAGTTTGGGGCAAGTAATACCGCAAACCTACCCAAGGACCAAATGGAGACATAGAAATGCAATTAGCCTAGACCTTTACTAAGCACCTCAATGTATGTGTGCTTTTTTTGTTACATAAGCACTACAGGTACAAAAATGAGTAAGAAATGGACTGTGCGTTTGAAAAAAATCAAAATGAATAGTGAAAATAGTTAAATAAATATAATGTCTAGAAATGTATGTTAATAAACTAATTCTGAGTTACAGAAACCCCTTATGATGAGAATGTATGCTTTGACAGGAAAACTTTAAAGTGAGGCTCTCACAAAGTTTTTCTTTTTTTTTTTAAAGATTTTATTTATTTATTTATTTGACAGTGAGAGAGCGAGATCACAAGTAAGCAGAGAGGCAGGCAGAGAGAAAGAGAGAGGGAAGCAGGCTCCCTGCCGAGCAGAGAGCAGAGAGCCCGATGTGGGACTCGATCCCAGGACCCTGAGATCATGACCTGAGCCGAAGGCAGCGGCTTAACCCACTGAGCCACCCAGGCGCCCCATCTCACAAAGTTTTAAAGTGTGAATTGGAATTCTACGTATGAATAAGATGGTAAGGACTTAGTAGACAAAAGACTGGCTCATGCTTTGTCTCTCTCCCTCTCTCTCTCTCAAATGAATAAAATGTCTAAGAAAAAAAAATGGGATATTAATTCTACTTACCTCTCCGTGTTTTTAGGAAGATTCAGAGAGAGAGAATGCATGCAAAGTTGTTGGCACAGTGCCTGGTCCATAAGAATGTCTTAGTAGAACTCCTGATAGGCTTTTTTTTTTTTTAAACTCCTATATTTAAGAAGTGATTTATTGAGTGCTTACTATTTATTAGGTACTAGAATTACAAAAATGAGTAAGGCACAACTTCTGCTCTTGAAGAACTTAGTGAGGATACATACTATATTCTACTGTATATTGAGAATCAACCATTATAACCTGACATGTGCTTTAATGAGGCTTATAAGAAGGTAAGATATGAGAAAGGAGCACCTGAAACTACTGGGGTCATTAGGAAAATCTTCATCAAGGAAGATTGTGACTTGGAGAATGAAAAACAGCTTGCTGGTTTGGAGTTGGTGGATGGAGAGGAGTGAGGCTTTCCATCCGAAAGAGAGAGCATATTCAAAAGGAAGGGTAAGGGGCGCCTGGGTGGCTCAGTGGGTTAAAGCCTCTGCCTTCAGCTCAGGTCATGGTCTCAGGGTCCTGGGATCGAGCCCCGCGTCGGGCTCTCTGCTCAGCGGGGAGCCTGCTTCCTCCTCTCTGCCTACTTGTGATCTCTCTCTGTCAAATAAATAAATAAAATCTTTAAAAAAAAAATGAAGGGTAAGGTAATATAACTTGTTCAGAGAAAACAAGCAATATGAAAACCCCTAAAAGAAAAGGATGTAGTCGAAAACATAAAGAGGACTGAATCTTCTCAGGTGGGGCTCACTGGTTGAAAAGTCCCCCAGAGTATCTGAAGTGCACCTTTGCTCCTCTGAGAAAAGAGAAATGATAAATTCCTCTGGCTGGGTATAAGAGAAACCTTTCTCAAAAATTGCCCTGTCACACCCTGGAATGCTGGCATGGTCCACTCATGGTCAACTCCATAAGGCATGGAGTCTTGCCTGGGTCTAAAAAAATACTGGCAGTGCTCTGAACAGTGAGCATTGAGCAGTGAGTCAACAGGTGAAGCAGGAGGAGCAAAAGAACATTTCATTAGTGATAACACTTTCGGAGAGGTGGTGCTCGCAACAGAAATAAAGTTGACCATGTTGTAGAGAGATCGTAAGAAAGAAGTCTTTTTCTTTATTTGCTGAAAGTTTCTGGTGTGATAGATTGACTGACTAGACTGTGGCTTGACTGGATTGTCAGCAGCCCAGTGATTTGTACCCAGAAATTGGACAGACCTTAGCTCTCTAGAAGCTAGAGATCTTGTGACATGTGGATGTTATGAGATATCTCAGGGAGTCAGTTGTTCTTTACCTTTCTTTTGAACCAGGGGAGGAATTTGGATAACACTAGAAATCCCTGAAAATCTTTGGGTATGCACTAACCATAGAATAGTCACGCTATGGCTTTATACTCCAGCTGTTTCCAAACTATGAGGCCTGTGGCAGTATCTTTTAAACCAGAAAGCAAATAAGAAAAAAACTGAAAATTTTTGAGCATTTATCTTGCTTTCTTGGTTGGGGGGGTGGGGAGAGGAGGATTTATTTTCACTTTTCTTAATTGAGGTAAAATTTATATGATGTGAATGTCACCATTATAACCATTTTAGAGTGTATTCCGTAGGTTGGGATATATAAATGATATTGTGGAACCATCACCACTATCTAATTCCAGAATAGTTCTATCATTCTATAAAGAAACCTGTTAACAGTCACTTAAAATTTACCCCTCCACCACCACTGGCAGCCTCTACTTTCTGTTTCTGTTGATATGCTTATTCTTGACATTTCATATACATGGAATGATATCACTATGTCTGGCTTATTTTATTTAGCACAGTGTTTCATCCATGTGTTTGTATCAATATTTCGGCCCCTTTTATGGTTGAATAATTTTTCATTTATGGATATAGCACATTTTGTTTATTCATCAGTTGATAGACATTTGGGTTGCTTTCACTTTTTGGTTATTATGGATAATGTTGCTATAAACATTTATGTACAAGATTTTGTGTAAATATATGTTTTCAGTATTCTGAGGTATATACTTTGGAGTGGAATTGCTGGGTCATATGGTAACTCTTTGTTTAATATCTGAGGGCCTGCCAGACTGTTTTATAAAGTGGTTGCTCCATTTTACATTCCACCAGTAGTATGTGAGGGTTCTAGTTTCTGCACATGCTTGCCAGCTTTTTATGTATATTTTTAGTGATAGCTGTCCTGGTTGGTTTGAAGTGGTATCTCATTTGATTTTGATTTGACTTTCCTGATGGCTAATGACAGTCAGCATCTTTTCATGTTTTTAATGACCATTTACAGATCTTCTTTGCAGAGAGTTATACTCAAATCTTATTTGTCCAATCTTCTGACTTTTTTTAAAAATGAATCGTTTATCTTTTTATTGTCTTTTTTTTTAAAGGATTTTATTTATTTAGTTGACAGAGATCACAAGTGCGCAGGTTGCGGGGGTGGGGGGGTGGGGGGAATGCAGGATCCCTGATGAGCAGAGAGCCCGCTGTGGGGCTCAATCCCAGGACCATGAGATTATGACCTGAGCCAAAGGCAGAGGCTTAACCCACTGAACCACCCAGGTGCCCCTTCTTTTTATTGTCTTTTTTTTTTTTTTAAGATTTTATTTATTTATTTGACAGAGAGAGAGAGAGATCACAAGTAGGCAGAGAGGCAGGCAGAGAGAGAGAGAGGGAAGCAGACTCCCTGCTGAGCAGAGAGCCCGACGCAGGACTTGATCCCAGGACCCTGAGATCATGACCTGAGCCGAAGGCAGCGGCTTAACCCACTGAGCCACCCAGGTGCCCCTTTTTATTGTTAAGGTGTAAGAGGATTTTTTGTATATACTTTGGACACTAGACTCTTACCAGATATATATATATATTTGCAAATATTTCTCCCATTCTGTGTATTATCATTTCACTTTCTTGATCATAACCTTTGATGCACAGAAGTTCTTAATTAAGCAGTTTATTTTGTTGTTGTTGCTTGAATTTTTAGTTTCTTATTTTAAAAAAACAATGCCTAATCCAAATTCAACGTAACAAAGATTTGTATCTCTGCTTCTAGGAGTTATATATATTTTTAGCTCTTGCATATAAGTCTTTGATCCATTTTTTGTTAACTTCTGTGTATGATACGAAGTAAAGGTCCAGATTCATTCTTTTGTGCATTCAGTTCTCCGAACACCATTTGAAGAAACTATTCTTTCCCCCATTGAATGATCTTGGCACCCTTGTCAAAAATCAGTTGATCATAATCATATGGGTATATATCAGAGTCTCGGTTCTTTTCCGTTGGTTTATAGGTCTCTCCTTATGTCACTACCACAGTGTTTTGAGCACTATAGCTTTGTAGTAAGTTTTAAAATCAGGAAATGTGAATCCTTGAACTTTTTTTTATTTCGAAGACTACTTTGGCGATTTAGGATCATTTATATTTCCATATGAATTTTAAAATAAGCTTTTCCATTTCTGAAAAAGAGAGAAAGAAGGAAATTAGAAAAGAAAAGAAAAAGAAAAGGCTGTTGAAATTTTTATAGATGTTGCATTGAATGTATAGTTTGGAGACTTTTACAGTCTTAATAATATTTACTTTCCAATCCATGAACATGGGATTTCTTTCCTTTTATGTAGGTCTTCTTTAATCTCTTTAAACAGTGTTTTATAGGTTTCAGTGTACAAGTCCTAAACTTCTTGGTTAAATTTATTTCTATCTATTTTATTCCTTTTCATGCTGTTGTAAATGGAATTATTTTCTTAATTTCCTCTTTGGTTTGTTCATTGCTAGTGTTGAAATACAACTGCTTTTTCTATATTAAGCTTATGTTCTATAACTTTGCTGAACTCATTAGCTCTCATAGTTTTTTACAGACTCCTCTACGTAGATAAAATTATGTTACCTCCAAATAGAGACAGTTCTTTTATTTTTTTAAATTTCTTCCTTTCTAGTGTACATGCCTTTTTTTTTTCCTTATCTAATTGCTCTCCCTAGAACTTCCCTTATCATTTAATAGAAAAGCTATGAAAAGAGATCCTTTCTTGTGCCTGATCTTAGGGTGAAGAGTTTCACTATCTCAACATTAATATGATCTTTTCTTTGGGGTTTTTTATTTGTTTTTTGTTTTGTTTTGTTTTATTTAAATTTTTTTTTTTCAGTGTAACAGTATTGATTGTTTTTGCACAACACCCAGTGCTCTATGCAATACATGCCCTCTCTATTACCCACCACCTGGTTCCCCCAACCTCCCACCCCTGCCCCTTCAAAACCCTCAGGTTGTTTTTCAGAGTCCATAGTCTCTTATGGTTCGCCTCCCCTTCCAATTTCCCTCAAATTCCTTCTCCTCTCCATCTCTTAATGTCCTCCATGTCATTTGTTATGCTCCATGAATAAGTGAAACCATATGATACTTGACTCTCTCTGTTTGACTTATTTCACTCAGCATAATCACTTCCAGTCCCATCCATGTTGCTACAAAAGTTGGGTATTCATCCTTTCTTTCTTTCTTTTTTTTTTTTTTAATAAACATATAATGTATTTTTATCCCCAGGGGTACAGGTCTGTGAATCACCAGTTTACACACTTCACAGCACTCACCATAGCACATACCCTCCCCAATGTCCATAACCCCCTCCCCCTCTCCCAATCCCACCTCCCCCCAGCAACCCCCAGTTTGTTTTGTGAGATTCAGAGTCACTTATGGTTTGTCTCCCTCCCAATCCCATCTTACTTCATTTATTCTTCTCCTAATGATCCTTCAGGTTGAGGAAATTTCTCTTCTATTCCTGGTTTATTGAGTGGTTTGTATTGTTTTGTTTTTTGATCATGAAAGTTTGTTGGATTTTGTTATAGGCTTTTTTTTTTTTTTTTTTAGATTTGTTGAGTTGATTATATGGTTTTTCACGTTGTTCTATTAATATGGTGTATTACATGCATTGAATTTCAAATGCTGAACCAACCATGCATTCCTAGAATGATCCTGCTTGATTATCATGTATAATGTGTATTAATGCTGCTGTATTTGGTTTTCTATATTTTGTTGATTATTGTATTTATATTCATAAGAGGTATTGGTCTATAGTTTTATTGTGATTTCTTTTTTTTTTTTTTTTTACTTTGGTATCAGGATATAATGGTCTTACAGGATGATTTAGGGAGTATTCTTTCCTCTTCTATTTTGTGGAAGAGCTTGAGAAAGATTGGTTTTAATTTCTCTTTAAACATTTGGTAGAGGGGCACCTGGGTGGCTCAGTTGCTAAGCGTCTGTCTTGGGCCCAGGTCATGATCCCAGAGTCCTAGGATCAAGCCCCCTACATTGGGCTCCCTAGTGGGCAGGAAGCCTGCTTCTCCCTCTCCCACCTGCCTCCTTGTGTTCCCTCTCACTATCTCTCTCTGTCAAATAAATAAATAATCCTTAAAAATAAATAAATGAAGAAACAAACATTTGGTAGAATTCACCAGTAAAGCCATCTGGTCCTGGACTTTTATATTAGAAATTTTTTGATACTTGATGTAAATGTTTTAATTTGGTATAGGTACATTCAGATTTTCTATTTCTTCTTCAGTCAGTTTTGGAAGTCCTTGTGTTTCTAAGAATTTGTCCATTTCATCTAGGTCATCTAATTTGTTGACATATAATTATGTATAGTATACTTTTTTTTTAAGATTTTATTTATTTATTTGACAGACAGAGATCACAAGTAAGCAGAGAGGCAGGCAGAGAGAGAGAAGAAGGGAAGCAGACTCCTTCCCAAGCAGAGAGCCTGATGAGAGGCTCAATCTCAGCCGAAGGCAGAGGCCTTAACCCAGTGAGCCACCCAGGCGCCCCTATATATAGCATACTCTTATAATCATTTTTTATTTGTATAAAGCTCATGGTAATATCCCTCCTTTCATTCCTGATTTTAGTAATTATAATCTCTTCTTTTTTTAATGTGGTCTATCTAGCTAAAGGTCTGTCAATTTTACTGATCTCAGGAGAACCAACTTTTGCTTTTCTTGATTTTTCTCTTTTGTTTTCTATTCTCTATTCCCTTGTTTTAAATATTTTATTTATTTATTTGTCGGAGAGAGACAGAGAGAAAGAGCACACAAGCAGGGGGATTGGCAGTCAAATCAAGACCATGCAGGTCTCGATCCCAGCACCCTGGAATCAGGACCTGAGCTGAATCAGCCACTTAACTGACTAGGCTACTCAGGTGTCCCTCTATTTTCTGTTCTTTATCTCTGCTGTAATCTTTATTATTTTCCTCTTTCTTTGGATTTACTTTGCTCTGTTTCGAGTATCTTTTTTTTTTTTTAAGATTTTATTTATTTATTTGACAGAGAGAAATCACAAGAGAGGCAGGCAGAGAGAGAGGAAGGGAAGCAGGCACTCCGCTGAGCAGAGAGCCCGATGTGGGACTCGATCCCAGGACCCTGAGATCATGACCTGAGCTGAAGGCAGCGGCTTAACCCACTGAGCCACCCAGGTGCCCTGTTTCGAGTTTCTTAAGGTAGAAAATTATGTTACTGATTTGAGATCTTTCTTCTTTTTTAATGTGAGCCTTTACAGCTTTACATTTCCCCTTTAACAATGCTTTTGGTGTAGGCCCAGAGAGGCATCTCACAGGACCAGCCAAGAGGGTCCTTGGCGTCAAGAAGCTGGAAATCAAACACAAGCCAGACAAAGTAGCAACAGTTTATTGAATAGTGTAAGTAGGATGAAGAGAGTAGAAGACAAAGTCTTTGGGAGGCTCCAAAAGGAAAGCAGGGTCTTACTGTCATTTGACATTAGGTGTTTATGTCGGAAAGGGGTCTACAGTATGTGTTCCTAGTCTGGATTCCTGAATCAGAGGAATGAATGATTCCTTTCCTAATCAAAGATCAGTGTCCAAACAAAAAAAAAAGAGGAGTGGCAGGCGAACAATAGGTGTTATTCCATAAATTACTGAAGGTTAAGAGGTTGATGCTAGCCACAACTGAGGCTTGTTTGAAGCTAATGTGCTGGAACATATTTGGGATCTGGCACTTCTTCTGGTCTTAAAATCAGGTGTTTGGGGCATAGGACAAAACTCAGGGAATGATTCATTTTCTTTCTTTCCCCTTGAAGTGGGAACATGGCCTCTTTGACTCATTCACAGGCAAACTTTGGAACATGAGTAAATGGAGCCTAGCAGAAAAACAGCAGAGATGTTGCGTTTCTAAAATGGAGACCCTTCAGCTTCCGTAGTTCACTCACCGTATACCATAAGGTTTTATCTATTGTGCTTTCCTTTTCTTTTGTTTTAAAGTATTTCCTAATTTTTCTGGTGATTTCTTTTTTGACTTATTGGTTATTTAGAAGTGTGTTGTCTAATTTCCACATATTTGTGAATTTTTCAAATTTCTTTCTGCTGTTGACTTCAAATTTCATTCCATTGTGGTCAGAATACACACTTTGATTTCAGTTTGTCAAGCTCAGTTATACAACATTTCTGTTATTAGAGATTTTCTTGAATAGCGTTGCTCTAACATGGTGCTTTTTCAAAATGTGTTTCATGAACCAGTACTGATCCTCAAATTGTCACTGTTTTGTGACAAAATAAGTACAAAAGTTGAAAATGTTTAGAAACTTTAATAGCTGCACTATCCAAGCACATGACTACTTATCTAGCAATTCATTTTTATTATATTTTACATGAGTATTGATCTGTAACAGATTAGAAATTTTAACAAATACAATGGGTTGTTCAAATGGATTATTTGAGGAGCACTACTCTAAGGTGGGTTTACACAGAATTACAGAATCACAGTGTATGCATATGTTCAACTTTACAAGATCAATTCATTCTGTTTTCCAAAATCATTGTATCACTTTATTTTGCCACCAGGGTATAAGAATTGCCATTGCTCTTCTATTTATTTCTCTGACCTTTGGTATTTCCTTTGCTGACCACCTTTTTTTAAAGTTTTGCCATCTGGTAGCTGTGAAATGGCATCTTAAAATTTTAGTTTGCATTTTTTAAGTTACTAATGAGGTTAACTATATTTTCACATGGTACATTTGTGATTCCATTTTCTCAGTTTAGGAATTCTTTGTATGTCTAGATACTAATTTTCTATGCATGTAGCAAATATCTTCTCCCATTTTGTATTTTGTTTTTATGGTGCTTCAGTGAAAAGAAGTTCTAAATTCTTTTTGTTTTGGGTTTAATACATTTTCCTGTAACATTTTTTTAAGTTTTAAACTATTGTCTTCTACATTTTTTTATACCTACCTGCACTCGAATTGGGTTTCTGTCTAGAATTTGAGATAGGATCTAATTTTATTATTTCCTTCAGTGTTTAAGTGTACGAGCATTGTTTATTGAATGAATTCTCCTTTACCATTAATTTTCAATGCTCCATTTGTTTTAAATTATGTTATAATACAAGTATGGGTCAGTTTTCTGGACTCACTGTTGGGTTCATTGGTCAGTTTGTCTAACCCTTGCTTTAATTGTTACACCTTTAAAATAAATCTTGATAGCTGGTAGACTAAATCTTGTCGCATAGTACTTCCATGGAAATTTGATCAGAGTGTCATAGACTATAAGAAACCTCATGTGAATTTTTATTAGAATTGATGTCATCATTACAACAAGTCTTTAAGTATAAGGCTATAGGATACTTCTTGTATTTTACTCTTTAATATTTCACAAAGTTTTGAGATTTTCCCAGTATAATTCTTCTATATAGTTTTGGTACTTTAAAATACATTGTATCAATAAAAATTTTTTAAAAAATAAAATAAAATACATTGTATCTTATTTTAGTACAGAAATGCAGTTCTCTTGGGGCGCCTGGGTGGCTCAGTGTGTTAAAGCCTCTGCCTTTTACTCAGGTCATGATCCCAGGGTCCTGGGATCGAGCCCAGCATCGGGCTCTCTGCTCAGCCTGCTTTCCTCTCTCCCTCTCTCTCTGACTACTTGTGATCTCTCTCTTTGTCAAATAAATTAATAAAATCTTAAAAAAAAAAAAAGAAATGCAGTTCTCTTTTGTGTATCTGTTATTTATTTAGGAAGCTTACTAAGCACTCTTTTTCATTCTAATAATTTCGTTCTCAGAATATTTTTAAAATAGGTAATCTTTCTTAGCAAATGTAAAATTTTGTTTGTTCCTTTCAAACCCTTATACCCATTATTTCTTGCCCTTGCTTTTATGTGAGGATAGAATCTCCAGTGGCAATGAAAATGGATATCCTTGTAATCTTGCTTTTTAAAAAAAGTGCTTTCCACGTCACCTTTTAAGTGCAACTTTTTTGTGTGTGTGTGGATTTTTAAAGTCATTTTCTGTTCCTAGTATTAAAAGTTTTTATCGTGAACAACTGTTGAGTCATATTAAATGCATTATTGAGTTGTTTATATTTTTCTTCTTTAATCTGTTAATGCAAATGTTAAATTAAATTACATTTAAGTAATTTTCTGAATTAAACTGACTTGGTATTCCTGTTATACCAACTTAGTTATGTTGTAACACTTTTTTTCTACATTGCTGGATTAGATTTTAAAATACTTAGTTTGTGCATTTTTCAGCTCTTCCCAGGAAGCAAGACTGCTCTGTATTTGTCCCCTCCCCCCCTTTTTTTAATTAGTTGATGTTTACCTTTTTTTTTTTTTTTCATTGCCTGGTAGTGTTTTTATAAGATTAGAATTTTGTTTGAATGCATTCTGAAAAATACCTATAACCCATCAATGCTGTTGTTTGTGTGTGTGTATGTGAGAGGTGTTTAGATATAATTGCTTTAGTGATTAAAGAATATTTAGTCTTAGTTTATTCTTTAGATGATAATGTTAAAGTTTTCTAAGAATTCATGTATTTCTATGTTTTCTTGTTTATAGGCATAAAGATGTTTGTGATCTCTTACCTGGTTAATATATGCATTATTTGTTATATGCTACTTTTAATATATGACATTTTTATTTATAATTCTTTCTTGTATAAGATTAACACAGTAATGGCATTATCAATGTTATTCATACCTTTTGGTACTACTAACTTTTGGTACTGCTGATACTGCTGTGTTCGTATTTTCTATTTAATTTATTCCTATAACTATTTTTTAATGTTTTTGTTCTACTTTTTAATTTTACTTTATTCATTATATAGTGACTTTTAAATTTCAACTTAGATGCTTTCTCATTAATTTTCAGGCTTTTATCTTTTTTAAGATAAGTATTTAAGACCATTAAGTATCCAGTAAATATTGTTTTAACTGTATATTCCAAATTTTAAAATATAGGGTTTTGTTACTCTTTTCTTATAAATATACTTTGATTTCTATTGTGATTTCTTCAGTGCCTTCTCTGTTCTTTAAAAGTGTTTTGTTTACCTCAAGCCTTTAAGAATGTCTTTTTTTGTTATTGATCTCTATATGTTAAAGGCATGTGGTCATGGGATATGAACAATATGAAGACCTTGTTACTTAGTAATAGGATCATGAGTCTTAGAATCCCATACTGTACTACTGGTTTCGATTTTTTTTTGGGGGGGAGTTTTAAATCCAATATAGTAAAAATAAAGCAAAAAAAAGTACATTCAGTGTGCTTTAGGGTTTGTAATTAGGTCAAAATGCATTTTACTTAGGTTTAACCACTAGAATCTTTGATCCTGGATATTAGCAGCAGCATGAAGGGAATGCACAAAAAATTATTCCCATGCTTTAAAAAAATTGGATTCTAAAAACTATATTGAGTTGTGCTGTTGTTTTATTTTTCAATTGGTTTGTTTTGTTCTCTGGACCCTGAAATAAGAACTAGTGTATATCTGGTCCAAATTTATTGATTAAAAAGAACAGACATTAAAATCTTCAATGTTATTCATAGGTCATTCCCAGAGACATTGTATCAATGATGACCTTTTTTCATCCTGTACTTTAAATACTTTAAACTCCACAATCAATATAGTTCTTAGGGTGCTTTTATTTAAATTAACATATAATGTATTATTTCCTTCAGGGGTACAGATTCCAGTGTCCATAACCCAGCCACCCTATCCCACCCCACCCCCCCCAGCCCCCCTCAGTTTGTTTCGTGAAATTACAAGTCTCTTACGGTTTGTCTCCCTCCCTGTCCCATCTTGTTTTATTTTCTTCCTCCCTACTCCCCCACGACCCCCTGCCCTGCCTCTCAAATTCCTCATATCAGAGAGATTATATGATAATTCTCTTTCTCTAATTGACTTTCACATAACATAATAACCTCTAGTTCCATCCACGTCATTGCAAATGGAAAGATTTTGGTTTTTCGATGGCTGCATAATATTCCATTGTGTATATGTGTGCGTGCGTGTGTGTGTGTGTGTTTATATATATATCACGTCTTCTCTTTTCCTTCATCTGTTGATGGACATCTAGATTCTTTCCATAGTTTGGCTGTTGTGGACATTGCTGCTATAAACATTTGGGTGCATGTGCCACTTCGTTTCACTACATTTGTATCTTTAGGGTAAATACCCCAGTAGTGCGATTCCTGGGTCATAGGGTAGCTCTATTATCAACTTTTTGAGGAACCTCCATTCTGTTTTCCAGAGTGGTTGCACCAGCTTACATTCCCACCAACAGTGTAGGAGCGTTCCCCTTTCTCTGCATCCTCACCAGCATCTGTCATTTGATGACTGGTTAACTTTACCATTCTGACTGGTGTGAGGTAGAGTATCTCACTGTGGTTTTGATTTGTATTTCCTTGATGGTAAGTGATGTGGAGCACTTTTTCATGTGTCTCTTGGCCATTTGGGTGTCTTCTTGGCAGAAATGTCTGTTCAAGTCTTCTGCCCATTTCTTGATTGGATTCATTGTTCTTTGGGTGTTGAGTTTGATAAGCTCTTTATAGATCTGTTTATAGATCTTTATAGATCTCTTTATAGGTCTGTTTACATACTAGCCCTTTATCTGATATGTCATTTGCAAATATCTTCTACCATTTTGTCAGTAGTCTTTTGGTTTTGCTAACTGTTCTCTTTGCTTTGCAGAAGGTTTTGATCTTGATGAAGTCCCAATAGTTCGTTTTTGCCCTTGCTTCCCTTGCCTTTGGCGATGTTTCTAGGAAAAGTCGCTGTGACTGAGGTTGAAGAGGTTGCTACCTTTGTTGTCCTCAAGGATTTTGGTGGATTCCTATCTCACATTGAGGTCTTTCATCCATTTTGAGTCTATTTTTGTGTGTGGTGTAAGGAAGTGGTCCAGTTTCATTATTCTGCATGTGGCTGTCCAATTTTCCCAATACCAGTTGTTGAAGAGACTGTCTTTTTTCCACTGGACATTCTTTCCTGCTTTGTTGATGACTAGTTGACCATAGAGTTGAGGGTCTATTTCTGGGCTCTCTGTTCTGTTCCATTGATCTATGCGTCTGTTTTTGTGCCAGTACCATACTGTCTTAATGATTACAGCTTTGTAATAGAGCTTGAAGTCTGGAGTTGTGATGCCACGAACTTCGGTTTTCTTTTTCAAGTTCCTCTGGCTATTTGGGATCTTTATTGGTTCCATATAAATTTTAGGATTTATTCCATTTTTTAAAAAAATTGATGGTATTTTGATAGGGATTGCATTAAATGTATAGATTGCTTTAGGTAGCATAGACATTTTCCTAATATTTGTTCTTCCAATTTATGAGCATGGAACATTTTTCCATTTTGTTGTATCTTCCTCAATTTCTTTCATGAGTACTTTATAGTTTCCTGAATACAGATTCTTTGCCCCTTTGGTTATGTTTATTCCTAGGTAATCTTACAGTTTTAGGTACAAGTGTAAATGGGATCAGCTCCTTAATTTCTCTTTCTTCTGTCTTACTGTTGGTGTATAGAAATGCAACTGATTTCTGTGCATTGATTTTATATCCTGACACTTTGCTGAATTCTTGTATGAGTTCTAACAGTTTTGGAGTGGAGTCTCCTGGGTTTTCCTTATCATCTGCAAAGAGTGAGAGTTTGACTCCTTCTTTGCCGATTTGGATGTCTTTTATTTCTGTTTTTGTCTGATTGCAGAGGCTAGGACTTCTAGTACTATGTTGAATAGCAGTGGTGATAGTGGACAACCCTGCTCTGTTCTTGACCTTAGGGGAAAAGCTCTGTTTTTCCCCATTCAGAATGATATTTGATGTGGGTTTTTCATAGATGGCTTTTATGATATTGAGGTTTGTACCCTCTATCCCTACACTTTGAAGAGTTTTGATCAAGAAAGGATGCTGTACTTTGTCAAATGCTTTTTCAGCACCTATTGAGAGTATCATATGGTTCTTGTTCTTTCCTTTATTAATGTATTGTATCACATTGATAGATTTTCAGATGTTAAACCAACCTTGCAGCCCTGGAATAAATCCCATTTGTCATGGTGAATAATCCTTTTAATGTACTGTTGGATCTTATTGGCTAATATTTTGGTGAGAACTTTTGTATCTGTGTTCATGAAGGATATTAGTCTGTAATTCTCCTTTTGATGGGATCTTTGTCTGGCTTTGGGATCAAGGTAATGCTGGATTCATAAAATGAGTTTGGAAGTTTTCCTTCCATTTCTGGTTTTTGAAACAGTTTCAGGAGAATAGGTATTAATTCTTCTTTAAATGTTTGTTGGAATTCCCCCGGGAAGCCATCTGGCCCTGGGCTCTTGTTTCTTGGGAGATTTTTGGTGACTGCTTCAATCTCCTTACTGGTTATAGGTCTGTTCAGGTTTTCTATTTCATCCTGGTTCAGTTTTAGTAGTTTACATGTCTCTAGGAATGCATCAATTTCTTCCAGATTGTCAAATTTGCTGGCGTAGAGTTGCTCATAATAATTTGTATAATTTTTTCTATTTCTTTGGTGTTCGTTGTGATCTCTCCTCTTTCAGTCATGGTTTTATTTGGGTCCTTTCTCTTTTCTTTTTGGTAAGTCTGGCCAGCGGGTTGTCAATCTTACTAATTCTTTAAAAGAACCAGCTCCTAGTTTCGTTCTACTGTTCCTTTGCTTTCTATTTCATTGGTTTCTGCTCTGATCTTTATTATTTCTCTTCTACTGCTGGATTTAGGTTTTCTTTGCTGTTCTTTCTCCAGCTCCATTAGGTATAGGGTTAGTTTGTGTACTTGCAACCTTTCTTGTTTCTTGAGAAAGTCTTGTATTTCTCAATTTCTTTTCTCTCAGGACCACCTTTGCTGTGTCCCACAGATTTTAAACAGTTTTGTTTTCATTTTCATTTGTTTATATAAATTTTTAAAATTCTTCTTTAATTTCCTGGTTGACCCATTCATTCTTTAGTAGGATGCTCTTTAACCTCTGTGTATTTGAGTTCTTTCCAATTTTCCTCATGTGGTTGAGTTCCAGTTTCAGAACATGGGGGCCTAAAAATATGCAGGGAATGATCCCAATCTTTTGGTACCAGTTGAGACCTGATTTGTGACCCAGGATATGATCTATTCTGGAGAATATTCCATGTGCACAGAGAAGAATGTGTATTCTGTTGTTTTGGGATGGAATTTTCTGAATATATGTGTGATGTCTATCTGGTCCAGAGTTTTATTAAAGGCTTTATTTCCTTGTTGATCTTTTGCTTGGATGATCTGTCCATTTCATTGAGGAGATGTTAAAGTCCCCTACTCTTATTTTGTTATTGTCGATGTGTTTCTTTGATTTTGTTATTAATTAGTTTATATAGTTGGCTGCTCCCATGTTAGGGTCATAGATATTTAAAATTGTTAGATCTTCTTGTTGGACAGACCCTTTGAGTATGGTATAATGTCCTTCCTCATCTCTTATTATAGTCTTTGGCTTAAAATCCAATTTATCTGATCTAAGGATTGCCACCCCAGCTTTCTTTTGATGTTCGTTACCATGGTAAATTGTTTTCCACCCCCTCACTTTAAATCTTGAGGTGTCTTTCGGTCTAAAATGAGTTTCTTGTAGACAACATATCGATGGGTTTTGTTTTTTTATCCATTCTGATACCCTGTGTCTTTTGATTGGGGCATTTAGCCCATTTACATTCAGGGCAACTGTTGAAAGATATGAATTTAATAAGGTTGTATTGCCTGTAAGGTGACTGTTACTGTATATTGTCTCTGTTCCTTTCCAGTCTGCTGCTTTTAGGCTCTCTCTTTGCTTAAAAGAGAACCCCTTTCAATATTTCCTATAGGGCTGGTTTGGTGTTTATGAATTTTTTTAGTTTTTGTTTGTCCTAAAGGTCTTTATCTCTCCTTCTATTTTCAATGACAGCCTACCTGGATATAGTATTCTTGGCTGCATATTTTTCCCGTTTAGTGCTCTGAATATATCATGCCAGCCCTTTCTGGCCTGCCAAATCTCTGTGGATAAGTCTGCTGCCAATCTAATATTTCTACCATTGTATGTTACAGACTTCTAGTCCCGAGCTGCTTTCAGGATTTTCTCTTTGTCACTAAGACTAGTAAGTTTTACTATTAGATGACAGGGTGTGGACCTATTTTTATTGATTCGGGGGGGTCGGGATCTCTGTGCCTCCTGGATTTTGATGTGTGTCTCCTTCACCAAATTAGGGAAATTCTTTACTATAATTCCTCAGATATACCTTCTTCCCCCCTCTCTCTGTCTTCTTCTTCTGGGATCCCAAATATTCTAGTACTTTTTCATGTTATGGTATCTCTTATCTCTCGAATTCTGCCCTTGTGGTCCAATAGTTGTTTTTCTCTTTTTCTCAGCTACTTTATTCCCCATCATTTGGTATTCTATATCACTTTTCTCTCTTGCCTCATTTTTACTAGCAGTATGAGCCTCCAGTTTTTACTGCACCTCATTAATAGCTTTTTGGATTTCAACTTGGTTGGATTTTAGTTCTTTTAATCCTCCAGAAAGGGATTTTATGTCTCCAGAAAGGGATTCTCTATTATCTTCCATGCTTTTTTTGAGCCCAACTAGCACCTTGATAATCATCATTCAGAACTCTAGATCTGACATCTTACTAATGTCTGTATTGATTAGGTCCTTAGCCATAGATATTGCCTCTTGTGTTTTTATAGGGGAGTTTTTCTGCCTTGTCATTTTATCTAAGTAAGAATAGATGAATGGGAGTATAAAATTCTAAAAGGGTAGCAACAACCCCAGAAAAATATATACTAACTAAATTGGAAGAGACCTGAAACTGCGTGGTGGCCGGCGGGGGGGGTGGGTAGAGAAAGGAGGAAAAAAAAAAAAAAAAAAAAAAAAAATATATATATATATATATATATATATATACACACACATGTTTTAGACTGGTGAATAGAACAGAGCCACCCACTTGATTTTGTGTGTATTTTCATCAGTTAGAAGAAACTCTGTCCCAATATTCAAAGAAAAATAAACTTATACAAAAATAAGGGTAAATATGATGAAGGGATGGAATATGACTATAAAGATGAAATTTTTAAAAGATCCTAAATAAGGATTTGATAAGAATTGGGTTTTAAAAAGAAAAAGAGAAAAAGGAAAGACTGTGATCAGGCTGGAGACTAGAACGAAGCCATGCACTAGATTTATACCTGGTGTATTTTGAACTGTTAGAGCAAACTGTATCCCAAAATTTTAAAGAAGGAAAAACCTATATGTATACAAAAAATGAAGCTAAATACAATGAAGGGAAATAGGACTATAACAATGAAAATTAAATTAAATTTTTAAAAAGGTATTGACAAGATAAAATAGTTCAGAAAATGTTAAAATAGGAAAGAAGAAAATTTTTTGAAAAATAGAATAAGAAAAAAATAAAATTTAAAAAATTTAACTTTGATAGACTAAAGAATCATGGGGGGAAGCCATGAGTACTATGTGTTGCTTTCCCCTATCTCTGGAGTTTTGCAATTCTCATTGATTGATGAACTCGGTCTTGGCTGGATGTTCTTGCTGATCTTCTGGGGGGAGGGGCTTCTTGCAGTGATTCTCAAATGCCTTTGCCTGAGATGGAATTGCATCGCTCTTGTCAGGAGCCAGGCTAAGCAGTCTTCTCAGGTTTGCGCTTGGTAGCTTTTGTTCCCTGAACTCTTTCTGAACGGCTTTGGAGGTCGGGAATGAAGATGGCGGCCTCCTAAACTCTGGCCCTCTAGGCGCTGACAGCTCAGGGTCCCACTCCTCAGTGCGCCCTTAGAGAAAAGCAGTCAGTCACCCCTGTTTTCCTGGTCTCTTGCCACACTCCATGCTCACTCAGCCTGTGACCAAGCGTTTCTATCTCTGGCACCCAGCCCCCTTTTGAGTCTCCAAACCCAGCAAATTCCTGCAGCATGCTCCCGCACTGCTCCTCCCAGAGGAAGAATGGGGGGAGTCTCCCCAGATCTGCCACTTGTGGGGTCTCTGCTCGACGAACAAGTGGCCTGACTGTGCCTCGGATCACAGTTTAAGTTAACCCTGAGCTGAGAGCCCCATCCTCGGCTCCATCTCTGCAGCTTGCTTCCACACTCTGATATCTGGGGGCTCTGCCACACTCAGGCACCCCCAGTCTTTTTGTGACCCACCATGGGTCCTGAGACCACCCTGTCTCAGCGAGGGCTCCATCCCCCACTTAGCCTCTGGAGCCACATCCCTCATTGGAACTGATTTTTAAAAGTTCTGATTTTGTGTTCCATGGCTCTACCACTTGCTGAGAGCCGGCCTCTCACCCCCTCTCCCCACTGTCTATCTTCCCATATATCGCCTCAGATACAGTTCTCTGAAAGCTCTACCTTCTAGAAAGTGGTGGCTTTTCTGTTCCTAGAATTGCTGCTCTTCTTCTCTTCTATCTCTTATTGAGTTTGTAGGTGTTCAGAATGGTTTGATAACTATCTAGTTGAATTCCTGGGACTGGATGATATTAGGTCTTCTACTTCTCCACCATCTTGCTCCTCCCTCCTAGAGTGCTGTTTTAAAGGAGAGAATGTATAACTCTCATCTCTCTACCTTTTACCTCAGAGTTTGAGTCAGCATTTCCCCCCCCCCCTTACTTCTGTCTTACAATATGTATCATTTATTTATCATTTAACAATGTCATGAACTGTTTTCCTTGAACTATTTCTTGGGTGCTCACAGATACCCTACAAATTAGGTAGTGTCTGTATATTCCAGATAATGAAACTGGACTGAAATGTTAAATGTAATTGTCAGTGTCCCTTAGCCAGTAAGTGGAAAAGCCACAATTCAAACCCATCTACTCCCAGTGTTGTCAACTTTTATGTTTGTATATGTTTTATTCTGTAGATCTTTTGCAATGAGTGATCTTATTACGAAACAGGTTTAAATTATGGATGGCTTAACATGTTCCAATATGTAAATATTTATTTTGACTTTCTAGATTGCTTTTATTTGCATTGCAAATGCTTTAAAAAAAACTTTTCAGAGGCTCTTACTTGTTTACTACTAAATATTCTCCACTGTCATTTATCTTTTGTTTCGTTACTTCATTAAGAAAAAAATGAGCAAAGTGTAATCACAAAATTTTATTCTGTCTCCATACATACTTTGCCATTTATCTCTAACATCTGTATAGGATAGACACAGTGTTTAAAGTTTTCCTCGGGTAGATTTCATTACTTTCTGACTTTAAAAGTTTGTTCAAAGGATATTTGTTAGGCAAAAAGTATGACTGAATTATTAGCTTAAAAACTTCCTACCAGAATGCCTTTTCTCTCTCTCCTTTTTTTTTTTTTTTTTTTTTTTTTTAACATTGCAGAAGAACATAGTATCTTATGTGAGGTAGTCAGAACTTATGGCTATTTTGGTATTTAAATTAAGTCATTGGAACACAATGAAAGTGTTTTATAGAGTGGATTGAGTGGATGGATGGATAAGTGAGTAAATAGATGAAACATTTGAATATAAGTTTTTATAATATCTAGTGTCCTGTATGTGTACATTTGTGATGTTGCTAATATTATAGACACAACAGAAGACTTCTTAATGAAGAACCCTGGCGAGAACTTACAAATCCCTGTTGGTGATCATTATTTGGTTGTGTAAAAGTTACATATAGGGGCACCTGGGTGGCTCAGTTGATTAAGTGTCTGCCTTCATCTCATGTCATGATCTCAGGGTCCTGGGATCTAGCCCCATGTCTGGCTCCTTGCTCAGCAGGGAGTCTGGTTCTGCCTCTCCCTTTAAAAAAAAAAAAAAGAAAGTTATGTATCTATTTCCATAGCTTGCATATTTGCATCTTATCGTCATTTATTAATACATATTTAACTGAAGAGTTGTCAATGGCTTTTTTATTATGAAATGTTTGTATATGAATAAAAGCTGGTTCTGACAACTGAAGGAAAGTATAATTTATTATTTGCCTTCTATATATACAGTAAGCTATAGCATTTACACATTTAGTAACGGAATACTCAGTAAGCAAATTTTTTACCCTATTGGCATCCCCGGGGGGCACCTGGATGACTCAGTGCGTTAAATTTTTTACCCTATTGGCATCCCCGGGGGACATCCCACATTGGGCTTTCTGCTCAGCAGGGGCCTGCTTCCTCTTCTCTCTCTCACTGCCTGCCTCTCTGCCTACTTGTGAGCTCTATCTGTCAAATGAATAAATAAAATCCTATTGGCATCCCCATGGCCTTTTTTTTTTCCAGCTTCATTGAGGTATAATTGAAATCAATTTTCAATTATATATATATACGTATACGTATATATATATATACGTATACGTATATATACATATATACGTATATATAATACACATATATAATTGAATACATATTTTCAATTATATACATATACCCTGGGATAGGATTTCCTCCATTGAGTTAATTAACATACCCATCACCTCAAGTATATGTCTTTTTGTTGACAACATTTAAGTTCTACTCTCTTAGCAAACTTCTGTTCTACAATACAAACTGTAGTCATTATGCTGTACATTATGCTGTCACCATACTCTTAGATTTGGATGCAGCAGTTTGACTTGATATGAGTAGGAATGTAATTAATATTAAGTGAGCTATGCAAATTCACTAATATAATTAAAATGTTTAATAGTGTGAATTTAAATATATTTAAAATTATTTTTCAATTAAAAAATAATTAAAGGAAATTCTTCTCATTCCTTAAAGGATTTCTGTAGCACAGGGCCTGGAGGAATCTTGGTTCTTGGTGATTGGTGAGATGCTTTAAGGTGTTTAGAGGGCTCAAATGCATAGAGCAATGCCTTAAAATGCCCACTTTATAAGTCTTTTAATTCTATGGTTCATACAGAACCAATTTTTGTCATTCATTCTTGTAGTACTTGATAAATTTCCATGTTATGTTTTCTTTACACAGTAGTGAGGGTTAATTGAACTGGTGTTTTTCTGTTGCAGGTACTTATAAACTGATTATTCTAGTGTCTAAGTAAGGTATGAACTAATACCAAATATTTCAAAATTTATTGAAAAATTTTAAGTTAAAAATGTTTATTTTGGAGGCATCTGTGTGCCTCAGTCTGTTAGGCAGCTGGCTTCGGATCAGGTAATGATCTCCGGGTCCTGAGATTGAGTCTTCTGTTGGGCTCCATGCTCAAGGGGAAATCTGCTTCTCCCTCTACCCCTCCACCACCCCCACTCATGCTCCATCACTCTTTCCCTCAAATAAATAAATAAAATCTTTTAAAGAAAATCTTTATTTTGTTGTTAGTATCCTTAATAATGCCTAGAATTTTGTTAGCATGTTAAATAGAAGACTTTACAGAAGAAACAGAAAAATTTACTTTCAAGTTTCTTCTTCTTATGACAGATAATGCTTGATTATTTGTTCTATAAATATATTTTTGTCATTTCTCCCTAAATGACAAAACTTCCCTAACCTCAGTCAAATCATATGTACCATTTTTGCCTCCTTTCATGTACTTAGGTATGATTCTGCTACTACTTATCTTGTTACTTCGGTATTTTCTATTTGTTCATTACTTAACCAAAGAGGCTTTGCACATTTCCACCAAGATTATAAAAAAGTTAGATAGGACTAGTTTCTGATGCTGATAGTCTTTAACTCTCCCTTTATTCATTGTATTTTACATATTTTCTTCTCCATTCCAAAAAAGTTTCCAAATCTCTATTTTGAAATAGTTGGCTGAATTTTTGAAATAGTTTTTGAGGTTTGATTTCATCAAGGATTTAAAAAAATTAAGGTAATATAAATAATTTCTACTAGTTTTTCAATTTTTGGACATGTAATCCATTAGAATTATTATTTAGAATATTACTTTTAAAAAATTCTCTTCCCTATATCATAAATAACTATATTGCTTACTGGTGATGTAGGTCTGCTTGATCTATAACTGGGGAAATCTACCCCAACATAAATATATTTTCATGTTATTCAAAACTTTTAATCGTACTATTTCTTGTGTGTACATAATAATTTACTTAGCCATTCCCTTAATGTTAGACCTTATATTGTTTCTCATATTGCATTATTATACCATAGGAGTGAATGCTTTATTGCATAAGACTGTCAACATCTCAGTGTCCAAAGACTAGAATTCTTGAAAATGAAATTTCTGTGCCAAAGTCTACGAAACACTTTAAAGCTATTGACTCATGTTGTCAATTTACTTCTTAAGAAGATGAAACTGATATATACATCCCATCTGGTAATATATCAGAATGGCTTACTGTACAATTGAAAGTTTATATTTTTTCCACCTGAGATCTTCAGTTTTTATTTATTGGTTCTCAGGATGATAAATATTTCTATCTTCTTTACCAATAGTACTTCATTTTGTTTTAATAGTATTTATCCACGAAATCCTCTTTGGTCTTTTCATTTATTCTATCGAGGCCTTAATTTTTTAATTTGTTAATATGAAAGTGTGCATTTTATAGTATGTATAGTAACATTTTCCCATGTTGGCTAAAAATACTTTCCTAGTTTGTACAGGTGGCCCTTGAACATGTGGAGATGAGGAGTGCCAGTCTTCCAAATGGTCAAAAATATGCATATAACTTTTGACTCCCCAGAAGCTTAACTACTAATAGCCTACTATTTACCAGCACCTTACCAATAATATAAACAGTTGATAAACACATATCTTGTATATGTATTATTACAGTATTGTTATAATAAAGTAAGTGAGAGAAAAGAAAATGTTAAGAAAATCATAAGGATGGGACACCTAGGTGGCTCAGTCTGTTAAGTGTCTGCCTTTGTCTCAAATCATGATCTCAGGGTCCTAGGATTGAGCCCCACATGGGGTTCCCTGCTTGTCGGAGAGTCTGCTTCTCCCTCTACCTCTCTGCTCCTCCCCCCTGCTCATTCTCTCTCTCTCAAGTAAAAAAATAAAATCTTTTAAAAAACCGTAAGGAAAATGCAGTAATAGTACAGTACTTTTAAAACTGTATGTAAGTGGACTTGTGCAGTTCAAACCAATGTTCAAGGGTCAACTGTCTATTAGATTGAAATCAGAATTAACATAAAATTGCCCTACAAATTCCCTTTCTTTTGGCAATCTTAACCTTGAGATGGATAGACATTATGTATATATATAATATATATATACAGATATATGTATGTATGTGTGTATATATATATAATTTTAGCTTTTTTGAGAGAAGAATGTTGCAAGATGCTAAAATTTGACATTATTTCCTAGAATCTTAATTTGTAACAAGTAAAAAATTACATGGTTCCTGCTCTTAAAGCATTTGTAAGCTTTATTCAAAATATATGTACCTTTAAACTATACTCTTCGGAGCTTACAGTAATCATACAAAGTGTGAGTCACTTAACATATTTTCAAATGTATATAATTTTATATGTTGTATTAGTAATTTAAACATTTATCACTTAACTCTCTATATCCTATAAGCTCAGAATAATGCATTAACTTTTGCTAAAGTCTTTTTGTTTTGTTTTAGAGATTTTTTATTTATTTGTCAGAGGCAAGAGAGAGAGTGAGCGAGCTCAGAGGCAGACAGAATGGCAGGCAGAGGCAGAGGGAGAAGCAGGCTCCCTGCTGAGCAAGGAGCCATATGTGGGACTCAATCCCAGGATGCTGGGATCATGACCTGAGCCGAAGGCAGCTGCTTAACCAACTGAGCCACCCAGGCGTCCCAAGTCTTTTTGTTTTAATATCGTGTAAACAGTGTTGTTTTAGAGATGTGTGATTACTGTTCCAGGCAGAGAAATCTAGTTTGAACTTTGGTTTAGGAGTTTTTAGTAATTACTGGTATTCAAATTTTAAAATCACTCAAGTTTTAACTATGTTGTTATGATTTTTTTTTTTAAAGATTTTATTCATTTATCTGACAGAGAGAGACCACAAGTAGACAGAGAGGCAGGTAGAGAGAGAGAGAGAGGGAAGCAGGCTCCCTGCTGAGCAGAGAGCCCGATGCGGGGCTCCATCCCAGGACCCTGGGATCATGACCTGAGGTGAAGGCAGAGGCTTTAACCCACTGAGCCACCCAGGCGCCCCCATTATACATTTCTTATCTCTCTTTTAGTATAAATCTTGCCTTTAACAAACATCCAGGCTTTAATTTACCTGAGAAATAGAAGTAAAATAAATGACAGGAATGGAAATTGGAGATCCTTGGATTTATTCTAGGTAGTATTACCCTAATGCACTACTCAACACACTTTTTCTGTAACAGGCCAGATAGTACCCTTTCTGCTTTCTGCTTTATGAGCCAGATTCAGCATTGCTTTTGTAGTGTGAAACCAGCCATTGACAATAAACAAATGAAGAGGGTATACCTGTGTTCCAATACAATGGGTTGGGTGGGTGCGGGGGGGGGGGATTGTTTGTTTTTTGTTTGTTGTTTGTTTTATAAAAACAGATGATGTGCTTAATTTGCTCTCCTGTGCTAATGTATATTTTGGGTGATACTGTGTATGCGTGAACAAGGGCTCACTTATTTTAAAAAATTGCCGATCTTGATAGGGTCCTCTCTAATGGCAGGTTTTGCCACTAGTACAGTTTACACACCCTGAAAAACCCATGAAAACACCAATTATAATATTGCTTTCATATTTATCAATATTTTAGACTTTATACCTACATCTCTATCCAGCTCAGTTCCTGAGCCAGGATATTAGTGATCTCATTCTCTCATGAGCATTAATCTTTCTGGTTTTAGCTCAGTATCCAGGTGCTAGGTTGACTCCATAAGTGCTCTAATGTCAACAGGCTATATAGCCTTCTCCCACCATTGCCACCCTGATTGCTCAGACTGACTTGATAACTTGTTTAATACTAGGAAACGTCCTGGTCTTGAGATCGGATGGGACTGCAGCCCCTTTTGCCCAGGTAGAGAATCATTATACCTCTGGCTTTGCTTTTATGTAGTATAAGTCTTGAGGAAACTTACTGCTACTACCAGTGGTCTTCAGATGTCACCACTACACAAAGATTCCATTCATATTACTTCTTCTACCAGATGAGATTATTTGGAAATTGGTGCTACCCTGGATCAAACCTACATTTTTTCATGACACCTTGGACACTCTAATTTGGCTGGTATTCACCATTCTCTCATGATAGCTAATGCCTCCAGCCCAGCTATTCCCAGCAGTTTTGCACAGGGCTCATCAAGCCTTACAGCTGAACTCACCTTCCTTCTCTTACCTAGTCACAAATCTATTAAAGGATCTGTAATTTTTAGGTAATACTGCAAACAATTAGAGGCTGTTTATATTAGCCAGTTTTTCCAATTTTCTATCCCTTCTTGCTTTTTTCTTCCCCTCTTTGCTTCCTTTATTCCTTTATTAATTGATATATGAAACACAGAATACTTAAAATATTGACAGCAATTCATACTTACACAAAGCCCACTACTTTCATATTAATGTGTTTCTGATAACCTGCTTGAGAGCTGAAATTAAATCTTTGTGGTTGGTCACTTCCTGATACCTAAAATTACGGTTCATCTTGTCTTACTTTCTTCAGGCACTAAAACCCAGTAGGTAGGTGAGATTCCTCACTGCGTTGGAGTCTGAGGGAGAGTTGCATAGCCATCATCTGAGACAATAAATTTAGGCATCACCACTTTCCAAAAGGAAGATTTGGGGCTAGATAACTCCCAACCTCATCCCCAGTTTTTAACACATATAAGCCCTACCTGCTTGGAGCAGGAATAGGGGAAGGGTAAAATACCTTTGCTCTCCTCTGGAGAAGGGTGTAGAAGGCCTCTTTCCAACCATATAGGCCTCTATCATGAGGCTTTCCTATTTTCATATAGCCTAGTATTTTCCAGTATTATTAAAGTAGGAGAGGGAATAAAGTGAGAATAGCTTTAAGATAGGAGGAAGCTGGAACCATTACGCTGTGTGTAGGACCAGACATTCTAGCTATCAGTTGAGAAGGTCAAACCTATGAGTTTGTGAGGTGCTTCTGTGTTTTCCTAGCCTGTTAGCATTCTCTGTCCCATGGTTGAAATCAGATTGTTTTCTGTAACAGTAGCAACTCTGAAGCAGTGTCATGATCATTTGAAATCACCATTCACCAAAAGATATAGGAAAAACCAATCTCAGGAAAAGAAATTAATATAGGAATATCACAGTGTAATGTAATAAAATAAGAATTTTTTCAAAGTTGAATGTGTTAAAGTTAATGACTCCCTGTTAGATAAACCAGAGATGACATGGAAAGTGGGAAATGGGAATGTCATAAGATGCTAAATATGAGTTTTTGTGGATTTTTTCAGTAGAAAACACTGTAAGCTGAGCCTTGTGTTTTCATTTATTTTTTTTAGAATTTATTTGTATTCTATTTTAATTTCAAGTTTTTATTTAAATTCTGATTTACACATGGTAAAATTGGTTTTAGGTGTAGAATTTAGTGAGTCATCACTTGCATGTAACACCCAGTGGTCATCTTTTGTGAGTTTTCTTAAAAATAGGAAGATTATCTATATATGCTCATCGCCAGGAATATATACAAAGTGAAGCTGAAAATGTGAACTTAGCATTTAATTGATAAGTGGTTACTAAAGCATATCTGTTATTTGTATGTTCCAAAATTAAGCAGGCACTACTGTTAAAAGTTTTGGGGGTGGGCAGGGGACAAGAGACATGTGCAGCATTATTTTCATTGGGTACATTTATAGACATTTATCACCTTAAATGCCGTGTGTTAATAGGCAGATATTTTTTATGTTCATCTCATGATGAAGCCTCATCTCTCACTACCTCCTCACTTTAGTATTAATATTTCCTTCAGCAATACTAAACTGTTTTTAGGTCTACCACATATATTATATTTTCTCTCACCTCCAGGCCTTTGCTCATGCTATTCCTTCAATGAAGAATGCACTTTATTTGTCTGTACTTGTTTCTTTCTTACTTAATATTTAAGATTTGGTGTGGCCTGTGAGGCTTGCTTTTGTCCTTCAGCGACCCAGTGGCTTCATCCGGTTTTGTACTTTTCTGTCATATTAGAATATTCTGGGAATATCAGAGAACAAACATGGTGTTTCAAGCAGCTAGCACAGATCATAGCACATAGAGATACTTGATGATTATTTGTGAAAATGAATATAGATTTAAGAATATCTGTACCAATTCTGGTCAGTGTTAAGAAAACACTAGTTAGGGGCGCCTGGGTGGCTCAGTGGGTTAAAGCCTCTGCCTTCGGCTCAGGTCATGGTCCCAGGGTCCTGGGATCGAGCCCCGCATCGGGCTCTCTGCTTGGCAGGGAGCCTGCTTCCTCCTCTCTCTCTGCCTGCCTCTCTGCCTAGTTGTGATTTCTCTCTGTCAAAGAAATAAAAAATTAAAAAAAAAAAAAAGAAAACACTAGTTAATGTTGATAGAAGTTTTGACTTTTCGTAGTAACTTTGTAAAATAGAGTGCAAAAGATATACTCTCTGAATATTCATTAATTCAGTACATTTATTGAGCACTTACTTTGAACCAGCCACTATGATGGACATTGATATGTCTGGGAGCTTTAAACTTACTTATATCAAAGAAGTATTTTGAACTCCCTATTAACAGTTACTTAGTGATTGTTAGGCATTTTTATTATATTTTATTTTCTTTAAAGATTATCATTAAACATAGATCAAGATACAATCTTCAGGAATTCAGTAAACATCTTATTTCATTTGCCAAGACATAAATTTTCCTTAAGTTCCAGTATCTCTAAAACTTAAGAAATGAATCTGTAGGGATGCCTGGGTGGCTCAGTGGGTTAGAGCTTCTGCCTTCGGCTCAGGTCATGATCCCAGGGTGCTGGGATCGAGCCCCACATCGGGCTCTCTGCTCGGCGGGGAGCCTGTTTCCTCCTCTCTCTCTGCCTGCCTCTATGCATACTTGTGATCTCTTTCTCTGTCAAATGAATAAATAAATAATTTTTAAAAAAGAAATGAAGTGGTATTCCGGATGACTCCTTAAGTGAATATAGTTTAAGATCTCACTCTATCTGCTTGTCTACAAAATAAAAACACTGAATTTAGATTCTGTTTTTATTCAAACACTGACTACAGTTAAAACAAATAGAAATAGATGGTGTTCAGGCTTACAGAATAATTTCATTCACTTCTTTTCCCCTATCTTAAACTATTCCCTATTTCTAACTCTTCCCGTCATCCCTATTCCTCTCATCCTCCAAAGCTGACTTTTAAAATCTCCTGGTAACTGAGTGGTCATTCTTACTGTCATCTCTTACCAGTGCTACAAGAAAGTATCTTGCCCTATATGGGCAAAGGTTTAACAAGAACATTTTGCCCTTAGGCATGAGAGTTTGACCTTCTGGTAAGGCTCTAGCTCTGTTTCCATGGTTACATGATAAGAGTAGTATATCAGCTGTGTCAGTAGACATTACTTATGGTAAAATGCCCCCTAATTGATAAACTTCATTTGTACTCTTGAAGTATAGATACTGGCAGGCACCCATATCTTTGGGTTTCCTTGAGTGTGGTGACTTACAAATGGAGTGTCCCTTGGGGGAATCCTGGAAGCTATGCCTATGACATTACATGAGATACTGACTACAGGTGGCGCAGGTGGCCTCTAAGTCAGTGCAGCTCTCTCATCTGTTTGATGTGGGTCTCATCTTGTACCAAAGTTGTGATGTAGGAGGCCAGGAAAGAAAGCCCTCAGATGGCTGTATGAACCACTATGTGGACTGCTGCAAGGATTCCTGCAGAAAAGGAACAGCTAACTCTGCCCTGCTGGCAAGCGTTAGTGCTTATCCTGTAACATTCTTTTTTTTTTTTTTTAACATTTTTTTTTTTTAAGATTCTATTTATTTATTTGACAGCGAGAGAGAGAGAGATCACAAGTAGGCAGAGAGAAAGAGAGAGGGAAGCAGGCTCCCTGCCAAGTAGAGAGCAGAGAGCCTGATGTGGGACTTGATCCCAGGACCCTGAGATCATGACCTGAGCCGAAGGCAGCGGCTTAACCCACTGAGACACCCAGGCGCCCTTATCCTGTAACATTCTTGATAGACTGGTATTCACAGTAGCCTATAGTTTTCCCGAGTCTGTATCTTCCATTGAACCTAAGATTTCTGAGTGAAAATTGATGATCTGACTAGACTTTGTTTCCAGACTTGTACTAAGGACAGATTGTATTGGAAGAACAGAAGCAAAGATCTTGGGTTAGTTATTCACAGTGATGCTGTCTGTGATCATAGTACCCATATCTTCTCGAATCCATGAGTTCCTTCCACAGTACCTTGTTGAATATTTACAACAAATAATTTCTGTTGGAGAAAGTCTAATGTAGTTGTACACTGTAATATTTGTTTATCAAATATTCCTACTATAGTGTATTGATAGGTTCTTTTTTGTTGTTGTTTTTATGCTTCAGGAACCATCTTAAAAGGTGAAGAGATGATGGATGATAATTGTAACTAGTAAGCAGTTTGAGGGTACCGTATTTCACTTTGCACTATATCATTGCTCTCAATACCATACTGATAGATTCTTCATGCAATTTTACTAATAGAGTTATTCAACTATTTTACTTCAAACTTGATCTTTTTTTTTGAAGATGAAATTTGATCTTTGAAGCCATTTGTAAGAAGCTTTTCAGTCCTTCATTGTAATTTTAAGTGATGATGCTGTTACTAGTAGGTAAAGGAAAAAAACAAGAATTTTTTAGAAATTGGAAAACACTTTGGACTAAAACCCAAATTTTCAGCTACTGTAGGTTTCACTCATTTAATTTTCTTTTATGGTATAGAAACCATATATGTTCTCTTTTGAAAATTTGCAATGTCTGGATAAATAAAAGTTTCTAAATGTATAATTCCATTGTTCAGAGATATCTACTGGTTAGCATACATGTTTCTCACTCCAAACCTTTTATATACATAGGGAAGGGAGAGAGAGGGAAGATGGGAAGAAGAAAGTGAGAGAGAGAAAGAGAGATGTATCTGTTTCTATTTTAATGGGATCAGAACTGCTACTGTTATACAGCCTGTTTTTACTTGATACATCATGAATATACTTCCATGTCAGTACATTTTCATCAACATAATTTAAAAATACAGAATAGTGTTCTAAATAGAAGAACCGTAATTTATTTAGCCAATCCACTATTGTTGGTATTTTTTTTTTCCTTAGTGATAGGAATCTCAGTTAACAACTCATAGTAAATGATCATCCAACCAATGCTTTTTGCTGGATTTAACATTTATATAAATGTCACCGCATAGTATGTTCTTGTGTTTAGCAGCTATGTCACAATGTTGGATAATAAGGAGCTCATGTGGAACTAGAGCAGGCATTTCCCATTTATACAAAGTATTGTTAAATGATTTTCCCTCTTTCAGAGACTTCATTAATTACATAATAAGAACTGAATAAGGTGAAAGGACAGAAGTATGTGACACTTCCCTAAAGTCCTCTTTCTATGTTAACATAGCACTCAACCTTAAGGGTAAGATTAGTAAGCCAGTGGTGTTTCTATATAATGATATATGTAATATCCATCCTAGTAATTTGATATTGATAGTACATTTGCTATATACTATTTAATCCCAAAAGCATTATCCGAAAATACCACAGGTGGCGCAGGTTGCCACTTACATCATTATGAGATCTCTTGGAAAAACAAATAAACAAAAATTCCTCAGGCAAAATGGTCATTCTTTTTTATCATGGTGGAACCATCTTTGATGGTAGGATACAAAGTATGAAAGTTTGAGGACCATATCTCCAGTTCACATTTCACCATTTTGTCCACAAGTATATTTTGGAAAATTTTTGCCCACTGACTTTATCAAACTTCCTGCCATTCTTTTGATACTACCTAATGAATTCTGGATTGTTAGAATTATAGAAAAGTCTGACAACTTCACTAGTATAAAAATTGGAAATACAGAAATAACATTAATCAAGATCATAATACTATTTTCCTTATACAACAGACTTTTAGAATGTCTAAGTTTAAAACTAAATTCCAATGTTACTATAAATTGATAATTCTGAGTAAGGTAGTAATTTAACAAATTAATAGACATGCATGCTAGAATAGAAGCATTTCCATTTAAAGTCAAAATCAATATTAACCTAATATATTATGATTTTTCTCTCTGACAAACCCCAACTGTCTTGTATATATAAATATACATAGATATTTATTTATAATGTATTTTTCTCTATGTGTGTATACATGTAGATGTGGATTTATGTATTTGTGTATGTGAATAGTTAATAGAGGACTGGTTTAGGGAGGGAACTTTGTGCTAAGTCCCTTTATATTTTCATTTAATCCAGCTAATAACCCAATGAAATAGGCACTATTCTTATCTTCTTTCTTTTGAGATAAGGAAACTGACATGTGGAGAGAAGTACTTTGTCCAAGTTTATACAGTCATCAAATAGTAGACCTTGGGACTCAGATTCAGGTCTCTCAGGACATTCTGGTATTGTAGCTAACATACACATATATGCTTACTATGTTCCTACCTGTTGGAGGATCTATTCATCAAAAATGATCTGAGATATTTTCTCTCTGATAATTTAGCATTGCACATTTCTCTTCTGAGTCCTCTCAGGCTGGCCTCTGTCTGTAAAATTCCTTTTGTTTTAAACATTTTTAAAGAAGTTAACTGTTTTTCTCCAAGTTTTATATAGATGTTATGCTGGCTTGCTGTCTTTTTAGTTGAAAATGGAATAAAACATTAGCATACTCTGTGTTTTAGAATCATTAGGTTTTAAAATAATGTCCATGGTGAGTTCTAATACCAAATTCGTAAGATTATATGAAGAAAATCTTATAAAAGTTCATTGGACAGTGCATTTTTACAAAATGTCTCACATGATCAGGTGTTTTTATCATCTGGAGTAAATCATAGTGAAATGTACATGTCTGTGCTCCATATTTTAATCATTGTATGCCAATGTACATTCACCTAGAGAATTTATGCTAACTGGAAGATAGGTTCTACCTTGCTTATACTCTCCAGTATAATAACATTTATTGTAGTGGATGTAACGTCTTGAAACCTACTGAAAATTCTAATAACAATCACTTCTACTAAATAATGCAGCTGGGTAAATATATATAGTTACCTGAAATCTACATAGTGAAAATGAGTCATCATTTAGTTAAAAATAAGTTTACCAAATTATACCATCTTATACAATCTCACCCCTCAGGATAATATATTTTAGATGCAAAACAGACTTCTGTTTTCCCAGAAATCAAACATTTAAAAAATGTATAGGCTAAAATGCAGACTTTAATCTTATGGGTAAAATTCCATTCTTTTTTTTTAGACATGTATTTATTTATTTATTTGAAAGAGAGAGAGTGAGAGCAGAGGAGGGGCAGAGGGAGAGGGATCGCTGGGCTTAATCTCACAACTGCAAGATCATGACCTCACCCAAAACCAAAGTCGGATGTTCAGCCAACTGAGCCACCGAGGCACCCTTAAAAGTTTTATTTTAGACATTATCAACATAGTTTTCTCTGTATCAAGAAACAAAACAAAACCTTTTCCAGGTGCCTGGGTGGCCCAGTCAGTTAAGTATCCTACTCTTGATTTTGGCTCAGGTCATTATCTCAGGATTGTGAGATTGAGTCGCACCTGGGATGCTGTGCTGGATGTGGAACCTGCTTAGGATTCTCTCCCTCTCCTCGCCTTCCCCCTGCAAAAACTTATAAAGTGTGTGTGTGTGTGTGTGTGTGTGTGTGTGTGTGCGCACGTGCGCACTATACAACATAAAGAAAAATACTAGCTCCTCTTATTAAAGTGATTTATTTAGGTTTAGCATTATATTTTTCTGGAGACATAACTTGTGTATGTACCAGCTAAGGATTTGATTGAGTGGTAAGTGGAATACTTTGAGATTTTAACATATCACTTTAATTCTATAGGGGGTACATGAATTAGTTTTTATTTGAAAACTGAATAAAATGGCATTCAGTTACTGCTGACAATAGATCATTACTTTTCATGACAGGTTCTTGTATTATGAATGTATCAGATTTATATATTACCTCAAAATTTTACCATTCCAAATTTTCATATCCCATGAAAGTTAGATCAGTTGGATCTAACTGGGAGTAGTATTTCCTTTCACCAATGGTAAATGTTTATGTTCATTATCTTTAAGCTTTCTAAATGACAGTGATTTGATTGAGAAATAACAGATTTCTGCTTTATTTTGTTATTGTTCTGGGTACACATAAGCAGCTCTAAAGTTTATCCTTTTAACAAAAATGGCATAGGAGATGAAATGTTGTGATAGATGGAGTAAAATACTAGGTTTCTTTGCAAACCCAAGGCCTGAAACTCCTCCCATAGAACTGGCCAGGAATCCTCACAAAGAAATGTTTTAGTTTGTTAGTACCTGATGTAATCTAAGTATCCTGCACTCCTCAGAAGTGTGATATTCTCACAGTGATGATTTTCTGTTATTGTGACAAGAAGATAGATAAGATTAAGAACCCTACTGGGGTGATGAAGTCAGTTTAGAAGAAAGAAAGGTATTAATTTTAAATTTACTAAGTTAAGGTGGTTGGGTGAGGTATAGATAAGCCAGATTGCCCTGATGTACAAATAAAACTCTTCAGAGTTAAGGGGAGGGCATGTTGCTAAAATTGGTGGATTTGAAATCAGTGTTAAAATTTAGTGTCCTAATTGTTTTTGTGAATTAAAATTTTATAATTTTAAATTACAAAGTTTATAAAACTTAAATTAATTTTAAATTAAATTAAAACTTTGTAAATGACTTTGTTATCCCTCTTACTTCCTTGCTCTTAAATTTGAAAACATTGCTTCAGTGAAAGCAACTTAAATATCCATTAATAGAAGGTGGTTTGAATGCATATGGTACATTCTTATAATGGCATACTGTATAGCCATTTAAAATGGCAGATGTAGATTAATACTATAATAGCCAAGACATGGAAACAACTTAAGTGTCTGTTGACAGATGAATTGATAAAGAAAATGTGATAATATGTACATATTATCACATTATATATATATTTTATCACATATATATACATATTACCACATTATATCACATATATATGGTGTTTACATATATGTTATAAATATATGGGTATATATTATGCTAAACTATACATTAAAATATGTAATATGCTAAAATATATATGTATATAAACACACCAAGAAAAATGAAGTATTATTCATCCATTAAGAAGGAAATCCTACCATTTGTGAAAACATGGATGGACTCTGAGGGTGTTAGGCTAAGTGAAATAACTCAAAGAAAGCCAAATGCCGTATGATCTCACTTATATTAGAATCCCAAAAAAACCCCAAGCTCCTAGATACAGAGAACAGATTTTTGGTTGCCAGATGCAGGGGGTAGGGATGGGGCCATGAAATCATTGAAGGTGATCCAAAGTGACATACTTAAAAATTAGAAGGTACGTAAGTTATGGGGATATACTGTAAAGCATGTTGGCTATAGTTAATAATACTGTATTGTATGTTTGGACATTGCTAAGACAGTACATCTTAAAACTTCTCCTTTAAAAAAATTACCTATGTGAGATGCGGAGAAAGGGGAACCCTCCTCCACTGTTGGTGGGAATGCAAGCTGGTGCAACCACTCTGGAAAACAGCATGGAGGTTCCTCAAAATGTTGAAAATAGAATTACTCTATGATCCAGCAATTGCACTACTGGGTATTTACCCTAAAGATACAAACATTATGATCCGAAGGGGCACGTGTACCCGAATGTTTATAGCAGCAATGTCTACAATAGCCAAACTATGGAAAGAACCTAGATGTCCATCAACAGATGAATGGATAAAGAAGAGGTGGTATATATACACAATGGAATACTATGCAGCCATCAAAAGAAATGAAATCTTGCCATTTGCGACGACGTGGATGGAACTAGAGGGTATCAGGCTTAGTGAAATAAGTCAATAGGAGAAAGACAACTATCATATGATCTCCCTGATATGAGGACGTGGAGATGCAACATAGGGGGGTTAGGGGGATAGGAGAAGAATAAATGAAACAAGATGGGATTGGGAGGGAGACAAACCTTAAATGACTCTTAATCTCACAAAACAAACTGGGGGTTGCTGGGGGAGATGGGATTGGGAGAGGGGGAGGGAGTTATGGACATTGGGGAGGGTATGTGCTATGGTGAGTGCTGTGAAGTGTGTAAACCTGGTGATTCACAGACCTGTACCCCTGGGGATAAAAATACATTATATGTTTATTTAAAAAAAAAAAAAAAGGATGAATACCCAACTTTTGTAGCAACATGGACGGGACTGGAGGTGATTGTGCTGTGTGAAGTAAGTCAAGCAGAGAGAGTCAAGTATCATATGGTTTCACTTATTTGTGGAGCATAACAAATGACATGGAGGACATTGGGAGATGGAGAGGAGAAGGAAGTTAGGGGAAATTGGAAGGGGAGGCAAACCATGAGAGACTATGGACTCTGAGAAACAACCTGAGGGTTTTGAAGGGGCGGGGGTGGGAGGTTGGGGGAACCAGGTGGTGGGTAATAGGGAGGGCACGTGTTGCATGGAGCACTGGGTGTTGTGCAAAAACAATGAATACTGTTACGCTGAAAAAATAAATTAATTAAAAATAAATAAATAAGTAAATAAATAAAAAGAATTGGAAAAAAAATTACCTATGTGAGGTGATGGATGTTAATTAAACTTATTGTGATAGTCACTTTCAGTGTATACATATATAAAATCATTACAATTATTATTAATATGAAAATGACATTTAAAAATAAAAACTAGTTATTGAGCACATATACTTAATGTCTAGGTACTATTCTAAGCAATTAGCATGGGATATATCTCATCCTCAGAATCCCATGAGATAGGTACTATTTTTAACATTATTTTAAAGATGATTTACCTTAGACAAAAATAAATTGCCGAAGATCACCTGACTACTAAGAAGAAAAGCTAGGTTATGGATCCGGAAGTATGATTTCAGAGCAAGTGCTGTTGACTGTATTATATAGACCTTTGTTGCTAATATGGAAGTGTGAATTATTTATAAAGCCACAGGTAAAAATAACATACAAAATATAGTATGATTCTATTTGCATAAAATTGTTGACCCTGGTTATTTTTGGCTTATAAGATATCAGATTATTTTTTTTCTTCTTTGAATTTTTGGTTAGTATTTATGATTTTTCTAATCAAAAAAAGTAAATAAAGCTTTGTGTTTTGGAAATAAATAAACCACTACCCAGAGTATCCCCTCTTTCATTTCACCATTTGTGTTTCTTCCCTTCATCATCAGTCTTAGTGCTTTAATTTCGATAAAGCAGCAATAACACTGCTTAGTCTGCTTGCCTTCAAGTCTGTCATTGTTACAAGGCCCTTTTATATTTGTAATTTGTGTGTATCTTATTCTTTCCCATTGGATGCTTTCTCTTTCCTTTGTAAACTGTAATTTAGGTTGGTATTTATTGGACTTCTAATAAATATTGAAGATAAGGAAAAAACACTAATGTGAGCTTTCTAATTAAACAGATTTATAGGTATCCTATTTCCTTTTAAAAAGAGTAGTGGGTACAGGGGTGGGAGGTTGGGGCAACCTGAGGGTTTTGAAGGGTCAGGGGTGGGAGGTTGGGGGAACAGGTGGTGGGTAATGGGGAGGGCACGTTTTGCATGGAGCACTGGGTGTTGTGCAAAAAGAATGAATACTGTTACACTGAAAAGTAAATAAAATGGGAAAAAAAATAAAAAAAAAGAGTAGTGGGTATAACTGGAAAATAATAAATCTCAAAGGAATAGAACTTTTTTTTTAAAAGATTTTTATTATTTATTTATTTGACAGAGAGAGATCACAAGTAGGCAGAGAGAGTGAGAGGGAAGCAGGCTCCCTGCCAAGCAGAGAGCCCGATGCGGGACTCGATCCCAGGACCCTGAGATCATGACCTGAGCCGAAGGCAGCGGCTTAAACCACTGAGCCACCCAGGCGCCCCGGAATAGAACTTTTTACATGAGGATTTGGCAGTAATGATTTGGAAATGATAATGAGTGGCTTAAGGAATGCTGACCTCCTACTTCCCGCAGACTCTGTTACAGCATTATATGAGGGGTGTTGGGAGAATAAAGATTTCTTCCTTTAGAAAGGTCCACCAGAGAAGGGTGTCCTCTGGGTTTCTACTAAGGCAAATAGTCTCTAGAGGGAGCATTTTGTCAAGATGAGGATGCATAGGGGATTGTAAATCGTTAATTAGTAATTATAGTAACAGGAATAGAGGTACAGTAGAAAAAACACTATAGGAAGGAATTATTCAAAAGGTGGTTCAGGGAAGAAGCCCAGAGTACAATGAGGCAACTAAGAAAACTGTGGAAGAGTCTAGAAGAGAGTTTATATTCAGGAGATAACGAAGGACAACAGTGTATAAGATATACTGGGATAAACTAGATTTAGTCAAGTTTGTTTCTTTGGGTTTTTGTTGTTGTTTGTTTGTCTGTTTGGTAATGATAGTCAAAAATAAAAAATGATGTGCTCTGTTTGAAATCAGAATGGAAATCTAGAACCCTGCCCACTATACTTATTTTCCTTGTCTGAGCTCTGTCCCATTGCCCTTTATTCCTAAAGCACTAGACTAGGCTAAGAGAAATGGGAATAATTGCCCTGAAAGGGTTATAACATTAGCTATAGGACTTTTTTCATCTATAGATTTTTTATGTGTATATCTAAAAGATAACTCAATTTAAAAATAGCCACAATAGGGGCGCCTGGGTAGCTCAGTGGATTAAGCCGCTGCCTTCGGCTCAGGTCATGATCTCAGGGTCCTGGGATCGAGCCCCGCATCGGGCTCTCTGCTCTGCAGGGAGCCTGCTTCCTCCTCTCTCTCTGCCTGCCTCTCTGCCTACTTGTGATCTCTCTCTCTCTGTCAAATAAATAAATAAAATCTTTAAAAAAAAAAATAGCCACAATACCATTACCACACTTTAAAAAATTGGACACAGCCCTAATTATCATTGTACATCAGTTTTCAGATATTTTTCAATTGCATTATATATTTGGTATTTTTGTGATTTTTTTTTTTTTTTGTAGCTGTTCATTTGAATCTAGGTCTAAATAAGATATCCATACATTACAGTTATTTGAGGTATTTCTTAAGTGTTTCTGAATCTATAGCTTTTCTTTCTCAGGATTAATAATTGATTAGACTTACAATTTTTCTCATCATGGAAATTTTAGAAAGTAGCAATCTATATTATAAGAATTAAATTTATAAGTAAGTACTTGGTTTTGTTTTTTTTTACAGTCTTCACATAAATGTCTAAATGACAATAGTTTGTAAGAAATCAGGAGCCACTAGTAATTATCCAGCTTATTTAATTGTAAATACTATCTATGTAGTTGTTTTTAATTTGCCCTGCAAGTGTGTTCTTAGAATGTAAATATTACCCTGATTATACTATTCTGGTTAGGAAAACAGGTCACAAAAATCAAATAATTCCCAGATCACCCTAGAAACTAGTTTAAAAATTCAGAGCACTTGGGTTTTTTTTAGTGGAATGATAAAAATGCTTTTGTTCTTCTGCTGTGTACTACAGACAAGTGTGAGTTTTTAAATAGTTTGCATGTAGCCTGAACATGAGAGTATGATTGGTAGTGTATCAGTCAGGCTAAGCTGTATTATGAGGTAGTGAGAAACAACCACAAAACCTCAGTGGTTTGGAACAATAGAGGTTTATTTGTTATTCTCCTTGCATGTCCGTCATGGTCAGAGGTATCTGTGCTTATAATAGTCACTTAGGGACTTTATGAAGCAGCCGCCATTCAGTCATTGCTGATCATCACACTGGAAAAAAAGAGCCCTGAAAGATCTTGCATCTACAATTAAGGGCTGTAGCCCAGAAGTCACAAACCCAATCACAAAGAGGCTGGAAAGTTAGTCGTCTATCTGTCTCAGAGAGAAGAAACCAGCTATTGGTGAACAGTGCCGATACTTTACTGCATAAGTAATAAATTTGTTACTAGACTGCTAATGGATTTATTCAGTCATTTATTTGTTCAGTAATCAAATATTTATTGAATGGCTACTATGTGAAGGTTTTTTGTACCAGACAATAGAAATAAAAAGTGAATAAAATACGTTTCATCCCTCGTCTCCAGAATCTCAGAGTCTAGTAGAGGCCTCTTGGCAAATAATTCTATATAAGGGATCAGTAGATGAGCACTCATGGGCCATATCTAGCCTGCAGCCTGTTTTTATATGGCCCTTAAACTAAAAATATTTTGCTCTCCATCCATGTTGTTGCAAATGACAAGATTTCTTCTTTTTTATGACTGAATAATATTCCATGGTTTATAAATACCACATCTTCTTCATCCATTGATCTATCAGTAGACACTGGGCTGCTTCCATAATTTGGCTATTACAAATAATGCTGCAATAAACATAACAGTGCATATATACCTTTGAATTAGTGTTTTTGTATTTTGGGGGTAGATACCCAACGGTGTAATTACTGGATCACAGGATACTTCTCTTTTTAATTTGTTGAGGAATCTCCATACTGTCTCCCACAGTGACTGCACCAACTTGCATTTCCAACAGTGTAAGAGGATTCCTTCTTTTACACATCCTTGCCAGCACTTGTTGGTTTTTGTGTTCTTAATTTTCGCCATTCTGACAAGTGTAAGGTGGTACCTTATTATGGTTTTGGTTTCCATTTCCCTGATACTGAGTGAGGTTGAGCATCTTTTCATGTGTCTGTTGGCCACATGTATGTCTTCTTTGGGAAATGTCTGTTCATGTCTTCTGCCTATTTTTAAATCAGATTATTTGTTTTTGGGTGTTGAGTTGTATAAGTTCTTTATATGTTTTGGACATTAAACCTTTATCAGATAAAACATTTGCAAATATCTTCTCCCATTCAGTAGTTTTTCTTTTTGTTGGTTGTTTCCTTCACTGTGCAGAGGCTTTTTATATTGATATAGTCCCAGTAGTTTATTTTTCGTTTTGTTTCCCTTGCCTCGGGAGACATATATAGAAGGATATTGCGGTGATCAATGTCAGAAATTGCTGCTTGTGCTTTCTTCTAGGATTTTTATGATTTCAGATCTCACATTTAGGTCTTTAATTTATTTCAAGTTTAATTGTGTATGTCGTTTAAGAAAGTGGTCCAGTTTCATTCTTTTGGATGTAACAGTCCGATTTTCCCAACACCATTTCTTGAAGAGACTGCCTTTTTCCCATCACATATTCTTGCCTCTTTGTCAAAGATTAACTGACCATATAGTTGTGGGTTTATTTCTGGACTTTCTATTCTGTTCCATTGACCTATATGTCTATTTTTACTGTACCATAATGTTTTGATTATTACAACTGTGTAATATATGAAGTCTGGAATAGTTATACCGCCAGTTCTATTTTGGAATAGATTCCTATTGGAAAAGACCCCTATTGAGGTCTTTTTTGGTTCCATACAAATTTTAGGATTATTCTGGTTCTGTGAAAAATCCTCTTGGTATTTTTTTTTAAGATTTTATTTATTTATTTGAGAGAGAGACAGAGACAAGGCACAAGCAGGGGGAGAGGGAGAGGGAGTAGCAGACTCCCTGATGAACTGAGAGCCTGTGGAGCTCGATGCCAAGACCTGGAAATCATGACCTGAGCCAAAGGCAGACACTTAACCATCTGAGCCACATAAGCACCCCTCCCTCCTCTTGGTATTGTGATACGGATTGCATTAAATCTGTAGTTTCCTTTGTATAGTATAGACATTTTAACAATATTTGTTCTCCAATAGATGAGCATGGAATGTCTTTCCATTTCTTCGTGTCATCTTCAATTTCTTTCATTAATGTTTTAATGTTTTCAGAGTTCAGGTCTTTCACCTCTTTGGTTAAGTTTATTCCTAGGTATTTTATTGTTTTTGCTGAAATTGCAAATGGGATTGTTTTCTTAATTTCTATTTCTGATGCTTCATTATTAGTGTATAGAAATGGAACAGATTTCTGTACATTGATTTGTATCCTGCAACTTTACGGTCTTCATTTATCAGTTCTAGTAGTTTTTTGGTGGAGTATTTACAGTTTTCTATTTATAGTATCATGAAATCTCCAGATACTGAAAGTTTTACATCTTTCTTAGTAATTTGGATGCCTTTTATTTTTTTTGCTTTCTGATTACTGTGAATAGGACTGCCAGTACTATGTTAAATAAAAGTGACGAGAGTGGAATCCTTGTCTTGTTCCTGACCTTGGGGAAAGCTCTCAGTTTTTACCATTTGAGGGTGATGTTAGTTGTGGGCTTTTATATATTGCCTCTGTTATGTTGAGGTATGTTCCCTCTAAACCACTTTGTTGAGGGCTTTTTATTATAAATGGAGGTTGTACTTTGCCAAATGCTTTTTCTGCATCTACTGAAATGATCATCTGATTTTTATTCGTTCTTATTGATAGGGTGTATGATGTTGATTCATTTGCAAATATTGAACCACTCTTGCTGACCTAATAAACATTTCTGTGGAAATATAACTCTTTTCCTGTGTTGTTTGAATGGTGATTTTTATTGGTATCTTGAGTGATTTTGTTACTGGCCTTGGAGACATTCGGTGATGCATGATTGACACCAAGATGATCAGACTCCTAAAATGTATATATGCAGATATTAAGTAATGATTTGTTAGGAACAGGAAGTAAAACAACCATGAATATCTCTGAATATCTTTGTATCTTCAGAGAAATAAGAGAAAATCAAAATCAGTGAATGGAAATACACATAAAAGTAGATTTTTAAAATTTTCTGTACTGTGGACTGGACTACTGTATTACAGAATATAATTTTAGATATGTCTGAAACCAAATAAGAGGCTGTGGTTAAAAGTATATAGAGTTCGAAGACTATATGTAGATTCCCTGAGATGAATGAGACACCTGAGATACAAGGACAACTGAGAATCACTCCAAATACTCGAGTTTGGAATGAAAAAGAGGGTATTCTGGTTCAGTTTGAGAGGAATAAGATTATATAAAATAAATCTGGTTTATTCTAAAACAGTTTTGGAAGAAAAGCATCCACAATATGTAACTTTTATAACATGAGAGAAAAGATGCCTTAAACTTATGCTTGATACAGTCTTGTACTCACCATTAGAGCACGATTCCATTATACCCCACTTTTTTTTTTCTTCCATGTTAGATTATAGACTTCACCAGATTCCACACCAATTTTAGGATCCACTTAAGGTATTCTGATATGTGGGATGTAGATTGTTGGTGCCACAAACACCTAACAACAGTCTGTGGAACTCTAGTCTTGGTCAAGGTCATATTCTTTCCTGTTGAGTCATTTATAGGGACCCAATTTTTATAGATTTGGAGAAAAACCTCCTTCAGAACTGGTGCTTCAGAGATTGAACCCTTAAATGTTACCCTCAACTATTTTATAAACACCGGAGATAATTTTCGAACAATGGGCAAGCATATTTTTCCTAAGTGATTGCTGGGGTTCTTTCTAGTGTTTAGACTGATTATGACTAGATGACAGATGTGGCTCAGATCTGTGGATCTGAGTAACTAATCAGATCCTGAGCTTGTATACTGAATAGCCTGTGGTATCCACTGAGTATTGTTTACTTATATGTCAGGTTGGCATAGTATTTTACCAGCTTTCTATTTATTTTAGGGCTGGCAGATTACTCTAAATACACTGAATGTGCTAGTGTTTACTATGGATTTTGTATGATCCATTTCTCATGGCTGTTGACTACTGCTATATATAATTCTGAGATTATCATTTAAAATAATTTTTCCTTATGTAGTCATTTTGTTGTTAATTTCCATAAAGTGAACTGTCCTACAGCTTATCCACTGCAAAATGTATGATTTTAACAGGGTCATATGACTGACTTCCCTTTCTACTGTAGCTAAAATAATCCAATTTAAGTATATATTATCCATTGATACGTCTTTTATATATTTATTTTTTTAAAGGTTTTATATATTTATTTGAGAGAGAGAGAGAGAGAGACAGAGTGAGAACGCATGAGAGGGGAGGTTAGAGGGAGAAGCAGACTTCCCATGGAGCTGGGAGCACGATATGGGACTCAGATATGGGATAATGGCCTGAGCTGAAGGCAGTCGCTTAACCAACTGAGCCTCCCAGGTCCCCTGAACTTTTTTTAACATAAACATTCTTTGACCCTTTCAGATCTCTGATTTCTACACTCTAAATTTAGCTTTCTTGTTGGTAATTGTGAACTTCTTTTGGTTAATGCTAATTACAAATGTAATTTTCACATAACTAGATATCATAGCTATAATTTGGAATTAGCCAGTAATCCCACCATTATGTTGGAAATTTAATACCATAAAAGAATAAGTTGTTAATTATTTTGTCATCAAAATATTTTGTTCATGGAGATGAATGCTACATAGACTGAAGAAAATGACCCTATAGCTAACCTTCTTAGACATATACATAGAAAAATAATGTTTAATATTCTCTCTCCTCTCTTCTCGATGTATACCTTTTCTGTCTTCATTTTGAGTGATCCACTGAAATATATTTCCAGGTTAACATCATTAAACTTTTTAAAACAAAGTTGAAGTGATCATGTGTCTGAAGTTTTCATTACCACTTATGCCACTTCTAATTCATAACATGCTGACTTGGAATCTCAGCAGAATTGTGAATAGTTTGGCTCTATCAACAGTCTCAAAACCACTGCCTTTGTGTCACAAACATTTTGGGTATTGGGTTTGGTCTAGTCTCATTCAGCCTGTCTTAAGTCAGAGATTTTTCAGATGTTTTAGAGGGTAATAGTAGTGTTGGCAATAATAACAGCCTCTCAGGAGATTGTTAGAGTTAGAGAAGCATAGTCAGTGTGCTAGTATAAGCTAGAGAAAATGAAGCTTCATAGAATTTTCTTGGCTAGTCAGTGAGTATGGAAAATACACAATCTTCTATGTGCCTGAAATTCTCAACTCAGAGTGGCAGTCCCTGCCCATTCATTGCATCCCCATCTCAATTATAGTTGTGACCACTCTCTTCCTATTAAAAACTTGTCTTTGCTTATTTTCCTTAGTGTCCAGATCCTGAAGGTAGTTTAATTTAATAAACCATGTTGTCATGTTAATAAATACTACTTTGTGTCTAGTGGATCTTTTAGAATTATTAAAATAAAGTCAAATAGAAAAAAAAACCTCATTGTGTGAAGTTGAGAGTCAAAGTAAAGATGCAGTCTGCAGTCTGGAGGTATGGAATTAGGGGCAGGTGATTAATCTATCCCTCCATCAGAGCAGACAGATATCACATGCAGGCATACCCATTTTATTGTGCTATGCTTTCTTGCACTTTGCAGATACTGAGTTTTTTACAAATTAAAGATTTGTGGCAACCATGAGTTGAGCAGTTCTATTGGTGCTATTTTTCCAATAGCATTTTCTCACTTTTCTGCATCTTTATCACATTTTGGTAAATCTTGAAATATTTCAACGTTTGTCATTGTATTCGTTATGGTAATCAGTGATTACAACTCATTGAAAGCTTAGATGATGGCTAGCATGTCTTAGCAACAAGGTATTTTTTTTTAAGATTTTATTTATTTATTTGACACAGAGACAGAGATCACGAGTAGGCAGAGAGGCAGGCAGAGAGAGAGGGAGAAGCAGGCTCCCTGCTGAGCAGAGAGCCCGATACAGAACTTGATCCCAGGATCCTGAAATCATGACCTGAGCCAAAGGCAGAGGCTTAACGCATTGAGCCACCCAAGTGCTCAGTAAGTTATTTTTTAATTAAGGTACATACATTGCTTTTTAGACATAATGGATTGCATACTTAATAGATTACAGTATAGTGGAAACATAATTTTTTAATGCATTGAGAGGCCAAAAAATTCACTTGACTCACCTTATTGAGATATTTGCTTTATTTCCTTTGTCTGCAACCAAACCTGCAATATACCTGAGGTGGGTCTCTACTAAATTTATGAGTAAGTTGTGGTCCAGCTGAGGCATTTATATCATGTAATGCCACAGATTTATTAAAACCGTAATTCTTCAATAAAATCAGTATATATGGAAATTCACTGTATTCTGTATTTAGTTTTAAAAATGTCATGCACAGATAACTTCAAAAAATGATCCAGGAATGCTGAGTCATGAGAGAAGCAGAAGTTTAATGTGGATAAATAAATATTTTTTCCTTAAAAAAGTGTGATTCTTTAGTTTCCTGAATGAAATTTCAAGTTATATGTTTGGAACCTGATATTTCATTAGTGGCTAAATAAATGTTTATCAAAAAATGAATTCATCAATTTTCTCATTAACTTTATTCAATAGCAAACCTAAAGTAGAAATTGTGATAATTTAAGTGCAATATTTTGCCATGTCTGATAATGCTTTAAAAAAATGTGTAGCGTCAAATTTTTTTTTTCTTTTTTTTTTTTTTTAAGATTTTATTTATTTATCTGACAGAGAGAGAGAGACATCAAAAGCAGGCAGGCAGATAGAGAGGGGGAAGCAGGCTCCCTGCCGAGCAGAGAGCCCAATGCAGGGCTTGATCCCAGGACCCTGAGCTCATGACCTGAGCTGAAGGCAGAGGCTTAACCCTCTGAACCACACAGGCACCCCAGTGTAGCATCAGATTTTGAACCTAGTATTTTCTAGGCTTAAGACCTTTAGTATTGGGCATCAATTTAAAGACTAATTACACTTAAAATAGACTTTTTAGTTTCATTCTTAAAGTTTTTTTTTTTTAATTTTATTTATTTATTTGACAGAGATCACAAGTAGGCTGAGAGGCAGGCAGAGAGAGAGAGAGGAGGAAGCAGGTTCCCTGCTGAGCAGAGAGCCTGATGTGGGGCTCGATCCCAGGACCCTGGGATCATGATCTGAGCTGAAGGCAGAGGCTTTAACCCACTGAGCCACCCAGGCGCCCCTTCATTCTTCAAGTTTTTATATGATGTGGTAGAATGATAAATATATATGCGGTTCTTTTGCTAATTTGTGGCTCTACTAACCTTAAGAAATTATGAAGTACTGAAAAATGCTTAAAATAAAACAAAAAATCAAAATTATATAACATATTGTGACTATTTAAATTTACAACTATTTAAACATTAAAAATATTAGAATAAAATGTACCAAATGCTATATCGAGGTGATAATATTAAGGCTTTTTTTCCTTCTAGATTCCAATATTTCTGTAATATTGTTACTTTTATGATGAGAAGAATAAATATGTTTTTATCAAATGCAATATAGGAAGCTAAGATAAATATAGAAAAGCATTTGCTGCTTCTAATTATGGCAAATGTTTCAAAGTCACTTATATTAACTAAAACGATAATTCGTGTACCCAAAGGATTGTACTTCTTTAGATTATATGTCAGGGTAAAAACAGCTCACAATGTCAGGGTGCTAGGCAGTTTTCAATATTAATATCAAATAAGGATTTCTTTTTTTTTTTTTTTACGATTTTATTTATTTATTTGAGAGAGAGAGCATGAGAAGAAGGAGGGTCAGAGGGAGAACCAGACACTCTGCCAAGCAGGGAGCCTGATATGGGACTCGATTTCTGGACTCTAGGATAGTGACCTGAGTCGAAGGCAGTTGCTTAGCCAACTGAGTCACCCAAGTGCCCTCAAATAGGTTTTAATATAAAAGGTATTAAATGAGTGTTTATTTATTGTCTCCTTCAAACCCCCATTCTTCCTAACACCTTGAATAAAAACTCTCGTTTGTCATTTCAAATTGTTATATCCCTAGCATTTACAGTAATTTCTGGACATAGTTGGAGCCTAATAAGTGTATGTTGAGTGAGTAAATGAATAACATGAGAAAGACATGCAATTAACTCCTAATTAATTAGGTACAGATAGTTCCAGTGTAAACTACTTATGTTCTGTTCCCTCACCATTTCACTTGGTTTAAGCTATAAAACCAGAGGAATATGAAACTTTTGACAAGGATTAAAGATGCCTTGAACTATAGAGCATATAGCAACTTGGAGCCAAGCAAGATCAACCTCAATAAGAAGATAGATCCCCATCACTCATAAGAAAAGATGTGGTTCTAAGGAAGAATGAGGTACAGTAGGTAGGACAGAGAAGTGATAGGGATATCCCGTAATCCTGGTTTGCTTTCCATAAAAGGACCCTGTATTGCAACACAGTCCAAGGTGGCCCCCATTCACAAGGCTTCCCAAATGGTTCTCTGCATGCTTAGATGACCTACTCTTGAGTCTACCCCAGAATCATAGCTTTAATCCTTTTGTTTCTTCTACATAGTGCCTATTGCAGTGTAATTCATAGTTTTGTGGGTGAATTCCTGGTATGTTAGAACACAAACTATATAAAATATCAGTAGCTGCTCATTTTGAATGTGATTGCATAAATTTAATTGGTAAATCATTAGTCTTGCTCCTGACCAATATACTCATTATTTCCTTCACTCACTTCAGCATGATTCTGTTAGGTGATTTTTAGACTCTTTTGAATCTTTCTGCTTTAATTTATTCTATAGTCCCATTCTTGTTTGTTGTGTCCTTCATCCTTTTCCTTTTGAGAAAATATTTCACACTTCGTATGCAAAATCAAAGGCTTTTCTTATGGATCCTTTGGACTCTGAGACCCCATCATTTTTTTTCTTTAGCGCTAGACCTCTATAGTCTTAAGCTAAAACTGCTCTCTCCAGAACTATTTGAATGTTTATGTAATTGCATCTCATATCTTTGAGTTCTGAGTTTTCCAGTTCTGTTCATTCAGTGTCTCCTGTGGTATCTTCCTTCTTCTGGAGCATGTATCTATCTTTCTGTCATGCTTTTTTCAATTCTATTCCTTTTGGCTCTGATGGTTTCTGTTAACCTCCTCAGTTCTCGACCATTTGCCCAGGACCACCAGCATTTCATTCTGGATTATTCTTCATTTCAAATGGTTATGTTTCTCATTATTTTTTGACCCTTTTATATCTTCTCTGAGTGACTTAATGTATTCACTTATTTATTCAGTCATTCAACAGTTTTTTTTTTAAGATTTTTTTTTTTTTTTTTTTTTAGAGATATAGAGAGCACAAGTAGGCAGAACAGCAGGCAGAGGGACAGGGAAAAGCAGGCTCTCCACTGAGTGGGGAGCCCGCTGCTGGGCTCAATGCTGGGATCATGACCTGAGCCGAAGGCAGCCCCTCAACCAACTGAGCTACCCAGGCACCCCCAACAGATATTCTTTGAGTCACCACTATGTACTAGAGCTGTTCTAGGTTTAGGATAAATTGTAAACAAACATGATCCAAACCCTTGCGGAATTTTCTATCCAGTTGAAGCATAAAACATTAATCTCACACATCTAAAACAAACTTCCATTGAATTTGCATGTGAATTTCAGGGGAAGGAACTTTTTATTACAAAACTCTCTGTACATTTGCAATCCAAAAAGGAATAAAATAATCTTAGCTTTTTGCTGGTAGCTTTCGCACAATTTCAAGACCATTTGGTATGTTTCTGACAAAATGAGTCGGTTATCCTCTATAAATATCTTGTTAAAAATTAAAACCACTATTTATGAGGCATTGTGCTTCTTGCCCATTATTGGCATTATGTCCTATAATCCTCATAACAAACATATGAGGAAATAAGCCCAAAGAATGTAAGTCATTTGCCTAAAGTTATTAAGATACTAAAGTGAGAAAGTAAGATTTCAAATCCAACTCCATTTGTTCCACAAACTTGAGCTCTTTTGTCTCTCCTATTTGCTGGTTTCCATCACTAGTGAAATTAATCAAAAGTCAAACATGTAAAATTTGTGTTCCCCTTTCTCTTACTAACCATCCAATATTTCTGCTTTATAAAATGTTTGGGAATCTTGGTTTCAAAAATCAAGATATAACTATATTCACAAAGCCACTTTTGGGTTGGTTGGTTCTGATTATAAAAGAGATTATGACTTTTGAGAGACTGGGAAATATTTACTATTAAGTGGAAAATGTTTTTGTGAAAAGATTGATTGTATGTTAGCATTAATATATGATTTTAAATCATAACCTCTGCTTAATTGAGAGTCAGCAAACATAACTTTCTTTGTTATAAATGAAATTTTTTATTTTTATTTTTTTTAAAGATTTTATTTATTTATTTGACAGACAGAGATCACAAGTAAGCAGAGAGGCAAGCAGAGAGAGAGGAGAAAGCAGGCTCCCAGCTGAGCAGAGAGCCCGATGCGGGGTCCATCCCAGGACCCCGGGATCATGATCTGAGCCGAAGGCAGAGGCTTTAACCCACTGAGCCACCCAGGCACCCCTACAAATGAAATTTTTTAAAATTGAAAGATGAGAAGATTAAAAACACCATATCTGAGCTATATTATATATATTATATATACATATAATCTGAACTATAGTATATATATTTTTCATTTTTTTGAAATTTGCTTTATTTTTTAAAATAAATTTAAATTTTTTATATATTTTTTAAATTTAAAATTTTTATATATGTTTACATTTATATATATTTAAATATATAAAATTAAAATTTTATATATATAAATAAATTTAAAATTTAAAAATAAATTTGAAATTTATTTTTTGAAACATTTGCTTAACATAATTCATGCAATCTATATTTCACCCTGCCCCTATTGAAATTTCAAGTTCCCTTTTTATCCATTGTTTGTATCATTTACAAAATATTTTTGTATCCTTCACATTTTCACTACCAGGAGACTTTTCCTCCTAGATAGATTATCCATCCCTCCCCTCCCCAACGCTGCCAAAGGAAAACTTGGAATAGAAATACTATTATATAAAATCTCTCCTATTTTGTTTCTTTGCAATTTAATACTTAGTTTTATGTTTTAGAATATAGATTTATGTACTATTTAAAAGCATTGACTGGAAATTAAACAAGATCTCTACCATGCTCTACAATTAATACTGGGCAAATCACTTAATCTTTTGCATGCTTTTGATCTCAGATGGGATGTCACCAATTCACTGTGACATACCTAACTAGGACCTTCGCCTTTTATGTTGGGATTATAAAATTTACCCAACTAGAATTTAATTCCAAGGATAAGAACATATAATACAAAAGGTATTGTATTTTATAATAGCCATTGAAAAAAATGAAACAATTTTGACACAGATCTAAGGTAATACCTACCCTTATTTTCTTCCTCATAAAATAGAGTTTAAACATATATAGAGATTTCAGTACAATGTTTGCTAACTTCCAAGTCAGTTTTTCAGTATGTATTTTTCATCATTGCTACATTGATCTTTCAGTGGAAATTTGGGCCTATCGAAATCCTTGTCTTACATGAAAAGCAATATCTTTAATAGATTTTGCTTTTCTTTTTAGGACCAAGTAATTGAATCTTTGATACGCAAATATAATATACTTTAAGATCAATTCAAATTAATCCTATATTGGCTCATCTTTTTTAAAAAAGTTGTCTTTGCTTTAAAAAATTCATCGCCGTGAATTCTTTGGAAGACAGCCATTATATAAATACAGGATGTCTTGTTACTATTTATAAAATAATTTTGTCATTTCTTTTAATGGTGGCAGATTTTTCTTCCTAGGGCTATTTTCCCCCATTCTTAAGCAATCCATTCCCCATCCCCTACCTCCATCCTCAACTAATATTTCCTTTTTGCCATCATTTTTCCTTTTTTATTTGGTTGGAATTGATGCTGTTAGTGACAATGGGTTTTTTTTTTAATTTTATTTATTTTATTTTTTTATTTTTATTTATTTTTTTATTTTTTTTAAAGATTTTTATTTATTTATTTGACAGAGAGAGAGAGATCACAAGTAGGCAGAGAGGCAGGCAGAGAGAGAGAAGGAAGCAGGCTCCCCGCGGAGCAGAGAGCCCGACGCGGGGCTCGATCCCAGGACCCCGAGATCATGACCCGAGCCGAAGGCAGCGGCTCAATCCACTGAGCCACCCAGGAGTCCCGACAATGGGTTTTTAAAGAGTTGTATTAAGTATTGGTTTTTAAAGAGTTGTATTAAGTATTGTTTATTGTCTTTACATTTGCCCCTTACTTTTTTTTCTAACATATTTTTGCCTTTTTTCAAATTATTGGCTTCCATTTTATGTGATTAAGGAGATTGATGGGTCATCCATAAAGAAGAGAAAATACAGAAGGAAGACATATTTTATAACTATAAGCCAGTACTTTGAGAAGAGTTACTTTTATCACTACCCATGGTATAGAATGAGACAGGCCAAGAAAAACCAAGGATTAAAGTTGATTTAGGCTGATAAGAGGTTACAGAAAATGAGGGTCTCAGCGAACACAGAGCTTCAATCAGAACATTAGCTACTCTAGAAAGGAGAATATAAATTCTTAAACAGTAGAAGGTGGAGTCTAATCTGAAGTCAGTGGAGCTCCTGATAGCAGAAGTGAGTAGATTGCAACTATGGAAATAGAAATTGGCACAAAAGGGTCAGTAGGAGGGAAAGAAAAGGAAACCCTAGTCTGGTTGACCCAGAGATAGCATCTGCTGTGCCATGTAAATGTATTTTGTCTGTGTAAGCAACACAGCAGGTCATGACCACTGAAACAAGGGCAGGGCTGAGCAGCTCTGCCTGCCTAGGTTTAGGGCAATCCACTTGAGTGTGAAGAAACAGGGAATGGCAGGTTTTGTTGGCAGGTGCTTTAAAGCAAGGGTTCCCACATCATTATCATTATTATTACAGTAAGTTTGTTGATCATCCAGAGAGGCAAATCTAAATCTCATATTTTGGATCACAGCATTTTCCAGCATTCAGTTCAAGAGAAACTTTGTTCTCCTCACATCACCTGAGGCCTTTTAAACCCTTTTAAACCCTTTGCAAGAATCCTTGGGCACTAGAACAATTACAAGGGTTTTTTAAGAGCTTTTTGTCTATAGTCAATTAGTCTTTACTTAGTTAGGAAGCCCCTAATTGTTTTTTTCAAAGGTGACAGTGGATCATCCATACAGGGATGTTGAAAGAATTTACAAATACTGATATAAGTGTCCATAGTCCCTTATCTGTAATTCAGAGCTTCAGAAAGTTTGGAGGGAAACCCCCCCACACCTTTTTCAATAAGAAAAAATTAAGTAAAAGTATTTTTAGTTCAGGCAGCAAATTCAAACTTGAACTTAACTTATTTGGTGGCAAATTCAGAGCTGAATTTTGTGAGACTATTATTAGGCTTTGTATTTCCCCTATGTGAATATTCCTGTATTTCACATATGTTTGATTCTCAGGTGCTGCACCAGTCCCCTCTGGGAAGATTATATCATATATAGTATAAATATATAGTATATATGTTTCTTACTTTAAATTTCTAAAATTAAAAAAAATACATGTATATCAATTTTGAAATTTTGCTGGCCTCAAGGATTTTGAGTGACACATATTGTGACCATTAGTAGCCTTGATCAGGTGACCTTGTAATCACATATTAAGTAACTGTTAACTGTGATAAGCCTCATCATCTTGAAGAGACTAATATAGATACTTTTTTTTTTTTTGAAGTCTTTAATTAATGTATTTATTTTTTCAGTAAAACAGTATTCATTGTTTTTGCACAACACCCAGTGCTCCATGCAATACGTGCCCTCCCTACTACCCACCACCTGGTTCCCCCAACCTCCCACCCCTGCCCCTTCAAAACCCTCAGGCTGTTTTTCAGAGTCCCTAGTCTCTTATGGTTCGCCTCCCCTTCCAATTTCCCTCAACTTCCTTCTCCTCTCCATCTCCCAGTAGTCTTTAATCTGTATATCTGTTTTCTCAGTATCTGTCACAGAAATGCTGTTTTACATGGTGGTTATGTTTGATGACATTATGTTCCTTTAACCAATCCATAGTGTATGTAAGACATGATATTAACAGTTCTGTGGATCTTATGGCAATGTTTCTATGAAAATATTTTTAGAATGTACCTATCCCCTTTACCCTAGCCTGGCCCTTCCTCAAACATGAAAACAGTTGTACTGCAGTATTCACATGATTTCCTAGGCTCATCCCATCATACAATGAGAGTGAGAATTCCAACAGGCTGAGTCCATTGCTAAAGTCGCCTTTAACTGACCTGGATGCAGACTGAGATGAATTGTTTGTTTTGTTTTGCTTCTCATAGCTTCATGTTTGCATTCTTTTCTTTCGTAGACTCTAGGAACTGCCCTACCTAAATCCTTTTTCATTTATACCATGTATAGTTCTTCTATTTATTTGGAAGTAATGGGACTAGGTTCCCTTCTTTCTTATCTACCCCTCACTTTAGCTTTAAATTTGAATTATCCACTTAACTCTTCTCCAAGTCTCTCAATTTTTCTTTCATAAGGATGGCTAATAGTTTTTACTCAAAAACACCTGATAGATGATGAGAGCTATTAAGTGACTGAGACTGGGTAGAAAGAATATTGAAGTACTACTTCCAAGAAGTTAGAAAAGCTGGAAGCATGACTTCTTGTCTATCATGACCTTTTGTTTTCCTGAAGATTATTAGTTTATAGACCATTCAATTTCCTAAGGGATTCTTTTCCTATAATGATCTTTAAATTTCACTCTATGCTACCCACATACAAATAATGCACGCATTGGTAGATTGCTTTTAAACAAATATCCTAGAAACCATCCATGCAAGCAAATATCTTTTCTTAGAAAGTAATTACATGGGAGGCTATGCAGTTATTTCAGTGCTGTTGGTTTGCTTAACTACTTTTGGAGCTCCTTAGGTTGTCTTCACAGTCTGTGCCATTGCTTTAAATGTTATCTGTATTATCAGTCACTTTTTGAGAGTTAATTTAGAATTTACAGACAACTGTCTTTCCGAGTAATGTCTCCTAAGGAAGGTTTTATGTTTTGTTTGTTTCATTCTTGGTCAAAAACAAGTGAAAGCTAAAAAGCAGATTTTGGGGGGTCTTTTAAATTGATTCATTCTTACACTAGTTCTAGAACAAGAGTTTCAAAGCTATTTGGAAGAAGTGTAGCTGTATAATCCTATACTTGAATGAAGCAACATTTATTTGGTGTTTAGATTACTGTATGTTGATTTAAAATATAATACTCATTCTTATTAGGATTATTATTGTACAAGTGTATTTAAAATTCAGATATAGAGGCACCTGGGTAGCTCATTCATTAAGCGTCTGCCTCTGGCTCAGGTCATGATCCCAGCACCCTGGGATCGAGCCCCATATTAGGCTCCCTGTTCAGCAGGGAGACTGCTTCTCCCTTTCCAGCTCCCCCATGCTTTTGTTTCCTCTCCCGCTATCTCTCTCTGTCATAAATAGATAAAAATCTTTAAATAAATTTTATAAATAAATAAATAAAATTGATATATAGACACATATGTGGGATCTTTGGGAAATTGCAGCTATGAGAAAGCAGATACAAAAGAAAGATTTCTTGAAAACTTAGCATGTTTCAATCATTCTTTCATTGTTTTGAGCTGATTAATTTATCTGGAAGAGCAGAAGAGACTGATCTGCAATAACATTTTTATAAGTTCTGTTTATGAAGTACCCACAAAATAACAGGTAATTATTGGGTATTCATTATCCTGTTTAATATTACTAACAATTCTTAGCGATACTTGTTCTCTTTTAAAGATGGAGGAAAGTGAGGTCCAGAAAACTGAAGGCAACCATGCCTTCGATCACCTGGCTGATAAGTAGCTAAGCCTTCTGAGCTTCTAACTTTTTTTTGGAACCTACTCTAAATTCCTTGAACCATGCCTACTGCTATAGGCATGGTCCTTTGACCCATTGGAAGTGTACTCTGATATTTATATGATACAGATACAGTGCCAAGAGATTAATTGCTATTTTCATTGTTTGTATTTTAATGGCAGACTTTTTCAGTATGGTATATTGGAACTCTCCAAATTGCTTACCTTGGCCCAAATGACCCTACATGATTCTTTTTAAAGTATTTATTTGACAGAGAGAGACACAGTTAGAGAGGGAACAGAAGCAGGGGGAGTGGGAAAGGGAGAAGCAGGCTTCTTGCGGAGCAGGGAACCAGAAGCAGGGCTTGATCCCAGGACCCTGGGACCATGACCCAAGCGGAAGGCAGACGCTTAACCTCCTGAATCACCCAGGTTGCCCAACCCTACATGACTGATTTGACTTCTGACTATCTCTCCACTCTCATGGGTAATCCGAATTAACCTATCTCTTGACACACCAAATTTATTTCTTATGTAAGACATTTACACAAGTTGTTTCTTCTGCTTAGAATGTTCTTGCCTTCGGTCTTTCCATGGCTGACTCTTGTTAGTCAGGTCTCAGCTTAAATATTAACTACTCAGGGAAGTCTTCCCCAGCCACTACCAAAGCTAAAGAAATCACTCACGTCACATCACCTTGTGTTAATTCTGTTTATGGCATCTACTACTATCCAGGATTTTCCTGTTTACATGTTTATTGTCTCTCTTACCAGTAGATTGTAAGCTCCATGACAGCAGAACCTTGAAACAACCTGGCCAAGAAATTGCTGTAGGAGTAAATGAATAAATTGGGTCAAGAAAACTGCATAACAGAAAATTCAGATTAGAGAAGACTAGGAATAATAAATATTTAGGGATATTTGGAACAGTAGTTCTCAAAGCTTGCTAAACTAGCCAGCAGCAGCAGCATCACCATAGAATATGTTAGAAATAAAATTCCAAGGGCTTTCTCGTGACCTGTTGAATCAGAAACTATAGAGGTAGGGCCTTGTGGTCTGTTTTAAACTCTCTAGGTAGTGATTCTGATGCAGAACTATTGAATTACACATTTTTTTTTATCAATCGCTTGTCAGAATTATCAATTTTGTTTTGTCTTTAAGCCAGATTGCTGTATTTAAAATCTATTTTTTCTCTACATGATTTTGTTAGCCATGTATTTTTTTTTTTAATTTGCACACAGGTAGAAATTTCAAAAATGGACAACCCTAATGAGAATCAGTATAGCTAATTCAGTGAATTGAGGACATAATTTAGTCTACCTAAGTATCATAATACTTGATTTCCAAAAGTAATTTTTTTTCCAAAAGTATTTTTTGAATTAAATTTTCCTAGTTTCTAAATAAGTTTGGAATTTCTTTGAATCTGCTTTGAGACCAACTGCAACAAAGAGTAATTAATGAAATTTTTAGTGAGTTGTAGACAAATCTTGATCAAAGACGTACATTGGCATTCTAATGATTAGTATAGTCTAGTATCTCTGTATATCGTTAGACAGAAAATTCAGTACAGAGCCCTATTTGAAACCCACTGCTGTAAAACGAAGGTTTACTCAGAGACATTGAAGTATTTTCAAAATCCCACTTGTATTTTATCTCTTGAAATATTAATTTACACCGTCACTTTCATATGTACCCTTTTACGTAGTATTTAACTCCTCTTAGTGGTATGAGTACATAATAAGTGGTTCAAAAAAAGAATGAGTCCAGAATGGCATCTGCATTAATATTTTGACATACTGATGTTTTCCCTATCAGGCACAGTGACAAAGCCTTAACTTTTTTGATCTATAAGAAAATACTGTGAAAACGAACATGTTTAATTTTATGAAACACTAAACGTTTTTGAGGAAGAAGAAATAAAACTTATGGAATGCTAGCCACAAACCAGTTATACAGGTATTAGAGCTAATACTTCTAATAGCTATAGAACCTGCTATTCAGAAAGTAAGATAAGTGACTTGACTCAAGTTTATGGGTACTATGCCACAGAAACAGGATTTAAACCTAGGTGTGTCTGATTCCAAAGCAGTGCTTTTCTACCATACAGTGCTGCCTTATAACTCTAGTGTATAAAAAAATGAGGTGAATCATCTTAAATCATTATTGGAACCTAGCAGGGTATAAATAATAAATAAGTAAATAAAATTATGGCAAGTGATTGCTTTTTACTCACTAAATGTAGTTAAAAGGTTGACATTACTCCCAGTATATGCCTAAATCACTTGAAAATGTTAGATCACAATTAAGAAATCCAGGTTCAGCAACTCTTTTTAACCGGTAGAAGAATATTGTTTGTCATACAAATGTTCATTTTTAAATTCCTAAAAGAATACAGTGAGTATTAAGATAACACTTTAGGGGCACCTGGGTGGCTCAGTAGGTTAAGCCTCTGCCTTCAGGTCAGGTCTTGATCTCAGGGCCCTGGGATCGAGCGTTTCTCCCCCCACCTCCCCCCCCACCACCCCTGCTTGGGCTCTCTGCTCAGCATGGAGCCTGCTTCCTCCACCCCTCACTCTCTGTCTGCCTCTCTGCCTACTTGTGATCTTTCTCTCTCTGTCAAATAAATAAAATCTTAAAAAAAAAAAAAAAGTACCACATTAAATATTTGAAAGTGGACAAATTTCCCTTGTTCTATTAGTTTAGAAATTAAATTATTAATTAAATTAATTTAATTATTTCTACATTAGATCTTGAAGGGAATATAAAATTAAATGTAATTACTGCGAAATGATGTATAGTTGACTCCCTGTCATACCATATTTTGTTGGTTGCATAATACCTTTAACACATATACAATCTGTATTTAAGTAAAAGTATGCTTGATTTACTTACCACTAAAGTGCTATAGTATAGGGTGTATTTCAAAGAGATACTTTTATTTGAAGACTCATTTTCAGATGCTTAAAATTTATTCCCCTCTTATACAAGGTGGGAACATTTAATTATTAGGTTTAACATTTATTAAGTGTTTTGAGAGTGTGTGGTGTAGTATAAATACAAATTACTTCCAATGAGTTATACATGTCTGTATGCATGATAGTCATTTTTAAATTAATTGCATTACCAAGAGTTAGGTTCTTTTTTTTTTCTTTTTTTTTTAAATTAATTTATTTTTTCAGCGTAACAGTATTCATTGTTTTTGCACAACACCCAGTGCTCCATGCAATACATGCCCTCCCTATTACCCACCACCTGGTTCCCCCAACCTCCCACCCCCGCCCCTTCAAAACCCTCAGGTTGTTTTTCAGAGTCCATAGTCTCTTATGGTTCGCCTCCCCTTCCAATTTCCCTCAAATTCCTTCTCCTCTCCATCTCTCAATGTCCTCCATGTCATTTGTTATGCTCCATGAATAAGTGAAACCATATGATACTTGACTCTCTCTGCTTGACTTATTTCACTCAGCATAATCACTTCCAGTCCCATCCATGTTGCTACAAAAGCTGGGTATTCATCCTTTCTTTTTTTTTTTTTAATAAACATATAATGTATTTTTATCGCCAGGGGTACAGGTCTGTGAATCACCAGGTTTACACACTTCACAGCACTCACCATAGCACATACCCTCCCCAATGTCCATAACCCCCTCCTCCTCTCCCAACCCCACCTCCCCCCAGCAACCCCCAGTTTGTTTTGTGAGATTAAGAGTCACTTATGGTTTGTCTACCTCCCCATCCCATCTTGTTTCATTTATTCTTCTTCTATCCCCCTAAACCCCCATGTTGCATCTCCACGTCCTCATATCAGGGAGATCATATGATTGTTGTCTTTCTTCTATTGACTTATTTCACTAAGCATGATACCCTCTGTTCCATCCACGTTGTCGCAAATGGCAAGATTTCATTTCTTTTGATGGCTGCATAGTATTCCATTGTGTATATATACCACATCTTTATCCATTCATCTGTTGATGGACATCTAGGTTCTTTCCATAGTTTAGCTATTGTACACATTGCTGCTATAAACATTCGGGTACACGTGCCCCTTCGGATCACTATGTTTGTATGTTTAGGGTAAATACCCAGTAGTGCAATGGCTGGGTCATAGGGTAGTTCTATTTTCAACATTTTGAGGAACCTCCATGCTGTTTTCCAGAGTGGTTGCACCAGCTTGCATTCCCACCAACAGTGTAGGAAGTTTCCCCTTTCTCCGCATACTCGCCGGCATCTCTCATTTCCTGACTTGTTAATTTTAGCCATTCTGACTGGTGTGAGGTGATAGCTCATTATGGTTTTGATTTGTATTTCCCTGATGCCAAGGGATGTGGAGCACTTTTACATGTGTCTGTTGGCCATCTGGATGTCTTCTTTGCAGAAATGTCTGTTCATGTCCTCTGCCCATTTCTTGATTGGATTGTTTGTTCTTTGGGTGTTGAGTTTGCTAAGTTCCTTATAGATTTTGGATACTAACCCTTTATCTGATATGTCGTTTGCAAATATCTCCTCCCATTCTGTCAGTTGTCTTTTAGTTTTGTTAATTGTTTCCTTTGCTGTGCAAAAGCTTTTGATCTTGATGAAATCCCAATAGTTCATTTTTGCCCTTGCTTCCCTTGCCTTTGCTGATGTTCCTAGGAAGATGTTGCTGCGGCTGAGGTCGAAGAGGTTGCTGCCTGCATTCTCCTCAAGGATTTTGATGGATTCCTTTCTCACATTGAGGTCCTTTATCCATTTTGAGTCTATTTTCGTGTGTGGTGTAAGGAAGTGTTCCAATTTCATTTTTCTACATGTGGCTGTCCAATTTTCCCAGCACCATTTATTGAAGAGGCTGTCTTTTTTCCATTGGACATTCTTTCCTGTGTTGTCGAAGATTAGTTGACCATAGAGTTGAGGGTCTATTTCTGGGCTCTCTATTCTGTTCCACTGATCTATGGGTCTGTTTTTGTGCCAGTACCATGCTGTCTTGATGATGACAGCTTTGTAATAGAGCTTGAAGTCCGGAATTGTGATGCCACCCACTTTGGCTTTTTTTTCAATATTCCTTTGGCTATTCGAGGTCTTTTCTGGTTCCATATAAGTTTTAGGATTATTTGTTCCATTTCTTTGAAAAAAATGGATGGTATTTTGATAGGGATTGCATTAAATGTGTAGATTGCTTTAGGTAGCATGGACATTTTCACAATATTTATTTTTCCAATCCAGGAGCATGGAACATTTTTCCATTTCTTTGTGTCTTCCTCAATTTCTTTCATAAGTATTTTATAGTTTTCTGCATATAGATTCTTAGCCTCTTTGGATAGGTTTATTCCGAGGTATCTTATAGTTTTGGGTGCAATTGTAAATGGGATTGACTCCTTAATTTCTTTCTTCTGTCTTGTTGTTGGTGTACAGAAATGCAACTGGTTTCTGTGCATTGATTTTATATCCTGACACTTTACTGAATTCCTGTACAAGTTCTAGCAGTTTTGAAGTGGAGTCTTTTGGGTTTTCCACATATAGTATCATATCATCTGCAAAGAGTGATAGTTTGACTTCTTCTTTGCCAATTTGCATGCCTTTAATTTCTTTTTGTTGTCTGATTGCTGAGGCTAGGACTTCTAGTACTATGTTGAATAGCAATGGTGATAATGGACATCCCTGCCATGTTCCTGACCTTAATGGAAAAGCTTTCAGTTTTTCTCCATTGAGAATGATATTTGCGGTGGGTTTTTCATAGATGGCTTTGATAATATTGAGGTATGTGCCCTCTATCCCTACACTTTGAAGAGTTTTGATCAGGAAGGGATGCTGTATTTTGTCAAATGCTTTTCAGCATCTATTGAGAGTATCATATGGTTCTTGTTCCTTCTTTTATTAATGTGTTCTATCACATTGTTTGATTTGCGGATGTTGAACCAACCCTGTAGCCCTGGAATAAATCCCACTTGATCGTGGTGAGTAATCCTTTTAATGCACTGTTGAATCCTATTGGCTAGTATTTTGGTGAGAATTTTTGCATCTGTGTTCATCAAGGATATTGGTCTGTAGTTCTGTTTTTTGGTGGGATCCTTGTCTGGTTTTGGGATCAAGGTGATGCTGGCCTCATAAAATGAGTTTGGAGGTTTTCCTTCCATTTCTATTTTTTGGAACAGTTTGAGGAGAATAGGAATTCGTTCTTCTTTAAATGTTTGGTAGAATTCCCCTGGGAAGCCGTCTGGCCCTGGGCTTTTGTTTGTTTGGAGATTTTTGATTTTTTCAATCTCCTTACTGGTGATGGGCCTGTTCAGGTTTTCTCTTTGTTCCTGGTTCAGTTGTGGTAGTTTATATGTCTCTAGGAATGCATCCATTTCTTCCAGATTGTCAAATTTGTTGGCGTAGAGTTGCTCATAGTATGTTCTTATAATTGTCTGTATTTCTTTGTTGTTAGATGTGATCTCTCCTCTTTCATTCATGATTTTATTTATTTGGGTCCTTTCTCTTTTCTTTTTGATAAGTCTGGCCAGGGGTTTATCAATCTTATTGATTCTTTCAAAGAACCAGCTCCTAGTTTCATTGATTTGTTCTATTGTTTTTTGGTTTCTATTTCATTGATTTCTGCTCTGATCTTTATGATTTCTCTTCTCCTGCTGGGTTTAGGATTTCTTTCTTGTTCTTTCTCCAGCTCCTTTAGGTGTAGGGTTAGGTTGTGTACTTGAGACCTTTCTTGTTTCTTGAGAAAGGCTTGTACCGCTATATATTTTCCTCTCAGGACTGCCTTTGCTGTGTCCCACAGATTTTGAACAGTTGTGTTTTAATTATCATTTGTTTCCATGAATTTTTTCAATTCTTCTTTAATTTCCTGGTTGACCCATTCATTCTTTAGAAGGATGCTGTTTAATCTCCAGGTATTTCGGTTCTTTCCAAATTTGCTCTTGTGATTGAGTTCTAGCTTCAGAGCATTGTGGTCTGAAAATATGCAGGGAATGATCCTAATCTTTTGATACCGGTTGAGACCTGATTTGTGATCCAGGATGTGATCTATTCTGGAGAATGTTCCATGTGCACTAGAGAAGAATGTGTATTCTGTTGCTTTGGGATGAAATGTTCTGAATATATCTGTGATGTCCATCTGGTCCAGTGTGTCATTTAAGGCCTTTATTTCCTTGTTGATCTTTTGCTTGGATGATCTGTCCATTTCAGTGAGGGGAGTGTTAACGTCCCCTACTATTATTGTATTATTATTGATGTGTTTCTTTGATTTTGTTAGTAATTGGTTGATATAGTTGGCTGCTCCCATGTTAGGGGCATAGATATTTAAAATTGTTAGATCTTCTTGTTGGACAGACCCTTTGAGTACGATATAGTGTCCTTCCTCATCTCTTATTATAGTCTTTGGCTTAAAATCTAATTGATCTGATTTAAGGATTGCCACCCCAGCTTTCTTCTGATGCCCATTAGCATGGTAAATTGTTTTCCACCCCCTCACTTTAAATCTGGAGGTGTCTTCACGTCTAAAATGAGTTTCTTGTAGGCAACATATTGATGGGTTTTGGTTTTTTATCCATTCTGATACCCTGTGTCTTTTGATTGGGGCATTTAGCCCATTAACATTCAGGGTAGCTATTGAGAGATATGAATTTAGTGCCATTATTAGCCTGTAAGGTGACTGTTACTGTATATTGTCTCTGTACCTTTCTGATCTACTACTTTTAGGCTCTCTCTTTGCTTAGAGGACCCCTTTCAATATTTCCTGTAGAGCTGGTTTGGTGTTTGCAAATTCTTTCAGTTTTTGTTTGTCCTGGAAGCTTTTGATCTCTCCTTCTATTTTCAATGATAGCCTAGCTGGATAGAGTATTCTTGGCTGCATGTTTTTCTCGTTGAGTGCTCTGAAAATATCATGCCAGCTCTTTCTGGCCTGCCAGGTCTCTGGGGATAAGTCTGCTGCCAGTCTAATATTTTTACCATTGTATGTTATAGACTTCTTTTCCTGGGCTGCTTTCAGGATTTTCTCTTTGTCACTAAGACTTGTAAATTTTACTATTAGGTGACGGGGTGTGGACCTATTCTTGTTGACTTTGAGGGAGGTTCTCTGCACCTCCTGGATTTTGATGCTTGTTCCCTTTGCCATATTAGGAAAATTCTCTCCAGTAATTCTCTCCAATAGACCTTCTGCTCCCCTCTCTCTTTCTTCTTCCTCTGGAATCCCAATTATTCTAATGTTGTTTCGTCTTATGGTGTCACTTATCTCTCGAATTCTCCCCTCGTGGTCTAGTAGCTGTTTGTCCCTCTTTTGCTCAGCTTCTTTATTCTCTGTCATTTGGTCTTCTATATCACTAATTCTTTCTTCTGCCTCATTTATCCTAGCAGTGAGAGCCTCCATTTTTGATTGCACCTCATTAATAGCTTTTTTGATTTCAACTTGGTTAAATTTTAGTTCTTTAATTTCTCCAGAAAGGGCTTTTATATCTCCAGAGAGGGTTTCTCTAATATCTTCCATGCCTTTTTCAAGCCCGGCTAGAACGTTCAGAATCGTCATTCTGAACTCTTGATCTGACATATTACCAATGTCTGTGTTGATTAGGTCCCTAGCCTTTGGTACTGCCTCTTGTTCTTTTGTTTGTGGTGATTTTTTCAGCCTTGTCATTTTGTCCAGATAAGAGGATAAGAAGGATCAAATAAAATACTAAAAGGGTGGCAAAGTCCCCAGAAAAATGCGCTGTAACCAAATCAGAAGAGACCCCAAATTGTGGGGGGGGGAGAAAGGGGATAAAAAGAGGTTCAGAAAAAAAAGAAAAAAATTTAAAAAATAAAACAAATAAAGAAAAAATATAAAAAGGAAAGAAAAAATATATATATTAGATAAACTAGTCAAAAAACGTTAAAAAAGAAAAGGGTAAAAGTTTTTAAAAATTTAGCAGAAGAAGAAAAAAGAAAGAAAAAAAATTGAAAAAAAAAATTGAATTAACCGCAAGACTAAAGAATCATGGGGAGAAAGCCATGAGTTCCATGCTTTGCTTTGTCCTCCTCTGGAATCCCGCTGCTGTCTTGGGTATTGAACCTGCTTTCCTTGATAGATGAACTTCGTCCTGGCAGGATATTTTGTTGATCTTCTGGGGGAGGGGCCTGTTGTAGTGACTCTCAAGTGTCTTTGCCCGAGGTGGAATTGCACCACCCTTACCGGGGGCCGGACTAAGTAATCCGCTCGGGTTCACTTTTGGGAGCTTCTGTTCCCTGAACGCTTTCCGTAGATTTCCGGAGGACAGGAATAAAAATGGCGGCCTCCTAGTCTCCGGCCTGGAGGAGCCGAGAGCCCGGGTCCCCACTCCTCAGTGCACCCCCAGAGGACAGCACCCAATCACTCCCATATCCCCAGCCTCCACCTGCACTCCGAGCTCACCCAGCCTGCGACCCGTTCAAGGTAACCCCGAGCTGAGATTTCAGTCCTCGGCTCTGTCTCTGTAGCCTGCTTCTCCGTTCTAACACCTGCGAGCTCTGCGACACTCCGGTATCCCTGATCCTTCTGTGACCCTGCGGGACCTGGGGCCACGCTGACCCCTCATGGGCTTCACCCCGGTTTAGCCTCTGGAGCAATGTCCCTCAGTGGAACAGACTTTTAAAAGTCCTGATTTTGTGCTCCGTTGCTCCGCCGCTTGCTGGGAGCCGGCCCCTCCCCCCACGGTCTATCGTCCCGTCGTTTTAGATTCACTTCTCCACCAGTCCTACCTTTCAGAAAGGGGTTGATTTTCTGTTTCTAGAATTGCTGTTCTTCTTCTCTTCGCTCTCCCGTTGGATTTGTAGGTGTTTGCAATGTTTAGATAAGCTATCGAGCTGATCTCCTGCTACCTGATGTAGTCTCAGCCTGCTACTTCTTCACCATCTTGACTTCTCTCAAGTTAGGTTCTTTTTGGAGTGTTCTTTCTACCTTCAACAGACTTGAAAAAAAATGTTCTGAATGAATAAGCAGTTTTAGATGTTTTCAGTGTTTGCAGTGTTAAATGCTAATTGGAATCCCTGAACTCTAACACCGCCTTAAATGGTCTTATTTGCAGGAGAGGTGAAATCGAGGTACTCCTTTCTTCTTATAAGAGAATAGAGAAAAAAGTAATTGAAATACTGCTAAGTGTTAAAAGAGCAATATTATCAATATTTAATTACCCCAGGACAAATCAGTTTAACATTTACACTTTTCCATTTTCTTTGTTTCTCTGATATGCTTTTGACTGTTTAAAAGCAAATTACAAGAGAGCAGAGAAGGAAAAGGAAATTACAGAGAAAGAAAAGGAAATACTGCAGACAGACTATAAACATTTTACCTAGTAATTTGTTAGGAGTTCTGAAAAAATTTGAGGGATAAGTTGTTGAAATAACAAAGCTATAGAATTATAAAGTATTGTTCTTATTTTAGAGCAGTAGTTCTCCATTGCAGGTGAGTTTGTCCCACAGGGCATATTTGACAGTGTTTGGAAATATTTTTGATTGCCCTTACCTGACAGAATCAGGATGTTGCTACTGGCGGCTAGTGGGTAGAGGTTAGGGAAGTTACTAAACATCAAACAGTGCACAGGAAAGCTCCCAACAACAGTTTTCCAGTTTAAAATGTCTATAGTGTTAGGTTGAGAAACCCTGTCTTAGAGACACACCCTCTTATTTCAAAAACAACTGAAATACGGGGAGATACGCAAGACCACACACCTACTAAATGAAATAGCCAAAACTTGAACTTGGATATCCTGACCCCAAGCTACTGTGCTTTCTCATTGTTCTTAAAATCAAAACTTCAGTTAATTTTGGAGACTTGTGGAGAACAAAAAGGAGCAAGAGAATTATCAGTCAAAACTGTGTCTCCATTTCCATTTCTCTTAAATGTAGTGTAATTGGGTTTATATTTTGTTTGGTTCAGATGTCTAAAGTACCTTTTGGAATTGGTAGCTTCAGTTTTTTTCTCCATTCAGAGTTAATCAATATGTATTATTTGTGTTTATTCAGTTCCAAGTATCTAGCAAGGCATACCAAAAGGGCTTAAGAATTTGAAGATGGAGTTCTAGTTTTCAGGGAAACTATAAGATAAAAGAAAATAAGACCTTTAAAATGTGGGAGAAATTATTTAAAATGTAAGTTGAACAAGAATAGAAGCTGTCTTACATCTAAAATTGTTTGCAGAAAACCTCCTAAATGTCCAAGAATAGGAAGTGTTTGGGTATATGTAGTATTTAGATATAAAGGAATATTATATATTTGCTTTAAATGATGTTTCTGATCAATTTGTTATCACAAAGATACATTCTTATATTAAGTGAATAAAAAATAAAAGTTGCAAAATAGAAGATATAAGAATCAAAATTTATATAGCTGTTTTTAATGAAAAGGCATAGAAAAATACTGGCAGATAAAATATCTAGTGTATAGTATTACTGATAAATTCAGAGCAATACTACTATAGCATTCTATTTAATGCCGTAGATTATACTGATCCGGTCATTCATATAGCGGATAATTCCTTAATGTCATCTGTGTTTCAAACACTGGGCTAGATTCTACGGACAAGGCACTGAGCAAGAAAAGCATGAAACTTTTCCTTAAAGTGCTAATAGTCTTATCAGGGAAAACAGATAAGCAATAACCAATTGTGTTAAGTAGTAAAGATGTCCAGTGAGAGTATATAGCTGAAGCCCTGTGTTGTTTCAGTAAGGGTAAACTAGGCCAAACTTGCTACCAAATTAAACCAGAAATCTCCATAATTTATCATAAAAGGAAATTTTTTCTACTTAAGTAATGTCCAATTTGTATCAGGTAGCCCTCCACTATCTTCCAGAAACATGTGGCTTTGCACTCTGGAAAACAGTTTGGAGGTTCCTCAGAAGTCAAAAATAGAACTACCCTGTGATCCACTGATTGCATTACTAGGTATTTACCCAAAGAATGAAAAAAGACTAATTCGAAGGGATACCTGTACCCTGATGTTTATAGCAGCAGTATCTGTGATAGCCAAAGTATGAAAACAGCCCAAATGTCCATCGACTGATGAATGGATAAAGAAAATGTGGTGTATGGATGCAGTAGAATGTTTTGGCCATAAGAGTGAGTGAAATCTGGCCATTTACAATGACACAGATGAAGCTAGAGAATATTCTGGTAAGTGGAATAAGTCAGACAAAGGCAAATACCATATGATTTCACTCATGTGGATTTTAAGAAGCAAAACAAATTAGCTAGCTTAGGGGAAAAAAAGAGAGAGAGAGGCAAACCAAGAAACAGACTCTTAAGTATATAACAAACTGATGGTTCCCAGAGGGTAGGTGGATGAGGAGGCTGGGTTAAATAGAGAATGGGGACTGAGGAGGACACTTGTGATAAGCCCCAGCTGTTATATGGAAGTGTTGAACCACAAAATTATACACGTGAAACTCAATATTAAAAAAATAAATAAACATGGCTTTTTCAATTGTCATGACAGAGAAAGGGAAACCTGGAGAATCCCATTGGACATTTTTAAAGACCAATCCTGAGTAATTTATATCTTTTTCCTCCACATCTACTGGCCAGAAATCATCCTCATTCCTCCAACCTGACTAGAAATGTTAGAAAATGCAGAAGAGCTACATTTGACTATTTGTTGAGCCCCAGCTCTGCCTCTGGTCTTTACCACAGATTGGACAAGTCAGGAAAGACTTTCCTAGAAGCTGTGGCATCTAAATTTGAGACCTGAAAATTAACAAGCAGTTAGCTAGACTTGTAAAGAGGTAGGTTATTTCAAGTAGACATAATTTTATGTCAATGCCTAGAGTAGAGAGAAGGAAGACTCTTCAAATACTAGCAATGTAGTGTTTGAACATTGAATGTGGGGGCAGGGCAAAAAGGGACACAGTCATGAAGGACTTTATAAGCTGTTTTTTAAAGTATTTTATTCTAAAGGCAGTGAGAAGCCACTGCAAGGCTTAAAGCATGACAAAATTTAAGTGGAGTAATATAACGAACTTTGCATTTTAGAAAGATCATTCTGGTTTCAGTGAAGAGTGTGGATTGGAGGAGAGCAAAATTATAGGTGGGAGGCCAATTGAGAAACTCATCTCAGTCCATTTAAGCAATGATGGTGAATTGTATATGAAAGAGTGAGACAGAAATAGATTGAGGGAATATTCAAGAGTTATTGGAGTTTAGGGTTTGTTGGTGGGCAGTAATGAGGAGTGGATTATATAGAGGGCATGGGGAGTGATTGGTTCAGTTTGGAACATGTTGGGTTTGAGACATACAAGACATCAGAATGTTTATGTCCAAACAAAAGAGTTGAATACATGGGTATGGTGATCAGAAGAGAGATCTGAGTTGAAGAAACAGATTCGGAATTTATCAGCATATAGATCATAACTGAAGCCATAAGAGTGAGTTTGTATATAGCAAATGCATACTGTGAGAAGGGAAGAGGGCCTGTGGCAGAACCCTGCAGAGATTCTTACTGTCACAGTGCCTCTGAAATGATGACCTTTCTGAAGGTAGTTGGTTTCCACACTCTGGGGATTGTGATTCAGTTGGTCTCAGTATGTCTTATTTCAAAAGCTTCCTTGGTGATTTTTTTAAAATATTTTATTTATTTATTTGACAGAGAGAGGTCACAAGTAGGCAGAGAGGCAGGCAGAGAGAGAGGGAGAAACAGGCTCCCCACTGAGCAGAGATCCTGATGTGGGCTCGATCCCAGGACCCTGAGATCATGACCTGAGCCGAAGGCAGAGGCTTAAACCACTGAGCCACCCAGGCTCCCCTTCCTTGGTGATTTTAATGTGCAGTCAAGATTGAGAACATGCATATAGGGTTAGCCAGAGAATGAAGAGAACACAAAGATGGCTAGTAATCAGTGAGATAGGATAAAAACTCTCTGTTGTCTCCATGCCAAAGAAAGAAAAATTTTGAAGAATGAGCCGAGTCAGAATTGCTGAAATGCGATGAAAAATAATGATGAAAACGTATCATTGGATTGACTTGAAGTAATGGTCATGGAAGCCTAATTGCTGTAATTATGAAGTGAGTGGTAGAGAAAAGGAGACTTGATATCAACCTTCTTTCATGGAGTTTGATTATGAAAGGGAAGAGGAAAAAAGCTAGAAAAAAAAAGTAGCTAGAAAGAATTTGAGGTTGGAAGAGGCCGCTTTTTATAATGGGAGAAATTTAAGCACGTTTAACTGCTAGAGAGATGAACAAATTAGTATCAGAATGGATAAACAGGGGGGCGCCTGGGTAGCTCAGTGGGTTAAAGCCTCTGCCTTTGGCTCAGGTCATGATCCCAGGGTCCTGGGATCGAGCCCCACATTGGGCTCTCTGCTCCGTGGGGAGCCTCCTTCCTCCTCTCTCTCTGCCTGCCTCTCTGCCTAGTTGTGATTTCTCTCTGTCAAATAAATAAAATATTTAAAAAAAAAAAAAAGAATGGATAAACAGGTAAAAGTAGTGAGATTAGTAAAACACAGCGCAGGAAGAAAAACACCTTTCTGTTTTAAGAGGTGGGGAGAATTGGAAATAGGTCAGTTTTTAATTTAACATTGGTGGTAGAAAATTGAGGGAGTTGAAATCTCATCTCATCTAAAGGAAGTTATTTTTTTCTGTTAACCAGTACTTCATCTGTTTGGAGTGAGGGAAGACATGGTAAAGACAGAGTTTTTGAGAAATGATTAATATTTGAGTTGATCACTGTGGAGGAATAGAGAGCTAAATAAGGAAAGCAGATAGGATTACCCAGCATCATTGGGGCCCAAAGGATGCTGACCAAGGATTTATGTGACCACTCTCTGTAGAGTTTTATATTTTGTCATTGTTCTCTCGAAGCACTCAGGGCCCAGGTACACTGGAAAGACAGAGGGAAGGGGAATTGAAAATATTGACAGGCAAGTGGTTGAAGTGATAAACAGTATAAAAAAAGCAGCGTAGGAAAGGGACTAAAGAGAAAGGATAAAAGGTAGATAGAAAGCCTCTGAAAGTAAGCAGTTTTTTAAAACATACACCACCAACGTGTATATGTAATTATAAATTATATGTATTTATCTCTATTCTAATATACTTTATATAAGTTTATATCATCCTGCACATCCTACCTTAGAATTTGCCTCAAGAATCTATATAGTGGATTGTAATTAGAAGAGACCGCTGGCTATTTGGGAGGTCATGATCGGAGTAAAATGTATTATTTTGAGGGTATAGCACTATGAATGTATTATTTTGAGGGTATAGCACTATGACAGCTTGGCATATGTATGGAAATGGTTGATTGAATTACCAAGAAAAATCAAGCAATGGAAGATAAGTAAGGAGTCATTCATATAGCCCACTGAAGTGATTCTGGTTGATTGCAGTATTTGGATAGGAGGGAAAACCTTTGAACCAAGTGCCAGAGAATAAAATATAAAAGATGTTTTTGAAGAGGAAGTTGCCCAATACGTGACAGTAAGAAAGAGAAGTGAATATGGGAACATGGAAAAAAGCATGCTCCCTGAGAGACTTTTTGTATAAAATACCGGGAGTAGACAATGAATACTGACAGACCTTTATAACTCAAAAGTAATTATTCACATCTATTGTAGGTCTTACATTTAGGTAAACAAGTCCCTCATCTCCTGTTGATAACCCCAGGGAGGGATAAAGTGATTTGCACTCTAGAGTTAATTGTTATAATGAAATCAATGCTTGTTTTAAATCAGTATTAAGGAGTAGATGTAAAAACTTACAAGAATCAGAGAGAGTAATTTTAAAATCGTTAGTTAAATGTCCTTATTTTCTTTCCAGAAAATTGGAATTCATCTTATACTTTTGTTGATTCATGAATGCATTTATGTGATGGGTTTTTTAAAAGATTTTATTTATTTATTTGAGAGAGGGAGAGAATGAGAGAGAGAGAGCCAGCATGAGAGGGGGAAGGTCAGAGGGAGAAGCAGACCCCCTGCTGAGCAGGGAGCCCAATATGGGCTCCATCCCAAGACTCCAGGACCATGACCTGAGTTGAAGGCAGTTGCTCAACCAACTGAGCCACCCAGGTGCCCTATGTGATGGTTTTTATAATGATATTATTTCTTGTAGATTGAGGTTTAACTTAATGGAGAGAAAAAAAAATGAATGAAATCAGTATTGTCTTAAATCCTACAAGGTATGTGATCCCGAGTATAGAGCACTTATAATGACAAATCTGGGTAAATTAAGTGATTTTGAATTTCTGGAGGTTATCAAGAGTCTACTAGAGTAACATGAGGAACTAGGGTAACATGAGGAACTGAGAAGAGCATCAGGAGAGACAGGAACAGAGGGAGAACTGTGTCTGATTTGCAGAATTTTCTGGAACCAGAATGGAGATTGTTTACCTCTGATATTCATCAGACATGATGCCTTTGGTATATTTTGGGTGCCCTGAATTAGAAAGACTAATTTGGAAGTTGCTAACTTCAGTGTAACTTTGTTCATTTCTATCTAACCTACTACAGTTTCTCAATATCCACTTCTTCCAATTTTCGAGGTATTCCCTTTCAGAACATGTACTTTTACAGCAGGGTTGAGCTAGAAAAGAGCATTAATTCATTCATTAAACTGATACTATTGATCATGCAGCACTAGTTCATGTTTTGTATGCAGTAGTAAGAACATATATGCTCTCAAGGAGCTTATAGGCCAGTGGGGTGAACAGAAATTAAACAACTGCAGTTATGATAAAATCACTGTAATCACACAGAAGGCACCTAAACCCATTCCTTAGCAGTTAGATGCACCTTTTAGGAGAATATGACATTTAATGGGAACCATAGACCTTTAATGAGAGTAGGAAGTTGCCAAGTGAAGATCAGAGTGAGTGTTGGGTCACTGAGGAGCTTAATGTTCAGGTTCAGGGAGGAGATAGAGTAGAATATTTTTAAGACAAGAGAAAGCAAACAGCCATATTCTATGAAAATTAGATCAGTTGTTAATCTCCCCTTGTTTTCCCTATCTCTAACATCAGTATAAACAGTATGAACCTCTACATACAGCCCTCAAATGTCAGGTCTCAAACTTGTGTGTGTAGAAACACCTGTTCTAGTTTTCTAATGCTGCATATCAATTTATTCAGTGGTACAGAATGACCATTGATTACACTCACAGATTCTGGATCAGGATTTCAGACAGCACAGTGGGGATGGTTTGTCTCAGTCCCATAGTGTTTGGAATCTCAATTTGGGGACTGGCAAGGTGGGAGAACTAAAATCATCTGCATTATTGTTCATTCACCTAATAGTTGGTTCTGGCTATTGGCTGGGGATTTAATTCTTCTCCAAAGGGCCTCTCCATATTGTCTCTCTTCATGGACTAGTTTGAGCTTCCTCGCAGCATAGTGACCAAGATTCAGGAGAAAGTATCTCAAGAAGGAAAACTAGGCAGAAACTTTATCCTTTTTATGACCTAGCCTCATAAATTACATAGCATCATCTTTATCATAATGTATCTACTGCAGTGGTTGGTCATAAGCCCTTACCCATGTTCAAGGGAAGGGACATAGAACCTACTTCTCAGTGGGAGAGGTGTCAGTCACATTGTAAGAAGAGAATATGGGAAAAGATTGATTAGCATCTTTGGAAAGTACAGTCTTGCACACTTCTTACTTAAGAATGTTCCCAAATAAAAATGAATCTATGTTCCACTGCTCTAGTAACAGTCACTAATTAATTGCCTTTCATAGCTTACCGTTAGTTATTGATCCATGATATATTTAACATTATTTTTGAGGTATTTTATAAATGTTAGTAGCCCTTCTTGTACACTAGGTGCAAAAGCAGGAAGAAGGCTATAAGTGGTACTAAGAAAAATTATATGATTCCATCGGAAATCAAAGATTTTTAATTAAAACAGTGATAAAACTATACCTCTTATGTGTTGTCACTTTAGATACATAAATAAATGTGATTAAATGAGCATCCTTTCAGAACCTAGAACAATTCTAGGTATTAAAGAACTTTAGTTGTACTTCATCATTTTTATCACGGTTCTGAGTTTGTTTTTTTAACCTCATTTCATTGCATTATACTGTTTACTAGCCTCAATATAGTATTAAAATAAGAATACTAAACATCAAAAAAATTGTGTTCTTTTACTAAAACTAGATGTTAAAATTAAAAGTATAACTCATTACATTTGTTTGATTTTCTTTGGTTGATCCTGATTTTTCATGCACAAAGTTGTTTTATATATGTGTTTGTGTGAGATGTGTGTGCTTGCACGTGTGCACACATGCATGTGTATATACACAAATATGTTGAATAATCTCTATATACATACATAGTAGCCATAAACCCCAAACATCCCCTTTCTTGTTTCACTTGCCTATCTTAGCCACCCACTGCATCCTCGGATTTAAAATGATCCAGGAGGAGCACCTGCATGGGTCAGTTGATTAAGCATCGGACTCTTGATTTTGGCTCAGGTCATGATCTCAGGGTTGTGAAAAGGAGCCCCACCTTAGGCTCTGTGCTTAGCACAGAGTCTGCTTGAGATTCTCTCTCTCCCTCTCCCCCTGCTCTCACTCTCACTGACTCTCAAATAAATAAAGAAAGAAAATCTTAAAAATACAATACCAAGCAATAAAATGATCCAGGAATGGGTACCTGGGTTGTCCAGTTGGTTAAGCATTCCACTCTTAATCTCAGCTCAAGTATTGATCTCAGGGTTGTGAGTTCAAGCCCCACATTGGGCTCCACTAAAATAAATAAATAAATAATATAATAAAATGCTTCTGGAAGGTCTGAATTAAATTGGAGGAAAGATTTAAAAAATCATGTCTCTATTTTTAAAAAATATTTTATTTATTTATATGACAGAGTGAGACACACAGCAAGAGAGGAAACACAAGCAGTGGGAGTGGGAGAGGGGGAAGCAGGCTTCCCACTGAGCAGAGAGCCGAATGCCGGGCTCGATCCCATGACCCTGGGATCATGACCCGAGCCGAAGGCAGACACTCCAACCATCTGAGTCACCCAGGCATCCCAAAAAATCATGTCTCTATTTTTGATGTCAAGTTTGCTGTTTTAATCAATCCCATCCTCCCTTCCACCTCAAAAATTTTGTATGAACAAGGTTGAACTGGTGTGAAGTTTCACTTACCTAGCCAAATTTCGGACAGTCTGTGCTCTAAAAGATACCTCTGACCAGTCTACTCTGATAGAAAATTGAGTTAAGGGGCGCCTGGGTGGCTCAGTGGGTTAAGCCTTTGCCTTCAGCTCAGTTCATGGTCTCAGGGTCCTGGGATCGAGCCCCGCATCGGGCTCTCTGCTCAGCAGGGAGCCTGCTTCCTCCTCTCTCTGCCTGCCTCTCTGCCTTGTGATCTCTCTCTGTCAAATAAATAAATAAAATCTTTAAAAAAAAATCTTTAAAAAAAAAGTTAAAAAATTGTGGTGTCCACTATTTTTGCTGGAGGCTATACATTTGTTACCTCATTTAACCCCCAAAACAACTCAAAATAGTATGTATTATTTTCTGTATTTCTCAGTAAAGAAGGCCAAAGCCTGGAAGAAATTAAATAGCTTGTCTGTTACGCAGCTGTGACATAGCGGTGACAGTAAGATTCTAAGCCAGGTCCGAGTCCAAATACTGTGTTCTTTCATTTTGTATCAGTACTTTTAGTCTATCTGCCTTTCTCAGGTGAATATTACTTTGATTTTGGTTTAATATTTATGTTAATGATCAGAATTATATTGCTTGTTTTATTCAGTCTGATATATGTATAAATCTGGATTGTTTATATAGGGTTTTTGCAGGAGCAGTAGAACAAGAGCAAGAACATTGGCCCTACTAGGAGCTGAGTCTGTTCATTGGCAAATCAAATTTTTGAGGTCTTTTTTATGACCAAAATTTATACAAAAGAAACTATAAAATTATACAAGAGCATAATTTAATATGTTGAACAAGACCACACATTCCAGCTCACCAAGAAAAGATAGATGGAAAAATTTAATCCGAACATAAAAAGTTGCCTATAAGAAAATACAGCATTCTGTGAGAAATCAAATTGTTGCCTTAGAATAAATTCCTCACATATCCATGTAGGCAGCATGAAGAAAATAAAAAATACATTATCCACTTGTATTATGTTTTTCTTTATTGTGCCAAAGCCAAACACAACCCCAGCTGTGTTGCTACTTACTGCTTTCTATTATTTTTGCTTTCTATCAGTGTCTTTTTTCCTCTTCAGAGTAACATATATCCATAACAGTGGGGTTGCATTTCTTACAGAGATCAAAATTAATGTAATTGAAAACATTTCAGCCTTGGAAATATTTTAGTATTTAATGTAGTGGCTCATGGGTTAAATATTACTGGAGTCATAGAAAAGTTAAGATAGAAATAGTGGTATTAAAAACACTCCCCAAAGCCAATCACTGCTGGAAGAAGAGCCAGGACAGTGCCCTTAGTTAAGAGAATCTTTTTAGGAAGCTGTATAACCTATTGATGTTATGGCACATGCTACATGCTAAAGTGGCAAGTTAGTAGATGGGTTAGTTTGGAAAGAGAGGCTAGTTCAATGAAGTGCCCTTTCTTTGTTTGTAGACCAGAATTATGACCCATTGTCCCATCCCACCATAGATCCCTGACTTCTTTTTTTATAATTTCTAGCTATACCAGTGCATGGAAAAATGAAACAACTTGAGCATTATTCTTAAAATTTCATTATGTTTTGGTTAAACATGGATCTCTGAAGTTTGATTTCAAAATAAGTTTAAAGTAACTAGTCAGAGTTAGAATAATTTTTTTTAATTTTATTTATTTATTTGACAGACAGAGATCACAAGTAGGCAGAGGCAGAGAGAGAGGAGGAAGCAGGCTCCCTGCTGAGCAGAGACCCGATGTGAGGCTCGATCCCAGGACCCTGGGATCATGACCTGAGCCGAAGGCAGAGGCTTTAACCCACTGAGCCACCCAGGCGTCCCCAGAGTTAGGATAATTTAAATACATTATACAACTCCTATCATTAAAACCCACCGTTAGTATTATCCAATAGTAAATTTAAAACCCTTTATTTCTTTATGAAATATTTTTGTTGCAGGCACCATGTTTGACCAATGTAGCATAACATATATGTGCATGATGAGGTTGTAGGAAGGAATGTGAGGAGCAATGACTGCAGTGCCCTGAGTTTCCTTCTTCTGAAATGGACATCCAACTCCTCCCTTTCCCATGGCTAACTAATTTCTTCTTTATTACATGGCTTAGAAATCATTCCTTCAGGAAATATTCTCTGATCTCTTCATTTTGCACTAAGGGTACTCCTCTGTGAACATCTATAGTACTCTACATAGTCAGATACTTTATCTTTCTCCCCTCTCACTGGACTGTAAAATGGTTATAGGCCTCACTGTTACTCATCTTCTTATCCTCATCAACTAATCCTGTGCCTGTTACTTGGTAAGCACTAACATCTTTGACGAGTGAATGCACACATGAAAAAGTAGGTATGAATAGATTTACAGGTATTTTACAAACCACACATTCATAAAAGATTGTGTTTCGGGGGGAAAAACATTAACTCATTACCCATGAAATATTGAACTAATGTGTTTGTTATGCTGCTGCTTCCCATCCTGCATGATTATTTTTGTGTTTTGGATCTTAAGCCTATTGCACTAAAAAAAAAAAAAAAAAAAATTGCTATCATTTATATTTTATAACTTAGTAAAATCTTACAATAGTGACTTTTTGAAAACATGAATTTAAAGTTTTTTTTAGCATTCTTAATTTGCAGTTGTATTATTTTGTGGCCAGTTTTCCTCCCAAAGAATATGCCCTTAGTTATTTAGTGGATACAGTAGCAAAATAAGATTTGCCTTATAGTGAAAACTTGACTTTTTGGTGGGTTATTTGGAATGTATCTTTTAAAAGTTACAGGTTTCCTGATATAAATCCAAAGTTAGATAAATAATATAATATAGTTTTTATAACACTTTAAAATTTGGAGATTGCCATCATATACTATTTTTAATTCTTAAATTAAATGTTTGTGAGATAGTATAGTAATTATGAAATAATTAACAGCATATTTGATTAAAGAAACTAAGACTCTGAGATTAACAGCTTAGATTGTACGGCTGGGCCTGGAATTTAACTTGTGGAAAGATTTTTACTACTGATTCAACTTCTTTAGTAGTAGTGGTCAGATTTTTCTATTTGAACTTGAATCGATGTCAGTAAGGTATATTTTCCTAGAAATTTGATCATTTCATCTGTTTTCAGATGCATTGGCACAAAGCTGTTTTAATACCTCTTAAGATTTAAATGTCGGGGCGCCTGGGTGGCTCAGTGGATTAAGCCGCTGCCTTCGGCTCAGGTCATGATCTCAGGGTCCTGGGATCGAGCCCCACATCGGGCTCTCTGCTCAGCAGGGAGCCTGCTTCCTCCTCTCTCTCTCTGCCTGCCTCTCTGCCTACTTGTGATCTTTCTCTATCAAATAAATAAAATTAAAAAAAAAAAGATTTAAATGTCATAAGCATCTGTAGTTATGTAGTTTCTGCTAATAGCTATTTCTACATGTGCCTTCCTCCTTTTCTTCCTTTCTTTTTCTCCTTTCCTTTTTTCCTTCCTTTCTTACTGTTGCTAAATCTCTCCAGATGTTTGCAGTTTTATTAGGCTTTTCAGAGAGTTACCTTTTAGCTTTGCTGTCAAGTCTATTTTATTTTTACTTTTTTTTAATCTGTTTTAATTTTATCTGTTTTAATTTTTTTTAATCTGTTTTAATTTTATCTGTTTTAATTTTAATCTGTTTCTCTTGATTATTTCTTGTCCTCTGCATTTTAAATTTTTTATTGAGATATAATTGACTCTTCTGCTTTTTTAAAGTTTATTTTGTTTCTCTTATCAAACCCATTTTATTGGAATCTCATATCACTAATTTTCTTTTTTTTTAAAGATTTTATTTATTTATTTGACAGAGATCACAAGTAGGCAGAGAGGCAGGCTGGAGCGGGGGGCATCGGAGGGGTGGGAAGCAGGCTCCCTGCTGAGCAGAGAGCCCAATGTGGGGCTCGATCCAAGGACCCTAAGATCATGACCTGAGCCAAAGGCAGAGGCTTAACCCACTGAGCCACCCAGGCGCCCCTCATATCACTTATTTTCATCCTTCTTTTCCATGGTAGGCATGTAAGGTTATAAAATTTTCTTCAGGGGCTCCTGAGTGGCTTAGTTGGTTAAGCAACTACCTTCGGCTCAGGTCATGATCTTGGGGTCCTGGATCGAGCCCCACTTCAAGCTCTCCACCTAGCAGTGAGTCTACTTCTCCCTCTCCCTCTGTGATCTCTCTCACTTTTGCTGTCTCTCAAATAAATAAAATCTTTTTAAAAAATTGTTTCTTCAGTTACTACTTTTGCTATTTACACTTTTCATATTAAATTTTGTTACTTAGTTCTGAATCTTTAGAGCTAATTTACATTTTGAGTTGTTTAGAACAATGTTTTTTATTAAAATCTGTCTTACTCTTACTTTGTTAGAGAATGTGGTTTGTATAATGTCAGTTATTCAAGTTTCTGAACCTTTTGTGGCCTAGTATGGTCAGGTTTTGAAATGTCCTATTTTGGAAAAGTACTTGAAAATAACGCGTATTCTACAATTATTGATGCCATTTTATATATATGTCCATTAGATAAGGGTAATTGTTCAAATCTCCTGTTCAGTTTTATTTTTTATTAATTTAATTGTATTTACATGCAGTTAATTAGCATATGGTATATTATTAGTTTCAGAGGTAGAGTTCAGTGATTCATCTGTTATGTATAACACCCAGTGCTCATTACCTGATGTGCCCTACTTAATGTGCATCACCAAATTCCCTCATCCCCCCATCTCCCTCCTCTCCAGTAACTCTCAAGTTTGTTTCCTGTGGTGTTCAGACTCTATTTTGGTTTGTTTCCCTCTCTGAATTTATTTTGTTTCATTTTTCCCGCCCTTCCACTCTGCTTCTCTGTTTTGTTTCTTAAATCCACATTTAAGTTATACCATATGATAATTGTCTTTCTCTGATTCAAATCTTCTATATTCTTATGACATTGTCTTCTTGACCTTTGAATTACTAAGCTATATTAAAAAGCTTCCATTTTGCAGTATTTAATTCTTATTAAGTTTTGCTTAATATATTTGGAGGTTATGTTATTAGTGACATACAAGTTGGATTTTTTTTTTTTTTAGATTTTATTTATTTATTTGACAGAGAGAGATCACAAGTAGGCAGAGAGGCAGGCAGAGAGAGAGAGAGGAGGAAGCAGGCTCGCTGCTGAGCAGAGAGCCCGATGCAGGACTCGATCCCAGGACCCTGAGATCATGACCTGAGCCGAAGACAGCGGCTTAACCCACTGAGCCACCCAGGTGCCCCCAAGTTGGATATTGTTATGTTGTCCTGGAGAATTAAACCTTTTATCATTTAAAAATGATCCATTTTATTTCTAGTATTTTTTTTGCCTGAGAGTACATTTTGGTTGATATTAATATAATTTTCAGTAATATTTGCTGTTAATATATTTTTCTACTTGTATGCTCATTTATGTCATATAGCTTAAAAAAAAAACTATATAGCTAAAAGCAAAAAAATGCTTAGTGCAACCTGACAGTTTTATCCTTTAATTGGAACATACAGTCTATTTATAGCTACTATAATTACTAATATTTTGGGGTTTATTTTTACCTTTTTATTTTAGGTTTTTACTTTCCCACCATTTCTTTGTTTCTTTTTCTTCCCTTTATTGCCTTTTTGTTTACTTCATTATGTTGTTCTCTTCATTATTTTGTTGTTGTTGTTATTGTTCTGCTTGGAAGTCATACTCTCTACTTTGACTTTGTTACCCCCAAAATGTTATCAGCTGTCCTTTCAAGTTATGTACGAATAATTACTCCCTGCTAAACAAAAAAGAAAAATCTTAGAAGAGAACATTTTAGGGTGCCTGGGTGGCTCAGTCAGTTAAGCGTCCAACTCTTAGTTTGGCTTAGGTCATGATCTTAGTGGGGAGTCTGATTGAGATTCTCTCTCTCTCTTTCTCTCTCTCTCTCCCCCTCTGCCCCTCCCACACACACATGCACCCACTCTCTCTTTCTCTAAAATAATTAAATAAATATTAAGAAAAGAACACTTTAACTCTGTTTACCTTTTCCCAATTTATATATTTTATTTTATGTACTATGCCATTTTTAGTTCTGTAAGAAATAAATATCATTGTTTTATAATGTTAATGTTGCTCATATTTACCACTCCCCACTGCCATCATTCCTCTGACATTTCAGATCTTTCATCTGGTATTATTTGCCTTTTGCTTGAAAGTATATTCAGTGAGGATATAAGAGTGACAAAGCCTCTTGGTCTTTATTATTAAATAACCTTATTTCATTCTCACTGTTAAGAATATTTTTGAGGATAGAATTCTAGGTTACTAGAGAATTTCTTTTAGCCGATAGAAGGTATTATTTCACTGTCTACTGGCTTCTACTATTTTTTTTCAAAAGTTTAATCATCGGTTTGTCAGTCCTTTGAATATAATTTATTTTTTCATTGCTTTTGAAATATTTTCTTTTTCTTGTATTTTCTATAGCTTAGCTCTTCCACTGTAGTCTCCACTTCCTTCTCTTTTTGTTAGAACTCCAATCAGATACATGTTAAATCTTTGCACAGTACTTCCCATACCTCTTTACCTCTCAAGACTACATTTGACATGATTTTCATTTCTCTGTTCCAGTTTTCTAGTTCCCACTTCAGCTATATTAAAATTATTGTCTAACTTACTGATTGATTTTTCCTTTGATTTGATTATCACACTTTGCATTTTTTATTTTTAAAGATTTATTCTAGAGAGAGAAAGAGCATGAGAGCGTGAGTGAGAGGAGGGGCAGAGGGAGAAAATCTTCAGACAGACTCCATACCAAGTGCAGAGTCTGACAATGCAGGGCTCAATCTCAAGTTCCACGAGATCATGACCTAAGCCCAAACCAGAAGTCGGATATCTCACCTACTGAGCCACCCTCATGCCCCTTGCTTTGTATTTTAAAAAATTCTGTTTTCTGGGGCACCTGGGTGGCTCAGTGGTTTAAAGCCTCTGCCTTCGGCTCAGGTCATGATCCCAGGGTCCTGGGATCAAGCCCCACATCAGGCTCTCTGCTCAGCAGGGAGCCTGCTTCCCTTCCTCTCTCTCTGCCTGCCTCTCTGCCTACTTGTGATTTCTGTCTGTCAAATAAATAAAATCTTAAAATAAAAAATAAAAATTCTGTTTTCTTTCCTTTTTTCAGAATCTGTGTTCTTCTCTTAAGATTTTTTATTTCTTAAAACAGATCAAGCATATTTATATTGTGTGTGTGGTAATTCTACTACCTTGAAATTTTTTAGGAATAATTGTGGCACATATTTTTGTTTTAAAATATAGTGCTTTATTTTTTATGTATGTAAGTGATTATTTTTAAAATCTTGGACTACCTGTGATGAAAGTGGATTTTCCAGTGTTTACCTTTGTTTCCATCAGATGCCTAAGAACAATATTAGTATGATCCCATTAATATAGAACCACTTTAAATTCTTGGCTTGAGTTTTTAGGAAGCGTAAGAGTAGTGAGTCTTCAGACTGCAGACTTCACTGAGGGTTAGCTTGTGGTTGCAAATTCTGAGAGATGACTTATTTTTCTCATCTACCCAGTGCCAGAACTTTGTATAGACTATTTCCTTTGCATTTCCTCTGGGTAGGTTTGGGGGATTGGTATGGCATAGTGCTTAAGAGAGCATTGTCTCTGGACCCAGACTGTCTGATGCATTTTGGCTTGACTACTAACCACGAACAAATTATTTAACTTTTCTGTGCTTCAGTCTTGACCTTTTATAAAAGGTCATAATGGGGCTTTTTTTTTAAATGGGATCTTTTTAATGGTTTTTATGAGGGTTAGATGAGCTAATATCTTTAAAGCACTTAGAACACAGTAAGTTGTATATGTGTTTGCTATGTTTATCATGATCTAATTTACTCTTACCCTGAGTAGTGCTTTATGGTAGCAACACTATAGTGGGTCTGCTCTTGAATGCCCTACCTTTTGAGGCCACAAAAATTAATACTCAGGTTCAGTTACTTCAGTAAATATTCTTAAGGTAGAAGACAATTTAAGTTCTTGCTTTACCACTCTGAATATCAGTCTTCCCTTGATCTTGTCAGAATTCTTTACTTTTTTGTTAGCTCATGGAAATATTTGAGAAATATTTTATATATTATTTTATTTTAGTTGTTTTGGTTGTTTTCCAGTGGTACTCAGGTTATAGGATATAGAAGTCTATTATACAGCTTTTAAATGGCAAAGCCAAGACTGAAATCCAAAATTGACTCTGAGCATGTGCTTCAGGAAATAACTGAACAAAGGACATAAACAGACATAAATGTTTCATGTATTCACTATCATTAGTAATTCAAGAAATCCTGATGGAAGTAACCATACAGTGCTACTTTTCTTAGAAGGAAAGGAAGGAAGGGAGGGAGGGAAGGAAGAAAAAAGAAGGAAGGGAGGGTGGGAGGGAGGAAGAAATCCTGATGGAAGTAACCAGACAGTGCTACTTTTTTTATCAAGTTAGAAAAGTAAAGAAGAAAAGGAAGGAAGGGAGGGAGGGAAGGAAGAAGAAGGAAGGAAGACAGGGTAGGGATGGAGGGAGGTTGGAAGGGAGGAAGGAAGGAAACAGAATTTGAAACCCCAAATTGACAAGCATTCAAGAATCTAGATACCTTTTTATCTTTTACTGGCAAGAAGTTAATTGCCACAGCTCCTATGCAGAGCAATTTGTCAGTGTATATCCAAGTTGTTAAAATATTTATATTAGTGTTTATAAATTAAAATTATGTGCAGAGATTTAGCCACAAGGGTGGTCATTACATCACTTTATAGAAAATTAAAATATTGGAAACAGGTAATTGCCTCACAAGAGAATGGGTTGAGTTGGGTGTGAGTTATTCTTATAATAAGATGTGAAATAGCAATTTTTATAAGTGTCTTTGAAATATATTTATGCAGTCAAAAGAAGTTCATGATAATTTGTTGAGAGGAAACTGAGATGTTTGCAAACTAATATAAGCAATTGATTTTGTTAAACAATAGATATATATAACCGTTACCAATCTCAAAAGTTTAAAAGTAATAGCTCTTGGGAATGAGGTTTTGGATGATTTTTAACACATTTTCTTTTTACTTATTTGTATTTTCTACAGTGATCTAAACATTAATTAAAATGGATAACATGCCGCTAAATAAATTCTTAAATAAGAATGATTTAAAATGCCAGTACTCTATTTTTGCATGTGGACTTTTCAATTCCATAATGTTTAGGCGCATGAATTTTTCTGTAGTTAAAACTATTCTATACATTTATTTTGTGATGTCCCTTTTTCTTTGGCATTTTCTAATTTTTTTCATGTTTCTACGTGGCTTTGCAATTATAAATTTAATGACCACATTATACTGTATTTCATTAATTACTAAAATTTAATATATTTTCTCCAGTTGATTAAATATTTAGTTTTTTAGCATTTATCTCTATGACTGGGACATCAACTAAATAATAAAAATGATTACTCTGAAGATAATAATAACACCTATAATTTGTTAAGTACTTTTTGTTGTTTTGTAAAAGTTATATTTAATTCTTAGGACAACCCTATGAGTTAGGCATTATTATTTTTTACTAAGAATGAAACAGGTTTGAAGAAGCTAAGCAACTCATTGATTACAAAGCTAGTGAGAGGTTGAGCAAGAATTCAACTCGGATTTGTCTGATTGCTTTTCCAATTTGTCTTGAGTTTTTTCTGGTAGTATTTCTAAGACTGTTCTGTAATTGTTAACAGAAATGAAAATTAGGTTCCATTTCCTGAATACCCTGTCTATTTCAGAATTATTAAGATCATTATCTTTTATTTTCCAGTGTTGTTATTAAAAAGACCGAGTAAGTTTCAGATTCTCCTCTTGTTCATTGTAGCTCCCCTTTCATACTCTCTGGAATCTTTTGGAGTCTTCTTTTTTCTAAGTGTTTTATACTTCCTTAATGATTCACCTTGTTGTTTGTTCTATTTTTATCCTTTTACCTGGGTATTCCATTTGAAAATTCGCATATGTTCTTTTTTTTTCGATAGTTTCTTTTCTTTAAATTTTGCTGTTGGTAATGTTGTTTCTTCATCCTTCTGGAACTCCTATTATTTAGATATTGGACCGCTTAGCTTCTAATTGTCTTATCTTTTGTTTCCTATTGTTCATTTCTCTTATATTCTTCTACCTTGTGGAAGCAGTCTTGGGTTTTATCTTTGAGCCTTCTTTTTATACATTTATTCTTTTTTTTTCCATTCTGTTCTTTATTCTCTCAGAGTTTCTTTCATATAGCTTCTGATTATTGTTTCCTGGATACAATATAGTTTCTTATTTCTGAGAGGTTTCTAAATATATTTTTTGAAGTTTCTTCTGTTTCCTGAATTGTATCAGTTTCTCTGATTTCTTTGTTTTTCTTTCTGTGGTTTCAATTCTATCTCTGTTGGCTATAAGCAGAGTTTGTTGACTGAGTTCCCTGAGTTGAAAGAGCACTGAAGTGATCTCTTTGTTGGGAGATCACCAAATGTCAGTAACTCAGGTATTTATTCTTGGGAAGTTCAGATTATACTCGGGAATTTTCTAGTTCCTTGCCTCTGAGGCAAAAAGCCTGGATGAACACATTCTGGGAGGCAATCAGAAGAAAGGGAGTGATGGTAAAAAAAAAAAAGAAGAAGAAAAGAAAAAGAAAAACAACCTTTACTTAAACCCACTTATTAAACAAGGCACATTATTCCACTCTCAGCTCTTCTGGGTATCTCACAATGAGACCTCTCTGGTTCAGCCTTCTAGAGAATAAAACTTCAGTCACCTACTCAAGTAGTCACTTGACTCCAGATTAGGGAAGGAGATTAGTTTATTTGGCATCCTCTTTTAAAAAATTGTGAGCAGATCCTTACACTTAAAGCCTGACTCATTAAACACATATCCAGAAGGACAATTCCTAAGCTTTTCTGAGGTTCTGCAATAGAATTGCTTTCTCTCTCTTCCCTTTCCCTTCCTCCCTCTCTCCCTCTTTCTCTCCCTTCCCTTCCATACCTTTCTTATCCCTTAGGTTATCTTTAATCAATCCAATTTCCAGTTTCCAAAATTGTATTGATATATTTTATCTATTTGTGTTTCTTTTTTTATAGTATTATAACTTTTCTAAAAATATATTTACTGTTATTTAAATGGTGTTTCAGGAAGAAGTGGAGATGAACACATGTGTAATGTACTATGTTTAACTAAAAAACTAATTTTATAATATTATGGCCACCATTCAAGAAATGACATTTTCTCCATTTAAGAATAATAATTTTAATATCCTAATTGAATTTAATGGTTGTCTTCATAAAGATTAAATATAGCTCTCATTACATTCTAAATGATGCAGTTTTTCCTTGTTATTTTGAATGGAATCTTTTTTTCCTTTGTATTTTCTAGCTAGTTATTACTTGGTGATATTACTTTGGTATATTTAGCTTATATCTGGAAAATGTATTAAACTCATTAGTTCTATAAGTTCTGTGCTGTTGATTCTTTTAGATTTCGTAGCATACAATCATTTTATCAAAATAGTATTTTGCCTTTTCCTGTTATATTAATTCATTATGTTCCTTTTTCTTTTTTGCATTTGTAAAAATATTCAAAATCATTTTAAATAATACTGGCAATAATTCATACCCTTATTTTATGCCTTGGAGGAATTTTTTAGTTATTTTGTTTGGAGGAAATACTTCTAGTAGGGTTCTACTATTGGATATAATACTGACTTCTGTTTTGAAATAACTCATTATTTTTAAACTTTTTTTTAGGACAGGCTCAAAAACTGAGGAGACATGTCTAAAGGGCACAGAAGCCTGCTTTAAAGAGGCGCCCTCTGGAGAAATTTGGGACCGTTGGACTATCAAAATAAATAATGATAGAAATGGATTATGACAAAGTGAATTAAAGATAGTAATGAGTCCACACTGATAATTAAAAGAAATTGAGGGGCGCCTGGGTGGCTCAGTGGGTTAAAGCCTCTGCCTTCAGCTCAGGTCATGGTCCCAGGGTCCTGGGATTGAGCCCCGCATCGGGCTCTCTGCTTGGCAGGGAGCCTGCTTCCTCCTCTCTCTCTCTCTCTCTGCCTGCCTCTCTCCCTACTTGTGATCTCTATCTGTCAAATAAATAAATAAAATCTTTTAAAAAAAAATAAATAAAAAATAAAATAAAAGAAATTGAAAGAAGGATGAATGTAAAGTGCTTCTTTGCAGACAAATGCCAGCTAATAAATGTAGAAAGAATACTAGGAATAGGAAATTGCCAATTTCATTTGTCACCAATTGATACTAAAATTATTGAGTAAAAGACTATTTGCAAACAGAGTATTTATATGGTCTTATGTATCACCTCACAGATTACGTATTAAATGGAAAGGAATAGGTACCTTTAAATTAGAGAAATTTGGCAGATATCATCTTAACTAAATTAAACTTCAGAACACCAATAAAAGATGGTCTGGCATCAGGTGTCTCCTAATAGACACTTAAGAAGGAAAAGCTGCCACTTTTGTTGTAGTCCTGCCAATAATGTTTAACCTAAATCTAATCATGAGGAATTAACCAGACACATTCAAATTGAAGAAGTCTGAAAAACAATTGACCTAGACTCTTCCAAAATGTCAGTAATGTGAAAAACTAGACTGGAGAATTTGCTCTAGGTGAAAACAGAATGAATATTGATTGAATCCTAACTTGGAAAAAAAAGGCAAATATAATAGAAAGGATACTTCGGGGATAAATGACAAAATACAAGTGTGGATTATAAATTGTATCATATTAAATATCACTGTTTAATGTCCTGACTGTCATAATTATATTATCACAATTGTGTAGAGACTATCATTGTTCTTAGGAGATACATACTGAGTTATATATGGGTCAGGTACCACAATATGTACAACTAACTTTCAAATGTTTCACCAAAAAAGCACATGTATATATACAGATCTGCACACACACACACAAGCAGATACTCAAGATAGAGGAAGTGCAAATGTGGCAAGAGGTTAAAAATCATTAAGTTAGATGAAAGGTAATTGGGTGTTCTGTGGGTATACTATTACTGGAACTTTCCTTAAGTTTAAAATTTTACAAATGTTAGGAAAAGTAGAATATATTTTTGGTAACTTTTGTATATAATGTCAAAAAAATTTAAATTTAGCTATCTTATACCTACAATTATATCACCTTAGTAATAATTTCCCTAACAATTTGTTTTACTTCATGTATTTTTGTAAGAAATTTGTGCATGTATATGTACATGTATGCACTTATGAGAATCTTTACTATCTCTACTGAAATCCTATTCCCCAAGGAATCTCCTCAGCATGTCTATATTTTATTGGAGGTTTTGCTCTGTCATATATACCCTGAACTAAAATATTCCTTCCTTCTTTTAAAAAACTATACTTTTTATTAGCTTTTCTTGAAATGTTTTCCAAGATGGCCTAAGAAACCTTTGTACCAGATAGCTTCTACTTGGTGCAAAATGAATATGTCTTTGTGACTTTTTGCACACTGCAAAATAAAATAAACATGAAGAATTATCACATGAGCCTCTCTGGAATTCGTGGTTTCCAGTACTTAATTTAAAAAGAATCTAAAATGCTATTTCTTAACAAATTTACAATTTTTTAAAAAGATTTTTATTTATTTATTTGACAGAGACACAGTGAGAGAGGGAACACAAACAGGGGAGTGGGAGAGGGAGAAGCAGGCCCCCTGGCAAGCGGGGAGCCAGACATGGGGCTCGATCCCAGGACTCTGGGATCATGACATGGGCTGAAGGCAGATGCTTAACGACTGAGCCATCCAGGTGTCCCAAATTTACAATTTTTAAATGCTTATCATTAGTCCTTATCTATTTTCTCTTTGTATACTTTTCCACTCTATTATACTCATTTTTTTAATTTATTTATTTATTTTTTCAGCGTAACAGTATTCATTGTTTTTGCACAACACCCAGTGCTCCATGCAATACGTGCCCTCCCTATTACCCACCACCTGGTTCCCCCAACCTCCCACCCCCGCCCCTTCAAAACCCTCAGGTTGTTTTTCAGAGTCCATAGTCTCTTATGGTTCACCTCCCCTTCCAATTTCCCTCAACTTCCTTCTCCTTTCCATCTCCCAATGTCCTCCATGTCATTTGTTATGCTCCACAAATAAGTGAAACCATATGATACTTGACTCTCTCTGCTTGACTTATTTCACTCAGCATAATCACTTCCAGTCCCATCCATGTTGCTACAAAAGTTGGGTATTCATCCTTTCTTTCTTTTTTTTTTTTTTATAAACATATAATGTATTTTTATCCCCAGGGGTACAGGTCTGTGAATCACCAGGTTTACGCACTTCACAGCACTCACGATAGCACATACCCTCCCCAATGTCCATAACCCCCTCCCCCTCTCCCAACCCCATCTCCGCCCAGCAACCCCCAGTTTGTTTTGTGAGATTAAGAGTCATTTATGGTTTGTCTCCCTCCCCATCCCATCTTGTTTCATTTATTCTTCTCCTGTCCCCCTAACCCCCCATGTTGCATCTCCACGTCCTCATATCAGGGAGATCATATGATAGTTGTCTTTCTCCGATTGACTTATTTCACTAAGCATGATACCCTCTGTTCCATCCACGTTGTCGCAAATGGCAAGATTTCATTTCTTTTGATGGCTGCATAGTATTCCATTGTGTATATATACCACATCTTTATCCATTCATCTGTTGATGGACATCTAGGTTCTTTCCATAGTTTGGCTATTGTAGACATTGCTGCTATAAACATTCGGGTGCACGTGCCCCTTCGGATCACTATGTTTGTATGTTTAGGGTAAATACCCAGTAGTGCAATTGCTGGGTCATAGGGTAGTTCTATTTTCAACATTTTGAGGAACCTCCATGCTGTTTTCCAGAGTGGTTGCACCAGCTTGCATTCCCACTAACAGTGTAGGAGGGTTCCCCTTTCTCTGCATCCTAGCCAGCATCTGTCATTTCCTGACTTGTTAATTTTAACCATTCTTATTATACACATTTTTATTTAAATCTGACTCCTATCATATTCTGTTTATGGCTTGTCAGTCTCATTTGGTCTATTATTATAGTGTTGAACTTGAAGGAAAAAAAATCTTTCAACCAGACTCCAATCTTGGGAGGTCCAGTTCTGCCACTGACTCTCTAAAACTCCAGCATCTCTTTGGTCATCTGAATTTTGGGTCTGTTAGTCTGAAAACTTCATTAGATGAGATAATGTAGGTAAGAATCACCGATGATAATTTAACTTGGTCAGTCGTGCCCTCTTTATTGTGTGGAGTCTGCAGCTCTTCACTCTCAAACCTTACCTAAAACACTTGCTCATTTTACTATATAAATCCTCTCCAACTCTAATGCTTGAGGTGAGGTTGGACTTGAGAAATAGGTGATACGACCTGCAGCTTCTTTTTTTTTTTTTTTTTTTTTTTTTTTTTTTTTTTTTTTTTTTAATTTGACAGAGAAAAATCACAACTAGGCAGAGAGGCAGGCAGAGAGAGAGGAGGAAGCAGGCTCCTTGCGGAGCAGAGAGCCCGACGTGGGGCTCGATCCCAGGACCCTGGGATCATGACCTGAGCCAAAGGCAGAGGCTTTAACCCACTGAGCCACCCAGGCGCCCCCGACCTGCAGCTTCTTAAATTTTATAAAAATCCATTCAATGATCTGGTAATTGGTGCTTCCCTTTTGCACATAAAGTTTAACTCTTAGATAATGGCAAATACATTGTATTTCACCTGCTGGGAATATTACCTTGTAAAACATTTTTTAAAAACTTTTTTTATTTGTAATACCTACTCTCCAACTTGTACTGTTGATATTTTTAGTATTTACTGTTAACAGCTTCTTATCTCTAATGAAAATGTTGTTGACATCACCAGTTTTGTTAGAGGTTTAGAGAAGTCTAAAATGGAACCATTTCACTACCTTCTCCTGTTGCAGAAGAATGTGAATAGCTTAAATACACCTTATTCTGTTGTAAACAGCCAATTTTCAGCATGGAAAGGGCTGCCAGGAAAAGTAGGACAGGTTGGTGAAACTATATTAATAAATGATTGCCATCACTTTGCTTTTATATTTCATTTTTCTCTCTATGAATAACCTAAAGATGGCTGCATACCATATGTTAAACATATCACAACACATGATTTTGTTTTTTTTCTACTTTTAAGCTAGTTTTGTTATTACAAAGTAATATTTATTTCTTTTAGAAGATATAGAAGACGAAAATAAAGATTTCATATAATTACCCTGTCCAGAGATAATCATTTTGGTTCTTATCCTCTCAGATCTTTCTCTTTAGAGATTTTTACTTTTTAAATGAGTTCATATTGCATATGCCATTTTATTACTTGAATTTTTTCATTAACAGTACTTAGTAAACATCTATCCTTGTTACTTAGTTTTCTTCTGCACTATTATTTTATATGGCTATATGGTATTGTCTAGTTGTACCATGACTTATTTAAACAGCTTCCCATTTTTGGTTTAAAATTTTTACTATACTAGTGCTCTGATGTAATTGATGAAATAAATCTTTGGGCACAGTTTCTTTTGAATAAAAAAATGCAATAGCTAGATCAAAGAGGATTGAAATTTTAAAATTTTTGGTACAATATTGCTCAACTACTTTTTAAAAGTACTCTGTACTTTTAGATTAATATTTAATATTTTAGCTTAATATTTTTTAGACAAAATCAATAAGGAAGTTGGCTGGTTTAAATAGTAAGAACTTTAGATAACCCCTTAGCAAGCTGTAAAATGACTGGTTAATGATTTGGAGGTAAGAATAAGTTACTGCCTGCTATCATTAGGAATAATATATTAGGAATTTCCAAGATAAAATAAAAGTAATACCTAGGTGACAGCATTGGACATTTTACTAATATATAAAACTATAAGCTTCTCTAGGAAGTGATTTACTTAATATAGTTTTCCCTTATTTTTTTCCAGTATAAAGGTGTTTTTGTTGCCCCATTATAAATAGTAAAATGTATGTATGCTATTTTTTAAAATCTAACTTTACAAATAAAACCAGCAGAAAATAAGAATTCCTATCCAGGGGCACCTGGGTGGCTCAGTGGGTTAAAGCCTCTGCCTTCGGCTCAGGTCATGATCCCAGGGTCCTGGGATCAAGCCCCGCATCAGGCTCTCTGCTCAGCAGGGGGCCTGCTTCCCTTCCCCTCTCTCTGCCTGCCTCTCTGTCTACCTGTGATCTCTGTCTGTCAAATAAATTAAAAAAAAAAAAAAAATTCCTATCCAGAATTATATTCCTTAGAGATATCTCTAAGTTTATACATAAATGTATACACATATAAATATTTACAATTAAATATATATTTAATTTTTAAAATTATACAAGCGAGATCATACTCTGTTGTGCAAGTTGCTTTTTTAAAAATCCACTGACATATTGCTGAATTAAATATCTTACTATATTGCCATATATGTTTACCTTACTCTTTTTAATTTCTATATGATACTACATGTTATGAGTATATCATATTTTAGTAAATTTCCTTTTCTTATTTATTTATAGAGAGTACCCCTATTATCTTATACAGATATCTATGTGCTTTATTATTAATTCCTTAAAATTAATACATCTGTGACAATGCATTGTCTGTTAGTGGTAGAGAGCGATGATACGAGTCTGGGCTGGTATTAGAGCTTGAATCCCAGACTCTACTACTAACATGCTGTGTAACATTGGCAAGCTAATTGGCCTTACTCTAAAATTGATGTGAATCTAGAAACTACTTTAGAGAATTGTTGAGAATTCTATATCCTCTCCTAACGAGGAAATTTATGTAAAGTAGCTACTAGGTACTTGTTAAACTAGCACATGGTAAGAGTTAATATATCTCTGTAGTTCTTAATTTCCTTCTTTAGTGAATTTCCTATTTATTTCTTTTGTTTATCTTTCTTTTGGATAGTTTCCTTTTCATTGATTTTATGGAAGAATTTTTTAATATTAAGAATGTTTACTAGTCTCTTTTGTAAGTATAAATATTTTTTCCCAATTCATCATGTCTTTTGCTTTGTTTTATATATTTTGCTGCATTTAAATTTTACATTTTTTTTTAGTCAAGTGTGTTAGTCTTTTATGATTTCGGTCTTTATGTCATGTAAGAAAGGAAATCACTACTACAAGACTGTAAAACGATCTTCCTATATTCTGTTTTAGAGATTTTTATCATTTCATTTTCTACACTTAAATATTAGCTCCATTTTAAAAAAATATGGCTAGTATGCTCTTCTTCTACTCCCCGCCATGCAATAGGAAATGTTAGGGTCCTTTTTAGGTTTTCACCCTGACTGAGAAAGCAGTACTGGTATTCATCGATTAGGAGCCAGTGATGTCTGCCAGATTCCTTTAGTGTATTAGACTTCCTTCCCTCAACAAGGAATTCCTTATTTGACTTTGAAATGCCCTGCTAGACCTCTGAATCTTATCATTACTTTCTGCCAACAACAAACCCCTGAAAACTAAACATTTAAGAATTTTAAATAAAAAATAGCAATGGATTTAGTCTATTGCTTATCCGATTAACTGAGTTTAAGTAGTAACACCTGAGTATGTGGAGAAATTCTAACTTACATGTACCAGGGAAATATGTAGATTAGTATAACAATTTTTTGCTGTTTTACTGTTGATTGCTCTGTTCCATGATAGTACATTCTGGCATAACACCTTTCAAGTATAACTGAAAACAAAATTAGAAAATTTCAATCACTTCTCCTGTTTCTTGCATAATTTCTCTTCATTGGGCACCATTTGCACATTTGTAGCCTTGATCTTCTCTTTTAAACTGCTGATTCTCCTTTCATATCCAGTCATCCTTATTTGTGTAGGTCTCCATTAATAACTGTTGCTTCTGTTGAGCTTCTTTAGCACATAGGTGCATATTGGCTGCAGGGGTTCCCTGTCAGGACTGGGCTGGGAAACAGTGAATTTTTACTACTGAATAGGATAAACTTGTAGAATAGAAGTTCAGTCCTTTGCATGCATTATAATAGAAAAATTGTTCCTTGTTACTTTTTTATATATAACAGGTACAGTAATATAGTTTGGGTTTACAGCTGTCTGTGGTGGTAAAAGTTTAAGAATAGTACCTAAAAGCGTTGGAAAAGACATAGCTTATAAATAATTCTCCACAAATATCATTTCTCTCAATTTTTTTCAAGTAGTTACTCAAAGAGAGGCTGAAAAATTTCTAGAATGTGAAAGCATCTTTGGAGATTATGATGAAAAGATACATAGTTATAGCTTCTACAGAATTTCAGTAACAATTACATAAATAGATTTTTTATGACACTTTATTCTTTTCAAGTTAAAAAGTGGAGTTTCTGAAAATGGCTAAGATATATAGTCCAAGTTTGTGGCCTTTTGGGAATTGTGTTTTATGCAACCATAGTGTTTACACTCCATAGAAGAATGGAAAAAATTATATGACCTTCAAGTAATTTCCTACAAATCAGTTTTTGTTGCTAGACATAGCATAGAGGCTGGATTTAAACCAGTTGTGCATAGTTGCTAGTTCAGGATATATCCATGTATTTTTGAAAGTCAGATGAACAAAGGATGAAATTATTACTTTTGTAAATAAATAGAGAGCTGAACCAGGACACAGACCTAGAGGGAGACAGGATTCACCTCTGTACATAAAGAAACACCTACATGTAAATTACCACTGTGTCACTGCCACCAACATTATCATCATTATGTTTATTGAGTCTTTACTCAAGTGCATAGGCAATAATCTGTGTACTTTAAATGGATTATTTCATTTAATTCTCATAAGATCCTAATAAAGTAGATTCAATTATCCCCATTTTGTGGATATGGAAATTAAGGCCCAGAGAAAAAGTAAAGCCATACAGTCTGAATTAAAATTCATGTATAAAGTATGCTGCATTTTTAGTAAAGTGTAAAAATATTAAAAAAGAGTTTTGGATCTGCTCTACCACATAGGAAAAAAGTGTTGACTGAGTCCTGGGAAATTTTCACAACAAAACACCATAAAGCACCTTGTTTTGTTTTCTGTTAGAGTAGACATTACCACTATTCCACTGTAGCCCTCAAAAAAAGGTCACCATCAAATACTCAGCACTTATCACAGTACCAAGCTCATAATCAGTACTCAATAAATGTTCACAGAGAATGTGTGAATCTCTGTGGTAATGTTCTCATGGACTTACTAAAAATTGGGTATCATAATCACATTCTATCAAGTAAGTTAGGTTTTTTGTGTGTTTTTTAAAAAGATTTTATTTATTCGTTTGTTTGTTTGTTTGTTTTTTATTTGACAGAGAGAGAGATCACAGGCAGGCAGAGAGAGAGGGGGAAGCAGGCGCCATGCTAAGCAGAGAGCCCGATGCTGGTCTCTGAGATCATGACCTGAGCCGAAGGCAGAGGCTTAACCCACTGAGCCACCCAGGTGCCCCTCAAATAAGTTAGTTTTTAAATGTGCCCCCAAACTGCAAAAAGGAATTAAATTGCCATATTAAATTATTGCTATAAATAAATATTTCCAAGAAAAACTATTAAAAGTTAATAAATTAACTTCATGCTGATTAATATTAAACCAGTTTATCTGATAATAGTTCAATACTAGGATTGCGGGGCACCTGGATGGCTCAGTGGGTTAAAGCCTCTGCCTTTGGCTCAGGTCATGATCCCAGGGTCCTGGGATCAAGCCCCGCATCGGGCTCTCTGCTCAGCAGGGGGCCTGCCCCCCCCCCCCCCCGCCGCCTCTGCCTACCTCCTCTGCCTACTTGTGATCTCTGTCTGTCAAATAAATAAATAAAATCTTTAAAAAAAAAAAAATACTAGGATTGCTCTTGCTTGGTTTTGGTCAGTCTAGGGGGCACCTGACAAAGAGGATTTAAACGTTTTATTCTTTTTCACAAAGGGATCATTTCCCATGGTCACCATCTAAGGTATATTTTATTCACAAGTAATTTATACAAGGTAAAAAAGATGATATTCAAGTTATTTTAACAGTTTTATTGAGATATGATCTATATCATGTATTTCAACTATTTGACATGTACAGTTCTGGGTGCCTAGGTGGCTTTAGGTTAAGCCTATGCCTTCAGCTCAGGTCATGATCTCAGGTTCTTGGGATCGAGTCCTGCATTGGGCTCTCTGCTCAGCAGGGAGCCTGCTTCCCCCTCTCTCTCTGCCTGTCTGTCTGCCTACTTGTAATCTCTCTCTCTGTCAAATAAATACATCTTAAAAAAAAAAATGAAGTGTACAGTTCAGTGATTTTTAATATATTCATAGAGTTGTACGACAAAACAATCAATTTTAGAATGTCTTAATTAACACCCCAAAAATCCATGTACCCATTAGTGGTCATTGCCTATCCATCTCCCAAACTTTAAGAAATCACAGACTTACTGTCTTTTTCTATAGATTTGCCTATCTTGAACATTTCATACAAATGGAATCATACAGGATATGGTCTTTTGTTACTGGCTTCCTTCATTTATCGTAATGTTTGCAAGTTCATCCATGTTACAGGATATATCCTAACTTTGTTCCTTTTCATTGACAAATAATATCCCAGTATTATAAATATACCACATTTTGTTTATCCGCTCACCAGTTGATGGACATTTGAGTTGTCCCTTATCAGTTACATGATTTATAAAATGTTTTTCCTGTTCCATAGGTTGTCTTTTCATATTCTTGATGGTATCCTTTATAGCACGAAAGTTCCTAAGTTTGGTGAAGTCCAATTTATTTATTTTGTTTCTTTTCTTGCTTGTGCTTTTGGTATCATATTTAAAGAAAGCTTTGCCTAAGTCAAGATCACAAAAATTTTATTCCTATGTTTTCTGTTAAGAGTTTTCTGTTAAGAGTTTTGGGGCACCTGGGTGGCTCAGTGGGTTAAAGCCTCTGCTTTCGGCTCAGGTCATGATCCCAGGGTCTTGGGATCGAGCCCCGTGTCGGGCTCTCCGCTCAGCGGGGAGCCTGCTTTCTCCTCTCTTTCTCTCTGCCTGCCTCTCTGTCTACTTGTGATCTGTCAAATAAATAAATAAGATTTAAAAAAAAAAAGAGTCTTATAGTTTTAGCTCTCACACTAAAGTCTATGATCAGTTTTGAGTTGATGTTTGTATATAGTGTAAAGAAGGAGTCCAGTTTCATTATTTTTCACGTGGTGGATCTCCAGTTGAACCCAATTTGTCAAAAAGATAATTCTATTCCCATGAATGGTCTTAGTTTCTTTGCCAAAAACCAAGTGACCACAAATGTAAGGGTTTATTTACTGACTTACAGTTCTGTTCTATTAAAACTACATGTCTAGCTATTCTTATGACAATACCACATTATTTTGACTATGTGTAGTGTGCATTCTCTAACTTTGTTCTTCTTTTTTTTTTTTTTTCATTCAACATTTATTTTTTTTTTTTTCAGCGTAACAGTATTCATTCTTTTTGCACAACACCCAGTGCTCCATGCAAAACGTGCCCTCCCCATCACCCACCACCTGTTCCCCCAACCTCCCACCCCTGACCCTTCAAAACCCTCAGGTTGTTTTTCAGAGTCCATAGTCTCTTATGGTTCGCCTCCCCTCCCCAATGTGTTCTTCTTTAGCAAGATTGGTTATTCCTGCATTTCCATGTGAAATCCTAATCAGTATGTCAGTTCTATAAAATTAACAGCTGGAATTTTATACAGATAGTGTTGAATCTATAGATCAATTTCAGGAATATTATCATCTTAATAATGTTCAGCCTTTTGATTCAGAAATGTAGCATGTCCTTCAACTTATTTGGGTTTTCTTTAATATCTTACAACAGTGTTACCAAATTTTAAGTCTTACACTCTTAAAAAAGTTTATCTCTACGTATTTTTTCATGCTATTATAAATAGGATTGTTTTCTTAATTTCATTTTCAGATTGTTTTATTGTTAGTGTATTGACATAAAATTGACTTATATATTGGTCTTTTATCCTGCTACCTTACTGAGCTCTTATAATAGTTTCTTAGGATTCTCTCTATATAAGATCATGTCCTTTGTAAATAAAGATCAATTTACTTTTTCCTTTCAAATTTGGATGTCTTTTCTTTCTTTTTCTTGCCTCATTGCCCTAGCTAGAAACTCAGGTACAATACTGAATACAAGTGGTGAAAGTTTTGTTCCTCAACCTAAGCGGATAGTATGCAGTCTCTCACTCATGTATGATGATACCTGTGAGTTTTTCATAGATGCCTTTTATCAGGTTGAGGAACTTCCCTTCTATTTCTAGTTGTTTCATGTGGTATTTAAGTTATTGAATTAAAAATGTTCGTTACTCCATCTTTACACTGGATTCAGTATTTTGTATTTCAGAATTCACACCACATAGAGACTGTACTAAGATATCCTTACATTATATTAGCAGTTCTTCTATTATCTATTAAACAGTGCCTCTACTTTCTAGTTGTGGGATCTTGGGCAGCTTTAACCTCTGTGCACCTGAATTTCCTCATCTGTGAAATTGGTTTTGACTATTATAGTACCTAACTTAAAGGGCCTTTTAAAGACTGAACTGTTTACAAGTAAAGCATTTAGAATATAGTTGGCCCCATTGTAAGCACTAACATATCTGTTGTTGTTAAGAATAAGCGTAATTTATGCACAAAATCACAATACAGTTTTTTACATGTGTAACATACATAAAGACATTTCTTCAGGAAAAAAACATTCAAAGCTTTACTTTAGTCTTTTGTTTTTTTGTTTTTTTGTTTTTATAATATACACATATTCCTCTTGGTAGAAGATTATTCAAGCAAACTTTCTAAGGCTACATACTTAACATCTACCAAATTAGATAATGTAAGATTCAGAAACCCTTGTTCGATTTTTGGAAAGTTTTTAATTACATTTGCTTTTTATTTGTGCCTTGCCTGTTATTACAGGTGACTTCAGTTCTTCAGATCATGTTTCTTTTAAAAAGCCGTGTACCATGCCTGTAAAAAAAGCATCAGAGGCATCACCGGTTTTGATACTTAGTTTAGCTAAGTTACTTCTTTGGAGAACATGAATGAATAGCTGTGAAAAGCAACACATCTTGCCATGAGGGACTAGATTCATTAAAGACATCCTAAAATTTAAAGAACTGTCTAGGCTTTTTTTTTTTTTTTTTCAGAGTAAAAAATACTTTGTATTCTGAGAATTCCTTTGGACATAAATTGAAAGAAAGAAGACAGATATAATGTTTTCTTATTTCCTGTTATTACGAGTTAGACATATAGATTTGAAGTTCAAAATGAATTTCTTTGGATTTCTTTGAAGTCAACTATGAAAGCATCAGTTTCAACATGTTAATTTCCTTGTGAACAACAATTGTGTATGATTTACTCTCATCTTACAAAATTTGAACCATTTTGTAATCTTTCTTTTAGCTACCTAGGAGGACTCTATGTTTAACTAACCTCCCCACTTTTTATAGGAAATAAACTTTGGCACAAGCAGCCATTTCAGTACAATTCCTAATACAGAGGTAAAATAATATAATGACTCAGAGCACTGAAAATACTTAACCACAAAGCTCTCATTTGTATTAAACCAACTCCTGGGATGCCTAGGTGGCTCAGTCAGTTAAGCATCTGCCTATAGCTCAGCTACTGTTCTCAGAATCCTGGGTTCGAGCCCCATTTCAGGCTCCCTGATTTCTGGGGAGCCCCCTTCTCCCTGTCCTCCCTGCTTGTGCCCTCTTTCACTATTTCTGTTTCTCTCTCTCAAATAAATAAAAACTTTAAAAACAGTAAAATAAAAATAAAGCAACTCCCTTTCTCCTTAGACCTTCACCAACTTTATTGACTCCTAACATAGTTTCCTAGTTTTTTAGAACAAAAAAGCTAAGGTGAAATACCTGAACATAGAGATTTGTAAAAGTGTTTGGATAGAAAAGAAATGGCCTCAATTTAAAGAAGAATCTAAAATAACTAGAGACACATAATTGTTCTATTATAGGGAATAATTTTAGATGTGCTGGAATTATCAAGTAAAGTTAAAAATTTTCTTTGCTTTTCTACTTAGGAAGGCAGGAATGTGTATGGTATACAGGCATACTTTGGAGATAGTATGGGTTCGGTAGTATGGGTTCAGTTCCAGAACACCAGAGTAAAGTGAATATTGCAGTAAAGTGATTCAAATGAGTTTTTTTTTTTAATTTCCTGGTACCTATAAAAGTTATGTCTGTACTGTAGTCTATGAAGCATGCAATAACATATTTTTTAAAATGTACATACCTTAATTAAAAAGTACTTTATTGCTAAAAAATGCTAACTGTAGTCTGAACTTTCAGTGAGTTGTAATCTTTTGGAGGATTGTGCCTCAAGATTGAATAGCTGCTGAGTGATCAGGGTGGTGGTTGCTGAAATTTGGGATAGCTGTGGCATTTTCTTATAAAAAGGCAGTAATGAAGTTTACCACATCAATTGGCTGTACCTTTTATGAACAATTTCTCTGTAGCATGAGATGTTGTTTGATACCATTTACCCCCAGTAGAACATCTTTCAAAATTGGAAACAATCCTCTCAAACCCTACAGTGCAATTTTAGCAAATAAATTTACTAAATTCATGTAATATTTGAAATCCTTTGCTGTTGTTTTAGCAGTCTTAAAAGCATCTTCAGCAGGAGCAGTTTCTTTTATATATATATATATATATATATGTATATATATATATATTTTTTTTATTTATGTATTTGACAGAGAGAGAGGTCACAAGTAGGCAGAGAGGCAGGCAGAAACAGGCTCCCCACTAAGCAGAGAGCCCGATACAGGGCTCGATCCCAGGACCCTGAGATCATGACCTGAGCCGAAGACAGAGGCTTAAACCACTGAGCCACCCAGGCGCCCCGCAGGAGCAGTTTCTATCTCAAGAAACCATTTTCTTTGCTCATCCATAAGAAGCAACTTGTCCTCAGTTAAAGTTTAATCATGAGATTGTAGCAATCCAGTCACATCTTCAGGTTCCACTTCTAATTCTAGTTTTCTTGCTGTTTCCACCACATCTGCTGTTACTTCCTCCACTGAAATCTCGAACCCCTCAAAGCCATCCATGAGAGTTGGAATCAACTTTTTCCAAGCTCCTGTTAATGTTGATATTTTTACCTCTTCCCATAAATCATGAATGTTCTTAATGGCATTTAGGACAGTGCATTCTTTCCAGAAGGTTTTCAATTTACTTTACCCAGATCCATCAAAGGAATCATTGTCTATAGTAGCTATAGCTTTACTAAATATATTTCTTTTTTTTTAAAGATTTTATTTATTTATTTGACAGACAGATCACATAGGCAGAGAGAGGCAGGCAGAGAGAGAGAAGGAAGCAGACTCCCTGCCGAGCAGAGAGCCCGATGCGGGGCTTGATCCCAGGACCCTGGGATCATGACCTGAGCCAAAGGCAGAGGCTTTAACCCACTGAGCCACCCAGGTGCCCCACTAAATATATTTCTTAAATACTTGAAAATCAAAGACTTGGACGTCTTTTTTAAAGACTTGAAAATTAGGGCACCTGGGCGGCTCAGTGGGTTAAGCCTCTGCCTTCGGCTCAGGTCATGATCTCGGGATCCTGGGATCAAGTCCCACATCGGGCTCTCTGCTCTGCAGGGAGCCTGCTTCCTCTTCTCTCTCTCTCTGCCTGCCTCTCTGCCTACTTGTGAACTTTGTCAAATAAATAAATAAAATCTTTAAAAAAAAATAAAGACTTGTAAATTAAAATTACTCCTTGATCCTTGGGCTGCAGAATGGGTGTTGCATTAGCAGACATGAAAACAACATTAATTTCATTGTACATTTCTATTGTAACTCTTGGTGACCAGGTGCATTGTTGATGAGCAGTCATAGTTTGAAAGGAATCTTTTTTTCTGAGCAATGAGTCTCCACTATGGGCTTAAAATCAGTAAACCATATTGTAAACAGATGTGCTATCATTCAGGCTTCTTTGTTCCATTTTTTGGGCAGAGTGGTTTTGGCATAATTCTTAAGGGCCGTAGGATTCTCTGAATGGTCAGTGAGCCTTGAATTCAGCTTAAATTCACCAGATGAATTAGCCCCCAACTAGAGAGGTAGCCTATTCTTTGAATCTTTGAAGCCAGGCGCTGACTTCTCCTCTCTAGCTGTGAAAATACTAGATGGCTTCTTCTTTCAGTGGAGGGCTATTTTGTCTACTATTGTTTAGTGTGGTTACCTTCATTACTTATCTTAACTAGATCTTTTGGAGAACTTGCAGCCTCTGTATCAGAACTTGCTTCTTCACCTTGCACTTTTATGTTATGGGGAAGGCTTTCCTTAAACCTCACAAATCAGCCTCTGCTAGCTTCAGACTTTTCTTCTGCAGCTTTCTCACCTTTCTCAGCCTCATAGAATTGAAGTGTTAAGGTCGTCCTCTGTTTTAGGCTTAAGAGAATGAGGTAGTTGGTTTTATCTGTTCAGTTCACTGAAAGTTTTGTTATATTGGCAATAAGGCTGTCTCACTTATCATTTGTGTGTTCACTGGAGTAACACTTTTCATTCCTCAGGGCTTTTCCTTTGCATTCACAGTTTGGCTGTTTGGTGTAAAAGGCTTAGCTTTGGCTTCTCTTGGGTTTTGACACACCTTCCTTACAAAGCTTAATCATTTCTAGCTTTTTTTTTTTTTTAAGATTTTATTTATTTGACAGAGAGATCACAAGTAGACAGAGAGGCAGGCAGAGAGAGAGAGAGGGAAGCAGGCTCGCTGCTGAGCAGAGAGCTCGATGCGGGACTCGATCCCAGGACCCTGAGATCATGACCTGAGCCAAAGGCAGCGGCTTAACCCACTGAGCCACCCAGGCGCCCCATTTCTAGCTTTTGATTGAAAACGATATACAAGTGACTCTTCCTTTTACTAGAACACCTAGAGGCCATTGTAGGGCCCAATTGTCAGTATTATTATCTGGCTCAATGTCAGTATTGTTGAATCTCAGGGAATAAAGAAATTGGAGGAGAGAGAGAGAGATAGGGGAGCAGCTGGTAAAGCAGTCAGATACGTATCTGTTGATTAAGGTTGCCATGTTGTATGGGCACAGTTTGTGGCACCCCAAAACAGTACAGTAGTAACGTCAAAGATCACTGATCACAGATAACCAGAACAAATATAGTCATAATGAGAGTAATTGAAAATTGTGAGAATTACCAAAGTGTGACACAGAGACTTAAAGGGATCAAATGCTGTTGGAAAAATAACACTGATATACTTGCTTGATGAATGGTTGCCCCAAACCTTTAATTTGTAAAGAAACACAACATCTGCAAAGAACAATAAGGCAAAGGGCAATAAAATGAGGTATGCCTGTATTTTAGAATCCTTCTCTTTAAGAGTGATTAAATGTATTTAAAGTTTGACATTTGAAATGGTAAATATCGGTTACTTAGAAAATCAGTTATGTCAAATATTTTGTTTCCTAAAAACTACATAAATTAGGTATTTTATTTTTTAACTTTTCGTTAGGATAACTTGATGAAAATAAGATATACACTTACCTATTCATTAGGTTGACTGTCTTTTGTCAGTGATCAGTGAACTATGCTATGTTAGACTCTAAATGTCAAGTTAATAAATAGTCAATAATTATGTTAAATGCAGTGAATGTGAAAGCAGCCTTTGTAAATTCTTGGGTCTCATATAGAGTTTATTCTTAGCCATTTTCATCGCCTTTAGAGCTATATTTTATTCTTCCATAATCCCTTAAAGAAGGACAGGTGAACACAAGAGGCCACATATGAGCCAAATGAGTTGACTTAAGGCAGAGAGGACTAAGGATAGACGAATGGACGTGGGCACTGAGGGTTGGTTGGAATGTAGTAATAGCTAAGAATATGCAATTTTGTGGTCTCATCAAGTGCTGCTCTTTTCCTCAGCTTTTACTGCCAATCCCAATGTTTTTGAAGTCTTTCTCCTATTTGTCATCTATATAGGCACATAATAAATATTTATTAAATATTCGTGGAAATATTAGAAACTGGGGAGTCTGAACTTTATAGTTTGGGAAGCGTTTTTAAATTTTTAAGTTAGGAGTATCAACCGAGTAGACTTACTATGTGTTAGGAAAAATGATTTAATATGAATTGACATGGAAAGATTAGAAAGACAGAACTCAGAAAGCTATTATAATTTAAATGAGGGATGTGTGCAAGTTATAGGACTTTTAAAGGGGAAGACTGTGAGAAACAATATATATATAAATTCAGCATTGTTGACTGATGAGTACCTAGATTGGGACTTTATTAAAAAGGAGAGGAGTCAGAGGTGATCCTGAAGTTTCTAGCATGAAAGTTTATGATTCATTAACCAAGATGAAAAGCAATTGTCAAAGTAGGAATGAGAATGAATAAAATGGATTATGTTTGAATATGTTTATTGTGTGTTGACTATGGGATATTGACTTAGAAATCCATCATAAAACTGGTAATAGACCATTTCTTGTTTGATTTATCTACTATTCATGTGTGAGAGGTGAGGCCTAAGGAATATATAGATATGAGCTGACATCATTAATATATAGATAATGTCTCCAAGGGAGGTATCTGCAGGAAGAAGACTGCTAAAAACTGAAATATGGGGGAATATGTAAAATTGGGCAGTAGAAAGGGACCCAGTAAAGAAAATTGGATAGAACAACTTAGGAAAGTAAGTTTCCAACAAGACAAAGGATGGAATAACTTCAGTGATAGCAATTAACACAAATGTCCCCACTGATTCTTTTTTTCTTTTACAAAACTCCAATTTCACGAGTAATGCATTAGGTTATTTTTGAAAATTACTGAAAGAGTTTTCAAAGGTAGAAAGTGAAAAATAAATGCCTCTCTCCTAACTGCATTCTTCCCTGGACTAGTAAATGTTGTTTCTTTTGCATCTTTCTAATCATTTTTCTTACTTATGCAAGTATTATTGTATTCCTACCATTTCAGATGCAAAAGTTTTCACATTTTAATGTTTCTAAAATTAAGATGTCTAACAGTTGATGTGTATGTTAAACTTAATGGATTTTTAAATAAGTGAATAAATTTAGTCATTCCCAAAACACTTATATTGATTAGAGTCTTCCCATTGATACATACAATTCTTTTTTAGAATTTTTTATTAATTATTTTTATTAACATATAATAGATTCTTTGCCCCAGGGGTACAGGTCTGTGAATCGTCAGGCTCACACACTTCATAGCACTCACCATAGCACATACCCTCCCCAATGTCCATAACCCATCCACCCTATCCACACACCCCCTGCCCTCAGCAACCCTTAGTTTATTTTGTGAGATGAAGAGTCTCTTATGGTTTGTCTCCCTCCCAATCCCATCTTGTTTCATTTTTTCCTTCCCTACCCCCCAAACCGCACACTGCCTCTCAAATTCCTCATATCAGGGAGATCATATGATAATTGTCTTTCTCTGATAGACTTATTTCACTCAGCATAATATCCTCTAGTTCCATCCACGTCATTGCAAATGGCAAGATTTCATTTCTTCTGATGGCTGCATAGTATTCCATTGTATATATATACCACTTCTTCTTTATCCATTCATCTGTTGATGGACATCTAGGTTCTTTCCATAGTTTGGCTATTATGGACACTGCTGCTATAAACATTCGGGTGCACATACCCCTTCGGATCACTACATTTGTATCTTTAGGGTAAATACCCAGTAGTGAGATTGCTGAGTCATAGGGTAGCTAGCTCTATTTTCAACTTTTTGAGGAACCTCCATACTGTTTTCCAGACTGGCTGCACCAGCTTGCATTCCCACCAACAGTGTAGGAGGGTTCCCATTTCTCTGTGTCCTCTCCAACATCTGTCATTTCCTGATTTGTTAATGTTAGCCATTCTGACTGGTGTGAGGTGGTATCTCATTGTGGTTTTGATTTGTATTTCCCTGATGCCAAGTGATGTTGAGCACTTTTTCATGTGGCTATTGGCCATTTGGGTGTCTTCTTGGCAGAAATGTCTGTTCAAGTCTTCTGGCCATTTCTTGATTGGATTCTTTGTTCTTTGGGTGTTGAGTTTGATAAGTTCTTTATAGATTTTGGATACTAGCCCTTTATCTGATATTTCGTTTGCAAATACCTTCTCCCATTCTTTCAGTTGTCTTTTGGTTTTGTTGACTGTTTCCTTTGCTATGCAAAAGCTCTTGATCTTGATGAAGTCCCAATAATTCATTTTTGCCCTTGCTTCCCTTGCCATTGGCGATGTTTCTAGGAAGAAGTTACTGCGGCTAAGGTCAAAGAGGTTGCTGCCTGTGTTGTCCTCAAGGATTTTGATCAATTCCTGTCTCACATTGAGGTTTTTCATCCATTTTGAGCCTATTTTTGTGTGTGGTGTAAGGAAATGGTCCAGTTTTTATTCTCCTGCATGTGCCTGTCCAGTTTTCCCAACACCATTTGTTGAAGAGACTGTCTTTTTTCTATTTGACATTCATTCCTGCTTTCTTGAAGATCAATTGACCATAGAGTTGAGGGTCTATTTCTGGGCTCTCTATTCTGTTTCATTGATTTAAGTGTCTGTTTTTGTGCCAGTACCATACTGTCTTGATGATTACAGCTTTGTAATAGAGCTTAAAGTCTGGAATTGTGATGCCACCAAATTTGGCTTTCTTTTTCCTCTGGCTACTTGAGGTCTTTTCTGATTCCATATAAATTTTAGGATTATTTATTCCATTTCTTTGAAAAAATTGATTTTGATAGGGATTGCGTTAAATGTGTAGATTGCTTTAGGTAGCATAGATATTATCACAATATTTGTTCTTCCAATCCATGAGCATTCTTTGTCTCTTCCTCAATTTCTTTCACGAGTACTTTATAGTTTTCTGAGTACAGATTCTTCCCCCCTTTGATTAGGTGTATTGCTAGGTATCTTACGGTTTTGGGTACAATTGTAAGTGGGATCGACTCCTTAATTTCTCTTTCTTCTGTCTGATCTATAGAAATGCAACTGATTTCTGTGCATTGATTTTATATCTTGACACTTTACTGAATTCCTATACAAGTTCTAGCATTTTGGAGTGGAGTCTTTTGGGTTTTCCATATAAAGTGTCATATCATTTACAAAGAGTGATAGTTTGACTTCTTCTTTGCCGATTCAGATGCCTTTAATTTCTTTTTGTTCTCTGATTGTTGAGGCTAGAACTTCTAGTATTATGTTGAATAGCAGTGGTGATATTGGACATCCCTGCCATGTTCCTGATCGAGCGGAAAAGCTCTCAGTTTTTCCCCACTGAGAATGATATTTGCTCTGGGTTTTTCATAGATGGCTTCGATGACATTGAGGAATATACCCTCTATCCCTACACTTTGAAGAGTTTTGATCAAGAAAGGATGCTATACTTTGTCAACTGCTTTCAGCATCTATTGAGAGTATCATATGGTTCTTGTTCTTTGTTTTATTAAAGTATTGTATCACATTGCTTGATTTGCAGGTGTTGAACCAACCTTGAAGCCCTGGAATAAATCCCACTTGGTCATGGTGAATAATCCTTTTAATGTACTCTTGGATCCTATTGGCTAGTATTTTGGTGAGAATTTTCACATGTGTGTTCATCAAGGTAATTGGTCTGTAATTCTCTTTTTTGATGGGGTCTTTGTCTGGCTTTGGGAGCAAGGTAATGCTGGCCTCATAAAAGGAGTTTGGAAGTTTTCCTTCTTTTTCTATTTTTTGGAATAGTTTCAGGGATTAGGTATTAATTCTTCTTTAAATGTTTGGTAGAATTCCCCTGGGAAGCCATCTGGCCCTGGGCTCTTGTTTCTTGGGAGATTTTTGATGACTGCTTTGTTCTCCTGACTGGTTATGGGTCTGTTCAGGTTTTCTATATCTTCCTGGTCCAGTTTTGGTAGTTTATATGTCTCTATATATGTCTCATGAATCCATTTCTTCCAGATTGTCAAATTTGCTAGAGTTGTGATCTCTCTTTCATTAATGATTTTATTTGGGTCCTTTCTCTTTTCTTTTTGATAAGTCTGGCCAGAGGTTTACTAATTCTTTCAAAGAAAGAATTACTAATTCTTTCAAAGAATCAGCTCCTAGTTTCGTTGATCTGTTCTACTGTTCTTTTGGTTTCTATTTCATTGATTTCTGCTCTGCTCTTTATTATTTCTTTTCTCCTGCTGAGTTTAGGCTTTCTTTGCTCTTCTTTCTCCAACTTCTTTAGGTGTAGGGTTAGGTTGTATGCTTGAGACCTTTCTTATTTCTTGAGAAAAGCTTGTATTGCTATATACTTTCCTCTCAGGACCACTTTTGCTGGGTCCCAAAGATTTTGAACAGTTTTGTTTTCATTTTCATTTGTTTCCATGAATTTTTTCAATTCTTCTTTAATTTCTTGGTTGACCCATTCATTCTTTAGTAGGATGCTCTTCAGCCTCCCTGTATTTGAGTTCTTTCCAACTTTCCTCTTGTGATTGAGTTCTAGCTGCAGAGCATTGTGGTCTGAAAATATGCAGGGAATGATCCCAATCTTTTGGTACTGGTTGAGTTCTGATTTTTGATCCGGGATATGATCTATTCTGGAGAATGTTCGTTTGCAGTAGAGAAAAGTGTGTATTCTGTTGCTTTGGGATGGAATGTTCTGAATATATCTGTGATGTCCATATGGTCCAGTGTGTTATTTAAGGCCTTTATTAAAATAAAGATCCTTCTTGATCTTTTGTTTGGATGATCTGTCCTTTCAGTGAGGGGCATGTTAAAGTCCTACTATTATTGTATTATTGTTGATGTGTTTCTTTGATTTTGTTATTAATTGGTTTATATAGTTGGCTACTCCCATGTTAGGGGCATAGATATTTAAAATTATTAGATCTTCTTGTTGGACAGCCCTTTGAGTATGATATAGTGTCCTTCCTCCTCTCAAATGATAGTCTTTAGCCTTAAAATCTAATTGATCTGATAAAAGGATTGCCACCCCACCATTCTTTTGATATCCATTAACATGGTAAATTGGTTTCCACCCCTCACTTTAAATCTGGAGATGTCTTTCAGTCTAAAATGAGTTTTTTGCAGACAGCATATTGCTGGGTCTTGTTTTTTATCCATTCTGATACCCTGTGTCTTTGATTGGGGCATTTAGCCCATTTACATTCAAGGTAACTGTTGAAAGATATGAATTTAGTGCTGTTGTATTGCCTATAAGGTGACTGTTACTGTATATTGTCTCTATTCCTTTCTGGTGTACTACTTTTAATCTCTCTCTTTGCTTAGAGGACCCTTTCAATATTTTCTGTAGGAATGGTTTGGTGTTTGCAAATTCTTTTAATTTTTGTTTTTCCTGGAAGCTTTTTATCTCTCCTTCTATTTTTAGTGATAGCCTAGCTGGATATAGTATTCTTGCCTGCATATTTTTCACATTTAGTGCTCTGAATATATCATGCCAGTTCTTTCTGGCCTGCCAGGTCTCTGTGGATAAGTCAGCTGCCAATCTAATATTTCTACCATTGTATGTTACAGACTTCCTGTCCCAAGCTACTCTCAGGATTTTCTCTTTGTCACTAAGACTAGTAAGTTTTACTATTAGATGACAGGGTGTGGACCTATTTTTATTGATTTTGAGAGGGGTTCTCTGTGGATTTTGAGAGGGGTTCTCTGTGCCTCCTGGATATTGATTCTTGTTGCCTTTCCCAAATTAGGGAAATTCTCTATTATAATTTGCTCCAATATAGAATCTATTCTATAGATTCTCTCTCTCTTTCTTCTTCTTCTGGAATCCCAGTTATTCTAATATTTCATCTTATGGTATCACTTATCTCTCAAGTTCTCCCCTTGTGGTCCTGTAGTTGTTTGTCTCTCTTTTGTTCAGCTTCATTATTCCCTGTCATTTGGTCTTCTATATCACTAATTCTCTCTTCTGCCTCATTTATCCTAGCAATAAGAGCCTCCATTCTTGATTGCACTTTATTGGTACCTTTTTTGATTTAAGCTTGGTTAAGTTTTAGTTCTTTTATTTTCTCCAGAAAGGGATTTTATTTGTCCAGACAAGGTTTCTCTAATATCCTCCATGCCTTTTTTGAGCCCAGCTAGCACGTTGACAATCTTCATTCTGAACTCCAGATCTGACTTATTACCAATGTCTGTATTGATTAGGTCCCTAGTTGTCGGTACTGCCTCTTGTTCTTTTTTTTTTTGTGATGAGTTTTTCCACCTTGTCATTTTGTCCAGATAAGAATATATGAATGAGAGAATAAAATACTAAAAGGATGTCAGAGGCCCCAGAAAAATATATGCTAACCAAATCAGAAAAGATGCCAAATGATGGTGAGAAGAAAGGGGGTAAAGATAGATAGATAGATAGATAGATAGATAAATAGATAGATAGATAGATGACTGGTGAATAGAATAGAGCCATCCACTTGATATTGGGTGTATTTTGGTCTCTTAGAAGAAACTACCTCCCAAAATTGTAATGAAAGGAAAGCTAATATATATACAAAAATAAGGGTAAACATGATGAAGTGATGGAATATGACTGTAAAGGTGACAATTTTAAAAAAAATTCTAGAAACGGAATTGATAAGATACTTTGGTTGGAAAAAGAAAGAAGAAAAAATTGGGGAGAGAATGTGCTCAGGCTGGACACTAGAACAAAGCCCTGTGCTAGATTTAGGTTATATTTTGATCTGTTAGTGGAAATTGTTTCCCAAAATTTTTTAGGAAAAAAAAAAAAACCTGTATGTATACAAAAATAAGGTTAAGTACAATGAAACATAGAATATGACTATTATAATAAAGGTTTAGAAAGGTTTTTTTTAGAAAGATGAACTAGTTAAAAAACGTTAAAAGAGAAAAGAGCAAAAGTTAAAAATATTAGAATAAGAAAAAAATAAAATTTAAAAAATTTAATTTAACTTTGCAAGACTAAAGGATCATGGGGAGAAAGGCATGAATTCCATGCATTTCTTTCCCTTAGCTCTGGAATTTTGCTGTTCTCCTTGATCCATGAGCTTGGTCTTGGCTGGGTGTTCTTGATGATCTTCTGGGGGAGGGGCCTGTTGTTGTGACTCTCAGATGTCTTTGCTGGAGGTGGATTTGCATCACCCTTGCCAGGGCCAGGCTACAAAATCTGCTCGAGTTCACTCTTGGGAGTTTTTCTTCCCTGATCACTTTCTGTAGAGCTCTGGAGCATGGGAATGAAAATGGCGGCCTCCCAGTTTCCGGCCTAGAGGAGCCAAGAGCTCAGGTCCCCACTCCTCAGTGTGCCCTCAAAGAAAAAGCATCAATTGCTGCCGTCTCCTTTGTCTCCAACTGCTCTCTGGCCTCACCTGGCCTTACCAAGCATTTCAGTCTCTGGCACACAGCCCCGTTTGGAATCTCCAAACCCAACAGATTCCTGCCTTCAGAGGAGGAGGGTGAGTCTCCCTGGCCCTGCCACATGTGGAGTCCCTGCTTAGAGAGCAGTGACCCGCCTGTGCTGCCATCTCGGTTTAAGGTAACCCCATGCTGAGAGCTCACTCCTTGGCTCTGTCTCTGTAGTCAACTTCCCTGCTCCAATACCTGGGAGCACTGCCGCACTCAGACACCTCCGATCTTTCTGCGACCCCACAGGTCCTGAGACCACACTGTCCCTTGAGGGCTCCACCCCCACTTAGCCTCTGGAGCAATGTCCCTCAGTGGAGTAGACTTCTAAAAGTTCTAATTTTGTGCTCCACTGTTCTGCTGCTTACCAGGAACCATCCCCTCCCCTTGTGGTCTATCTTCCCGTTGCTTTGGATTCACTTCTCCACACATCCTACCTTTCAGAAAGTGGTCAATTTTCTGTTCCTAGAATTGCTGCTCTTCTTCTCTTCGATCTCCTGTTGAGTTTGTAGATGTTCAGAATGGTTTGATAACTGTCTAGCTGAACTGCTACCTGATGTCATTTCAGTCTACTACTCCTCTGCCATCTTGCCTCTCTCGATACATACAATTCTTATAAATCACAACTCACACGATTCAGTCATATGATCAAAGTCAAAAGAGTAATCTATGAAGCTTAAATAAATTTTTAAAAATATAATTTTCCTGTCTTGGGTTTCATGAGCAGTATTTTAGAAATACTTATTACAATTCCCATTATCAGTGTTTATATTCATTCCTCAAATGCTGCACACATCACAGCTGTTTCTATAATTTCCCCAGATCTTTCCATTTTGTATTCACCTACCCTCACCATATGTATCTGTTTTCTTCCACCCGAATTATTTTCATCTTAATCACATAACTGGATTGAGTTTCATGTTCTATAATGTTTTTTACATATGTATATATCTCTGTATCTCTCTGTATATACAAATATAAATCTCTGGCATGCAATTCCATTAAATTACAGTAAAAAAAAACCCAGGGCAACTGGGTGGCTCAGTTGTTAAGCGTCTGCTTTTAGCTAAATTACAGTAAAAAATAATCTGTAAGAATTTTTTTCTTTTGCATGCTTTGAGGGTGTACGTGAGTTTGTGTGCATATGCATACACATGCATGGGAGTAGTTTATAACTGGAAAGATTAGTAACATTATATATATACTGTTAGAACATGCTTTTTAGTGGAGCCTGGGTGGCTCAGTTGGTTACATGTCTGCCTTCAGCTAAGGTCATGCTCCCAGGGTCCTTGTCTTCCTCTCCCACTCCCCCTGCTTGTGTTCTCTCTCTCACTGTGTCTCTGTCAAATAAATAAATCTTAAAAAGAAGAACATGCTTTTTAAATTTAAGATGCTATTGAAATACAAAAATTTATATATATACATATATATAAAATTAGTATCTTTCATCAATATGAGGCACTTTTTTAAAATTTTGACATTTCTGAATACAGGTTATGTTTTACCATTTCTAGCATCTTAGACTCTACGAAAAAATAGCAATTAATTCTTAGTTACATTTCATAATTTTTTTAACCATTCCCTTAATTATATGCTAGAATTTTTGTTGTTGTTTTTTATGTGTTGGGGGAGGATTTTTTTGTGTTTAGCTTTTTACTATTACCAGAAATGGCTTAATGAACATTCTTTTTCTACCTTAAATGTTGTTTATTTCACTTTATGTAAGTCTTATAAGCTATATTGTGAATTTGCATACATTATGAAAAGGAATAGTGGTTAATACATGTTTTTTGCTGTTTTGAAACTGTTCTCTGTATTGCAGTTACGGTCATCCTTCTAAAATGTAAATGTGATCATAACAAATAAGTAATCAGATGTAAATTCTTATGATACTCCCTCTGCTTAAAATATAATTTTTCTTTCCCACCTAGACTTCAGGACTCAATGCTGGTGTCATCTTGAAAGACATTCTTCAACCTCCAGGATGTCTCCAGCATAGCTAAATAGCCCCATATGCTTAGCTCCTTTCAACATCTATCATATTTTACTACAGATGCCTTATTAATTTTTCTATCTCTTGTACTAGGCTTCTTTAAGGTCTGGGACTCTATACGTAGTAGAAGTAGTAGCTTTCACATAATAGGTCAGTAAATATTGAAGGACTGAATCATGCTGTGAAATCTCTTTAAAATATTTCTAAATATTTTTTAAAGATTGACTATGAAAATTTTTTTGCTATACTGAAAAAGAAAGTAAAAGGAAGTTTAACAAGCAATATGACCAGCTTAAAAGAAAAGGAAAAATGTTTTGGCATTATATGTACATGCTTTCTTCCCTTTTCAGCCATCATAAGAGGAAGCAGTAACTAAAATAGAAATCTGTTCAATAAATTTGTAGTCTACTCAACCTGGGTATTGAGAATTATAGGTTAAGAATTCAGTACCTTAGAAAGGAAAAATGACTAAAAGTTCTGAATGGAGAAGTATAATTTAAGTTATTAGATTACTAAATATTACTTTCCATATTGATAACCAGAGTGTTTATGGTATCTTTTACTATACATAGTCAGTGCTTTATCCCAGGTTCCACACGTGGCAAAAAGAACAAAACAGACAAAGCAGTCCTTTGTACTTACATTTCAGTGAAGGTATGAATTATATTGCATGAATTGTATGAATTATAGCCTTAAGAGGAGACCTCTAACCTGGGCTATTTTAATAATAGGGACAATGATAATACTATTTTTCCCCCTAGCTGATTATACTTAAATAGCAGTTGACAGTCTCTTATCCAACATGAGTGTGTGATGGATGACAGTCATATATATAACACATTCTTACTCAAAAAAGTATGTCAGAATGCACTTACTTGAAAGGGAGTGAGAAAGAAAATAAGACTTACAGTATAAGGGTATATTGAATGCTTCTTACATTAAGAATAAATAAAATTATTTTGCAAACTTTGGTACTTACTAGTAAAAACTTATTGTGAAATCTTAGTTGAAAAACCATACTTTAAAAAGCATGTCTATATATGCATTACTTTACATAAATATAATATATGCAATATGTATATTATGAATCCTTACAGTAATCTTGTATTTTTGGTAGAAAAAGTCCTGACATCCTGAAGTTCAGTGACAAACAGTTGTCTAAGTTTACACATTATGTAGGCTTGGAGCAGAAACTAAATCCCATTTCTTGCTTCTTGGGTTTGCCCTTTTTCCTTTATACCACCTTGCTATACAATGGACTGAAAATGATAATCAGCACAAAAAAGTAATGCATAACTTTTCATATACATAGAATCAGTTATATACATACATGCTTGTATTGCCAAGTCACTTTAAATATCTAAAAACTCTTCTACCACCAGCAAATATGTAAAGCTACATACACTTCCACCTCTGTCTTACAAAAACCTTACTTAAAATTAATGGATTTCATGTGTGTAAAATTTTTGCACTTATCCTTTTTCATTATTCCAGCACAATTCATGTTTCTTTAAGGAAAAAGTTCTGGCATCAGATTGAATGTTTCCTATCATCACAATTTAAGATTTCACACAAAGTTCTCATAAAAGTTGAATCTTTAGCTCTATTTCTTTAGCTAGCAATTTCATATTGCTTTTTGTCAGTTTTATAATGGTTTCCAAAATGCCTTTACTCATCCAACCCCAATTTTAAAGTTCTTCCACTCCAGAAGAATTAAAAGCAGCAAAGAACTATTAATAGTCCTTAACAGGAAAGTGGAATACAAACTATGGCAGAAGGAAACTATTTCTTAACCAAAATAGTGGCTCAACTCATAGTCTTATGTCTAAAAAGATAGGCTTAGTGGAAATACAGCTGATACATTGTATAAAGAAGGTTGTTAGGGGGCTTAGGTGGCTTAGTCAGTTGCATGTTCCGCTCTTGATTTCAGCTCAGGTCATGAGGCTCTATGCTCAACATGGAGTCTGCTTGAGATTCTCTCTCTCTCTCTCTCTCTCTCTCTGCCCTCCGAACTCCTCTCTCTAAAATAAATAGATTTTTTTTTAAAAGAAGGTTGTCAGTATATTTAAAATATCCCTGAGCATTAGCAAAAAGGAACATTTCATTTTTCATAAGTTTTAAACATACGGCAGTTGATGAAAATACTGAAATTTAGGGGAAGAACTCATTAGTTCTACGTCCACTTTTTTGTAACTGTATACTACAAAAATTGAGAACTCAGACACTATAAATATATTTTACTGGATAATTGAATAGGTAACTGCAGAATATGGTATCCATATATAATTTATTGTTAAGCAATATGAGACTTTAAATTATTTTTACTTTCTGTACTAACTTCTCTTATTTTATGCCATTTTGAAATTTGGACTACCTCCCTAATTGACACTTTCAAAAATTTTAAGTTAATAATATTTTTTCATTACTGAAATATTTGTGATTCAAATACAGTTTTCAAATTTAAGTAATTTTGTGGCATTGCAGACATTTTAGTGGCTTCTATAGGCTTTGAAACAACTTTGTTATAGAACCATGGATCTGGAAACAAAGTCTTTAAACATATAGGGAAAAAATATTTTTAAATCAAATGCATTTATTTATATTTTTATTTTTATTTATGTACTTATTTATTTGAGAGAGAGAGAGTGCGTATACACAAGCAGGGGTCAAGGGGAGGACCAAGGAGAGAGGGAGAAGCAGACTCCCTTCTGAGTGTGGAGCCAATCATGGGGCTCGATCCCAGGACCCTGAGATCATGACTTGAGCCAAAGGTGGGCACTTAACCAACTGAGCCCCCCAGTACCCTGCATTTTTTTGTTTATTTTTAATTGAAGTTTAGTTAATACACAAAGTAACATTAGTTATAGGTATACAACATAGTGATTCAACAAGTCTCTACATTATGCTATGTAGCTACTGTCACCATACAACGCTATTATAATATCACTGACTGTATTCCTTATGCTGTACCTTTTATCTTCATGACTTACTCATTCCATACCTGGACGCCTGTATCTCCTACTATCCTTCACCCATTCTGCACATACCCCACCCACCATCCCTCTAGCAGCATCAGTTCTCTGTACTTATGGGTCTGTTTCTGCTCTTTCTTTCTTTATTTGTTTTGTTTTTTACATTCCCTATATAAGTGAAATTATATAGTATTTGTTATTGTTGGACTTATTTCACTTAGCATTATACCCTCCATGTCCACTCCTGTTGTCACCAATGGCAAGATCTCATTCTTGCTATGGCTGAGTAATATTCCATTACACACACACACACACACACATATCTTCATCCATTCATCTATCAACGGACCCTTGGGTTGCTTCCTTATTTTGACTATTACAAATAACACTGCAATAAATAGGAATGCATATGTCTTTTCAAATTAGTGTTTTCATTTTCTTTGGGTAAATACCCAGTAGTGGAATCACTGGGTCATATGGTATTTCTATTTTTAATTTTTTTAAAAACCTCCATGCTGTTTTCTATAGTTGCTGCACCAGTTTGTGTTCCCACCAACAATGCACAAGGGTTCCTTTTTCTCCACATCTTTGCCAACACTTGTATTTCTTGTCTTTTTTATTCTCACCATTCTGACAGGTGTGAGGTGATATCTTATTGTGGTTTTAGTTTGTATTTCTTCGTATAGTGATGCTGAGCATCTTTTTATGCATCTGTTGGCCATGAGTATTTCTTTTTTTGGAAAATGTCTGTTGTGGGTCCTCTGCCCTTTTTAAAATCAGATTGGCTTTTTTGGTATTGAGTTACTTAAATTCTTTATTTATTTTGGATACTACCCCTCTTGGATATATTGCAAAAATCTTCTCCCATTCAGTAGGGATGCCTTTTTGTTTTGTTTCCTTTGCTGTTCAAAAGCTTTTTATTTTGGTGCAGTCCCAATAGTTATTTTTGCTTTTGTTTCCCTTGCCTTAGGAGATATATCAGAAAAATGTGGTGATGACTGATATCAAAGAAATGACTGCCTGTGTCGTCTTCTATGAGTTTTATGGGTTTGGGTCTCCCATTTAGGTCTTTAGTCCATTTTGAGTTTATTATTGTGTGTCTACAGTGTAAGAAAGTGGTCCTGTTTATTCTTCTGCAAGTAGATGTCTGGTTTTCTGAGCACCATTTGTTGAAGAAACTCTCTTCTCCCCATTGTATATTCTTGCCTCTTTGGTTGTAAATTAATTGACCATGTAAGCATGGGTTTATTCCTGGGCAAAACCCATGCTTTTTGGCCTAAAAGAGAGGACTCTATTATTACTATTTTTAAAATGTTAATACACAATTTTGGTAAAATGCTAATATAATTTTTAGCCAAATTGATTAAATAAACTTTGTCTTTTGATTTCTTCTGACAACTCAGTTTCTATATGATATATTATCAGCACTGTACTTCTTGATGTTGCCATAATATAGCAATGACCCTTTACACCTCAAATGCCTCTAGAGTATTATTATTTTATGGAATGGTACAGTAAGTGATGAACAATGTCAATGAAACCACGCAAAATTGTTTTTGATACATTGCTTAGTATGACAGGAATGTTTCTGTTTGTTACCATACAAATATCTTGAAAAAGCATGTAAAATTTTTCAACAAATTTAAAATGTTTGTTTGAGATTGTCCAACTGAAAACATGAGATACGTAATATAAACAAAATCACTCCTGATCTGGAGAGATAAGTGTGTATATTAAGGCAGAAAAATAGTGGTGTTAAATCTGAATCTCTGATCAAAAGCTCCAAGGATAGAGCTGCTAAATTGCAGACTTTTATTTGCTGTCTAGCTCTTTCTCATGTAGCATGCTTCAGGGTGAGTAGCAGCAGGAATTTACTCACTAAATGTTGGTTAATGATTGGTTAATGTTGGTTAATGATTGGGAAAGGTTGGGGAGACCAGATAATATGTATTAAATTTTAGAAAGTTCACGAAAATGATTAGAGTCCAAATAGTTTGGGTACTTTTTTAAGTGAACTTCACTTACCTAAAAACTGCATTCATCCATAACATAAGAGATAAATGAGAAGTTCTTTGTCCTAAAATGCAATGTAGAGGTCATTCAAAAGGACTTACTTTGTTACTGTTTTCTTAAAGAGGATTTAGGAGTTAAGTTATATTAACTAATTGCAATGGTCACTTTTGTTCATATTCTATAAGAGAAATTAATTAGAACTTATTTGGTGAAAAGACTGTTGATTTTTACTATTCTTACAAACATTAGACTGAGACTTTTGAGTTCAGGGACTGTCTCTTGGTCATCTTCGTATTACCAACATCTAGATGCACTGTGTGACATGTAATGAGTATTCCATAAATCATCAATGAATGAACAAAAGAATGGCCCCTTTGTGTGTAGATAAGATAGAAAATCTATTTTAACTTATAAGAGTATTTTATTTCTAATGTAGCTTCTGGTTATACCTGTTTATTATAAAAGATGATTTTTATTCTTAGAATGGAATTTCTTAAAAATGAAGATTCTTGGGCTTAGGCCCCAGTTTCTCTGATTCACTAGATCTGGGATAAGGCTGAGGAATCCATGTGTTATTATTAATAAGCACTGTAGGTGATTATTTTGCAAATATTAAGTAAACCATACTGAGAAACACTGTACCCAGACCTGTGCCTGGGTCATACCAGAACTACCACAGCCATTTTCTTTTCCCAATTTATAGAAAACCTAACATTTATTTTTCAAATGTAATATTGGTATTATTTTACCCCAGTGTCAGATAATGTGGTGTTGAACAAAATGTGGATCCTGGACCACCAACACAGCATCAGCTGAGTGATGTAATAAAGCATTCTGATGCAGAATCTAACACCAGATGAAGGCTTTGGGTATGGGTCCCTGTAGTCCAGCAATCTAACAAACCAATCCAAGTCGCTTCTGACTTACCTCTAGATTATATTAGGAGTCTATGCTTATATAGGATACCATCATAATCATAGGCCTCAAAGGTTTCTTTTTTCCTCTCTCTTTGCTTTTGTTTACATAGATGCCTTTATCTTTCTTGTACTTGTACTTGTACTTGTACTTTTTTAGGGGCTTCTCTGCTTATAAGCCTTCATGTGCACCTTTTACATTATCACAATGTCATTCTTTCTACCTAGGAGATAGCATCTTCTTTACACTTCTGAAATGTGAGGCCTAAGTGGAGACTTTATAGACTTTCCCCGCCTGGTTAGCTGCTCTCTCACTATATAGGGTACTCTATATATTGTTGAACTATATGTCCCAAAGGCAAAGGAGTTAATATTATAGAGGAATTCTCAATCATTTAGGGTTATTATAAAATTTAATTTTAACCAGCATCTAACAGTGCTTGGCACCTAAAATAAGAACATAGTATCTGTTGAATGAACAGACAGAAAAGAGATCAGAAACTTGGGAGGGTTTGAAAGATTAACTTGTTTTTCTATTTCCCAACCTACAATTGTTTTGGGGGTTATTTTGTTTTTGTTTTTGTTTTTTTAATGAACTGAGGAGCATACCGGGCATTGGTAGTTATGCTTATAGTAACCAACTAATAAGAGAAGATAAGAAAATATTAGAAAAGATTTAAAAAATCAAAAAGAGGGCGCCTGGGTGGCTCAGTGGGTTAAGCCGCTGCCTTCGGCTCAGATCATGATCTCAGGTCCTGGGATCGAGTCCCGCATGGGGCTCTCTGCTCGGCAGGGAGCCTGCTTCCCTCTCTCTCTCTGCCTGCCTCTCTATCTACCTGTGATCTCTCCCTGTCAAATAAATAAATAAAATCTTGAAAAAAAAAATCAAAAAGCAACCCAGGTCTTCTTACAGTAAGGGCAAATAGCACTACATACATTGACAGCTAAGGTCATCGCTGTAATTACAGGACATTCACTGAATTTGTTAACCAGAAGAGATCCCAATTTTCATAAGAATAAGTTTGCATTATCAAGAAAAGTTCTGTTGTTCTTCAAAGTTCATTCTCTTAAGAATATATAAGAAAATATATCATTTGTATTTCGAAAAATTTCCTTGAATATTTTAAACATTAAGAGTGCTATGTTTTAATTATCTGGAAAAATCTATTTTACTTAAAGTTTCTAATTCCTTGATAGTTCTAGATGAATGAGATATTATTGTATCTTTTCAGCATGCTGGCCTCTACACCTAAGAAGTGTGTGTGTTTGTGTACGCGCGCGCACACACGTATAGGTGCATGCACGCACGCACGCATGGGTGCATGTGTTCTTCTTTGGGTACTATTCACTAATCACTACTTTGCACATTGTCATCTTAGAGTTAAATATCTTTGATAATAGCCTTTACATTATTTTAGATAAAAGAGCTTTGAAGTCAGACTTGAGCTAAGATTCTGCCCATGTGATCTTTCCAACTTTGTTACCTTACTTAGTAAAGTGGGAATAATTATGCTTGCCACATAGTTCTATTAGGAGAATTAAATGAGATATTCCACAGGACAATGTCTGGCACATGGAAAGTACACAATAAAAAGTCAAAACTGTTATTAGTGGATTACAAAAAGAGAATTTTATGGGCATTGTGGTGGTTTTTTAGGATCTGCTCGTCCGTGTTATTTTTCTAGAGACCAAGTCTACGTAGTCTGCTGTTCCAAGCCTACTGTTTAAAAACTGGAATGGAAATAAAATATACATAGACAATGTATAAATTATCCTCTGTTGCTCTACCTCTTATTGTAAACAGAAGTTCGCCAGGCTTTCAATAGGAATGGATCTCCAGTGAAATATATCCATATGGCAATTCTGAAATGTAAAAATGAACTGCTTTTTTAATATTGAATAAGCATAGAAATCAAATTATGTTGCTTAAAAAGGAATACTCATATATCTTTTCCCATCTTGCATAACACAAAAATAGCTAACTGCTTTTGCTCATAAAAATCATATTTGGAGGGTGACTAAGCATGAGACAGTTCCCAAACAAATCTTGGAGAAAGTTATGCAGAAGTGAAAGTGAGATTTCAGCTGTAATCAGTCTCTTCATCTAGGTTAGTTCAGTGAGGGTGGATTGGTAAATTTTTAAATCTTCAATTAGTCATACATCATTTTTCAAGATATTTTGGAATTCACTGGAATATTAAAATCTAGTATGATTTCCTTTTAACCAGAACTTGTTTTTGTTGGGTAAAGCTACTATGAACTTTATTTTACAGAGACATGCACATATTTACATGAGAATATTTGTTCATTTACATAAAATGCATGAAGCAGTGAAACCTTATCTGAAGGGTAACTTATTAATGTAATATATCTAAGGTATTCATATACTGTCCTTGCTACCTAAAAAGAATTGGGTGGTCCATGCTTAACAGCATAGTTTTAATTGGAAAGTTGGGATAGAAATATACCAGAATGTTACTTAAAAAAAAAAAAAATTGAGGGGCGCCTGGGTGACTCAGTGGGTTAAGCCGCTGCCTTCGGCTCAGGTCATGATCTCAGGGTCCTGGGATCGAGTCCCACATCGGGCTCTCTGCTCGGCAACGAGCCTGCTTCCCTCTCTCTCTCTCTGCCTGCCTCTCTGTCTGCTTGTGGTCTCTCTCTGTCAAATAAATAAATAAAATCTTTAAAAAAAAAAAAATTGACAGTGTCTCAGAATACATATTTTGAAGGGATTATATAATCCTAAAAAAAAGGAAACCAAAAAGTTTACTTCTACCATTTCTACGATCCAGTAATAGTTCAATTTCTGTTTCTCCATCTCTTAAAGGAGCATATCCATAATATTGTTAGAACGATCTTTGTATACATTTTACTTGGGATAATTAAATGTCACAGAGTAGAGTGTATTTTTTTCTTTTTTTCATATTTCAAGAGATTTGTTATTGCTGTTTACCTTATAAGCCTCAGATTTGCAAATTAAACTATTTCAAGTAAGTTATTCTCAGAATATTAAGGTATGAATTTACCCTTATTTACTGCCAAGTTTTTATATCCATTTGGATAAGTTTTCCTTGTCTGATATTTCTGCCTTCATTTTGTTTTCTTCTTTGTTTTTCTTGTTATTCTGGTTGTCAAATGTACAAAATAGCATGTTTAAATAAAACCCCATACCAATTTCAGGGAAAAAAAGCAAGTTAAACATACTATTTTTAAGTTATTTTGAAAGAAAATAATTGTTCCCAAATTCACATTACACTAAGGAAAATTTATTTGTAGACCAATGGTAATGAAGGTATGTATCCAAATTGCCATGGTATCATAAAGAAAATATTCCTCTAACATTCTGGAATATTAAAAAATATTAAAAAAAGAAATGTGTTTCTGCTAAATGTTCAGGTGTCTTTCTGTCTTTGTACTGAATTTGGTTTTACTTAGTACTTACCATGCATACCTCTTATTTTTATCTTAATTAGATGAATAGATAGATGATAGATAGATATACATATATATGTTTACATGTATATTTTGACATTCTTAGCACTAAAGCAAGATATTTAGTAATTTCTTTTAAATGAGTTTTTTTGTAAAATGCCATATAGCTAGATTTTGCTTTAAACCAAGTCTGAAACTCCTTGTTTAAGAGGGTTCCTGTTATCACTATGTAGAGTGACAACTTACATACCTCATTATATTTCTTTCATGTAACTTTGTGTTCATTATTTATTTTGTTGTTTGCTCTTTTCCTTTATTTTTACTGATCTGTTAGTTATTATTAATTTCATTTTCAGTGCATTATTATTTTTCTTTGTGCCTTGTTAATCCGGAAATAATGTGCTTTTTTATTCATATTTCTGATACTCATTACCTAACACATATTTCTCCACAATTATATAATATTATATGAAAACCCAAAACCAAATAAATTCTCTATCAGTCTACTCTGTTCCCTTCTCCTAGATGAATGCTTTAGAGTGTTTTAATTCCCCATTCTATTCCCCTTGGCCTTTAGGGTGTTTTTATTTTCCTTTACCCCCTTCCAACTCCTTGATTTTGCTGACAGAGTTCAATACATTTGGTTCCAGATTTATTAGATTTTTCCCTTGCCATACGTCTCTTCTATTTTAAGAATCCTTACTTGGCAGTTATATTATCAATTCCCAGTCAGACAATCATTATCCATTTAGTTTTAACACATATTTTGAAAGGCTTATTAAACTGTTTTCTATTCATCATCTTCCATATTGAGATTTCTATTCTGGTTCTTATGTTTTTTGGCTCAGGTGTTTTTCTTGAGTATTTTCATCAGATTGGGTGAAGAGTGGTCTTCTAGCTCATCTTTGCATATGCAGAATTCTTTCCTTTAGCCTGCAAGATGAATGATAACTTGAATGGGCATAGAATTGTTTGTTGGAAGTCTTTTCTCTCTGTCCTCTGTATTGCAGTATCTTCCAACTTCAAGTATTACAGATAGAAAGATGTCATTCTGATTGTTTTCTTTGCTAAGTAACTTGTTCTTTCTGGAAATTTGTAATTTCTTTTAATCATAATAATGGAATTTTACCAAAATATATCTACTTGTATGTCTTACTCTGATTAATCTACCAAGCACTTAGCCCTTTCATTTGCAAACTCAATTCTTCTTCAAACCAGGGAATTTTAATTCTGTCATTTCTTTATTCCTAACCTTCTGGGGTTTTTGTTTTTGTTTTGTTTTGTTTTGTTTTCATTTAATTTTATAACTATTATCTTCCCTACCAGAAATTTCTCTTGGAGTTATTTTCCAAGTCTGTTTTCCCTGAAGATTTTGCTGTCTTTCTGTATTTTCATATATAGAAATATTTTCCTATTTTGAGGTGTTTCATCTGGTTCTAGTAGTTTCACCATAAGCATCTTTGCCACAAGCATTTTTGCTGTAAGCATTTTCATCGCAAGCAATTTTGCTACATAAGTAATTGGCCATAAGGCAATTTTGCCATGAAAAGTAGAAAAATAATTGGTTGACAGTTTGGTTTGACAGTTGGTTAATTTCATCAACTGGTTGACAGGTTGGATTTTTTTCTCCATTGATGCAGTATTTCCATTTTTTGTATTATATAAATTTAAGCCCTCATACTGGTCTATACGCTGGTGCAGTTTTGAACCCACTTTACCATGGACCTTTGGAATGTCTGTCAACTGACATGTAGCAATATGCCAAACACAAACAATTCAGAAGGTCTTCATAATGCAATAAAAATCTCAGTTACAAATATGCATCCTTATATTTGGAAACTGATATCTCTCTTAATTAAGGGAGAAATCTTAGTTAAAAAAAAGAAAACACTTTGCTGACAATCAGGTGAATCAACAAGCTAAGAAAAAAAAAAAGAAAAATATATAATACTATGAACAAAAGAATTTGAAGACAAGTGCTTAGATATAATCCACCCAATAAAATCAATGATTTGTGCAATATTGCCATGGAATTATACATTTTTAATGGATTCAAATATTTTTATTTCACAAGAAAACCTTTTTGTTATTCATTTTTCATGTTTCTTTGTGTCAGTGAATGTCCCTCTTTTGTTTTTCATCATTTTCTCTTTTGTGGCAAAATTGCCTTATAGCTGATTAGTTATGCAACAAAAATGTCTATGGCAAAGATGCTTATGGTGAAAATACCAGACACAATTTCTTCCACTTGGCCTTATAAGCTGGTAATTCTGGGTTCAACAGGAACACACCTTTTTCCAATTATTTTATTTTTAAATTTAAAAATCAGATTTCTGGGGCACCTGGGTGGCTCAGTCAGCTAAGTATCAGACTCTTGATTTTGGCCCAAGTCATGATGTTAGGGTCATGGGATCAAGCCCCACATTTCTCCTCATGGAGCCTGCTAGGGGTTCTCTCTTTCCTTCTGCCCCTGCCCCTCCCAACCCACACTCATGCCCATGTTCACTCTCTCTCTCTCTCTCTCTCAAAAAAAAAAAAAAAGAAAAAAAAATATAGTGACTTTGAACTAGATGAGACAGTAGGAATGCAAAGGAGAATTTGAATGTTTGAGATACAGAAGTTGATTATATATATATTTTGACATTTGAATGGATGTGAAGGGCAAGAAAGAAAGAGTACTTCATTCAAATCCTCAAATTTTTTGTCTGCTGAGTGCCACAGATAAACCTTTTTAGGGAAAATTGCCTAAGAGCATCAGCTTTGAAATTTCAAAAAAAAAGAAAAATTTACCTTGGAAGAATTATTAAACAATTTATTTGGGTTTCAGGTTGAGGCAACAGTTCAAATTCAGTTTCTAATGTTTTGTTTCATTTTAAAAACTAAATTAATACTTTGCAACTTCATTAATACCTTATTTGAAAGATACTTTTATATGTTATTTTAGAGAAACTTTCTCATTTTTGAGTTATAATTTTTAGCAAATTTGAGACTAGCCATACTCCCCATGGATTATCTCTAATTTATAAAATTAGAGACTGAGCTTAGGGGATGCATTGGTAGAAGGGAAATGGTTGATTTTATGAGCATTTTGTCCCAAAATGTTTTCTTTCAATTTTGTTTTAAAGATTTTATCTATTTATTTTAAAGAGAGAGAGAGAAAACATGTGAACAGGGTTGGCTGGGCAGCAGAGGAAGCAGAACAAGCTGACTCCATTCTGAGTGTAGAGTCCAGCATAGGAGCTCCATCCCACGATCCTGACATCATGACCTGAACCAAAACCAAGAGTCAGACATCTAACCAACTAAGCAACCCAGCTGCCCCAACTTCATTTTTTTTTTTAAGACAATATGTAGATGCCATGATTGTTGAGTCTCTGATGTGAGAATATTAGAAAAAGTTAGTGTGACATTTAGGCCTTGGTATATGCAGAGAAAATAACCATAGATAGTGTCTTTTTCATGTCCACTCTCCTGAGAAAACCTAAAGTGCAGACCTGGTCATTCTTGTGTCCTTACCCCAGGATGACCTGTATCTCCAGTAGACTCTTATCACCCTTCTCCTCTCATTGTCTCTTGATATGTTCATTGGACATGTGTAGATATATTCACATCTTTGGTTCCTGCTCTTTCCTGGCTTGCTGGGACCCGACACATCCTGTTTTTTCTAACCAGCCTGCAAGCTCAAGTTCCTATTCGATGGTGATGGCAGAATGAATAATTAGACAGAACTTAAACATCAGAATTATAAAACTAAGTCCATCACTCAGGTTATCAATTAGTAAATGATATTGTTGCTGTGAAAATAATTGTATTGAAGTATTGAAACTTTCAGTGATAGGCCCTAAGAGAGATTATCTAGTCAAACACTTTTATACTTGAAGCTGAGGCCCAGAGAGATTAAGTGATTTGCCCATATTAAAAATGCTAGTAGTGAACTAGAACCCAGATTCCTTTATTCCTATTTCAGTGCTCTTTTACTATATCATACTGGACTTGTGATTTAAATATCACCCCAAACACATTTCATTTCTCCATGTATATAACAAGAATAAATTTTTGCTTTAAATTTTAGGAAAAGAGGGGCACCTGGATGGCTCAGTCAGTTGAGCATCTGCCTTTGGCTCAGGTCATGATCTTATGGTCCTGAGATCAAGCCCCATGCCAGACTTCTTGCTTTGGTGGGCAGTCTGTTTCTCCCTCTGCCTCTGCTTCCTCCACCCTCTTGTGCGCTTTGTGTGTGTGTCTCTCAAATAAATAAATAAAATCTTTTAAAAATTTTTAGAAAAAGAGTCTATTTTTTACATACCTAAATCAAAAGCACTCAACACCTCTAGAAAATTTTGGTATTGACCAAATTCTCTAAGTACCTATATTGTTTTGGACAAAAGCTGGTAAGAGAATGTTGCACTGTGCATAACTTTAAGTATATAACTACTTTTTAAAAAGTTTATTTACATTTTGGCATCTCATATAAAGATAGTTAACTAGTCATGATTCTCCATTTTAGTTAATTGCCTGAAGGAAGGATCCAAATGCTATTTCCTATTCTATAAAATAAGAGTTTATGTGGAATGATAGCTCAAAATCCTTTCTAGTTCTGTATTTCTCTAAGTCCCATTATCTAAAACTTAAATTTTACAATGCTGTGTCATCCTTTTTTCCTAATGCATTTAGAGGTAAGAAGGATGTATAAAACATGTGTAACATATTGTAAAAATCTGTGAAGATGTCTTAAATAATTTGAACTTCATTTCAGCTAAAGCGTTTTAAACTGACAAATTACTTAAGATTGTATTCAGAATTAATTATAAAGTAATTTTTATAATGCCAGAATAATTAATATATTTATGAAATATCTTTGAGATTGCTATAGATTTTAGAAAGCCTGCTCCAAGTAGAATTTCAACCTATGTAGTAAAACAAAGTAAGAAAATAATACTTTACTGTTGGATAGCACTTTAATATTCCCAGAGCAAAAGATTTTCAGATCCTGACATTTGGAGATTCTTCTACAAATAGGACACTTCATCTAATTAACCTGATTAACTTTCAGTGAAAGCCACCAGTTGACAGATCCTACCCACACACTTCTTTCGGTGCTTCATTCTTAATATGAGTGAATGTCCAACAGTTCACTCCAGCAATTGTCCATTAATTTAAGGACAGCTTCCAACATGAAAAACATGATAATCGGAATCAAGCAGTGTAATGTGATCCAGAAGAAACTGACAATGAAGGTAGCTAGAAGATTAAAAGCAAACGCAAAAAGAAAAAGAAATATATATAAGTTAGAGACAAACTCTATTTTCAAAGAATCAGTGCAACTGTTGAGTCCATTAAATAAGAATAAGGTGCTATTTAAATTTTTCAAAGTAGAAAAAGCAGAACTTTGAAATTAAAAATATGATAAATAAAACTTAATTATAAACAATAGACTGGAAGAGAAAGTTATGAAGAGCCCTAGAAAACAGAACAGGAAGCAAAGAGGTTAAGAGAAACAGAAGGGGAAGGAAGAGAAAAAGGTGGGGGAGAAGCAAACCATAAAAGACTCTTAACTATAGAAAACAAACTGAGGGTTGCCAGAGGGGAAGTGGGTGGGGGATGGGCAAAATTGATGATGGATATTAAGGAAGGTACTTGTAATTGGCATTATGTATTATTATATGTAAGTGATGAATCATTAAATTCTACTCCTGAAACCAATATTACCCTATCTGTTAACCAACTAATTTAAATAAAAACCTGAAAAAAAAAAAAAAGAAACAGAAGGCAGAAAAAACATGAGATTCAAGGCTTAACCCAGGAGGCCCATCATATTCCAAGTAAGACTCCAATAAAGGAGGAACAGAAAAAGTAGAGTGAGCAAGAAATTATTAAAGAACTAATATGTTTATTTTTTCTCAGAACTGAAGGAAATGAGTCTCCACATTGAAAAAGCCCACTGAATGTCCAGCACAATAAATGAAAAATACTCTTACCAAAGAAAAAAATCACAAAATTGCAGCATACCAAGGATAAACAAAAGATTGTAAGAGCTTCCCAAATGCAAGAAATGGGGATAGTTCACATCCAAAAGAGTAAAATGGCACTGGACTTCTCCACAACTACACTGTGAAACAATTTCTCCAAAATTGTAAGGGGAATCGTTTCACTAGTTAATTCTGTACTCAGCCAAATCAAGTGTGATGGTACAAAAGAAAGAATAGTCCCTCCTTTCCCTAAAAAATACTTTTCATGGACTGTTGTCTATGAAATTTTTAGAGGATGTGATTTGTCCAGATGATTAAATAAGAAAGAAAAAGATTTAGATGACTTGGGGTGAGGGGAGGGGTCCCACTTAGGAGAGGGATAAAAAGTGTCAGCATGACTGCTATTCAACAAGCCATGAGGTCAGTCAGTTCCATACTGTACTCTCTAAAAGAGAACCTTAGGAAGGAGCTCTCCAGGAAACAAAGGAACATAACATATTTGCGCATATAGAAAAAATATTAATTGCATGTAGCAGTGATTTGGATGAGTATGTAATAATTGTACATAGAAAACTAGAGGGTAAAAAAATTGGTAGTTATGAACTGCAGGAGAAATAAAAGGCATGGTCCTAGTTCACCTCTTTGCTTACAATATTTGCAACTCATAATAATGTAGACATTAGCTATTTATATTTATATTGGTGATTTATATAGTCCCACATACATTATTTTGATATCAGAGATGGGTAGAAATGTGGGATAAGAATACAGAAGAGTGAAGTCCTCATATATGATTGGGAGTTAACCAATAGTGTTTTAAATTGATAAATGAAGAAATAAAGTATAAGGATATCATCTAGACCAACGCTTATATTAATCTATGGCAAAGGAGGCAAGAGTATACAATGGGAGAAAAGACAGCCTTCAACAAATTTTGCTTGGAAAACTGGATAGCTACATGCAAAAGAATGAAATTGGACCACTTTTTTATACTGTACATAAACAATAATAAAATCAAAATGGACTAAAGACCTAAATGGGAGACCTGAAAACATGAAACTCATAGAAGAAGACATAAGCAGTCATTTCTTTGACATCTGCCATCACAACATTTTTCTAGATATGTCTCCTGAGGCAAGGGAAACAAAAGCAAAAATAAACTGTTGGGACTACACCAAAATAAAAAGCTTTTGTGCAGCAGAGGAAACCATCACCAAAATAAAAAGGCAACCTACTAAGTAAGTAGGAGAAGGTATTTGCAAATGATATATCCAATAGGGATTAATATCCAAAATATATAAAGCATTTATACATGTCAGTACCCCCCCCAAAAAGATAATCTGATTTTAAAAAGGGCAGAGGACCTGAATAGACATTTTTCCAAAAAAGTCCTACTCATGGCCAACAGATACATGAAAAGATGCTCAACATCATTATATAATGAAATGCAAATCAAAACCACAATGAGGTATCATTTTACACCTGTCAGAATGGCAAAATCAAAAAGACAAGAAAACAGCAGTTAGAGAGGATGTGGAGAAAAAGAAACCCTTGTGCACTGTTGGTAGGAGTGCAAATTGGTACAACCACTGTGGAAAATAGTATAAACCTTTCTCAAAAAATTGAAAATAGAAATTTGAAAAAGAAGCTCTGGCACATTGTTGGTGGGAATGCAAATTGATGCATCAACTGTAGAAAACAGCATGAAGGTTTTTCAAAAAATTAAAAATAGAAATACCGTATGACCCAGTGATTCAACTACTGGGTATTTACCCAAAGAAAATAAAACACTAATTCGGAAAGATATATGCACTCCTATGTTTACTGCAGCATTATTTACAGTAGCCAAAATATGGAAGCAACCCAAGTGTCCATTAATGAACAGATAAAGAAGATGTGATTGATATATAGATAGAATATATATTCTTTATATATAGATATATATAAATAGGTAAATTAGATAAATAGATATATCTAAAGAAGATGTGATATATATATATATACTTACATTTAAGTGTGTGTGTGTATATATGTCATGTATATATATACACACACATACATATATGTATGTATATATATATATATATAAATGGAATATTGCTCAATCATAAAAAGAATGAGTTCTTGCCATTTGTGACAACATGGATGGATATAGAGGTTATATTGCTAAGTGAAATAAGTGAGAAAAGGACATACCATATGATTTTCCTCATATGTGGAATTTAAGAAGTAAAACAAAGAAAAAGAAACCCAGACTCTTAAGTACAGAGAACAAATGGGTGTTTGCTAGAGGAGTGGTAGGTGGGGAGACAGATGAAAACACAAAGAGTATTTAAGAGTAAATCATGATGAACACTGAGTAATGTATAGAATTGTTAAATCATTATATTTTACACCTGAAACCAATGTAATATTTATATTTATATATATACACATATATGTATGTGTGTATATATATGTATAGCTATATATATGTATACATATATATACATATTTTGTGTATGTATACGTATATATACATATATTTGTGTATATATACGTATACATAAATATATATATGAGACAGTATAGAGGGGTGTGGCAGAAGAATGCAATTTTTCACTATAAGACAATATAATTTTACTTAATAAACTGTATACATGTATTACCTTGATAAAAATAAAATCAATTTTAAAAATACAATATCTCAACTTTTATGAAGGCAGGAGTTAATTGTGTGTTGATTTGACACTTCGCAGAACTTAAGATACACAAACATTTAAAACAACAGCAAAAACACTTTCATAAATCTGTATTTTATCTAGGTTTTCTAATTTCTTGAAACATAATTATTGTTAGTATACCCTTATAATCCTTTTTATTTCTGTGTGATTGGTAGTGTTATTCCTCCTTTGTTCCTGATATGACTTGAGATTTTCTTCTTTTTTTAATATGGGCATTTATAGCTTTAAGTTTCCCTCTAAGCACTACTTTAATTGAATCCCATCAGTTTGGGTATATTTTGTTTACATTTTTATTCACTAAATTATTTTCTGATTTCTCTTGGGATATTTTGTTGATTATTTAGAAGTGTGTCATTTAATTTCCACACATCTGTGAATTTCCATGTGCATTTGAGAAGAAAGATAGTCTACTGTTGTTGGGTAGAGTAGTCTATAAATCTCTTACGTCTAGTTGATTTTTAGTACTATTTCAGTCTTCTATTTCCTTGTTGACTTTCTGGCTAGTTAATCTATCCATTATTGAAAATGGGATACTGATGTCTCCAGCTATTATTGTTTAATTGTGTATTTTTCCCTTCTGTTCTATAAATTCTTGCTTCAGGTTTATCAGGGCTTTTTTGTTAGATGCATATATTTATAATAGTTATTACTTTCTGATAGGTTGATCCTTTTATTATTGTAAAGTGATCTTTGTCTCTAGGGAAATTTTTGTCTTAAAGTTTCCTCTGATAATAGTACACACACTGCAACTTTCTTTTGATTATTGTTTGTATGGCATAATCTTTTCATAGTTTCCTTTTTAACCAATTTCTGTCGTTGAATCTAAAGTATATATTTTACAGAGTGAGTGTATAGTTGTATCATGTTTTTTAATCCATTTTAGATTGTTTATTACATTTACATATAATGTAATTACTGTAAAATTAAGAATTACATCTGCCATTTTCCTGGTTGCTGTGTTTCTTATGTCTTCACCCATTGTTCCCATTCCTTCATTATTGCCTTCCTCTGTATTTGACAGATTTTTTTTCAGTATACCATTTTAATTTCTTTGTTTCTTTTACTATATGCTTTAGAATTATTTTCTTAATGGCTGTCCTGGTGATTATTATTAGCATGTTTACATAAAACAATCTAGTTTAGATTACTACCAACTTAATTTCATTACAGAAACTTTGCTCCAGTATAGTTCCATTCACTTCCTTTACTTTGTGCTATTATTATCATATATATTACATTTTTATACATTGTAAACCCATCAACACAGTTTTAAAATTGTATAGCTGTCTTTTAAATCATATAGGAGAAGAAGAGAATTGCAGAAAAATATCTATCTATACTTTTATATTTACCTATATTCTTTTATAGTAAATACTGGTGCTTTTTGTTTCACTATGTAAAACAAAGGTATGTCTAGTGTTAGACTGAAATACTCTCCTCGTTTCTTGGACACAACTACTAGCAACATATTCTCTTAGTTTTTGTTTTTTAGAAATATCTTGATTTCTCTTTCATTTTTAAAAATGGTTTTGCTGATGTAAGATTCTTTGTTAACAGTTGTTTTTTGCTTCTTTCTTTTTTTGTTTTCTTTCAGCACCTTGGATTATGTCATCTCAATGCCATTTGGCCTCTATGGTTTCTAGTGAGAAGTCAGTCTTTACTTTTATTGAAGATCATATTTTTTACTGCAGTATTCAAGATTATCTCTTGTCCTTTTCTTTTGACATTTTGACTATGAAATGTTTGAGTGTAGATCTTTTTGATTTATTGTACTCGAGTTTATTGAGTTTCTTGAATTCTAAGATAATTCTTTTTGTTGTTGTTGTATCTGGAGAGTTTCTAGTTATTATTTCTTAAGATATTCTTTCTGCTCCTTCCTCTCTCTCTCCTCTCTCTCTCTTTCTCCCACCTTCCCCAGCCACTTCCTCTTCTCTCTTTTTTCTCCCATTTTACATGTGTTGGGGATGTTGGATGGTGTCCCTCAGGTGTCTGAGGCTCTGTTAATTTCTCCTTATTCCTTTTGCTGTTTCCTTCTCATGCTGGATAGTTTCAACTGACATGTATTCAGTTCATTGTCTTCAAGTTAACCGATTCTTTCTTCTGTGAGTTTAAATATATTATTCAGACTAGAGATGTTTTTCATTTTAGTTATACTTTTCAACAGCAGAATTTCTCTTTGATTTAAAATAATAGGGGTGCCTGGCTGGCTCAGTTAGTACAGCATGTGACTCTAGATCTCTGGGTTGTGAGTTTGAGCCCTGCATTGTGTGTAGACATTACTTAAAAATAAAATCTTTTAAAAATAAAAGGAATAATAATTTATATCTCTTTATCATTATTCTCTATTTGGTGAGACATCATTTGCATACTTTCCCGTAGTTCTTAGACATGATTTCTTTTAGTTCTTTCAACTTATTTATTATAGGTTTTAAAATCTTTGTCTAATAAATCCAACTTTTGGTCTTCCTCAGGGACAGTTTCTGTTAATTGCTACTTTTCCTGTTTATAGGCTATACTTTTCTCTTTGATTATAGTCTTTTTTTTGGTCAAAACGCGACTTTTATGATAATTTGTCTCTTCTAGAAACCAGATGCCCTTCTCACCAGGATTTGTTATTGTTATTTGCGTTGTTGTTGTTGTTGCTATCTGTGTTTTAAGTGATTTTTCTGTAAAGTCTGTTCTTCGTTGTGTGGCCACTGAAGTCTCTGTTCTGTTGCCTTAGCAGTTAGCAAATGTTTGATGGGAGATTGAACTAAGAAGTCTCTCAACCTTTGCTGAGGGGCTCTGTATATTTGTTGGGGCATTCCCTTAGTGCTCCACCAGGCAGTTTACAACCCTCCCTTAGCCTTAGCCTTCACTTTCTGCTTGCACGGAGTCTCAAAGTCAGCCAGAAATGAGAGCTTAGAGCCTTCTCAAGTCTTTCATGGTCATACACTAAGCTCTTTGCATGTGCACGAGCCTCTAGAATCCCAGGAATATGTTGAAGTTTTTCAGGGTTCCATGTCGACATCTTAATTCTTCAGTTTTCCCTTTAATTTTTGTTTGATCAGCCTCTCATTAGCCCCAAGCGTTAAAGTTCCCTGCAACAGCTTCAGTGTTAACTAATTGCCACTGATTTTCTTTAGTAAGGGCTAGAAGTAACACTGTTTGCACAGAGGCAGCTCTTGAGTCATGAAATAAAGTGTCTTGAAAATGGAATCGTTTGGTGAGATGCTAGATAGGCAAATATTGGTAGTTCTTTAGGTATGGACATTTCAGGGAATTCTAAACCTACCCTTATCCTATATGGATTGTTAGGCTGCTAGTTTATCCAGCTACCAGCTTGGCAAGGCTTTGTTTTCATGGCTACTCCAGAACCTGAGAAGGGAATGGGATTAAGAGAAAATGAGATAACTAACTGAAGTTAATTTGCAGAGTTTTGAAAAAGATGATTTTGACAATTTTGTCATTGTTACCATTGCTTTTACTCCACCATTCCAAACATTAAGCTATACTTTTTAAAAGACAAATACCATATGATTCCACTTATATGTAGAATTTAAAAAACAAAATGAGTAAACAAACAAAAAGCAGAATCAGACCTATAAATACAGAGAACAAATTGATGGTGGCCAGGAGGGAAGGGCCGGGGGTGGGGTGGAGATGAACAAACCGTGAAGGAGCATGGGAAATACAGGCTTCCAGTTATGGAATGAATAAGTCATGGGAATAAAAGGTACAGTGTAGGGAATATAATCAGTGATATTGTAATAGCAATGTATGGGGACAGATAGTAGCTATACTTGTGGTATGGAAAGCATAATGTATAGAGTTGTTGAATTACTATACTATTTTCACTTGAAACTAATGTAATGTGTATCCACTATAGTGAAATTTAAAAAATTAAAAAGTAATTCAAATAGTAGAAATAGAACAGAAGAGTGTTGTATATAAGGTTTCTACCCTAAGCACCTCAACCCTGGATCCCAAACAGAATATTTTTTTAAATATTATGTGTTTATTTGAGAGAGAGACAGCAAGAGAGGTAACACAAGCAAGGAGGGGGAATGAGAGAGGGAGAAGCAGAGAAGCAGGCTTCCCGCTGAGCAGGGAGCCCAATGCAGGGTTTGATCTCAGAACGCTCGTATCAACACCTAAGCCAAAGGCAGATGGTTAACTTCAGTTAGTTATCTCATTTTTCTCTTAATCCCATTCCCCTCTCAGGTTCTGGAGTAGCCATGAAAACAAAGAGCCTAGCCTTCCAGGTACTCCCAGAATATTAACTAGTGTTAACAGTTACTGTGTGTCTTTCATAAATACATGCCTAGAAGCATGTATATATATAGACAAAAGATCTGTATTTCCTTTTATACATATGGAAATATACTGTACTCTCTATTATTCACCATTTTTTTAAACTTGGAAATTTACCTTAGATATTGCTACATGGAGCTCTTTCAGTTTGTTGTTGTTGTGGTTGTTTGGTATTCTAAGATGGATAGTCCATTATTTACACATTTTCTAGTAACAGGTACTTGGATTGGTCTACTATTCTGTTATTTCAAACAATGATGGGATGAACACCATTGCATTTACATATCTTTGACCATGTGTGCTTGTATTATTGAAGGATAAGTTCCTAACTATGAAATGTAAGGTGTGTTTGTTTTCAGATCTTGATGGATGTTGGAAAATTGCCTCTCCAATGATGTTTCATCAGTTTATACTTCTGTTTGTGGTAAAGAAGAATGCTGTTTCTCCTCATTGCCACATTGGATTATCAAGTATATTTTGCCAATTTCAAAGATGAAAAATTTCTCCTTATTGTTTTACTTTTCTTCTCCTATAATACCTTTTCATGTATTTCATATTTCATGTATTTGTGAGTCTTCTTCGCTTCACACACAGCACCTCTTTTCATATCCTTCTCTCATTTTTTTATTGAGTTTTGATTTGTAATAGCTCTTTGTGAGTTAGGGTAGTTGGACTTTTGGTCTGTTTTACATATTACAAATACTCTTTTCTCTAGCTGATTATCTGTCACATGGTGTGGTTTACAGTACTTTTTCTTTGCTAATTTTTTTTTAAGTAGTCAGATTTTCCAGTCTTCTTCCTATCTGTATGTCTTGCTTAGAAGGGCATTTGTTTCTTCTCAGTTTATAAAAATTTCATCTCTTATTTCTTCCAGGAACTTATTGTTCCATTTATTTATTTATTTGGGTGGCTTATTGTTTGTGAGTGCTAACCAGTTGTCTCTGCGTCATTCCTCTCTGATTTAAAATGCCACTCTTGTTAGGTACTAAATTCCTTTATGTAGAGAGAATATTTCTGGACTCCTTATTCTTTTCCATTGATTTCTTTGCCAATTTGTTCTTTCTGTAGTGCCAACATTTTAATGGGTATTTTTCCATATGACCTTTAGAATCAGCTTGTCTGTTTCTATTTCGCTCTTGAGGAAAAATTTGTGTTGTTACTTTTGTTAAAATTACATTAAAACAGGGGTGCCTGGGTGGCTCAGTGGTTTAAAGCCTCTGCCTTTGGCTCAGGTCATGATCCCAGGGTCCTGGGATCCAGCTCCACATCTGACTCTCTGCTCAGCAGGGAGCCTACTTCCCTTTCTCTCTCTTTGCCTGCCTCTCTGCCTAATTGTGATCTCTGTCAAATAAATAAATAAATAAATCCTTTTAAAAATTATATTAAAACAGTAATTTCAGATTTTTGCACCTATCAGTCAGAATCTTACGGAAAGCTTGCTAAAACATAGTTTGTGGGGCCTCACCTTCAGAGTTTCTGATTCACTGAGTCTGAGTTGGAGGCTTGGAATTTGCATATCTAAAAATTCAAAGAGTGATGTTGATGCTGCTGGTCTGGGACACTCTACTTTTGTAAAGTAAAAATTTATTCATCTTAAGATAGTTGTTATCCTTCCAGTATTCAAGCAGCAAGGTATGTTATTCCATTTATGTCCCATTTTCCTAGTAGAGTTTCAGTGATTTCTTTATATTGATACAACTTATTGTTTTAAATTTATTTCTCTGCAGTTTCTTTTTTGTTGCATTGTAATAAAGGTTTCGTTTAGTGGCACCTGGGTGGCTCAGTGGGTTAAAGCCTCTGCCTTTGGCTCAGGTCATGATCCCAGGGTCCTGGGATCAAGCCCCCCATCAGGCTCTCTGCTCAGCAGGGAGCCTGTTTCGCTTCCTCTCTTCTCTGCCTGCCTCTCTGCCTACTTGTGATCTCTGTCTGTCAAATAAATAAAATCTTAAAAAAAAAAAGTACTAAAAACAAAGTTTAAAAAAAACAAAGGTTAGTTTATAATTATTATTTAATAATTATTTGGCCATTTGTGAATTATTATTTTAAATATTTATGGTTAGCAAGTCTTCCTTGTTCAACTTATTGCAATGGAAGTGGGCATAATATTAGGTTACTTTCTGAGAATTTGGAGGAAATATTAGGGAAAGAGAAGGTGAGCTTTTTTTTTTTTTTTAAGATTTTATTTATTTATTTGACAGACAGAAATCACAAGTAGGCAGAGGGGTAGGCAAAGAGAGAGAGGGGAAAGTAGGCTCCCCGCTGAACCGAGAGCCTGCTGTGGGGCTCGATCTCAGGATCCTGGGATCATGACCTAAGCCGAAGGCAGAGGCTTTAACCCACTGAGCCACCCAGGCGCCCCGAGAAAGGTAAGCTTTGATAAGAAAATGTTACTAAAACTTTTTCCGCTCATGGCTTAAAAAATGTTTCCTTCATGTGATTCTAGGGCTGGAAAAATTAGTTGGAATAATTAGTTTTTCTAAAGTATAGAAAAACTTCTGAAAATTTGCAGGTTTCACTAACATGTATGAGGAATTACTAATATCAAAGATGGGTTACATTCAGATAGCTTGAATTTTGGTTATATATGTAAATTTAGAGACCTAAGGACATTCCTGGGAAGGGTGAAAGTGTAAATTGCAAGGGGAAAGGGTGAAGGGATGAATGAAGACTAATGAAAAGATACTCTAACTTTTATAGAAAGTAAGCACCTTTCCAGACCATAGCATATGCCCCTATGTTTTATTGCCTAGACTGAGGATATCTGAAGACTACTTTTAAGATTTGCAAGATAAATTTTAAAAATTCAGCCTAAATATTTCTGCAAATAGTATAATCCAAATTAGTATTTCAGCCTAGTATCTTTTTCCCTCTCCTTCTATTGGTAAAAAAATAAAAAGAAGTGGAGAGCACACATTCTCCATCCTGTTCTCCAATAGTAGGAACATACTATGCTATAGGTGAGAATTTTCTTAATTACTGTGGTATGCAGAATATGAGTTCCCCAAAGATGCCCATGTTCTAATCTCCAGAACCTGTGAGTATGTTACCTTACACAGCAAAGGGGAATTAAGGTTACAGATAGGGTCAAAGTTGCTAATCAGCTAACCTTAAAAGAGGGAGAGTATCCTAGATTATACAGGTGGGCCCAGTGTAATCACAGGGGTTCTTAAAAGAGCAAGAGGAGTGCAGGAAAGGAGGTGAAAGATATTTCAGCTGATAAAAACTCATTCTGCTCTTGTGGCTTTGAAAATGGAGGAAAAGAACCATAAGCCAAGGAAGATGGGCCATCTCAAGAATCTGGAAAAGGAAGGCAACTGGTTCCCCCAAAGAGCCCATAGAAAGGAATGCAGCTGTGTCCAGCCTTACTCAGTGAGACCTATACAAGGTTACTTGACCCTATAGAACAACAAGGTAATAAAAAGCGTTGTTTTAAACTATAAATTTATGGTAATTTGGTAACAAATTGGAAATTAATGCAATTATTAAACTAATATGACAGAGTACTCACAAATACTGATGCTTCCTCTTTTTTTCTTAAATTGTTAGCATTTGTCCAAATATCTAAAAGGTTAACTTCTTTTTCCCCAATTAACAGCAAAATTTTTGGAAGTTGAATATCTCAGAGTTCATTTAGGGCAATACTTATCTGAAAATCTGGTCTATCTGCAAAGTAACTAAGGACCTCATTGGCATATCACCCTGGAAAACAGCTGAGTCAGAATTAAGATTAAGAGCTTGGGAGTTGGAGGCTCAGAGACCTAAAACCTCTGCTAGGACTGAATATGTGACATTGGATAAGTTATTTACTCTCTCTTTCCTCTTTTTCCTTATACTAGAACTTAAATCATAAGGTTATGGTGAGGATTACCTTAGAGGATATATGTATAGCACTTAGCATGGTTCTAGACCGTAGGCAGAAAAAATCATAAAATGAAGACACTGATTCTCAAAAAAAAAAAAAAGAAAAATCATAGTGCCTTTCATCATAAAAGCAAAAAACGTCTAAACAACTCAACTGTTCCCAAAGGCATAAATACAGCAATTGATAATCATAATGGCATTCATAAATTACTAAGTATAAGGTTTTTTAACAATTCTTTTAAAGATCTTTAAAATATGTGAGTGTTGGTGCTTAAAGTGGCAAGATTTTTTTAAAATATTTTTTTAAAGATTTTTATTTATTTATTTGACAGATAGAGATTACAAGTAGGCAGAGAAGATAGGCAGAGAGAGAGGAGGAAGCAGGCTCCCCGTCGAGCAGAGAGCCTGATGTGGGGCTCGATCCCAGGACCCTGGGACCATGACCTGAGCCGAAGGCAGAGGCTTTAACCCACTGAGCCACCCAGGCGCCCCAAGTGGCAAGATTTTTGTACCTTAAAAATTTATTCATGTGGAATTTACATCAAGAGTGTCCTATGAACAAAGCATTTATAAGGTATATTTTTATTATGATTCAAACCTTAGCTCCTCCACTTTTTGTTCATCTATAACATATGAGACACTTCATCTTACTTAGCCTAAGTTTTCTTCTATAAAATTTGGATAATAGAAGAGCTACTTGGTAATGTGGTTGGGAAGATTAGTGATAGTATATTTGAAGCACCTCCTTGAATATACCTATAAATGATTGTTCAATAAGTGGTGGTTATTCGTCATTGTTATTTTGTGCTCCTCTTAAACTGCATTGACTTAAGTCAGTAGTAACGTAATTATGAAATGCTATGGGTCTTTCTCTTCCTTTATTACAGTTTGTCTTACTACTGAACCTCTTAAAATTCTCTCTTTTCTCCTTTTCTGGCGGTCTTCTTACCCTTCATTTATTTTTTTTTTCCAGATTTTTTTTTTTTTGCTTATTCTTCCTTTGCCCAATTTTCTTTGCCCTTAAATATTGGTGTTTCCCAATTTCTATAGCTTTTTAAAATTTTTTAAATTTTCTTTTTCCCCTGCACATTGTTTATGAGTATGATGATGCTTCTTATACTAGCTGAAACCTTTTCCCTAAGCACCAGTTGTATTTCTCAGAGATCTCTTTCTCTTTTTTTTAAAGTGAGAGAAAGGAATGCATTTTATTGAGTTTGCCTCATTTATAGCCTTAAGTATTTATATGGTATGTGGCTATGCATTTGTATTTTTACTTTAACCCAAAAACATTAATTAGGTGGGTCTTTTCCAAATCTTTAATCTCTACTAATCTGTTGGTTGAAAATGGTACATGTAACTGTGATGGGCATGTCTTTAGAATTAGTTAAACACATTTGCTAGTTTCTTAACCATTTACTTATTTTTCTGTGCACTACTTTATATCCTTTGTTTCTTTGCTTCTTTCTTTAGTCCACCCTTCCTTCCTCCCTCCCTCGTTCCCTCCTCTCCTCCCTTCCTCCCTTTCTTTCCTCCTTTCTTTCTTTTTTTAAATTTCAAGTTAGGTAACATAGAGTGTGGCTCTGGTTTCAAGAACAGAAGCCAGTTATTCATCAGCTACATACAACACCGAGTTCACATTCAAACAAGTGTCCTCCATAATGTCCATCACCCATCTAGCCCATTCTCCCACCCACCTCCCCTTCAGCAATCGTCGGCTTGTTCTCTACATTTAAGAGTCTCTTGTGGTTTGCCTCCCTCTCTGTTTTTATTTTATTTTCCCTTCCCTTCCCCTTTGTTTATCTGTTTTTCTTAAATTGCACGTATGAGTGAAATCATATAGTATTTGTCTTTCTCTGACTGACTTATTTCACATAATGCCCTCTAGTTCCATCCATATCATTGCAAATGGCAAAATTTCATTCACTCTGATCACTAAGTAGCATTCCATTGTACATATACCACATCTTCTTTATCCATTCATTGGTTAATGGACATCTGGGCTCTTTTCCATAATTTGGCTATTGTTGATAATGCTGCTATAAACTTGGGGTGCATGTGCCCCTTCAAATCAGAATTTTTGTATCCTTTGGATAAATAACCAGAAGTACAATTGCTGGGTCATAGGGTAGCTCTCTTTTTAACTTTTGAGGAAATTCCATACTGTTTTCCAGAGTAGATGCACCAATTTGCCTTTTTACTAACAGTACAAGAAGGTTCCCCTTTCTCTGCACCCTCACAAACACCTGTTGTTTTCTGAGTTGTTAATTTTAACCATTCTGACAGGTATGAGTTAGTATCTCACTTTGGTTTTGACTTGTATTTTCCTGATGATGAGAGATGTTGAGCCTCTTTTTATGTGTCTGTTAGCCATCCGAATGTCTTTTTTGGAAAAGGTTCTATTCAAGTCTTCTGCCCATTTCTTTTTTTTTTTTTTAAAGATTTATTTATTGGACAGATAGAGATTACAAGTAGGCAGAGAGAGAGAAGGAAGCAGGCTCCCAGCTAAGCAGAGAGCCCGATGCGGGGCTCGATCCCAGGACCCTGGGATCATGACCTGAGCTGAAGGCAGAGGCTTTAACCCACTGAGCCACCCAGGCGCCCCCTTCTGCCCATTTCTTAACTGGATTATTTGTTTTTTGGGGTATTGAGTTTGGTAAGTTCTTTATAGATTTTTGGATAGTAGCCAATTATCTGATATGTCATTTGCAAAAACCTTCTCCCATTCCATCGGTTGCCTTTTGGTTTTGTTGATTGTTTCCATCAGTGTGCAAAAAGCTTTTTGTCTTGATGAGGTCCTGATAGTTCATCTTTGTTTTTGTTTCCCTTGCCTCCAGTGATGTGTCTAGTAAGAAATTTCTATGGCCAAGGTCAAAGAGGTTGCTGCCTGTGTTCTTCTCTAGAATATTGATGGTTTCCTGTGTCACAGTTAGTCTTTCATCCATTTTTAATTTATTTTTGTGTGTGGTGTAAGAAAGTGGTCCGGTGTCATTCTTCTGCATGTCACTGTCCAGTTTTTTCCAACACCATTTGTTGAAGAGAGTGTCTTTTTTCCATTGGATATTTTTTCCTGCTTTGTCAAAGATTAGTTGCCATACAGTTGTGGGTCCCTTTCTAGTTTCTCTATTCTGTTCCTTTGATCTATATGTCTGTTGTTGTGCCAATATCATACTGTCTTAATGACTGCAGATTTGTAATAGAGCTTGAAGTCCGGAATTGTGATGCCTCCAGCTTTTCTTTTCTTTTACTACATTACTTTAGCTATTTAGAGTTTTTTCTGGATCCGTATAAATTTTAGAGTTGTTCATTCTAGCTCTATGAAAAATGCTGGTGTTATTTTTTTATAGGAATTGCATTGAATATGTAGATTGCTTTGGGTGGAATAGACCATTTAACAATATTTTTTTTTCTTCCAATCCATGACATGGAATGTTTTCCATTCCTTTGTGCCTTCTTCAGTTTCTTTCATATGTGTTCTATAACTTTCAGAGTATAGAACTTTTATTTCTTTGGTTAGGTTTATTTCTAGGTATCTTATGGTCTTTGATGTAATTGTAAATGGGATTGATTCCTTGATCTCTCTTTCTGCTGTTTTATTATAATTGGTGTATAGAAATGCAACAGATTTTTGTATGTCCATTTTATATCCTGTGACTTTGCTGAATTCATATATCAGTTCTAGCAATTTGTTGGTGGAATCTTTCAGGTTTTCTACATAAAGTATCATGTTGTCTGAGAAGAGTGAAAGTTTGACTTCTTCTGTGCTAATTTGGATGTTTTTTATTTCTTTTTGTTGTCTGATTGCTGAGGCTAGGATTTTCAGGACTGTGTTGAACAATAACAGTAAGAGTGGACATCCCTATCATGTTCCTGACCTTAGGAGTAAAGCTCTCAGTTTTCCCCATTGAAGATCATATTAGCTCTTGGTCTTCTGTATACAGCCTTTATGATGTTGAGGTATGTTCTTCTATCCATACATTCTTGAGGGTTTTTTTTTCAAGAAGGATGCTGTATTTTTTTCAAATGCTTTTTCTGTGTCTATTGAGAGGATCATATGATTCTTACCCTTTTATTAATGTGGTGTATCATGTTGATCGACTTGTGGACATTGAACCACCCCTGTAGCCCAGGAATAAATTGCACTTGATCTTGGTGAATAATCCTTTTAATTTACTGTTGGATTTGATTGGCTAGAATCTTGTTGAGAATTTTTGCATCCATGATCATTGGCGATATTGGTCTGTAATTCTCCTTTTTAATGAGGTGTTTGTCTGGTTTTGCAATCAAGGTAATGCTGGCCTCATGGAATGAGTTTGGAAGTCTTCCTTCCATTTTTATTTTTTTAAACAGCTTCAGAAGAATAGGTATTAATTCTTCTTTAAATGTTTGGTAGAATTCCATTGGGAAGTCATCCAGCCCTGGATCTTGTGTTTTGGGATATTTTTGATGATTGATTCAGTTTCTTTGCTGGTTATGGGTCTGTTCAGATTTTCTATTCCTTCCTATTTCAGTTTTGGTAGTTTATATATTTCCAGGAATTTATCCTTTTCTTCCAGATTTGTTGGCATATAATTGCTTATAAGAGTCTCCTATAATTATTTGAATTTCTTCATTGCTGGTTGTGGTCTCTCCTGTTTCATTTGTGATTTTATTTATTAGTGTCCTTTCTCTTTTCTTTTTGGTAAGTCTGGCCTAGGGATTTAACAATTTTGTTAATTCTTTCAAAGAACCAGTTCCTAGTTTCATTGATGTGTCCTAGTTTTTTGTTTTTTTTTTACTTGTATATCATTTATTTCTGCTCTAACCATAGTTATTTCCCTTCTTTTGCTGATTCTGGGCTTTATTTGCTGTTCTTTTTCCTGCTTCTTTAGGTGTAAGTTAAGGTTATGTATTTGAGACTTTTCTTCTTGAGGAAGGCTTGTATTGCTATAAAATTCCTTATAACTGCATTTGCTGCATCCCAAAAGTTTTGGACTATTGTTTTCATTTTCTTTTGCTTCCAATTTTTTTTTAATTTCTTTAATTTCCTGCTTAACCCATTCATTCTTTAGTAGGATGTTCTTTAACCTCCATGTATTTGTGGTCCTTCTAAATTTTTTCTTGTGGTTGACTTCGAGTTTCATAGCACTGTGGTCTGAAAATATGTATGGTATGAGCTGGTTGAGGCCTGATTTGCGATCCAGTACGTGATCTATTCTGGAGAATATTCCATGTGCACTCAAAAAGAATATGTATTCTGCTGCTCTAGGATGAAATCCTCTGAATATGTCCCTTAAGTCCATCTGGTCCGATGTGTCATTCAAAGTCATTATTTCCTTCTTGATCTGCTTAAGATGATCTGTCCACTGGTGTGAGTGAGGTGTCAAAGGCCCCTCCTACTATCAGGGGATAGTGATAATCAGATAATCACTGATATCACTGATTAGTGATAATCAGATACTGATAATCAGATTATTATCAGTGAGTTTCTTTAAGATTGTTACTAATTGATTTATATATTTGGCTACTCCCAAGTTGGAGGTATAAATATTTGTAACTGTTAGAGCTTGTTGGATAGACCCCTCTATTATAATACAGTGCTCTTCTTCATCTCTTATTACAGTCTTTGGTTTAAAATCTAGTTTTTCTGATGTAAGTATGGCTATTCCAGCTTTCTTTTGATGTCCACTTGCATGATTCATTAGCATGGTGTCCATTAGCGTGGTTCTTCACCCCCTCACTTTCAATCTGGAGGGGTCAGTTGGTCTAAAATGAGTATCTTGTAAGCAGCATCTTGATAGCAGCATCGTGATGGGTTTTGGTTTTTTCTTTTTTAATCCATTCTAAAGCCGTGTGTATTTTGATTGGAGCATTGAGCCCATTTACTTACATTCAGAGTAATTATTAATAGGTATGAATCTAGTGCCATTGTATTACTTATAAAATTACTGTCTCTGTTCCTTTTAGTCATTGTCACTTTTGGTATCTATTTCCTGCTGTAAGGGTCCCTTTTAGTATTACTTGCAGAGCTGGTTTAGTGTTCATGAACTTCTTTTAGTTTTTACTTATCTTGGAAACTCTTTATCTTTCCCTCCATTCTTAATGACAGCCTTGCTGGATAAAGTATTCTTGGCTGTGTTATTTTTCCCATTCAGCATGTTGAATATATCATGCTGCTTATTTCTGGCCTGCCACATTTTTGTGGACAGGTCTGCAGCTAACCTTATGTGTCCACCCTTGTAGGTTAAGGACCTTTTGTCCCTAGCGACTTTCAGAATTCTCACTTTATCTTTGTGTTTTGTGAGTTTCACTCTAATATATCTTGGTGTTGACCTGTTCTTTTTGGTTTTTGAGGGGAGTTCACTGTGACTCTTTGACATAAATGCCTGTTTCCTTCCCCCAGATTAGGAAAATTATCAGCTATAATTTGTTCAAATAAACTTTCTGCTGTTTTCACACTTTTATTCTTCTGAGACTCCTTTGATACAGATAATATTGCACATTGTTGAATCACTAAATTCCCTAAGTCTGTATTCATGATGTTTTCTTTCCCTCTTCTTTTCAGCTTTGTTATTTTCCATAATTTTAACTCTTATCACCTATTTGACCCTCTGCTTCTTCCATCCTCATGGTGATTACATCCAGTTGGTTCTGCATCTCAGTTATAGCATTTCTATTACAGCATGACTAGTTTTATCTCTGCAGTGAGGATTTCTCTGGTGTCTTCTATGCTGCTTTCAAGCCCAGCTAGTATTCTTATGACTGTCATTCTAAATTCTTATTCAGACATATTGCTAACATCTGTTTTGAGAAATCCCTGGCTGTGATTTCTTCTGGCTATTTCTTTTAGGGAGAATCCCTCTGTCTTGTCATTATGTCTAGGTTTCTGTCTTTTGCATGTCATGAAAGAATGTTATGTTTCCTGCTCCTTAGCGTAATAATATATTAAAAATACTATATTAAAAAGTCCAGGGCCTTGCACTTCAGGAAGTGTTTCTGTTGCATGCTGTGTGCACTCTGATGTTGTGTTTTGACTGCCCTTTTCCACAGGTCATTTTGCTCAAAGTTCCTCCTTGCTTGCAGTGGGAAGTGGTTGAACCTTTCACTAGGTGGGCCTTGATTTGTTTGTTAAAATAAGCCTAATTAAAAAAAAACAAACTAAAAAAAATATGTAAGGGCTGATCTAAGAAAAGAGAAAAGGAAAAAGAAGAAAAACAAATAGACAGACAAACCACTATAACCCTGATTCCAAATAATAAGAAAGAAGGAAGGAAAAAGGGGGGAAACAAAAGAAAGTTGATCCTGCAAAGGAAAAAAAGAAACAAACCAACAAATGAACAAAAACTATAAGCCTAATACCAAAGGAAAAAGAAAATAAAGAATAAAGAAATAAAAGAATTTTTAAGAAAAGAAAACCTGGTCCAATTTCCACCAGAACTGAAGCTGATGCTTTAGAGCACTCTGTGATTAGTAGACCTGGTACATGTGGGGCAGCCTATGTTGTTCTGAGGGAGAGGCCCCCTGTGCTGGTTCAGAATCAGACCTGCCTTAGGAAACATGCCCCTGCTGGGTGCATAAGGGCAGGGTTTGGTGTAAGGGACTCCAGCCTCCCCTGGAGGTACTGTTCCTCTCTTAAGCCCAACCATGGTGGTGGGGGGAAGGTGTTGTGTGGACGATCATATCACCCCACCCTCTCAACCTGGGGGAAAACTCATAGCTGCTACTGTTTAGGAGGCCCTGATAAAAAAGTGAACAACTTTTTCTCCTGTGTTCCAGGCTTTCATCAGATCACTGCCCCTCAACCTCCCTGTGCCTGGCCATCAGCACACCCTATGCCACAGTTCTGTGTTTTATCTTTGTCCCATGGCTGGTATTGAAAACTCCAAACCTTAAAGGACCCAGCAAGGCGTGGACCTGCTTCTCTCCCTAGGAGGAGAGGTTTGTGGCTTGCCCAGCACCATTCTGTCCCATAAAAGCAGTCACACAGAGTGGAGTCTGTTGTGCCCCACAGTGGAAAGCTGTGACCAACATATCTGCCCTCTGCACATGCTTCTGTCCCCTGCTGCTAAACAGCCACTCAGTGGCTCCTAGGGGGCCTTTTGTCCTCAGAAAAGCAAAATCCCTCTTCTACATGTACTCCAGGAGGGGGAGTGATTTCTCTCAGTGCCATTCAGGGTATCCCCTCACCCCAGCATATTGCGGGAACCCTATGTGCTGTTGTTTTTTCTCCTGCTCTCTCCCTCTCTCCCTGGCTTCACTCTGCAAAAATGGCTCCCTCCCTTTCCCAGCACCACAGCTTTTCTCTCCCCTAGTTCGTAGCTCCAAACCTCACGTCTGCCACTTTCTCTCCCTACAGTTATGCAGATTATTTTCTTAATCCTCAAATCTATTTCCTAGTTGTTCAAAATGATTTGATGTTGATCTACTCTGTTTGAAGGATAAAGGAAACCCGGGGTCCCCCTGCTACTCTTCCAACTTTATCTTCTTCTCAGTGACCTCTTCTAATTGAGCATATTTAAAAGTGAACATAATCATTTTCTCCATACTTTTTCCCCACTCTGTACCAATGTTGATGATACTGTTAATTCACTTGTTCAATCATTAATTAAACATATATTGAATGCCTACTATGTTCTAGGCCCTGAGGGTACAGTAGTGAAGTAAACAAATCAACAAATATTTACCCCTCGAGGAACATATCTGTAGTGGAAAAGACAAAGCAAATAAATATGTTGTGTGTCTGATACAAATTCTCTGGGGAAAAATAGAGGAGGGAAGAGAACTAAGGAGAGCCAAGATGTGGATAGGGTTATAATTCTAAGTGGGATGCTTAGGGAAGTCATCACTATAAAGTTACCATTTGAGCAAAGACCTGGGAGGTGAGGGAGCAAGCTATGGGGACATTTGGGGACTATTTTCCCAGGATGAAGGAACAGCAGTTGCACATTGTGAAGCAAGAGTATGTCTAGCATTTTGGGAAAATTGAAGTAGGAGCAATAGGAGAGAGGTCAGAGAGAGAGAGTTTATAGGCAACCTATATTATATTGTGTTCTTAAAAATTGGTAACTATCCTTCACTACTTAATCTTTTTCCCTTTTTTTCCTCCCTCTTTAACTCTGGTAAGTCACCAAGTTTTATTGATCCCAACTTTCTTCAGTTCAGACCTTTATCATTGATCACCCAATTGATCAAATGGGTGATTCAGCACCCATTCAAGAGCTATTTTTTGAACAATGTCTGTATTGCAGGCCCTGCACTAGGTATTGTAGATATACAGGCCATCAAGCTTGCCCTTAGAAAATTCACAGTATCTGGAGAGAAAATCAACAGACAGTTAGTCACATGACAGTGAAGTAAGTGCTTGGAGAAGGGAAGTACAAGCAGACTAAGTAGCACGTGGTAGATGAGTAGCTCCAATTTATGAGGGTTAGTGCAAGCTTTCCAACAGAAATTATCTTCCTGTTAAGATCTAAAAGGTAAGTTAAAGAGTTAGACCCTTAAATTGAAAAGAAAGAATTTCCACGCAAAGGGACCACTTGTACAAATGCCCAGAAAAGAGAACTAAATGTGGTTTAGTGTTGCCAGATAGAGGACAGAGGAGGATGACTCGAAATCAAGCTGAAGAAATACAAAGGAGCCAGATCATGTATGATATCTAGAGGCCCTTTTAGGGTGTTTGGTTAATCCATCTGTTACCAAAATCATCAGTTTCAAACTTAAATATAATACGTAGTTTATTTCTGAGAACTAAAACCCACCAATGATTCCTTAATGGCTTTATGCTGAATTCAAACTGTAACAGGCACACGTGAGGTTCTTTAATCTGCCTTTGCCTCTTCATCTCAGGTCCCACAGGCCCCACTCTTACTTTATACACCAGCAGTGCAGGACAGCTTATAATTACACGCCAGGAGGGAGAAGTCTCCAGGCTCTATCTAGTGCTTGGAATGCTCTTTGGCCGTTCCCAATCTCATAAATTCATTTTTATCTTTCAAAAATAATCTCAAAGGTCATCCTTTTTTTTTTTTTAAAGATTTATTTATTTGAGTTAGAGTGAGTGAACATGAGCAGAAGGGGCAGAAGGAGAGGGAGAGAAAAACTCAAGCAGACTCTTCACTTAGTGCAGAGTCTGACACAGGACTCCATCTGTCAACCCCAAGACCGTGAGCTGACCTGAAACCAGGAGGTAGGTGTTCAACTGACTGTCCCACCCAGGTGCCCCTCAGAAGTTATCTTCTATAAGAATCTTCCCCAGAAAATTCAAATGAAGTTAATCCTTTACTCTTCCATGCTACCACCCCACTTCTGTGTGATCTTTTCATTGCAATCGCCTTAATCCTTAACAGTTTGTTTATATATTAAACTTCTCCACTGGTTTGAACTCTTTGAGGGTCTCTGGGTTTGGTTTTGTCTGTGTATCCTTAGCCTGACAGTTAGCCACACTTAATAAGGCTCAGTTAATTTAGACCAAAGAACAATGAGAATTATTTATAGGAAAGAATTAACACTAATGTATAGCTCATTTAAGTCACACAATTGTGATAGAGCTCAGCACATCTTAGCAAAGGAATCACAGACTTTTTTTTAGTTCTTAAATTCAGTTTAGTTAGCATATACTGTATTATTACTTTTAGGAGTAGAATTTAGTGATTCATCAGTTGCATATAACACCCAGTGCTCATTACATCAGGTTCTGTCCTTAATGCCCATCACCCAATTACCCCTTCCCCCTACCGACCTCCCATCCAGCAACCTTCAGTTTGTTTTCTAGAGTTCAGCATTTCTTATGGTTTGCCTCCTTCTCCATTTTCATCTTGTTTTATTTTTCCTTCCTTTCCCTTATGTTGCTCTGTTTTGTTTCTTAGATTGCACATATGAGTGAAATCATATAGTATTTGTCTTTCTCTGACTTATTTCACTTAGGATAATACACTGTAGTTCCGTCCATTGCAAAAGGCAAGATTTCATTCTTTCATTCTTTTTGATGGCTGAGTGATACTCCATTTTATATATATATAAAATGGAATATCACATATAACACATACACACACATATAACAAATCTTTATCCATTCATCTGTTGATGGACATCTGGGCTCTTTCCATATTTTGGCTATTGTAGGTATTGCTGCTATAAACACTGGGGTGCAGGTGCCCCTTCAAACCACCATGTTTCTATCCTTTGGATAAATACCTAGTAGTGCAATTTCTGGGTCATAGGGTAACTCTTTTTAAATTTTTGAGGAACCTCTATATACTGTTTTCCAGAGTAGTTGTACCAGTGCATTCCCACCAACACTGTAAGAAGGTTCCCTTTTTTCTGCATCTTCACCAACATCTGTTGTTTCCGTTGTTTATTTTAGCTATTCTGACTGGTGTGAGGTGGTATCTTGTGGTGGTCTTGATTTGTATTTCCCCGTTGATGAGAAATGTTGAGCATTTTTTTTGTGTCTTTTGGCCATTTGTATGTCTTCTTTGGAGAAACATTCATGTCTTCTGCCCATTTCTTGACTGGATTTTTTGTTTGTTGGGTTTGAGTTTGGTAAGTTCTTTATAGATTTTTGATACTAGCCCTTTATTTGATATGTCATTTGCAAATACCTTCTCCCATTCCATAGATTGCCTTTTAGTTTTGTTGGCTATATCCTTTGCCATGCAAAAGCTTTTTATCTTGATGAAGTCCCAGTAGTTCATTTTTGCTTTTGTTTCTCTTGCCTTTGGAGATGTGTCAAGCAGCCAGAGTTTTGTCTTCTCCTAGTCTCTCAGTTCTCTAATCTGCTAAATGAGGATGATAATACCTATACCCTAAGATTTCAGTGATGATGAGATTTGGAATGTATATGACATAAACTAGAAACTTAGTTAGATGTTCATGATCCGGTCAGATTTTTATGGGTTGGACAAAATTTTATTTTGTCCCTTTTAGACCTGTAATCACTGTGATCACATTATTATATATTGTCCCATTCACTAGTAATATGAGTCTAGGTATTATGGATTCTGAGCATCCGACTTATGAAGGCATAACTAATGCTGTCTTTGTGCTGTGCTCATGCTGTGTTCCTCTGGAGAGGAGGGCTTATTCCTTGAGCCTCCATGTTGCCTTTATGCCAGTGGCCATTATCCATGACAACAGGAAGACAGTTTCCCAGCCTCCAAACAAGGAACGGAGAAAATATTTTCTTATAAAAACTGTGCTATGAATTGGATTAATTCATTATTAAGGTTTCCCCCAAAAGCTATTTTATTTTTAACATAAACAGTTGTGCATTTTTAAGAAATCAAATGTATTCACCATATTTTTTATTGAAAATGGGTCTTTTTCTCAAGTGGATCCAGACTAGTTTATCCTCCTCTCCATGTTGGCCTTTATTCTGAGCTAGCATTTCAAAGACTGAAACTTCCTTCAGTCTGTTCCATGTCCACACCAAAAAATTCTGTACCCAGAGGACTTGTTAATGAAGTAGTATTACATTGTTGCTTAAAAACTTTGTATGGATTGATGAAGAACTTTTCTCATACTATTTATAGGCAGTTTTGGGGAAAGATGAAAAACAATAAAAACGGTAGAAGGGAAAAGACTTTTAATTAGAGTGCTGGGTAATTTTCAAAAAGATTCACGTTCACTTCCCTTCTTTCATAAGTTGCTTGATTTTAGAAGGTATGACTTTTAGAAAATAGGTCTATCTTTGAGATTGGTGGTTGCTGTAAATTTTAAAAATTGTAGTAATTCAGATGTATTTCATATTAATGAAATTGGTAAGAATAGTCTAAGGCATCATTCTTAATATATACCTATATACAAACATCTTTTCTTAACTGTTCTTTTAGTAAAAAAAATGAATTAAAAGTAGAGATGTACAGATTTGAAATATGTTCATGTTGGGAAGTGGTGCAATGCTTATAATATTTCCTACAAATATTATTTATGTGAAAATGTGTTGTGGAGCTCAAATGAAAAGCTCTGCAAATTGGGGAAAAAAGTTAATATTTCAAAATTATTTGTGTTAAGGACATCTGAGAGGAAATGATGAGACCTGGATCCTAACCTTTTTATCACTGACTATGACCTCTGGCAAGTCAATCTTTTAGCTCTGTTTCCTCTTCTTGAAAATGAAGGCAAGGTCTAGGAGAGTACTAAGGTTCCTTCCAGCTGTAAATTTCTGTTATTGTTACTAAATTTTGATATGAGAAATTAGTCATGCTGTACATGAAACTGTTTTACTCAAGAATTATTAACAGCATGAAATTTTATATTATGAATTGGTCTTTTAAAATAAAAATTTGGGGTTTTTTCCTAAATATTTGCTGCTTTATACACTATATTTCTTTACCAGACTTACTCTTTCTGAGAAAACATATTCTTCTTTGGTAAATCTCTTACTCTTCATATTTCCTGTTACCTCTCCCTCTGCCTACCTCCCACCCACCGCAAGCACCTTTCCCATGTATACACGCTGAAAGTAATTCTGACAACCACACAACCCACAGAGTAATAGCAGAGGTACCCTGACAAATTCCAGGCACTATTCTCTGCAGTAGAAATAGACCAATGCTTGGCAACTGTGTTGTGAAAATATAATTCAGAGGAAGTAAATACATGCATAATTGTCTCAAATAGTATGATTTATAGCCTTGCACAGTTTAGGGGGAAAATGGCATTTCTTCACTTACACACACATACACACACACACGTTTTCCACCTTTTTTCTCTAGTCTCTGTAAAAAATAATGAACAAATCAGTTTCATATCTACAAATATTAGTTTTGGGTACAGATACATAGTTTACATACACTTCGCTTTTTCACTATGTTTAGCTTTCAGAAGATTATTTCTCTGAATAAACCCACCTAGGTGGGCAGTAAGTGACCAAAAGTGCCCTTAGGCACTTAGCCCATAGGGCTCAAGTCTTAGCCCTCTAGTCAGTTTTAGCATTCCAGTGACTCCAAGTGCTAATCCAGTTTACAGAGTCAAGATCCAGAAATAATAATCCATCAGACTTGCATTTCATTAACCAAAGGAGTTTTGGAATTATGGTGAAGCCAGGACCTGGACCTGAGCTCTCCTAGTTGGCATCTATCACCTGACCTTGAGAAACATAATTGCGATGGCACATTCCAAAGAAAAGACCCTAAGAGTCAATTCAGACAAATACCGAGAGGAACCAGAAAAGCTTTAAAGATGAGAAAGAATTAAATCAGAAAAATTATACTTAGGTTGGAGAAGCATTTCTTGGAGAAAGTGCTTGTGGATTCTCCAAATGACTTTAATCCGTAGTTCATTTATTTTATAGCATGTACCTTTAAGTTGCAATAGGAATGTACACATTTACTAGGCAAACAGATTGATTATTTGAGATGATGCTTCACATCTCTTGTTCTGGTGGGTGTTTGTCCTTGCTGTGGTTTGGTACATTATAGGGATCATGAGGATACGTTCATTTTTTTCTTTAATTCCTGGTTTATTAATTCTCTCATCAAAAATCTGCACAATCACCACAGATAATGTCACTGCCAAGTCTTTACTCCTTCTGTTGTTGAATCTCCAGTTCACTTTTTGCCAGCACCAACATTGGCTTTGTAGTCCCCCTGACTTTCTTCATTCTGTTCTTGCATGCTTTCACTGTTTCCGTGAGGTCTTTTTCTTCTCATACATCCTCTGTCTTGCAACTCAATTTTGGGGTTCATTTTTCTTTGCATTATCCAAGTAATCCTAAGTCATGCCAAAGTCAGTTGTCTTGGCACCACCAAAACGGGTTTTGAATCCAAATACAAAGATGACATCTCATGTGGTCTTATACATTTTGGCTAGTTTTTCCCAAATTTTTGTCTTCAGTACTGCTGCCTTTCTGGAGTGAAGAACATCAATGACCATTTGTTTCCACTGAGGTAGTCTGATGGTGTGAACTTCCTGGTCCAGATAGTTACTGTGTCATTCATGATAGTTAACCAATCTTCAAGAGCCAAGGAGGAAAGACCACTTCCTTACACCACACACAAAAATAGACTCCAAATGGTTGAAGGACCTCAATGTGAGAAAGGAATCCATCAAAATCCTTGAGGAGAATGCAGGCAGCAACCTCTTCGACCTCAGCCGTAGCAACATCTTCCTAGGAACAACGGCAAAGGCAAGGGAAGCAAGGGCAAAAATGAACTGTTGGGATTTCATCAAGATCAAAAGCTTTTGCACAGCAAAGGAAACAGTTAACAAAACCAAAAGACAACTGACAGAATGGGAGAAGATATTTGCAAACGACATATCAGATAAAGGGCTAGTATCCAAAATCTATAAGGAACTTAGCAAACTCAACACCCAAAGAACAAACAATCCAATCAAGAAATGGGCAGAGGACATGAACAGACATTTCTGCAAAGAAGACATCCAGATGGCCAACAGACACATGAAAAAGTGCTCCACGTCACTCGCCATCAGGGAAATACAAATCAAAACCACAATGAGATATCACCTCACACCAGTCAGAATGGCTAAAATGAACAAGTCAGGAAATGACAGATGCTGGAGAGGATGTGGAGAAAGGGGAACCCTCCTCCACTGTTGGTGGGAATGCAAGCTGGTGCAACCACTCTGGAAAACAGCATGGAGGTTCCTCAAAATGTTGAAAACAAAGATTATTTCTTAAAGGAGTTAAATCATGGGCTAATACTATTCCTTGAGCTTGTTTCCTAGTGTCTCAGTACCAGCCTCCTATTTTGTTAGCATTTTGAGTTGAGAAGTGATACACTGTCTTATCATTTGTAATACTTAAATGCTGTTAGCATACTTTGTGCTTCCAGGTAAAACTGGTTTGCCAAAATTTTACCAACATTCAGGGCTAAATTTACTTTGTCAGAATGATTCCTAGGGCTCCTGGGTGGCTCAGTTGGTTAAGCATCAGACTCTTAATTTCAGCTCAGGTCTAGATCTCAGGGTCATGAGTTCAAGCCCCACCAAAAAAAAAAAAAAAAAAAAAAATACTGTGGTGATTGAGGGGTGCCTAATAGTTTTGCTAATGTAATAGTTAATGTGGTACTCTATCCATACAATCACTCTTGTAGGCCCTTACCATTTGTGCATATCAGCGTTCCAAAGGCCAGGATCTCCCTCGTAACCATACGATGGCCTTTGAGCTACTAGAAGCCACTGGGGTTAGACCATAAACAATGACTGACAGATTTCAGCTTCTTTGGCCCTGGCTTGGACAGTTCTGAAACCTGTATCTTAAACTATTTGCCATTTTCGCCCATGAAACTGTTTCAGTTGGCTTCTGTTTTAGCTAGCTTAAAGATGTACCCTTCCCTTAGCACCTTCCCATTTCCCTGCCAGTTCCTCTGAACTTTCCAAATAAATTATATATACTCAGTCTTAGTCTCAGAGTCTGCTTCCTTAGAAACCCCACTAAGACAACTACCTAACCCAAAGATAAGCATTCTTCCCATTTATGCTGGTATTATTTATTTTATACTGTTATGATATATTGTTCAGAGTAAATGGACAGTTATAAAGATGATCCATATGGATTTGTTTGGGACTGAAAATATATAGTATGGTATATCCCTTTTCATCTTTTTGTAACCCCACACTGTTAAAATGATTTATTAGTCATCAAATATGAGTAAAACTTAATAAATTACATAAATAAAATGATCTTGCATAGTTACCATCTTATTGAAATTCTAAGCATCACTGTAAAATACTAAAGTCAATGTATACAGTAAAGTCTTAATAATGGAGGTAGGAAAAAATGCATTTTAACCAAAAAAATTGAATGCAATTCCAACAAAAAATTTGGTGAGACCTACAGTCTAAACTAAAAACTTAATACCCTTAAAATGCTCAAATAAGAATATTTAGGGATAGCTAAGATGCTTAAGAATTAAAAATGAAATAGTAAAGTAACATTCTAAGATACTGGAAAGCAGCCTTCAGAGCATTTAATATACCAAATAAGCCTAAAGAAGAGGCAGTAACAGCCTAATCTCCTTGGAACAAATGCTACCATTCTGTTGATCTTTGGGAAAGGTACCAGACAAGAGCCTAGTCATTGTTGATAATCCAGACTTGGGAGCGCAGGTCAGTACTGGTTGGCCTTGGGCCTATCTGCAAACTGTCTTTAAAAAAGACACTTACCGGGGTGCCTGGGTGGCTCAGTGGATTAAGCCGTTGCCTTCTGCTCGGGTCATGGTCTCAGGGTCCTGGGATCGCGCCCCGCATCGGGCTCTCTGCTCCGCGGGGAGCCTGCTTCCTCCTCTCTCTGTCTGCCTTTCTGCCTACTTGTGATCTCTCTCTCTCTGTCAAACAAATAAATAAAATCTTAAAAAAAAAAAAAAAAAGACACTTACCCTGAAAGAAAGATAAGCAAATAAGGAAAGGAAAGGTAACTCAGAAGCTTTAGCTGTGATGAAGAAACAATGATAGCATTTAAGCCTTTGACAATAGACAGCCTTTATCTCCACAAATCTAATCTACCCAGGCTGCTTTCCTTCAAGCCACCATAATGCAAGATAAATTCAGAATACTTTTTTCTTTTGCTCAGTTTGATTTCTATCACAAGTTGAGAAACTACTATGTAATTTTTCTCAATGTTTTGATTTTTATAAATGTTTATATGTTATATGATTCAAATAACTCCAAAGACAATATAGTATAATGGTTTAAGGCTCTTGAGCCTGGTTGTTTAGGATGAATCCTGGCTCTGCCACTTACTAGCAAATACAGCCTCCAACATGTTACTTCACCTCTCTGTCTTGATTTCCTCATTTGGTAAGTGGGCATGATAAGAGCATACTATTCCATGAGGTTGTTTTGAGGATTAAATAACTTAAATGTAAAATTCTTAGAATAGTGCCTAGTATATATGAATACTCAATAAGGTTTTTTTTCCATGTATGAAACCAGTATTTTATAGATGAAATTGGAATTTATAAAATTGTTGAGATATATTACTGCTTCTATATATTTATCACTATGAGGAAAATACATTCTAATTATTAGACTACCGACTTCCAAAATGAGTATTTGAAACGTTACCCACTAGTGAGTAAAAGACTGCAGTTTTTGCTTATTTTCCCATGTAGTATTTATTTACAGTTGACCTTGGAACAACCCAGGTTTGAACTGTGTGGGTCTACTTACGTACATGCAGGGCTTTTTTTCAGATAAATAAAATACAGTACTATAAATACATTTTCTCTTTCTTAAGACTTTCTTAATAACATTTTCTTTTCTCTAACTTACTTTATTGTAAAAATACAGTATATAATACATACAAAGTATATGTGAATCAACTGTTCATGGTATCAGTAAGGCTTTTGGTCAATGGTAGGCTATTTGTAGTTAAGTTTTGGGGGACTCAAGCGTTATATGTGGATTTTTGACTGCATGCAGGGTTTGCATTCCTAATCCCCTGTTGTTCAAGGATCAGCTGTGTTGTATTTCTGGTAAAGTGAGGGGAGAGTAAGTGATATGCCTACCATTGCTTATAGACACATCATGCCATTTCACACAATCTATAATCAGCTCTATTAAGTAGTTAGTAATAACTATTTCAAAAAAGGAAGTTAGAATTTCAGAAAGGTTGATTGACTTACCCAGTTAGTAGAGCTACTATTACATTGTCTGACTCTAAATACACAGCTTCTGCAACTATCCTTATTAACAGAGGAGAGATTTGAAACATATAACAACTGGTATGGCATAGGCACCAACTAATTTGGCTGAATCCCAGGGTCTTATAGGCCCCCTGTTCTGCCAGGTGTTTTCTCCTTAGGGGTTAGAATGTGGAAGTCGTCTTGGTGGGGATGAGGTTCCCTACAGAAGGGGGTATGTGGAGAGGAGAGGAGAACTGTGACCATTTTCTAACAAGTATGGAAGCCTTTTGCTATTTAGTATTTTAACAACTGGTACAGCCACACTCTTCATTCTGACCAAACATTAGACTTATCAAAATACATAATTTTGGTACACCTAATGTTATAATTAGGTATATAAAAATTTAAATACTGTATTAATTTTTTATTTTTTTTGTTTGTTTTAAGATACATTTTTAGGATCAGGCAAAATTGAGAATTCATTCCTTAACATTTCTGCTAAACTATTACATAAATATAAAATCCGTTTTCAATTACATTAATTGATCAATTGCCAGTTAACATAGATTGCCTTTTACTTATAGTGAACCATTTTTTTACATTATGAATTTGTAATAATGTGGTGGAAGAAGTTCTCACTTTATAGTACTTGGCCAAAAAATTTATTAAGCTATTATAAATACAAAGGACTTCGTTGGTTTCCTTCTCTTCTAAGTGTGAATTTGCTCTCATTTATAACCTTCTTACTATATCTTCTTTCCACATCTAAGAAGAATAAAACAGTGATAATGATTTTTTGTACCTAAAATCTACATAATATATGCTCAAATTTGCTAAAGACCTAATCTCTTAATTTAATAATCTGGGAGCAACAGAAATCACTTACAGTGTTTACTCCTTTTTCACCTTTTTTGTGTGATAGTAAAATTAGTTGAAATACATATTTTAGTCAATGAATTGATATTGTTTCTTGGTTTGTTTTGCAATATTTCATAGGATTAAATGAGCTAAATATGTTAACTCTAGTGCTTTTAGTTTAAACCATATGAAATTTCCCATGTTCAGTCATTTTTGAACAATAAAATAATTTCACTGGTTCAATCCAAAAGAGAGGCATCCCAACATATTGAGATAATTTGTTTTTATTATTTTCCATATGAATCAACTGAATATTTCATTTTATTATTTCCTTCAGTTGCTCTCTGTTGCAACCAGCCCATCAGTAGGTATTTTTAAATGTTTTCTATTTGATTTTCACTGAACATACTAAGTTTTACTTCGTGCACTGTTTTGCAGTTCATTGTACCAAGTTAAAGTTCTATATTATATATATTTACATAGGGTGCATTTTTTGTATCTGTATCTACAGATTCTCAGTGCTAAGGAAGGAATCGTCAGAAAAATCACAGCATTATAAATGCCAGCAATATAGGAAACATTTAATATTTGATTAATTTTAAATAGCATTTGAAGCTTTATGAGAGAGATGGTATTAAGACTCAAATCACTCTTATAGAGTACAATGACCTATAATGTTGTGATTTAAATGTTTAAGTACTTTTTTTGCATAGTCATTTCAGTTCATTATAAACTGAGAAGTCTGGAAATTTTTCACATTTTATATGTGTAGTTTTTGATTTATTATCTTTGGAGGATCTAAAATGATATTCCATTTATCTTTTGTATATCTCAAAAAGGAAATTTGACAAGGCAATCCTCTGAACATGAAAAATCTCTAATAAACAGGAGTGACTCAAGCTCTTTTTGGTTGCACTTACTCCTATTTAGATTTCATTTTTTGATTTCTCAATTATCTCTCACTCAGTTAGTAATGACCCTGTCATTGTTTACTCCTAGAAGTAATTTGTGTAATCCAGACATCTTTTTCCATTTATAAGGATTTTATTCTTGTGTCAATATGTTATTTTCTCTAATAAAACTCTTCATTATTTGGCAGGTTGGCATAATACTGAAATGATCTCGGTAGGATTTGAAATATTGTTCTCTTTTGGTAAAAGCTGTTTCCAGACATCATAAAATCAGGCATTACTACAGGCTCATAAAATTTCTCATGTAATATGGTTTCTCTTGCTGTTAGGAGTGCCTGCACAAAAAAAAAAAAAAAAAAAAAAATGCGGAAAGTCAGAGTGTGATGTTCCCCCCAAACACTCACTGGTGACTTTGATTTTCCAATCTTCTTAGCCTCCTTTTTAGACATCACTAAGTATGATACTCCGATTCTGCAGTGCATTTATTTGCATTTTTCCTGCTTGTCATTTTATAATTTCAATGTGTTGACATGGGAGGATTTCATCACCTTTCACAAGATTCTAACATCTCTCCGATATCTTTTTATTCTTTTTATTCATGATAGAATTTGATTTTCCCAAGGTGCAACTACTTACTGCTATTTTGTCAGTTATTCTGGCTAACATCTCTTAGAATATCATAGGATTTATTTCCATTAATGAGAACCCTTCGTTTTGGAGAGTGGTTTTACTTTGTTTTGTTGATAATTTGAAAAGTCACTTTGGCTGTAGTATGCATTATATAAAAAGATTATGCTTTATATTATAATACCATAAACACTAAAAAAAGGGCTATTTCCATATTCTAGAACATCTAAAAGGCCTTATAGCGTAAGTTTGATGTTTTCTACAGCAGTTTCTATGCTGATTTTAATAATCTATAGCTAAATTTGGAAGCTGCTTATGTTGAAAATCTTAAGAGAACAGTTTTAGTTTCTATGCACATACTTTAAAATTATATTTAGAATTTTTATAAGTTAATTTAAATATATCTTTCCTTTAATTAGTTTTCTTTTAAGTTAGTCTTAATTAACAAGTATTAATAAGTATACCATATTCATTTTTTTAGCTAACATGATTTTCTTTTATTTTTATACAGAGAACATCTAAAAAGATTTTCTCTGAGTTCTGATTCAGGATTTTCTACTTAAGCTCCTACAACACTCCAGTAGTTTGATTACTCAGTACAGGACTGTTGTTATTATCTTCTTTACCACCATGTAAATAAAGCACTGGTTTATATTCAGATCTGGATTTCTTTTTAGGTATTGAAGTAGATTTGATCATTTCATGAAATCTTATCTTTATAATAGTGTTTTTGTTTGGGATTATAGTGTCTTTTATATCAAATGCCATATCATAGCACCATTAAAATACTTGAAGATATGTGAAACTTCTTTAAAGACTCCTAATTTTTTTTTTAAAGATTTTATTTATTTATTTGACAGAGAGAGATCACAGGTAGATAGAGAGGCAGGCAGAGAGAGAGAGAGAGAGGGAAGCAGGCTCCCTGCCAAGCAGAGAGCCCGATGCGGGACTCGATCCCAGGACCCGAGATCATGACCTGAGCCGAAGGCAGCGGCTTAACCCACTGAGCCACCCAGGCGCCCCTAAAGACTCCTAATTTTTGTACACAGAAGCAGTAGTGTCTCTCTCACACACACACACACACACACACACCCAGGATTATGGACCCATTTTCTGTTTCAGCATCAACAGAAACATCACTTTTTCTTGGGCTAAATTCTAGTTCTTTGGAATTTTTTATTTGGTAGCCTGAATTTCAGTATCATTTCCAGGGTTTGGGGTTTTTGTTTTATTCTTCATGTTTGCCCCCAATGAATTTATATTATTTTGGTCGTTTAAACACTGGGGTTAGTTAAATATATTAAAAAATAAATTGCTAACTGGTACAACTAATTCCTATATTTCACCATACTGCTTTAGAAGCTAAAATGTTAATGTTATCCTGTTAACTGTTTATGAATTTCTGTAGTCAGCCTGCAAAAGGGGGCAGTACAACTTTGGTTTTGACTTGTGAATGCTTCCCCCCACCCAAAACATTTTCTTATTTGTCCATAAAATTGCTTATGATTCTCAATCATAGATTCATAGAATCATGGATTTGGATGGAACCTTCAGGGTTACCATGTTTCAGAAGGAATTTAATCATCCTTCTGATGTTGAAATTCCTCCTTTGATATCCCTGTCTCTTTGATATCCCTTTTCCAATAATTCCATCTACCACCTTACCTCTTTTTATTGCACTTCACGAATATTACTTTTTTTTTCTTTTTTTTCCATACATTGAAGGTTTGTGGCAACCCTGCATTGGGCAAGTCTCTCAGTGACATTTTTCCAATAGCATTTGCTCACTGTCTCTCTGTTACATTTTCATGATTCTTGCAATATTTCAGACCTCTTCATTTTATTACATTTGTTATGGTGATCAGTGATTATGACTTGTCAAAAGCTCAGATGATAGCATTTTTTAGCAATAAAGTATCTTTTCATTAAGGTATGTACATTGTTTAGACATGACTCTATTGCACACTGAGTAGACTATATATAACATTTATATGCACTGGGGAACCAAAAAGTTCATTTGACTCATGTTATTGTAATATTTATTTATTATGGTGATGTGGAACCAAATGTACAATATTTCCAAGATATGCCTATATGCTTTTAATATAATCCTGAACAATGAAATCAACATATCACTGTTGCTTCTCTTCTCTTTTCTCTTTTTTTTTCCTCTGTAGACCTTTTTAGTATTAAAAAAATATTTTATTTCCAGCATTCTGGAAATGTAAGCAACTCCTGTTAATGATAATAATGAGAAAAATAGGAACATGATGTTTTTAAAAAGAAAATGGAGGTGATGTTAGTGGTAACAGTTTCTGAAGATACTGTGAGAAAGATAACAGGTAGAAAATACAGCTAGAAATGTCTAATAGAGACTACTGAGTCAGGAGTCAGAGAGGCAAGAGGCAGAACCTGAGAAAATACGATGATAATCAATATCATCCTAGTCATAAATTTTAACAGTGCCAACAATTAGAGCAAGGTAGAGAGCAAGGTTACTAGCATCTTTATAATTTCCAAAAGTAAAAGAGCTTTAAAAAATATAATAAAGCTATATTATATAGAACAGTTTTATAGGTTATTTCTGTAACACTGCCACAGAGGAAATCCTTAAAAAGTTTTGGTGCTTGAGGGGTGGCTCAGTGGGTTAAGCCGCTGCCTTTGGCTCAGGTCATGATCTCAGGGTCCTGGGATCGAGTCCCACATCGGGCTCTCTGCTCAGCGGAGAGCCGGCTTCCCTTCCTCTCTCTCTGCCTGCCTCTCTTGTGATTTCTCTCTGTCAAATAAATAAATAAAATCTTTTAAAAAAAAAAGTTTTGGTGCTTGAAAGAATAAATGGAATCTTTAAAATGTCTTTGTTTTATTGAATGTAAGCCTATTAATCGATACCTTCATATTCACATGATTTCCATCTCCAAATCCTACAACATACTTATTTTCTCAACCTTGAGTTCTCAATCCATAGTGGTCTTCAAGAACCTTATTTTTGAAGTTGGGAGAATTACCTAGAATTAGAGTAATAAGTGAGCTGCCAACCCGCTAACTAGGTCCCAACCCTATTAGTTCATTAATAGTCTATCAACCAACCAGTAGGATAAAAAGCTTAATGAATTTGTTATTTCCAGAATAGTAACATGCATGTTCTTGGTATTATATTTGGCAAAATGTTGTACATAATTCTTTGTGCCCAAAAACGTTAGCTCTCAAGACATTTGCATCTTAGTAGACCCAAAAATCACTCACTGGTATTTCCCAAATAACAGATGTAATTAAGGTGGTCTGTAGAACCAAATTGATTATTTATTCCAATGGAAGAGATACACTGTCCAAATCAGATAAACAGTTTTAGAGAATGCTGGTGGGAAAAAAAGTAAGAAGAAACAAAGATTGCTGCTTTCTTTTCTCTAATGAAAAATAAATGTCATTTACTATTATACCTTGAATAGCCTGGTTATTATCAACTTTTATAGAAAGAACTTCAGTTTCTTTGGACTTTAAATATAGCTTCTTAACTGAAACCAGATCATCTGGGCAAGTTACAAGAGGGCTAAAGACAAGACCTAATTTGGTGGACAGGATTTAGAATTACCCGTGGTTCTTTGTTTTTGACAATGACTGGGGCGTATTTAATGAGGGAATTTTATACTGTTCAACATAAATAGAACAGTTGCGCTAAAACCATAAATAAGAGTTATGCAAGTTGCACTAAATGAGTGAGCTGGGATAAACTTAATAATGGACTTAACTGGTACTAAGCAATGGCTTGAATACAGTCAGGCTAAGATTAGTCTCCAAACTAAAAACAGTTAAGAAAAAAAAAAATTTCCATTCACTGCATGATTAGAACTTTTGCCATACTGAACAAATTTGGAAACTTTTAAAAAGCAAACAAGGCAAGGGGCGCCTGGGTGGCTCCCTGGGTTAAAGCCTCTCCTTTCGGCTCAGGTCATGATCTCAGGGTCCTGGGATTGAGCCCTGCGTCAGGCTCTCCGTCAGGCTCTCTGCTCAGCGGGGAGCCTGCTTCCTCCTCTCTCTCTGCCTGCCTCTCTGCCTACTTGTGATCTGTCTGTCAAATGAATAAATAAAATCTTTAAAAAAAAAAAAAAAGCAAAAATGACAAAAAAACAAGCAGGCAAGGGTTAAATACATTTTTAATTCTTTGAATGTTTGGGTTTTATTGAAATAAAAGACTGAAAGATTTTATTTTATTCATTAATGCTTTGCTGTAATCTGTTTCCATTCAGCCACATCTGAAATTTGTGCATTAGATTTTTTTTTAAGTCACCTACTAGAATAAATGGAATCTTGAGGTCTACAAAATTGCATTCTACTAATGCTATGAGAGCAATTACCTATAAAAATTTAGGTTTTTAGGGGTGCCTGGGGGACTCAGTCAGTTGAGCATCCAACTCTTGATTTTGGCTCAGGTCATGATCTCAGAGTCACAGGACTGAGCCCTGCATGGAGCTCCATGCTGGGCTTTGGAGCCTGCTTGAGAGTCTCTCTCTTGCCTCCTCCCTTTACCCCTCACCCCACACTCACACTTTCTCTCTCTTAAAAAAAAAAAAAAAAAGAAAAGGCAGTAGTTTAAGTTTTGATATAGTCCTATAGCTCAGGGAAGTAGAAAGCATGTTTTCTTCCTGTAAAAACTTCCATATTTCAAGATTATTATAGAGAAGGTACAATTTTTCTATAAGAAGGCATAATTTTTTATAAAAAACTTTTTAATGAGTTAAAACTGTAAATAAAATATCCAAAATTGATCTGTACTTAATCTTATTGTTATTAGGCTTAGAAAACATCACATTCAAAGCAAGAATGAAGTTTTTAGGATAAATCTTTAGTATTTATTATGTTTTATTATGTAAGTTATACAGGGAATTTATTCTTTAAATTGTACAGAAATAACAATGCATGTAGCACTAAATGAGGGCTTAGAAATCAGAGAGGGAGATGACCATGAGAAACTGTGGACCCCTGGAAACAAACTGAAGGTTTCAGAGGAGAGGGGGCTGGAGGAGGGGATGACAGGGTGATGGGTATTAGGAGGGCACGTGCTATAATGAGCACTGGATGTTATACGTAACTAATGAATCATTGAACACTACATCAAAAACTAATGTACTATGCAGTGGCTAACTGAACATAATTTGAAAAAAAAAAAAAAAAAAAGAAATCATCTCTTTGTGAGAAGAGTTGGAAATGGACCCTCATGGCATTCTCCTTTGAGTGGGAAATCTGATAAAGCTTGCAAAAGGGTGGAAGGTACATTCAGTAAGGCTTCCAGAGCTACTGGAGTTTTAGTTTAATGGACAGTGGCTTCAGAAAATACTGTAGATAATTATAGACTGCCTGAGTTTGAAATCTAGCTCTGACAGTTACTGACTATAACACCTTGGATGAGTCAGTCTCTCTGTTCCTCAATTTCATTATCTGTGCAATGGAGATGATAATAGTACTTCTTAGGATTGTTGTAAAAATTTAATTAATGATGATTAGATTTAAAAATCAATAAATGTTAGCTCTCATTATTTCAAAGCAAGGAAGAAGTGTTAACATTTTAAAAAATGTTGCAGACACTCATCTATAAATTTGTATTTTTAGTTATTAAAAAGTAATATGTACACTTTAAATTGTTTCTTGATATATGGTGTTATTTACAGAGTTATTGGTTCTTATTAAAATATGTAGTTTTCCTAAGGAAACACTAAATCTGTTCCCTATGACTTCTATGTTAAGTATATTTAAATAGAATCTAATTTATTTTTTAAAATGTGTATTCTTGTTAATTCATTGTTATTATTAAAGACAATTATTACACCACTACCCTCAGTTGACTAAAATTACCTGGATTATGAGATATTAAGAGAGTTGTGTGTTGTAGCCTCAAAAGAGATGGACAAATTCTTGCAGGGTAGGGAAATCACAATTACAATTTTTAAATCATTAATAGTTGTAAGGCATACTAAAGAGAAAACCTGGATGCCTCACTCAATCACTGTCAAATGCTATACTCAGTTACTGGGAAGACTAACAAATAAAATCATCACATATTTATTAAATGCTTTCAGGCTTTCTGGGAAATATAATTTAGTTGAGGGAATAAAACAACCATGCCAAATCTTAATAATAAAAGATAGAAATAAGGGACCATAAGTAAGTACCTGATTAATTACCTAAGAATTTGCAATATTTAGTGCTGGAAATCAGAAGAGAAAGAAAGCTTTTAGTGTCAGATTGATGGAAATGTCCTTCAAGGAGGAAGCAATATTTGAGCCAAGTTTTGGTTGATGAAGAGATGAGAGATAAACAGCAAAAGGCAGCTGAGGTCAAATAGTAAAAGATCATGAATCTTGCCAAAAGACATTGGGACCTGATTGTGTAGCTGTAAACCAGAGGCAGACTTGCATCTGATCCTGCAGATTTGAGAGGTGGAATAGATCCATGTTCATGAAGACATTTGAGAAGTCTGTGATTGTATTTCTGGACCTGTTTATAAAAGGTTTCAAAGCTAAAATGTTAACAGCCTATTTCGTGTTATTTTTACTAAGTTACGTTAGTGTGTGTGTTGAAGGAAATGACTCAAGACTTTTTCTTTAAAAAAATTTTAGCTTTGCTTTTAGAGCAAATGATGTTAGAAGAGCTTTCCCCCCTGATAAGTTAGGGCCAAAAAAATTTTTAATTCTGAGCATTGAGGGCACGTTTGTAGTTAAATATATAGTTTTAGGTTTAATTCCCATTACAGAATATAATCTAGTTTTCTCTTTTTTGCCACAGTATTTTGTTGATTACTTACATAGTTTACTTAGGAGAGTAGCACAACTTACAAAATGTATTATCCATGAACATAATTTTAAGTTATCTACATTGATTTATTGCTAAAGTCTTATTTAAAGTTATTTCTTATCCTGAGTATCTCATTTAAGATTAGAAATATTACCTTAAAATAAAACTCAAGGATTTTTATACATGCTAATAATGAAGGTCATAGTAATAGTGTTCATAAATTCTTAAGGGACTATGGACCTTTTGCATTATAATCACCAGAGATGTCTGTAAAAATAGACAATCCATGGCCTTAGCCTAGTTTCTCTGGAGATTCTGAATCAGAATCTCCAGCATAACACCTAGTAGGAATCTACATTTTATTATTATTTCATTTTATTTATTTTTTTCAGCGTAACAGTATTCATTCTTTTTGCACAACACCCAGTGCTCCATGCAAAACGTGCCCTCCCCATCACCCACCACCTGTTCCCCCAACCTCCCACCCCTGACCCTTCAAAACCCTCAGGTTGTTTTTCAGAGTCCATAGTCTCTTATGGTTCGCCTCCCCTCCCCAATGTCCATAGCCCGCTCCCCCTCTCCCAATCCCACCTCCCCCCAGCAACCCCCAGTTTGTTTTGTGAGATTAAGAGTCATTTATGGTTTGTCTCCCTCCCAATCCCATCTTGTTTCATTTATTCTTCTCCTATCCCCCTAACCCCCCATGTTGCTTCTCCATGTCCTCATATCAGGGAGATCATATGATAGTTGTCTTTCTCCGATTGACTTATTTCACTAAGCATGATACGCTCTAGTTCCATCCACGTCGTCGCAAATGGCAAGATTTCATTTCTTTTGATGGCTGCATAGTATTCCATTGTGTATATATACCACATCTTCTTTATCCATTCATCTGTTGATGGACATCTAGGTTCTTTCCATAGTCTGGCTATTGTAAACAGCATGGAGGTTCCTCAAAATGTTGAAAATAGAACTACCCTATGACCCAGCAATTGCACTACTGGGTATTTACCCTAAAGATACAAACATAGTGATCCAAAGGGGCACGTGTACCCGAATGTTTATAGCAGGAATCTACATTTTAAAGTAGTACCTTTGGTCCTTAAGTGCATTGTACTTTGAAATTCCCTGCAACCACCATTTATGTCACACTTATTAGTAGTCAGATTAGCAGGTATTCAGTAGTTTTCATAGGTTTTTATAGTAGTTTTTGTAGGTTTCATAGATATCTGTAGACCATATTTTTTGAAGTTAGTCTTATTGATCTGTAGAAATTAAATCAGATACTTGCAAGGAGATTGTTTCTTCACCTGAAGAACAGATATCCTTCTTTCCTTCACCCTGACCCCACATCATGCCATTTAAATCAGAGTATCTAAAAAATTTACTGAGTCTCAAAATAGTTAAAAGTGTCCCAAGTGTTTTTAATATGCAGCTGCGACTGAGAAACTACACTAATGAGAGATCTACATTAATGTCCAAAAGGAATAATCATGTTGCTTAATCCAAAACTTATTGATGTTTGGCTTGGGAATCCATAGTACTCAAACCCACGTACTAAAGTTATGGCACACTAGCCTCTGAATCCTATTTCCCTAACTGCTTGTCTTAGGCTTCTTGAAAAAATCAAGAAGAGTCAGAATCAAAAATCTTTTAGCAAAGAACATTTTCTTTTCTTTTTTTTTTTAAGATTTTATTTATTTATTTGACAGAGAGAGATCACAAGTAGGCAGAGAGGCAGGCAGAGAGAGAGGAGGAAGCAGGCTCCCCGCGGAGCAGAGAGCCAGATGCGGGGCTCGATCCCAGGACCCTGAGATCACGACCTGAGCCGAAGGCAGCGGCCCAATCCACTGAGCCACCCAGGCGCCCCTAGCAAAGAACATTTTCAGTGGATGATCCTAATTCTCTATTAGTGGCAATTTCTCTTAAAAGACTCTGCAAAATTTCCCTAGGTTGGTGTAAAGTACTGATTGGGTGATTAAAGTGACATTGACCTTTTTTATGAGGATAATAACTAGTTGATCTCTATGATATTGGCATTTATAAGCAATTTAGATGTAATGAAGAATATATTTTTGTAATAAGGAAAATATTTTCTAGGATAGGGCTATGTTCATGTAGGACATCAGAATCAATGTATTTAAAATTATATATTTTTTTACAATGTTTTATTTATTTATTTAGAGTGAGCACAGAGAGGTTTGGGGGGAGATGCAGAGGAAGAGAGAGAGACAGACATGGAGCCCAAGTCGGGGCTCGATCCCCCAACCCTGAGATCATGACCAGAGCTGAAATCAAGAGTAGGTAGGCCAGTCAAGTCACCCGGGCATACCTAAAATTATATTTCTTAAGAATGCTTGTAGAAACAAAGTAACCATGTAAAATTAGTACTGTAGAAAGTATAAAATTTTATGACCTGAATCAAAATATGTGTTCCATAGAAAATTCTGGTTCTTCTAAGTGGAAAAATCTCGTTATTACTACTATTTTATTTATATAAAATATGTCTTATGAGATACACCTCCCCTTGTCCAAACTTACTAAACTCATAAAGAATAATTTTGAATAATCTACTTTTATATTTAAAATAAATGAAATAATATTTATTTCCTCAAATTTGTAATATTTTCTTTTTTCTTTTTTAGATGTTTTTTGAGGAAATCAGTTTCTACATGTGGGAAGTAGATATTGAAGATTATATGGTTTACAGACAAGATCTTTAAAATATAGATACTCAAGGTAAGTAATAAATATAACCATATAAATAATCTCATTTAAATGACTAGGATTTCCAGACTGTACTTTGACTTGGCAAACTGGCTTTATTACTGGCCCTACCTAAGAAACCTCAAAACCACATTCTTTCATATTCAGACACAAATGTTTGCCCTAACACTATTTTGACAAGAAGTCTCGTATTTCATTTATAACAGGCAATTGATAAAATTGATATATTATTATGGAAGTGTAAACCAAATAAGAAGAATAGAGAAGAAATGAAGTAGCTTCCATTAAACTGTGAGCAGAACTCAGTAATGTTTAACTTGAAAGAATACTTAAAAACTTCTATCCACTGCACTTTCTTCTTAATGTAGTATATTCATTAATCAGATCCTTAACTACATTAGAAACTTGTTCTTTAACCACTCCAAAAACCCTGTCATAGTTTCGTATATTCATGGTATTACCTGCGAATACCAAATCTCTTTTTACTATTCCTCGAGTCCCCAGAGATTTGTCTTGACCCATCGTATCCTTTCATTTAGCATGTTCTGCTCATACCTCCCATGAGTGCTTATATGATTACATTACTAAGTAAAATTTTTAATATATTTTGGTAAAATTTTGAGTGAGACATGAGGAGTACTACATGCAAAGAAAAAGTATTTTAAATAACGTTGTGTGTTAGGCAGATACAGTATAACTTTGGAGAGTATGTGACCAGTAAATGAGGCACTTTTGTTCAGCTCTATAATCCTCTCTAGGGAGAAATAAGAGATTGTTAAATCTGATTTTACAATTTTTTGTGAGAAACAAATATGGATTTTGAAGAGTCCTAATTTTTTAATATCAGCACAGAATTTTGCCTGTGAAAAAACCTACTTTTGCCAACTGTGTGAACCAAATAAAACAGTTTACAGCCTCTGGTGCGGAAATTTTTTCCTTTTGTTCTGTTTTTCTTTATTCGCTTAGAGTGCAAGTACTTTAGAGTCTATTTTTTTCTCCTTAATTTGTGGGTAGCAGCTTATTGATTTTGCTGGGGTTTTTTTGTGATGAATATTGTCAGAAATGACTTATCTTGAAAATATAAATGACATTGCTTATTTCTAATTCATTTCTATATTACATGTGGTGAGTTGGTTACTTGGAACAGCTATTCAATTGTTTTCTGAATTATAATAATTAGACAATTATTTTCGTAGTTCCTTCATCTTCACAAGCTAAAACCAGATCCCTCCAATTAAAAAAAATAGCCATAAGGAACCTTTTTTTTTTTAAAGGACCTTTGCATAGAGAATAAAGCTAAACGTGCTCCTTAGTTCATTGCACGCTGTCATCGTTGGTCCATGCAACGTACTGATATTATTTATTTATACATTTTATTTTTGTTTCTAGTCCCATGCTCCTGACCTTGACCCATAGGGAACCATTCTAATATGATAGTCATTATAATAACTACTGAAATGCTCTCTTTGGTTTATTCTATGTATTTTCATAATGTATTATTTTATATACGTTTTTAAATATTTTAAACAGAAAGTTTCAAATAAATAAAAGAGGATATATTATGAACCTTCATGGGTGTCTTGGTTGGCCTTGTGTTAATTATCTTTCCACCCTGCCCCCTCCTCTTTTTTATGTATATAAAATTTTATTATGTATATATGATATTGTGCTGTGTATCTTGTTTTGTTCCTTACTATTTAATTTTACTTAACCTTATAATATGCTTATCATTTACTTATGTTGTCATGTGTACATTGCTTCTAACTGCTGCATAATATTCCATAGTTTGTAGCTATCACGTTTTAACAACCCATATTTCCCAGTGATTGCCACCCGGATTTTCTGTTGCAACAAACACTGCTGTGATGAGCATCCTCATACTTATTTAATCATGGAATTTTGCAAGGACTTCTTTGGGATATATATCAAGAAGCACAATTGCTGGTAGTAGGATACATGATTACGCTTAATTTGACCAAGTTCTGCCAGTTGCTTGATCAAATACTTTGGTCCACACCAGCAGTAACCTTCTCACTCCCATCAACCCTTGACATTATTGAGCTTGCTAATATTTTCCATCCATGTGCAAATTTTTATAGTTTATTGTTTTAATTTTAATTCCTCTTATCAGTAATACGTTTGAATATCTTTTCATATTTTGATTGATCTTTTGACTTCCCTTTTCTGAAATTGCTGTTCATATCCTTATTTTTCATATGGGTTCTTGTCTTTTGATAAATGCTCTTTAAGAGTTTGTTGTCTATTCTAAATATTCATTTCCTATTAGTTTTAGATAATAAAAAAAATTTGCTTCCATTATTTCAACTTTTTAATTCTGTGCATGATGCTCTTTGAGTAGACATCAATATTTTAAGTATTAATTAAAAATTTTCTTGATGTCTATTGTTTGTGTAGAGAAATAATACTGATTTTTTGAAACTTGATCTTAGTTTTAACAACATTGCTGAACTCTCTAATGCTTAATAGATTCTTTTTTCTAGATAGGTGATCATATATCAATTCCAGATAATCAAAGTTTTTTTTCTACCTCTCCGATCCTCATACTTTTACTTTTCTTTTTTCTGTACCTTTAATCAATTCCTCTGGAAGTATTTTAAACAAGTACTAGGGGCAATGGGCATCCTTATCTGATGCCTAGTCTTAAAGAGGATGCATCTAGTATCTTACTTCTCACTTGAGTATAATGCTTGCTGAAGGTTTTTAATATACAACCTTTACTAAGTGAAGGAAGTTCTTTTATTTCTAGCTTGGTATGCATAAATAGCTGTTGAACCCTGTAAAATGGCTTTTATGCATCTTTGAGATAATCACATGACATTTATCCTGTGGTATATTAATGCTGTGAATTATATGAATAGAATTTCTAATATGAAATTATCCTTGCATTTCTAGTTTGTATCCTACTTGATCATGGTGTATTATTCTTAACACATTATTTTTTGGTTAGCAAATATTTTATTTAGAATTTTAGAATCTTCATTTTGAAGTGAAATGTGCTGTAGTTGTTTTCTCTTCATTTTCCTTGTCTCATTTTGGAATTAAGATTACATTAGCCTGGGCGCCTGGGTGGCTCAGTGGGTTAAGCCGCTGCCTTCGGCTCAGGTCATGATCTCAGGGTCCTGGGATTGAGTCCCGCATCAGGCTCTATGCTCAGCGGGGAGCCTGCTTCCCTCTCTCTCTCTCTCTGCCTACCTCTCTGCCTACTTGAGATCTCTCTCTATCAAATAAATAAATAAAATCTTAAAAAAAAAAAAGATTACATTAGCCTAATAAAATAAGATGGGCAGCTTTTACTCTTCTATTTTCTGGAAATACTTTACAAGATATGAATTCACTATTTCTTTAATATGTGTTAAAACTCATGTAAAATTTTTCCTCCATTTCTTCCAGTATCCTCCCATAAGTACTGATGACACCTGATGGTCTCCCATTACATGACCTATACATTACATGTATAGGTTAGACCCAGTTTTCTTTGACTCAGGAAATGCCTAGACAGTCTCAGTGTACACATCTAATTGAGCCATGGAATGGTCACCCTCCCACCTTTTGAAGTGACCAGGGATTCAGTGTTTTAACCCTGACCAGTGGGCTCTCATGTTGCTTCACTTAACTTCTCAGTGCCACATACCTAAATTAATTCTGTGCTCCATTAGTTCTCTACTATTCCACAAACAGAAACTTTGGTTTACGTTGTTTAACATTGGTTAACTTATTTATATCTCCTAAAACTGTTGCCATACTTCTGGTTGCATGTGTTAAGGTTCCGTAAAAGGTAAATATTTTGACAAAAGAATAACCAAGATATAAAAGTTCAGGGAAAGTAAGTGTTGGTAAAAGATAGTCATCTGGTCTAATGTCCTTTGCAATATATACCAAATTGTGGTAAACTCTAGATGATTTTCACTTTATCTCCAGAATTTAAAACTTTATAGTAATGACATATTATTAAAAGAAAAATTAAAGGTATTCCAGCTTACAAAAAAAAAAGGAGTAGAGATTATAAGCACAAATTTTATAGACCCACTAACAAGAACCTGTCAATAAACATATAATAATTATAATTTTTGATACAGTTAAATGTTTCTACCATCTTATTTCAGCTTTTTTATACACTTTGTATTCTTCTTTTTAATCTTTTTTTACTTAAAAATAACAACTTAGTGGGGCACCTGGGTGGTTCAGTGGGTGAAAGCCTCTGACTTCAGCTCATGTCATGATCCCAGGATCCTGGGATCAAGCCTCGCATCAAGCTCTCTGCTCAGCAGGGAGCCTGCTTCTTCCTCTCTCTCTGCCTGCCTCTTTGCCTACTTGTGATCTCTGTCTGTCAAATAAATAAATAAAATCTTAAAAAAAAATAACAACTTAGCATTTATATATCTTCCCTAAAGATATTCTTATACATTCTGACATCCTGTTTTGTCTTTGACCTTCCCCAATTCCATCATGTTGCAACTATCTACCTAAATAACAAACTATTGCAGTCAATTTTTCTCTTTTTCTTTGCTGCTCCTATTTTTAAAGACAACAAATTTTACCAAGATACTCTGTCAGCATTACTCTATACACTACTGTTTAAATAAATGCAGTAATTTTTCTTTTTCCTTTTAAAAAAATTATTTTAATTCTAGTACAGTTAACATAGAGTATTAAATTAGTTTCAGGTGTTCAAAATGGTAATTCAACAATTCTATACATTTTCAGTGCTCATCACTTATATACTCTTAATCTTAATATACTCTTAAAATTAAAAAAGAGTATACTCTTAATCCCCTTCACCTACTTTACCCATTCCCCTATCCTCCTCCCCTCTGGTAACCATCAGTTTCTTCCCTATAGTTAAGTCTGTTTTTCAGTTTGTCTCTTTCTTTTCTTTGTTTTGTTTCTTAAATTACACATGTGAGTGAAATTCTGTGGTACTTGTCTTTCTCTGACTGATTTATTTCACCTGGCATTATGCCCATAGATCCATCTATGTCTTTGCAAATGGCAAGATCTCATTCTTTTTATAGCTGAGTAATATTCTGTTGTGTATATATACCATATCTTCTTTATCCATTCATCTATAGATGGACACTTGGGCTGCTTCCATATCTTGGCTGTTGTAAATAATGCTATAATAAACAGAGGGGAGCACATATCTTTTCAAAATAGTGTTTTTGTATTCTTTGGATAAACAACCAGTAGTGGAATTACTGGATCATGGTAATTCTATCTTCAACTTTTTGAGGATCCTCCATATTGTTGTCCACAGTGACTGTACCAGTTTGCATTCCCATCAAGAGTACAAGATGAGTGGTGCCTGGGTGGCTCAGTGGGTTAAAGCTTCTGTCTTCAGCTCAGGTTGTGATCCCAGGGACCTGGGATCGAGCCCCACATCGGGCTCTGCTTGGCAGGGAGCCTGCTTCCCTCTCTCTCTCTACCTGCCTCACTGCCTACTTGTGATCTCTGTCTGTCAAATAAATAAAAAAAATCTTTAAAAAAAAAAAAAAAAGAGTATAAGACGATTCCTTTTTCTCCACATCCTTGTCAACACTTGCTGTTTCTTGTGTTTTTTATTTTAGCCATTCTGGGAAGTATGAGGTGATATCTCATGTAGGTTTGATTTGCACTTCCCTGATGATTGAGGACATTGAACATCTTTTCATGTGGATTTTGGCCATCTGTATGTCTTCTTTGGGAAAGGTCTGTTCATTTCTTCTGCCCATTTTTATTTGGATTATTTGATTTTTATTTATTTAATTTTTTTTTGGTATTTGATTGTATCAATTCTTTATATATTTTGTGTTCCAACTCTTCATTAGGTATGTCACTTACAGATATCTTCTCCTGTTCAGTAGGTTACCTTTTAGTTTTATTGACTATTTCCTTCATTGAGCAGAAGCTTTTTATTTTGATGTAATCCCAATAGTTTATTTTTGCTTTTTGTTTCCCTTGCCTCTAGTGATATGTCTAGCAGGAAGTTGCTATGGCCAAGGCCAAATAGGTTGCTGCCTGTGTTCTCCCCTAGGATTTTTATGGTTTCAGGTCTCACATTTAGGCATTTAGCTGATTTCAAATTTAATTTTGTATATAGTATAAGAAAGTGATCCAATTTCAGTTTTTTGCATGTTCCTCTCCTATATTCCTAGCAACATTTGTTGAAGAGACTGTCTTTTTCCCATTGCATATCCTTGCCTCCTTTGTCAAAAATTAATTGACCATAGAATTGTGCTTTTATTTCTGAGCTCTCTGTTTTTTTTTTCTTCATTGATCTATGTGTCTCTTTTTGTGCCAGAACCATGCTGTTTTGATTACTACAGCTTTATTGTGTATCTTAAAATCTGGGATTGTGATTCTTCCAATTTTTTTTTTTTTTTCAAGATTGCTCTGGCTATCTGGAGTCTTTTGTAGTTCCATAGAAATTTTAGGATTGTTTGTTCTAGTTCTGCAAAAAATGCCTTTGATATTTTCATAGAGATTTCATAAAATTTGTGGATTATATTGGATAGTATGGACCTTTTAATAATATTTGTTCTTCTAATTCATGAGCATAGAATATCTTTCCCTTTGTGTTGATTTCATTTTCTGTATTTTAGAGTTTCATCAGTGTTTTAGAGTTCTCAGAGTATCAGAAGGTCTTTTACCTTCTTGGTAAATATCCTAAGTATTTTACTATTTTTGGTGCAGTTATAAATGGGACTCTTTTCTTAATTTCTCTTTCTGGTACTTCATTATTAGTGTATAGAAATGCAACGGATTTCAGAGGATGGCAGAAAGGTAGAAAATCCTTAAGCCAACAGGAAATCACAATAATTTATAGTCAGGTAAGTGATACCTCAGATCTGACCCTCACCATTTCCCCTCACTCCCCCATCCCACTGGAAGAAGCAGCATCCATAGATGATGATTCTAAATCACCAGCTCTATGATTTGGTAGGAAAGGGTAGGGATATGACTGCCTACGGTTAGTTAGTCCCCCCACTCCATGTTTTTCTCAGCTCTTTATTTTTTTTAATTTAAATTAGATGTAGAGTTCAGTAATTCATAAGTTGCATTTACACCCAGTGCTCATTTGCTCAGTAGATCATGGGCCCTCAACACCCATCACCCATTACCTACCTCATCCTCCTACCCACCTCCCCTCCAGCAATTCTGTTTGTTTCCTGTAGTTCAGAGTCTCTTGTGGTTTGTCTCCCTCTCAGGGAGTTTTCAGTTTTCCCTCCCTTGTCCTATGATCTTCTGTGCTGTTTCTTATATTCCACATATGAGTGAAACCATATGATAATTGTCTTTCTCTGATTGACTTATTTCGCTCACCATAATACGCTCCAGTTCCATCCACGTTGATGTAAATGGTTAGTATTCACCCTTTCTGATGGCTGTTTCTCAGCTCTTTTTAGGTACTCTGTTTACTCCTGAGGGCATTTGTATAGTAGTGTGAGTCCCTGAAGATATGGGGGCAGTCAATTTTTGTTTCAAGGCAATGACACAAAAGAATCAAAAGCAGGACTCTAATGATTCACTTCCAATTTTGTCCTCCCATAGTGGATAGGCTGCCTCTTGCCCTAGAGCCCTGGATTCCAAGGCCCAAGGACATTTACCAGTTCACAACAGTCTTCTATACCACCCTGCGCTCCCTAGGAGTTTTTAAGTTTTCTTATTCTTGGATTTTTCTGTCTATAATTTCTATCGGAGTTGATACTTAGAGATCCAGCAGTTGTTCTAGTCCAACATCTTGGTGTTATCTTCCTGGAAGAAACTCTAACAAAAGAAATAACTCTGGAGGAAACTCTAACAAAATCTTTACATGTGTGTACTGATTTACTCAGGGATCACATTTCTAAAAATTACTCCTAAGTGTATTATCAAGAATTATTTGGGGGGCACCTGGGTGGCTCAGTGGGTTAAGCCTCTGCCTTCAGCTCGGGTCATGATCTCAGGGTCCTGGGATCGAGCCCCACATCGGGCTCTCTGCACAGCGGGGAGCCTGCTTCCTCCTCTCTCTCTCTCTGCCTCTCTGCTTACTCGTGATCTCTCTCTGTCAAATAAATAAAAACCTTTGGAAAAAAAAAAAAAAAAAAAGAATTATTTGGTGTGCCTGGATCACTCATTTGGTTAAGCATATGACTCTTGGTTTCAGCTCAGATCATGGTATCAGGGTCCTGGGATAGAATCCCATATATATAATATATATGTATATTTGTGTGTGTGTACACATACATACACATAAATATATGTATATTTATATGTATATAAATATATATATTTTTTAATAAAGCAGGAGCAAGCGTCTGGGATGTGGGAGGTTGGATGTGCCAAGCATTTAGTTTGCATTTTTCTTCTCTATTTGTTCACTTGATTTTTTTTCCTTAAAGTTTGAAATCGAAGGAAAGAAGTAAAAAAATATTAATTTATATAAATTTCATTGCCTTATTAAAATAAGGAAACTAATTCATTTGAATAATCAGATATTTTTCTTCAGAGGTTTAAAGAACATAGGACATCACAATGACTTACACTATTTATTTAGAAGGTTTCTTTGACCTTTGTGGACTTGCATAGATAGCCCTTATTTGTGAATATTTCGCATTAATTATATATCTCTATTAAAATGCTTTTTAGGGGTGCCTGGGTGGCTCAGTGGGTTAAGGCCTCTGCCTTCAGCTCAGGTTGTGATCCCAAGGTCCTGGGATCGAGCCCCACATCGGGCTCTCTGCTCAGTGGGGAGCCTGCTTCCCTCTCTCTCTGCCTGCCTCTCTGCCTACCTGTGATCTCTGTCAAATAAATAAATAAAATCTTTTAAAAAATGCTTTTTAAACTATTTTACTTCCTGTCTCCAACTCTCACATTCTTGTGAAGAAGGTGTTGTGTTTACTTGATTATGGAGCCTCATACATATGGTACATATGTACTCAAGCTCACTGAGAAAGACATGGATTGATGCTGGCCTCTCCCCATATTTAATGCCAGATACAGTAGCCATCCAGGGGGAAAACAGACCAAGAATTGACAGGGATTATGAAATTAGCAAAGACTTTAAAACAGCTGATTAATTACATACTGAAGATTGAAATATTAAAATAATGAAAACAGTCATGGAAAATGTTTTGTAGCTCTAGAAATTCCCACAGATGAAATGAAATACCTGATGGATGCATTAAGCAATGCATTAGACACTGCCGATAAAAATGTAAGTGAACTTTTTTTATTTTATTTTATCAGTGTTCCAAAATTCATTGTTTATGCATTACACCCAGTGCTCCATGCAATATATGCCCCCTTAATACCCACCACCAGGCTCACTTAACCCCTCCCTCCCCTCCAAAACCCTCAGTTTGTTTCTCAGAGTCCACAGTCTCTCATGGTTCATCTGCCCCTCCGATTTCCCCCAATTCACTTTTCCTTTCATTCTCCTAATGTCCTCCACGTTGTTCCTCATGCTCCACAAGTAAGTGAAACCATAAGATAATTGACTCTCTCTGCTTGACTTATTTCACTCAGCATAATCTCCTCCAGTCCCATCCATGTTGATACAAGAGTTGGGTATTCATTCTTTCTAATGGAGCCATAATATTCCATTGTATGTATAGGCCATATCTTCTTTATCCATTTGTCTGTTGAAGGACACTTTGGCTCTTTCCACAGTTTGGCGATTGTGGCCGTTGCTGCTAAAATTTTCCAAACAGAAGCAGAGAGTAAGACAACTTAAATAAATAAATAAATAAATAAATAAATAAATAAATAAAATGGTATCAGTGTCCTAATACTATGTGGTCTTTAAAAAAAAAAAAATGTGTAATTGGAGTTCCAGGAGAAAAAAGTATTTGAGAAATAATGACCAGACTTTTTCCACATTTCATAAAAAATATAAACTCACAAAACCAAGAAGTTCAACTAATTTCGAACAGGAAAGAATAACACACCAAGACATCATTTCTGAAAGCTAGTAATAAAAAGAAAAATTGGGCGCCTGGGTGGCTCAGTTGTTAAGCGTCTGCCTTCGGCTCAGGTCATGATCCCAGGACTTTGGGATTGAGTCCCACATCGGGCTCCCTGCTCATCCGGAAGCCTGCTTCTCCCTCTCCCACTCCCCTTGTTTGTGTTCCCTCTCTCACTCTCTATCTCTCTCTCTCTCTGTTAAATAAATAAATAAAATCTTTAAAAAAAAAAAAAACATAAAGGCCCAGAAAAAAGACACATTGCATACAAAGCGCAAGAGGCAAAAAATTTACTGACTTCTCTATGGAAACAATGAGAATCAGAAAACACTGGAATGAAATGCGCACTGAAAGAAAACTATGAACTTAAAATTATATATCCAGTAAAAAATCCAAAATAATGGCATTTTCAGATAAAACAGCTAAGTAATTGAGGGAATTTATTGCTAGCAGGCATTTGTTACAAGAAGTATTAAGTGAAGTCTTAAGGCAGAAGAAAAATCGTATTAGATGCAGCACAATTCACACAAATGAAGAAAAGCCTCAGAAATAGTAAACAAATAGGTAAAAATAAAAGACTTTTTTCCCATTAAAATTTTGTGAAAGATAACTCAAAGTCAAAAATAGAAATACCATATGATCAAATAATTCTACCATGGGTATTTACCCAAAAGTCAATGGAAACATTAATTTGGAAAAAATATGTTCACCCCTGTATTAATTGCAGCATTAGTTACAATAGCCAAGATACAGAAGCAACCTAAATGTGCATCTATAAATGAATGGATGAAAAAGATGCAGCATATATATATTGCAATATTACTCAGTCATAAAAAGAATGAGATCTTGCCATTTGCAGCAACATGGATGGACCTAGAGAGTATAATGCTGAGTGAAATGAGTCAGACAGAGAAAGCCAAATAAAATATTTCACTCATGTGCAATTTAAGAAACAAATGAACAAACAAAAAAAAAGAGACAAATAAAAAAACAAGATTCTTAAATACAGAGAACAAACCAGTGGTTGATAGAGGGGAGGTGGATGGAGGGATTGAGACAGATAAAGAAAATTAAGAATACATTTCTTGTGTTGAGCACTGAGTAATGTATAGAACTGTTGAATCATTATATTATATATCTGAAATGACTATAACAGTTATACTGAAATAAAATATATTTTAATTAAAAAATAATTGTTTAAATCAAAAAAGTAAAAAAATATGAAATATTGTGAGTTTTTTTATGTATGTAGTAGTAAAATGTATGATGATAGGGCAAAAAATCAGAGGGAGAATTAGAGATTAAATGTCACAAGATTTTTATGTTATTTAGGAAGTGATATATTATTTAAATCTATGCTATGATAAGTTAAATTTGCTTATCTAAGCCCCAGAATAACTACTAAAGTTGTACAGAGAGATGGCTAATAAGTTAGTAGAGGAGTATAGTGGGATACTAAAAAATTGAATTTGTTCAAAATAAGGCAGGAACAGAGGATGAAAGAAGAGATAGTTCAGATAGAAAATAGCAAGAAGATTTGTATCTAACTATATAAAAATTACATTAAATGTAAATTGTCTAAACACGCCAGTGAATTGTTATATTTTATTAGACTAATAAAAATCTAGTAAAACAATTCTGTACCACAATGGTTGGCAAACATTTCATCAAAGTGTAGATAGTAAATATTTTAGTTTTAAGGACTATACAATTTCAGTTACAATTACCCAATTCTGCTGTTATAGCCTCCCAAAATACCCATAGACAAAATGTAAACAAATGGTTGTATCTGCATTTCAATAAAACTTTATTTACCAAAAAAAGTAGCTCTCCCATGGGCCATAATTTGCCAACCCTTAGCATACTGGATGGAGGAAGTACATTTTAAAGACACAGGTAGATGTTAAAAGTAAAATGAACCATGCTAACGAAAATCATCAAGTTGAGGTGGCTAAATTAATATCAGACAAAATAGACATCTAGAGAAGAAGAAAGACATCTTTTTCATAAATAAAGGGGAAATTTTATACTGCTAAAAGACATCCAAGACATCAAAAGGACATACCATCATGTGTAGATATCTAACAATAGAGCTTAAAAATACATGAAGCAAAAACTGATAAGTGTTGAAAGGAGAAATAGACAAATCCACAGTTATGGTTGGGTGTTTCAACTATGCTCTTTCAACAGTTCTTAGAACAAGTAGACAAACCAGGAAGTGAATAGAGACCTTGAACAACAGTAAAAACCAACCGGACCTAATTGACATTTGTAGAATGTATACTCAGTAACACCAGACTATGAATTCTTTGGCGCTCTGCATGGAACATTCATTGATAGATTATATGCTGGACCACAAACAAGTCTCAGTAAATTTTAGAAGATCTAAAATCATCCAGAATATGTTCTCCGTGGGGGAAGAAAAAACAGGATTAAGTTGCAGACCAATAACAAAAAAGTATGAAAAATTCCCAAATATTTGGAAATTAAGCATCATACTTCTAAATAACCTATGAATCAATAAGAAATCATAAGGAAAGCTAGGAAATACTTTGAACTTAATGATAATAAAAACACATAGAAAATTCATAGAATATAGTTAAGTGCTTAAAGAGAAATTTATAATTTTAAGGAAAAGCATAGTAAATTAAACCCAAAGTAACTAGAAACAAGGAAATAATATGAAATCAGAAATTAATAAATTAAGGAATACCAAAAATAGATAGTGAAAGCAAAAGATGTTTCTTTGGAAATATCAATAAAACTGATAAACTTGATAGACTGATCTAGAAATAAGAGAAAGAGGAAAAGCCATTAAAATAGATGGTGGGGAATCTTGATGAAAACCCTCAACTTGAGTCACATTGCAGTCTGGTTTGGCTGCTATCCCTAATGGCACAGGCTTCATTCTGGGATATCTCTAACCTTGTTTATGAGATTCCCTTTTTCTCTTTCCTGTTTAAAACTCTTGTTCCTTAAACCTTCTTTTTTTTCTCTTGTTTTCTCATTTCTGTGGAATGAATGTTCCAGAGGTTTCTTGAGAAAGAATGTATAGGAGATAATTTTAAGTCTAAGGTTTTTCTGTGTTTTGTTTTTTTTTGTTTGTTTGCTTTTTGTTGTTTTTGGTTTTTTTGCTCCTGTATTACTTTAAAAAAAAGTTGAAGTATTGGGGCACCTGGGTGGCTCAGTGGGTTAAAGCCTCTGCCTTTGGCTCAGATCATGATCCCAGGGTCCTGGGATCGAGTCCCACATCGGGCTCTCTGCTCAGCGGGGAGCCTGCTTCCCCCTCTCTCTCTGCCTGCCTCTCTGCCTACCTGTGATCTATATCTGCCAAATAAATAAATAAAATCTTTAAAAAAAAAAAGTTAAAGTATAGTTAACATGTGTCATTAGTTTTAAGTATACAACATAGTGATTCAACAGTCACATACATTAAAAAGTGCTCACCACGGTAAGTGTAGTTCCTATCTGTCATCAAACAGAGTTATTACAGTATTATTGACTAAATGATCTGTGCTGTACTTTACATTCCCAACATTCTCTCTAAGTTTTAAATTTCCATAGACATCAGATTTTTCCAGTTTGGTTTCATTTATATTGCTTTAACCTGTCACATTTTGTAAGGGTCATTAACAGTAGCTGTTTAAAGATGTTTTTTCACCACCATTAAAAAATAGTTTCTATTTGGTGGCTGTAACTACACAAAGGAAGTACTTTGAAAAACTCTGGTGAAAAAGAAAATTCCAGAAGATGTTGTTATTGAAGGAATCAATTCCCTTCAGGAAATTTTCTTACTCAGAATTGTGTTTGCCAAAGTAGATACATGTCCATTTGTGTAGATACCTTATTAAGATTTTTTTTCGGAGCGCCTGGGTGACTCAGTGGGTTAAGGCTCTGCCTTCAGCTCAGGTCATGGTCTCAGGGTCCTGGAATCAAGCCCAGTGTTGGGCTCTCTCTGCTCAGCAGGGAGCCTTCTTCCCTCTCTCTCTGCCTGCCTGTCTGCCTTCTTGTGATCTCTCTCTCTCTGTCAAATAAATAAATAAAATCTTTTTTAAAAAAAGATTTTTTTCATCACTAATGTAAGACTTAGTATCTTGAAAACTTGTTGTCTCTTGTGAAATACGAGAAGGCAGACAATACATTAATCCAAGTGGCCAATGGAAAACTGAGCTGGTCGATGGGAAGACTATTTTCTGTTATTGTTTCATATTAATTTGAATGGAAATTTCTTATTCACTCACAACGATTGGGACTATTTTACTGTGTCAAATACAGGGAATTTTTCTCTAGGCCAAATAGTGTGTGTGTATATGAATATGTGTATAAGTATATATATGAAAAGATAGATAATATGTATGTAATATATACATTATATAGCTTTTTTGTTGTACATCCATCAACATTTACCAAACTTGGGAAATTAGTAGTTATTACTTAAAAAATATGTGGCAAATTGTCTTTGCCAAAAATCACAACAGACATATTTCTGATCCCACATGTTCTTCCAGAACCTTTCTACTTTCTCATTAAGAGGTGATGTTTCCCTTTTCCCTAAAATTTGGCTGCCTTGATTAGTAGATGTAGTGGAATTGACACTAGGCAACTGCAGAAGCTTAGTCATTATAGATAATACAGCTCTGCCTGACTCTCTTGGGGTATTCACCCATTGGACCCTAGCCCCCATATTGTGAGGAAGGCCAGGTAACATGAGAGTCATATCAGGCACGTGATCAAGCAAATTTCAGATGATTCCACACCCAGGCCTTCAAGCTGCCCCATCTGGCACTGAGTTGAGCAGAAAAAAAGTTGTTATTACTGAACTCTGCCTAAACTTGTAAACAATATACATTCTTTATTTTGTTTTCAGATAAGTTTGGAAAATACTTAATTGAACATCAAAGGAAATTTCTTTCTGTTGGAAAGCCTTCATGTGCTAATATGTGTGATGCTCTCCAAGAAGATCATAGAGTACTTTGTATAAAGGATCTCATATGTTATCATTGGAAAATGCTTCTCTGTAGTCATCACTTTAATGGTTATGTATTCTGTTGATAAACCATCTTGTTTCTTCATTTATCTTTGCTTGAACATTTAGGTTATTTACAACATTTTGCTGTTAACGTGTGATAGGAAAAATTTGTTTTTCCTTTTTGTTATCTGCAGAGAGTTTATTCTTTGTAGTAGAATTATTATGCCATAGCATCTGAAACTGTTAATGACTGGTTACACTAACTTCTAAAAAATTAAAAATACTTTCCATTACCAGAATCAATACAGATTACATCATTTTCTCCCAAGCCTTGATAGTTTTTAACACCATCCTTCTTTTTAACTGCAAAAAGTGTAAAGGTGTACTGCAGAGTTGTTGTAGTTTGAATTTCTTTAACTTTTACCAACATCGTAAAAGACCGAACTTAGAAGACTTTTTGTTTTGTTTAGCACTCCAGTTAGTTGCATGGGTTCTCATGGTCTCATGACAACTCAGCCTCTAAATACCTAGTTTTGTTTCTCAGTGTCTGTGTGTTGGCTTCCTCATCCATAAAATGGGCATATGAGTAATACCTGCCTCATGTTCTTTTTTATTATTATTATTATGTTATGTTAGTCACCATACAGTGCATCATTTGTTTTTTTTTTTCTTAAGATTTTTATTTATTTATTTGACAGAGATCGTCAAGTAGGCAGAGAGGCAGGCAGAGAGATAGAGGAAGGGAAGCAGGCTCTCCACTGAGCAGAGAGCCTGATGCGGGGCTCAATCCCAGAATGCTGGGATCATGACCTGAGCCAAAGGCAGAGGCTTTAACCCACTGAGCCACCTAGGTGCCCCACATCATTAGTTTTTGATGTAGTGTTCCATGATTCATCGTTTGCATGTAATACCCAGTGCTCCATGTACCTCATGTTCTTGTAAGGAGTAAATAAAATACTGCTCGTAAAGCAATTAATTTTTTTATATTATGATATGTTTTTTAAAGATTTTATTTTTATTTGTCTGACAGAAAGAGAGATCACAAGTAGGCAGAGAGGCAGGCAAAGATGGGGAAGCAGGCTCCCTGCGGAGCAGAGAGCCCGATACAGGGCTCGATCCCAGGACCTTGGGATCATGACCTGAGCCGAAAGCAAATGCTTAACCAACTGAGCCACTCAAGAGCCCCATGGTATTATTTTAAACACTCAAAGCTCAGTAAGCTTACATTTTCTCATGCAGTGAATTTATAATGATTTTATGTTTCTGTGGATTATGTGGATTGAAGATGTTAATGTCTATAAAATAATGTGTAAAATATCTCCACAGCAATACCTAGATTAGTGTTTAACTGAATAACTGCATTCTAGTCTATCCAAACTGATGTAAAAAACTGTTAGAAAAGGAAATAATGTGTCAGGCTTTTGATGGTGATTTTAATATGACTACATTTTAGCATTTCAGTATTAATTCATACCTTCAACTGTGGCATTTAAAAGAAAAACAACAAATAATAAATGCACTAATATGTTAAAGGGAAAAACATTTGTTATCAATATAGTCTGTGAATCTCTATATTTCCTATGAGTGTCAACTCTACAAAGATATCATGTATAGTATACTATCATTTAAAATATGACTAAAATGATTTGACTTTTAAACAAATATATCATCCCATGCAAATGAACATTAAGTCTTCTAAAATAATCATCTTGAGTAATAATTGTACATTTATCTCATGCTGACATTCCTTAAATATTTGAAACTGCTCTTCTAGAATTTTTTCTGAGCCTGAAATGCATTTGTTTGACTTTGTTGATAAGTGCGTTCATCTTCTTCGAACAATTGCTTAAATTTTACTTCCTCAACAAGACTTATCTGACCATTCTATTTCTTTTTTCTTTTTCTGATCTATTCTTTTAGCAACTGAAAATGGAATACAGTATTTTTAACTATAGTCACTACACTGTATATTACAGTGCCAGGACTTATTTATCTTATAATTAGAAATTTGTTCCTTTGACCCCTTTCACCCATTTTGCCCACGCCCACCCCCACCTCTGGCAACCATCAGTCTGTTGTCTCTCTCTGAGCTAATGATTTTGGGAGTCTTTTGTTGCTTTATTCCACATATATGTGAGATCATATGGTATTTGGGGTATTTGGTATTTGTCTTTCTGTATCCAACTTGTTTCATTTAGGATAATGCCCTCAATATCCATCCATGTTGTCTCAAATGGCAAGATTTTATTACTTATGTCTGAATAATAGTACTCCATTAATACGTACACCACATTCCACAATTCCTTTTTAATATTTCCTTAATATTCCATTATATATGCATATTCTTCTTTTAACCATGTTCTTTTTTGTTGAAGTATAATTAACAATGTTATATTAGTTTAGGTATACAACATATTGAGTCAACATTTGTGTACATTACTCAGCGCTCATCACAACAAATATAGTCACCATCTATCACCAAACACATTATTACCATATTATTGCCTATATTCCCTATGATGTAATTTTTATCTCTGTTCCCTATGATGTAATTTTTATCTCTATGACTTATTTTATAACTGGAAGCTTACACTTTTTTTTAAAGATTTTATTTATTTATTTGACAGAGATCACAAGTAGGCAGAGAGGCAGGCAGAAAGAGAGGAGGAAGCAGCTCTCTGCTGAGCAAAAAGCCTATGCGGGTCTTAATCCCAGGTCCTGGATTCATGACCTGAGCTGAAGGCAGAGACTTTAACCCACTGAGCCACCCAGGCACCCCTGGAAGCTTATACTTCTTAATCCCCTTTATCTATTTTACCTATCCCTCACCCATCCATCTCTGCTCTAGCAACCATTATTTTGTTCTCTATATTTAAGAATCTCTTTTTGTTTTCTTTCATTCATTCATTTCTTAGATTCCACATACAAGTGAAATATACATACATTTTCTTTCTTTATTCATCCATTGGTGGCCACTTAGTTCCATGTCTTAGCTATTGTAAATAATGCTGCAGTGAACATGGGGTGCATATATATTTTCAAATGAATGTTTTTTTATTTTCTTTAGAAAATTACCCAGAAGTGAACCTGCTGGATAATATAATAGTTCTATTTTTAATTTTTTTGAGGAACCTTCATATTGTTTCCCATAGTGGCTGCATCAGTTTACATTCCTACCAACAGTGCATGTATTTTCTCCACATGAGCACCAGCGCATGTTGCTTGTCTTTTTAGGAAGAGCCATTCTGACAGGTAGAGGTGATATCTCGTTGTGGTTTCGATTTGCATTTACTTGATGATGAGTGATGTTGAGCATCTTTTCCGGTGCCTGTTGGCCATCTGTTTGTCCTCTTTGGAAAAGCATTTATTCAGATTCTCTATCCCCTTTTAATCATATATAATATATATTATATATATTATATATTATATATATATATATTATATATTTATATATATTGCTTTGCAAGTTCTTTATGAATTTTGGATATTAAGCCCTTATCAAATATATGATTTGTAAATATTTTCTCTAAGTCAGTAGTTTGCTTTTCATTTTGATAGTTTGAGAGGGTAGAGCTTTTTAGTTTGATGTAGTCCCACTTATTTTTTCCTTTCTTGCCTTTGCTTTTGTTATCAAATCCAAAAAATTATCACTGAGACCAGTATCAAGGAGCATACCACATGTTTTTCTGTTTTTGTTTTTGTTTTTAAGAGTTCTACGGTTTCAGGTCTATAATCAAGTCTAATCCATTTTAAGTTAATCTTTGTGGATGGTGTAAGATAATGGTCCAGTTTCATTCTTTTGCATGTGGCTGTCCAGTTTTCTTAACACCATCTATTGAAAATATTGTCCTTTCCTTATCATATATTTTTGGGTCCTTCGTCATAAATTAATTGACCACATATGCATGGGTTTATTTCTGGAATCCCTGTTCTGGTCCATTGATCTATGTGTATGTTTTTGTGCCACTACCATGCTGTTGTGGTTACTACAGCTTTGTAAGGTAGTTTGAAATTTGGGAGCAGGGTGCTGCCAAACTCTGTTCTTTCTCAAGATCTCTTTGGCTATTCAGGGTCTTTTAAGTGGTTTCATATAAATTTTAGGATTGTTTTTTTCCATTTTTGTGGGATTGCATTGAATCTATAAATGGCTTATAGTAGTATGGCCATTTTTACAATATTAATTCTTCCAATCTGTGAGCACAGAATATCTATCAATTTATTTGTATCTTCTCCAATTTCTTTAACTAATGTCCTGTAGTTTTCAGTGTACAGGTCTTTCACCTCCTTGATTAAATTTATTCCTAAGTATTTTTATTCTTTTGAGGCAATTGCAAATGGGATTATTTTCTTAATTTCTTGTTCTGATAATTTGTTATTTGTGTATAGAAATGCAGTAGACTTTTGCATATTGCTCTTGTATCTTGCAACTTTACTTAATTAGTTCTAACATCTTTTGGTACATTGTACAGGGATTTTTTATATATAATATGTCATCAGCAAATAATAACAATTTTACCTTTTCCTTTTCAGTTTGGATGCCTTTCTTTTTCTTGCTCACACCAGGACTTCATTTACATACTATATTGAATAAAAGTGATGAGAGTTGGCACCCTTGTCTTGTTCCTGGTCTTAAAGGAAAGTACTCAGATTTTTACAATTGAGATATCATTAGCTTAGGCTTGTCACATATGGCCTTTATTATATTGAGGTGCATTCCCTCTACACCCAGAAAAACTTTGTTGAGAGTTCTTCTTATGAATAGATGTTGAATTTTGTCATATGTTTTTCCTGATACTGTTGAGATGATCGTATGATTTTAACTTCTATCTTGTTAATGTGGTGTATCACACTGATTGATTTATAGATGTAGAATCATTCTTGTGTTCTTGGAGTAGATCCCACTAGATCATTATATGTGATGCTCTTGACGTATTGTTGATTTGGTGTGCTATTTTGTTGAGGATTTTGCATCTATGTTCATCAGGGATATTGACCTATAATTTTCTTGTGGCATCCTTGTCTGGTTTTGGTATTAGGGTAATGCTGATCTTGTACAATGATTGGGAAACATTCCTTCCTCTATTTTTTTGAACAGTTTAAGAAGGACTGGTGGTATTAATTCATCTTTAAATGTTTGGTAGAATTCATCCAGTGAAGCCATCTGATCCTGGAATTTTGTTTGTTTGTACATTTTGATTATTGATTCAGTCTCTCTTCTAGGAATCAGTCTATTCAGATTTTCGATTTATTCATGATTCACTTTTGGTAGGTTGTATATTTCTAGGAATTTATGCATTTCTTCTACATTGCCAAATTTATTGGTATAGAATTCTTCATAGTTATGATTCTTTGCATTTCTGTGGTATCGTAATGTGTCCTCTTTCATTTCTGATTTTATTTATTCAAGTCTTCTCTTTTTTTGGTGAGTGTATCTAAAGACCATCTATCTTGTCAGACAGTTTTATCTTTTCAAAGAACCAGGTCTTAGTTTAATTTTTGGTCTCTATCTTTAGTCTCTATTCCATTTATCTCTGCTCTGATTTTTGTTATTTCCTTTTTCCACTAACTCTGGGCTTTGTTACTCTTTTTCTTTTTTTCTTTTTTTTTTTTTTTGAGGTATAAAGCGAGGCTCTTTCTTTGAAATTTTTCTTGTTTTTTTGATGCAGGCCTTTATTTCTATATCTTCCCTCTTAGAAATGTCTTTGTTACATCTCATAAGTTTTGATACATTGTATTTCCAGTTTCATTTGTCGCAGGCTATTTTTTTACTTTCTCCTTTGATTTCTTCTTTGATTCATTGTTTAGTAGTATGTTAATTTCCACATATTTGTGAATTTTCTGGTTTTCTTCTTATAAGACCATTCTACTTTAAACTGCCACCCTTGTTCATCTTACCTTTTCTTTTTTTTTTTTAGCTTAAATTTTCTAATGCATTGTGTAATGTAGTATTTATTGTGTGCCCACACTAGAAACTAAATGCACTAAGGCAAGGATTTTGCAATTTACTACACTTACTTTCTCAAAAAGGTTATAAACAAAAAAAAATCTCAGTTTTTATAAAAATGTAACATGTAAAGAAAATGTAAATCAAAGTTAAATTGTTTCCATATACACATATGATCTGGTGTCGCCACAGAAGAAATTATATGTTATACATGTACTGATGGGTTTTAAAAACACAGAACATCATAAAGGCAAAATTTAAAAACTAGAACTTCTAAAGAAGTGCTTTTGGTCTAAATAGTTTGTCTTCATATGCCTTTTATTAACTAATATGGGCAATTCTTCAAAAGTGCTTTAAAACATTTTTTAAGATTAAGCATTGGAAACATCATTTATTTATTCATTTATTCATTTTTTTTTAAAGATTTATTTATTTGACAGATAGAGATTACAAGTAGGCAAGTAGGCAGAAAGGCAGGCAGAGAGAGAGAGAGGAGGAAGCAGGCTCCCAGCCAAGCAGAGAGCCCGATGCGGAGCTCGATCCCAGGACCCTGGGATCATGACCTGAGCCGAAGGCAGAGGCTTTAACCCGCTGAGCCACCCAGGCGCCCCTCATTTATTCATTTAAAAAAATATTGGTGCACCAATTATTTACTGGGGATTATTATAGAAGCTCATATATATAATGAAGGAGCCAAAGTCCCTGCCTCATGGAGCTCACTACCTATTTTTAGAGATAGACAATAAGCCGCTTAATAGTTAAAGAGTGTAATTTCAGAAAGTGACATGTTTTAGAAAGAAAAATAAAATATAAGCAGTTAGTGGATGATGAAGAGCTGGGAGTGTTATTTTAATTTAGATATGGTGGTCAGGAAAGACTCTAGGAAAATGATATTGAAGCAGAAACCACCCAGATGATAGAAGTGAAAGCCATGAATTGGGGAAGAGTGGCCAGAGTAACAGAATGGAACAGCACATAGAAAGGCTGGTTGGTCAGCAAGAACTAATATGTCTGAGGAATAGCAAGAAATCTCATGTGCTGGTATGGAGAAAGTGAGAGAAAGAGTGGTTTGAAAGGAGACTGAAAAGATTGAAGGGGCCAAACATGTAAGGACCTTAGAGTTCATGTTAAGGAATACTATATTAAGGTTTTATTTCAATAATGACAAGAAGCCATTTATGGGCTTTAAGTATGGTATTGATGGGATTTGTAGAATTTAAGGCATTTTTGCAAAACATTGAGTGATAACTTTAGGGTTTTATTTAAAAAGCAACTTTTTTTTTTTAAGATTTTATTTTTTATTTATTTGACAGAGAGAGAGATTACAAGTAGGCAGAGAGGCAGGCTAAAAAGCAACTCTTAAAAGCCATAAAATAATAGGCTGTTTTTTTTTAAACTATGAAAATTTCTAAGTAATTAGAAAAAATCCAAAAATTAAATTAAAAGTTACTTGAAAACCTACAAATTAGTATTTGGTAGCTATAATAAGGAAGATGCTAATTTTCTTAATACGGGAAGAGTGCAACAATTCAATATAAAAAAGAAAACTCATTTGTATAAAAGACATGAACATAAAATTTATCAAAGAATTGCAAATGGTTAATACACAAATGAAAATATTCAATTTACCATTTTCTAGTGATTAATTGCTGCCTGTTAATGTGTTTTTGTATTCTTTTCATCTTCTTAGAGTATTATTTTAATAGTACTGTAGTAGTTCCTTTTTATTGCATATGGCTGATTATAATAATTTTAGCTGGCTAGGCATTTTTAAGAGGAATGTATTTGTTGGTAAGAGAGTCCAGAGTACTGTTTCATGTTTGCTAATCTTCACAAGGGAGTAGGCTTGTCTGTGTATTCTTTGTGTAGCTTCTACCCTCTCTGGTTCTTTAAACCTGAGGATTCTGTTGACAGCCAGCTCACCTCTGTTCCCATACCTGTGATTGCAAACAAGACAACTTATGTATGTTTTTTTACCTTCAGGTCATTTTTGCTCTCATTTTCTGGGAGTCCTTTACAGTATAGTCCTTACACTACAAGGGTCATTTACCACTACATTTCTCCAAGACTGTTTGTCCTCACCTACTCTTATGTGTTTTCTGCTAGTCTCAGCTACTTTTTTGTCTTTTTTAGGGTTTGGGGATTATATCTGAATCTTAACATTGATGAAAATCTATTATATGGACTTCTCCATGAAAAAAGGAAAGGAAAAAGGAAGGCAAAGAGGAAGGGTGGGAGGGATGGATGGATGGTAACAGAGGCAGAGAGAGAAGAGAGGAAATGAATAAAGCAATTACCTCAGAATGAAACTCACGGTCTAGAAAGCAAGTCAGGGAAAATGTTTTAAAAACATTAAGAGATGAATTATGAGTTGGCAAAAGTTATGAAAGAAGTATTTATTTCAAATATAAAATTGGAAAGACCACAAAGAAGACTAAGCATTATAGAAAGTACATTAGGGAACATGTTAGTGATGATGCAGAGAATGGGGAACCCTCTTCACTCTTGGTGGAAATGACAGGTCAATTAAAGCTGCAAATAATAAAAGTATGAGCAGAGCCAAAGAGTACGAAGAAAAAACACTGAAAAATACTAATTGAAATAGGACAAGTGAATGAAAAACAGGACAAAGCAATGGAAAATATGTTAATATCATAATTGATTATGGAAGTAAACAAATAGATCTTGAATAAGGAAGTAAAAAACAAAGTTATAAAAAAGTTGCATAAAGTTGTAACCACTGGAACAGAGATAGAGAGGAACTAAACATGAAGAAAAATGAGATAATAATGATAAAAATTTTTTTTTGATTTCCAGAAAACATGTTGAAATAATAATAAAATGAAGATCATTTCTATTTACCAGATGCCCACTGTTACACTAATCATTTAACATTATACTGAAGGGAATCAGCCAAGAGAATTTATGTAAATGGACTTCACTCATGTTAGTTTTTTAAAAAGTGGATTTCCAGCTAAGGCACAGAGCAAAATTCTATTCTCTGATATATGCAAGAGACACAAGTAAATTAAAGAATTTTAGGAATGTTGAAAACTAAAGATAAAAATTAAGCCAAATAAAAGCCAACAAAATACTTATTTCAGACCAGAGTAATCAGTCCACATTAATATCTTGTGAGATGAATGAAGTTATTTTTTAATGTAAAGTGTGTAATTCATTGATAATGTAGCAGTTATGAATATCTGCAAACTAGATAACATGATACCAACCATTATAAAACAAACAGTGCAGATACAAGAAAAGAGTCAAAACACACCAGATGTGGGAAACTTACTCATGTCCTTACAATTCATGACAGATTAAGCATGTATTGGGGGCAAAGGAAGAAAGAGGAAGTACTGCAAATTCATTTTGCAGTCAGGAATGTTGTAAAGATGCCCACTGCCATGACTATCATTTAACATTATGGTGAAGGAAATCAGCCAAGAGAAAGGTGTTAAAAGTTTTTTAAAACTCAGTAAGGTGAAGTTAAACCCCTGCATGCAGATGATATGATTATATACCTGGAATTATCACCTGAAATAAAATGACCTGAGTAACTACTATAAATAATAAGATATATTGTGGTACAAGATGAATAATGTATTCATATGAGTAACTTTCATGTATACCAAAATAACTTTAAGACTTATTGCCATATTGTGCCTAGGCATATTGTTTGGGTATTTATAATAAGCTTAGGTACATTGTTTGTATATTAATTTCTTATGGCTGCTATGAAAATTACCATAAATTTAGTGACTTAATGCAACAGATAATGATTTCCTCACTTTTCTAGATACCAGAAATCTGAAATATGTGTCACCAGGCAAAATCAAAATGTTGGCAGGACTTTCTCTAAAGATTCTAAGTGAGCAATCCTTTTCTTGCCTCTTCCAGCTTCTAGTGGCTGCCAGCATGCTTTGAGTTGTGGCCACATCACTTCAATCTCAGGCTCTATGGCTGCATTGCTTCCTGGTCTTCTGTATATATCTGCTTTCCTCTCATAAGGATCTTTATGATTGTATTTAGGGCCCATCTGGATAATTCAAGATAATCTGCTTGTTTCAAAATCCTTTAATCACATCTGAAAATACCCCTTCTCCTTGTAAAATAATGTATAATGGTTCCAGGCATTGAGATATGGTATTTTTGGGTGGGCTTTATTCAATGTATGTATATAATGAATTAATTTCCTTGCTATGGAATGTAAAATGGTACTAGCTATGTGCCATCTTTGGAAGAATCAGAAAACTACTACCTGTGGGATAATTAAGAAAATAGTCACAAATCACTTTTTTAGAACTTAATTCTCTCACAGAACCCTAGTTGTAAAAGGCTGGATTGGAATATGAATTGACAGAACAAACAAGATTATAAACTCTAGCAATAGACGTGATAAAGGAAGAAATATTGAAAATGATATGGATGGCATCACATATCAATGGGAAAAGGTGGACTATTTAATACATGTTGTTCAGATAATGAGTTAGCTATCTGGAGTTAAAAAAATTGAATCCATACCTACATGTCAGTAGGGGTTATATGGATTATTAGCCAGAATAGGCATCTACTGAACATAGCTGGAAAAGAAAAACCACAACAGTTTAAGATGAAAAGAGGAAAATAACAAAGAACGAATCAAATGTGTATAAAAGATGTCTGTAATTAGTAAGCTATAATCAATGGCAAAAGAGGGAATGTGGGATACACCCAGAAGCAATGTAAGGGATGATACTGGAGACAGTAGTTAAAGTCATTCAATGAATACACCATATGCCATCTGATAGAGCATCTTCAATTGACCTATTATCTGAATTCTCTCCTGATCTCCTTCTAGGAAATATATACAAATCCAGAAATAACTGAGCAATAAGACTGTTTTCTAGTGGGTATTAAATTACAACCTGTATTTAGTGAGAGTTAAATACATAACATTCTCTATGGATTTCAGTCATTGAGCACTGTGACTGAGAAAAAGATTGTGTTTCATTCATAATGAGGCAAATAAATGAACAGAAGATACAATTTGTCATTAAACATATAGTGTATTGTGTTTTTATTGGTAGTATTAGTAAGGGTTTATAATTACAATTCGAAAAGTCAAAAAGCTCTACAATCCAAAAGTTTCTTTTTTCCTCAGCACATTTGGCCAAAACCTAACTGACCTGGGGACATTACAGGCCTACTTAAATTCATCATGAATTTAAAAGCTATACATAACCACATAATAGACAAGGAGTTAATATCCAAAACATAAGGAACTCTTACAACTCAATAGCCAAAAAACAATCTGATTTAAAATGGGCAGAAGGACCCGAACAGACACTTTTCCAAAGAAGACGTATAGGTGGCCAACAGGTACATGAAAAGATGCTCAGCATCACTAGTCATCAGGAAAATGCCAATCAAAACCACAATGTGATGTCACTTCATACCTGTAAGAATGGCTGTTATCAAAAGAGAGAAGTTTACAAGTCCTGCTAAGGATGTGGAAAAAGGGAAACTTATGCACTATTAGTGGGAATATAAATTAGTACGTTATAGAGAAGAGTATGGAGGTCCCTCAAAAAACTAAAAATAGACCTGCCATATGGTTTCACTTCTGAATATATATCTGAAGGGAAAAAAAATCATTGTCTCAAAGAGATATCTGCACCCCTATTCTCATTGTAATATTATTCACAATAGCCAAGACGTAGAAACAACCAGTTTCTACCAGTGGATGTCCACCAGTGGATGAATGAATGGATAAAGAAAACAAAGAGAAATAAAATTCAGCCATAGAAAAAGAAGGAAAGGGCGCCTGGGAGGCTCAATGGGTTAAAGCCTCTGCCTTCGGCTCAGGTCATGATCCCAGCGTCCCGGGATCAAGCCCCACATCAGGCTGTCCGCTCAGCAGGGAGCCTGCTTCCTTCCCTCTCTCTGACTGCCTCTCTGCCTACTTATGATCTCTCTCTGTCAAGTAAATAAATAAAATCTTTTAAAAAAAAATTTAAAAATTTTTAAAAAAAGAAAAAAAGAAAATCCTAGCATTTGTGACAACATGGATGGATCTTGAGAGCATCATGGCTAAGTGAAATAAGTCAGCCTGATTTATATATAATCACACTTATGTGTAGAATCTTTAAAAAAAAAAAATTGTGATGAGCATCAGTTGAATCACTCAATTCCATACCTGACACTAATATTGTGTTGAATCATTTAATTCTATACCTGACACTAATATTATACTGTATGTTAACTAATTGGAATTTAAATAAAAACTTGGGGGGAAAAAGCCCCAAGTCATAGAAACAGAATAGAATGATGGTTGTTGCCAGGGATTGGCAAGTGTAGAAAATGGGAAATGATTTTGTTCAAAGGGCACAATCTTCCAGTTATAAAATAATGAAGTTTCTGGAATTTAATATTCAGCATGGTGCCTATAGTTAACAATAACTGTATTATATAGTTGGAAGTTGCTGAGAGAGTAAATCTTAAATGTTTTCACCACACACACACACAAGTAATTAAGTGAACCGAAGAAATTGTTAACTAACCATATTGTGTAATCATTTTGTAATATAACCATGTATCAAATTGTATTATACACCCTGGAGTTACTAGTCTTATATGTCAGCTATACCTCTGTGAAGTTGGAGGAAAAATGGCATATCCTCTGAGGAAAAAAAAAATAAAGATACTTGTGAATATGTGAAATTATTTAGGTTCTATATATCAAAGTGTGAATATTCACTTCAGAAATACTGTATTTTATTGTGAGATTCTGCCTAGATACCTTTGGTTGGTGGTACATAAAATGCACTAAATGCATCAGATTACCTTTCAAAATCTGAAAAATTCCAAATTCCTAAATAATTTATCCCTAAGAGTTTCTAAGAGGTATATAAAATTTGTAAAATCAGACATGCAAGAAATTATTGCTGGTGTTTATCTGTGGCAAGAAAATTGGGACTTTTTTTTTCACCTCATATCCTTCTATGCACTTTGAATTATTTTAATCACAAATTACTTGAAAAAGTTAGTTTAAAATGAATTATGGTATACCTCTGTGATGAGAAAAACTGTCAGTCTATGTCATGATTTTTAAGTGGGTGGTACTTTTAACCAAGAGTCTAGAGAAAGTTGAGATAACTATGAGCTGGAGTATAGGATGGACTTTATGGGAAGTTAGTTTAGTTATCTTTATAGATTCTTTTTGCATGTTTGTCACTTATATGAGCTCTTCATTCCCCAACTTTTTACATACTTATTTTTCTTTGAAACTCTTAAACTAAGCTTTTAATGACCAAGCAAATATTTCCATGAATTATAAAATTCATGGAAATAGTGTCACCACATGCCTCTATTCTACTAATTATAGTAAAAGAATTTATTTGAAGCAAATTGAATTTTAATTAAGTGTCTCCAGTTATGTTTCTCGATGGGATTTTTTAAACATCTTTATGTTTAATACAAAATTTTTCCAAATCAAATATGATTTTAACCCTTAATATTACTTCCATCTTTTAATTGGTATTAGCATAATATACTATAACTTCATTTGATTTTACCATGAATGCATAATTTTTTCTATCACTTTCTAAAACTGATTGTGTTGACATAGTAGTCCGTATAGCTGACTTTGTTACATGTGACCATTTAATTATATATATTCCTATGCTATTTAAGATTTTTAGTTTCACATATTACTTAATAATAAAAATATAGGGGCACCTGGGTGGCTCAGCAGGTTTAGCAACCAACTCTTGATTTCAGCTGGGGTCATGATCTAAGGGTCATGAGATTGAACCCTGTGTTAAGATCGGTGCTGGGCATGGAATCTCTTTAAGATTCTCTCCCTCTCTCTCTCTCTCTCTCTCTCTCTCTCCCCCCTCTCTCTCTCCCTCCCTCTGCCCATTCCCAGCCCCACCTCCCTCTGTGGGTACATGTGCACGTGTTCTTTCTCCCTCTCTAAAAAAAAAAAATGTGTGTATGTGCATGTGTGTGCATATAAAATAAAACTACCTATTGAAGGAAGGCATTCATGTTTTATTGCTTTTTCAATTCCAACTAAAATCCTAATGTGGACTTTAAGAAGTTAATAAATACGATTTGATCACAGTATCTTTATGTTATATAATAGATCTTAATATCATTTTCATTTCAAAAAAGAAAAGTAAAGCCATGAAACTACTTAATTTCCAGCTGCAAGCATTAGCTGAATTTCTTCATCCTAAATAAGACTTACAGACTGATTTTCATACAAATCAGTTGCTACTGCTACATTATCTTAACATATATGTACCCTTCACATTATTCCTTTCTACCTCCAATGTTGAGTATACAGTTTATGAAAGACTGCGGAATTATTTTTTTCTAGTACTTCAAACATGCTTTACACAGACTATTAAAGAAATAGCGGTTCTATAAAATGGGAAGCTCACATTTTGCTCAATTACCTAGATACAATTATATTTTATACTTTATTAAATATTCTCATAACATTAAACATACTGTGATCTTAAAAGAATAAAACAACAAAAAGAATTTTTAATGTTGTGATTTAACACATACTGGAATAAATATTGGAAGCAGCTTGAATTTAGCTCATGGTTATGTAATAGAATCTAGTAATCATGTTATCATGTTATACTTATAAATTGAAACTTATTCATTTTACTTATATTATTCAATGTGAATAAACAAATTATAAAAAATAATTAGATAACTAAATAAACATTGGTAATTTGGTAAGAATTTTATCCTGTTACAATTTATTTTCTAGGAGTATCAAAGAAAGTGTGTTGGTTTCTCGCTACATATATTCAGGGTTTTAAATAAATTTTCAGTTGTACCTATGTTTTGTTATTTATATTCTAAAAAATGTTTTTGGTTATTTCCTTTTATATATATAAATGTATACGTGTATACATATAAGTGTGTATATATGTATATATACGAGAGAAAACTATGCAGTATAAAATCAATGTAGCTTTTCCTAATCTACTGAAGAAAATGTCTCTTTTTACTCCTTGTTAACTAGCTGTGATCTACTGATGGAAGGGGCCATTTAGCAGATCTTAATACCATAGGCATCAAGCCAGTTTATGTGTTCAAGTGAGTAACATCTTCAGTGCAAGATGAACATCAAGTTCAGGAACCGAATAAATGAACTTAGATTTTGGTGGATTTTGCTTTCTCTTTGCTTTCTTTTTCTTTTTTCTTCTATAATTCATCTTTTATAAGTTAAAACTTAAGGTTATTCAAATGCAGACAGATTCTAGTTTCTTCATTCTTTCACTTTTCTGGTTAAATATTCAATTTTAAATTTTCTCCTGTTTCCAAAGCCTTTATTCAGCAATATGAGTAGCTTTATATTGGTTTATAAACATTCTCTAACTTAAATTGGAATAAAAAGAAATTGGACATCAGATTTAAGGAGAAATTGCCAGATTAATTTACTATAACTGTTTTCAGCATTTGACAGAAATTTTTAACTTTTGTTATATCTTTATGGTAAGGACATACTAAAGTCTAGCCCAGCCTTGTTCTGTTATTTGATTCTTTCCCTGTGTTTCTTTTCTTATCTATACTAATTATGTGTGCTCTATGTTTAGACTTGTTTATGTATGTTTAGATTTTTAAATGTGAAATATCTGAAGAAATAAACAACTATTTTTCTTTTAGGTGTATCATATAAAATCAATGTGGTTATTCACAGTCATGAACAGAAATATTTCCCCTAGTATCTTGGCAGCTTATTTTAAATACTTTAGAAACAGAAGATTATCTGGTAAAATGAATTCATTCTTTTTTTAAAGAAAAAATTTTAATGATAGCGTTATTGAGATACAATTCAGGTGCTATATGCTTACAACTTTAAATTGTACTATTTGGTTCTTTTCTGTATATTTACAATGTTGTACATCAATCCGCACTATCTACTTTCAGAACATTTTCACCCCAGAAAGAAATCCTATACGTTTTAGCAGTCCCACTCCATTCCCCTCTACTCCAAGTCCCTGGCAACCACTAACCTTTCTGTCACTATGGATTTGCGGATTCTGGACATTTCATATATATAGAATCATACAGTATATGGGTTTTCTGTCTGTCTTTCACTTAGAATAATATTTTCAAGGTTCATCCATCTTGTAGCATGTGTCAGAATTTCATTCCTTTTTATGGCCAAATAACATTCCATTGTATGGGTTATATTACATTTTGTGTATCTGTTCATCAGTCCATAAGAGTCCATTCCTTTTGAACCAATTATTAATCTTCAGTCACAAGAAGACTGAAATTATAGTTTGGTACTGAGCAGTCTCATGTCTTTTAGGCATTAGGAATTTGTGTTTTATTTTTTATTTATTTATTTTTGATTATGTTATGTTAGTCACCATACAATACATTTTTAAAAAAGCTTTTTCATGTCTGATAGTTAAATTTAAGCTTGCCTTTCAAAATTCTAGAAACTGGGGTGCCTGGGTGGCTCAGTGGGTTAAGCCTCTGCCTTCGGCTCAGGTCATGATCTCAGGGTCCTGGGATCAAGTCCCACATCAGGCTCTCTGCTCAGTGGGGAGCCTGCTTCCTCCTCTCTCTCTGTCTCTCTCTCTCTCTCTTTCTCTGCCTGCCTCTCTGCTTACTTGTGATCTCTGTCTGTCAAATGAATGTTTTTTTAAAAAGTTCTAGAAACTTCATTCTGAAATGCATCTGGTTCCCAAAAATTTTGGTTGAGGGATTGTCTGTCGTATCTGGAAATTAAGAGGGAAGGAAAATTTGGTCATTTGTAGAGACTTCAGTTTATCCTTTTTTTCTAAGTAAGCATTTATTAGACCTTCTTTCTTTCTCTATATATGTCTGAATAAAGGACTTTGTTATTGGCAATAATTTTAAATCTTTGTCTTACTTTTGTCATCTAATTGGTTAATATGCCCAATGGAGTCTACCTTATTAATACCTCTTACTTCATTCTCTCTTTTCTGTTCTTACCTCTAGGTACTGAGTACTTTTTTTTCTTTTTTCTTTTTTCTTTTTTTTTTTTTTTTTTTGTCCCAGCTGGTACACTTACTAACATTAAACACAAGACTGTTCTCTTCCCTGACCCCAAAAACCATGCCCAGAAAGTCACAGGCTCCCAAAGCAGGGTCCTTCTGCCCCATTCCTGAAACAAGCTCTCAGGCTTTGACAGTAGTCTGAGTTGCCCCAGGGCTGTGAGTTACTGAATCTTTTGTTTCATTATCTTCATGACAGCCTGTTTCATGGCATGCTTCTGCTGCAAAACTGGCTGGATTTTCCCCATTTGCTTGTTGAGGAAGTCTGTCTTCTTCCTAAAAAAGATAACATCTTCAGCTATCTTTTCTACATAGTAGCCTGTTCCCACATCAGTGAGTACATGTGCTACATCATGTAGTTTCCCAGGAACATATGTAGAACTTGTCAATGAGATGATTAATTCTTTCCCCTTGGTGTTCTTATTCACCATGTTTGGACATTCCTTGGCTTCCACATACTTGGTCTGTATCACCCTGGGCTGGGTGATGGATGTGGACAAAAACTTCACTTCCTAGTCCAGCTGGTTCTTGATTATTTCTAGCTGTAGCACCCCTGTAAACTAGTATTTATTATACATAGTAAAGATATCCAAGTGCTTTCACTGCTAGTAAGTGGACTGCTTACTATTTATCTTCAATTATGTGGAGAAAAATGATTTGACAATAGTAAATTAAAATTATAACAATATTTTTAATAATACTTGACTTTGTGGCCAAATGAGTATTTACATGTATACTGAAAAGTAACTCTAAGTTACAACATCAAAAGTAGGTGACAGACTGCTTTTATGATCTCATCTTTTGGAGTTCTTCATCTTCTGTGCTTTTGACATCAGCTGGTTTTAATTTCTAAATAAGAAAATTCTACTCAAGAAAATTAGGGATAAGACCATATTCTTTTTAATTATGACTTTTTAAAAGTATTTGAGACTTTAAGGCATTCCTTTTGATTAGATATGTGCAATTTACAGATTTGGTGATGGTTGTCCTAATGCAGATTTACAGGCTTCATAGTAATTGTATGCTTCTCATTAATTATATGCCACCAGAAGTTCTTTGTGCTTCCTGTCTTTAACCAACAATCTATGAGACAATAAGTTTCAGAAGGTAGGACTAAGAGCTAAACAATTTAAACTTCTGTAATAATCACAGACACCATCATGTTAACCTCATGAATAGCTGAGTGGCTTAGAAAGAAGCGTGCTTCTAAGGTACCTATGATAGTCATTCACTCAAATGCCTTGGATGCTCTTAAGGGGAAGAAATACTCAACTATGCCATTATTAATTTTTTTAATTACAGATTTAAATAGATGTCATTGCTGTTGTTAACATTATGAACTCCTTGGAAAACTGTGATCTTCTAGATTGGGGTCAAAATCTTTTCTGTAAAAGGTCAATAGTAAATATTTTAGGCTTCACAGGCCAGCATGTCTCTAGCACTATTCATGTGCTGCTAAGGTGTGAATGTGGCCATAGCAATACATAAACAAATGAGTATGGCTGTACTTATGGGTACTGAAATTTAAATTTTATCTAATTTTCAGATGTCATAGAACTTTTTTTCTTTTGATGCTTTGAGCCATTTAAAAATATAAATACCATACTTGGCTCACAGGTCATACAAAAACAGGTGTCATACCAGATTTGTTTTACAGGCTGAAGTTTGCCAGCTCCTGCTCTAAATGGTTAAATCCACCAGTTGAGAAAATGAACTCATAAACTTCTCCACTACCAAGTCTATCACACCATTCCAAAGTTCTTACAAATTTGAGCATATGCTTGATGACAGAAGATATTCAGTTTGTCACCAGCAGCTTCTGTGTGACTCCAATAATGTTGCTTCTCAGTTTCCCACTCCATAAGTATCTCATAGAAGTAAATAAAAAATCCTCATCCCTGCCTTTTGTGAAACTGATTGTCTTTTGTAAAGATGATGTATTGTGATGTAATGGAAATAAAACTAGGAGGCTTGAAAAACAGACAGTAGCCCTTGTTCTGCCACTACTCAAAGTGGTCAAGTTTCTCAAACTTCTGAGGCTCCATTTTCTCACTTGTTCATCTCAATGAAGTATTAAGAGGTCATATTGTAATATATGAAATGACTGAGATATGAAAATCAGTGGTAAAGTAAAAAGTGTAATGTAAATATGCCACTGTGGTGCTGATTGTGCTTTTTATTTACTCTTACATATGATTTCTGACAGAGCTCCCTATACTGATGTATTCCTCTTCAGTCTAGGAATAGATTAAGGATTGAACATAAATTTTCTTCAGGCATTTTGCCACCATACTCTCACACTTTTTTTTTAATTTATTTCTTTTCAGCATAACAGAATTCATTGTTTATGCACCACACCCAGTGCTCCATGCAATACGTGCCCTCCATAATACCCACCACCTGGCTCCCCCAACCTCCCACCCCCCACCCCTTCAAAACCCTCAGATTGTTTTTCAGAGTCCATAGTCTCTCATGGTTCATCTCCCCTTCCAATTTCCCTCAACTCCCTTCTCCTCTCCATCTCCCCATGTCCTCAATGTTATTTGTTATGCTCCACAAATAAGTGAAATCATATGATAATTGACTCTCTCTGCTTGACTTATTTCACTCAGCATAATCCCTTCCAGTCCCGTCCATGTTGCTACAAAAGTTGGGTATTCATCCTTTCTGATGGAGGCATAATACTCCTATGTGGACCACATCTTATCCATTCGTCCGTTGAAGGGCATCTTGGTTCTTTCCACAGTTTGGCGACTATGGCCATTGCTGCTATAAACATTGGGGTACAGATGGCCCTTCTTTTCACTACATCTGTATCTTTGGGGTAAATACCCAGTAGTGCAATTGCAGGGTCATAGGGAAGCTCTATTTTTAATTTCTTGAGGAATCTCCACACTGTTCTCCAAAGTGGCTGCACTAACTTGCATTCCCACCAACAGTGTAAGAGGGTTCCCCTTTCTCCACATCCTCTCCAACACACGTTGTTTCCTGTCCTGCTAATTTTGGCCATTCTAACTGGTGTTAGGTGGTATCTCAATGTGGTTTTAATTTGAATCTCCCTGATGGCTGGTGATGATGAACATTTTTTCAAGTGTCTGATAGCCATTTGTATGTCTTCATTGGAGAATTGTCTGTTCATATCTTCTGCCCATTTTTTGATATGATTATCTGTTTTCTGTGTGTTGAGTTTGCATACTCTCACACTTTTAAGCTACTTTTATCACTTTACTGTATAGATTTATCAGGTTCATTACTAATAGTAATACAAAATTTTCAAATTATATTCCATATACTCTTTCCTATCACTACTCTGTGAGAGCAGAGACCATTTTATCCTTGCTGTATCCGCAGGACCCAAAACAAAGTCTGGAATATATTTGGGTCTCATATATAGTTTGAGTTGAATTAGTGATGAAAATAATCCCATATGTTTACTTGTTTTTTTATCAAAAGGAATATAAAAAGCTCATCATAAACAAAATGTTTTTAAATGCATAAAATAAATAGGATTGCAAAGAAAAATTTACTTTATTCAACTTTACTGAAATGTAATTCTATTCATAGATAGTCCATGGATGCTGGCTCTTAAAATATAGAAGGATTTCTAGCTAGTTTTCAGGAAATACACAATCCATAACTATAAATTACAAAATGACTTTGATAGAATGTAAAACAAATGCAGGCTTTATCAGGTCTCTTCTTTAAGAAATCTTTGCACTTTTTAATTATAATAAAAACAATGGATTTTTTTTTTAAATCTACTGTTAAATTTCTTTTGGTTACAACAAGAAAAATAGGTTTTAATAAGCTTACTCAAAAAGTACATTTGTCAGGGAAGATACCATCATAGAATTGACAGGTGGGAAAGAATGTAACAGGACCAGCTCTGGAGATTTCAGCTTTTTCCAGTGGAGGACCATTGATGGTGGCTTCCCGTGATGGGTCCAAATTTCAAAATTCCAGAAGAGAAACCCAAATGATCAAGCTTGAATCATAGATACATGCCTGAATTAGTCAGCCAAGGTCAAAGAGTGGAATTGTGTAGTGGAGATATCAGCACTGAAGGTTACTGTATGGTAGCAGGATGAACTGGAAAGCCACCTCAAGATATATAAAGTCATGGGGTGCCTGGGTGGCTCAGTGGGTTAAGCCGCTGCCTTCGGCTCAGGTCATGATCTCAGGGCCCTGGGATCGAGTCCCACATCGGGCTCTCTGCTCAGCGGGGAGCCTGCTTCCCTCTCTCTCTCTGCCTGCTTCTCTGTCTACTTGTGATCTCTCTCTGTCAAATAACTAAATAAAGAAAAAATTTTAAAAGATAAAGTCTTATTAATCTGCTTCTAAGAAATAGTACATTTATTTTATACTTACTGATTTTTTCAGAAGAAACATTTCACTGCAGGGCAATTTTTTCTATTGACAGCTAGACTACCTTTATAATTATGAATTTTAATGTATGCCAAACCACCTGATACTATGTTAATAAATGGCTTAATATATAATACAGCCAATATAATGTAGTGACACCGTAGCATAGGTGTTAAGAGAGTGGCCCTTGAGCCAGACTTGGATGGCTTCATATCCCATATCACTTAACTAACTGTGAAAGATTAGATAAGTCACTCAGTTTCTGCCCTTCATTTTTATTGTCTGTAAAAAAGTTTATCAGTGAGCTTTTGCTGATGGTTTGTAATACAAACCATAAAATCTCACTGGCATACCACAATAAGCTTTTAGTTTTTGCTCAGGAGTCTGTGGGTAGGGTGAAGTAGGTGGACATGGATCCAAGTGGAGAATGCATGTAAGTCTGAGCCAAATATCTCTCCTTTGCCTTGGAGCTAACTAAAGCATTTTTTTTTCCTCAGAGTAAAAAACAAGAGGGCACCTGGGTGGCTCAGTCAGTAAGCGTCAGACTTTTCGTCTCAGCTGATAGTATTGATGTCAGGGCTGTGAGTTCAAGCCCAACATTAGGCTCCGCACACTGCACAGGGCATGGAGCCTACTTAAAGAAAAGAAAAAAGAAAAACTAGATAACAAGGGAATAAGTGCAATTGCACAAGCATATTTCTTGTCCATTGCACAAGCGTATTTCATGCAGCTGTCCTCATGGTGTATTATGTTACCCCATTGGTCAAAGCAAGCCCAGGCCCAAAGTCACAGAGCAGAGGTATATACATATACCCTCCATGGAGGTGTGCTAGGGAAAGAGGATGTGATTCAGTCTACCACTTTACCATTACTACCATTTTAATGGGTAAAATTAATTCTTATCTAATAGAATTATTATAAGTTCAATATATGTAAAGGCCTTAGAGTAGTGCCTGGTACAGAGTAAATGGTCAATAAATGTTTGTATTATTGGGCATATTCTTATGCAGAAACACAAAAGTTCGGTGTGTGTGTGTGTTTGTGTTTGTGTATAACAAAAATTACGTTTGGGACATGTGTCATTTCCTTGGCATTGAACACACATGCTAAATTTAATTTAAAACTAGCCTGTATTTCTGTTACTATGATTAGATGAGCAAGATTTTGTGTCTTTGAGACTGGTCAGCCAATTCTGGGATAATCAGAGTGATTACTACCTCAATTATTTACTGTTAGTGGAATCATAGAACTGCTAATGACCATTGAGTTCAATCCTCTAGTTTTACAGATAATGCATTGGGCCAAGAATGGTGAGATACCCAAATGAAAGAGAAGGAGCTAAATAGATAAAGATGGATGGATGAATGATAGATAAGGAATTAAATAGAAAATAGGAATGCAAAGAAGGGCAAACCTAGATCTGTGAACTTCTTGATGAAAACTCTTACTGTATCACATACCCTAGGTTTTGTTTCTGTAGTTTTCTTGAAATGCCATTGATCGTATTTTTTTCTTTTAGTGAACCTTGAAAGAAGAAATAATTTTAAGCTTTGAAAATGCTTTCTACTATTCCTTCAGTTGAAAAGAACTATATTACAGGGTAGGATTTACTTACCATGTAAAAAAACAAAAATAGCTGGTCCTTACAGAAGCCTTCATTTATCCACTTAACTAATATTGATCAAATACTTATCTATTAGGCACTGGGCATACAGCAGAAAAAAAAAATCCTTGATCTGATGAGCACACTAGGTGATCATTCCTTTCTGTGTGATGGAGAGACAGGCAGTCTCCTTGTGTGTACAGGAGAGACGGGCAATCAACAAATTTATTTGTAGAATATTCCTCAAATAACAGATAGGATATTCAGTAGTCTCTTCTGTGCAATTCCAGAATCAAAAAGCTCTGAAGTTGAAAGTGTTTATAATTCGTATCATGGTAAAACCTGACCTAATCTTAATTTGTTTAGTAGTAAAAGTGATATGAGGCTATTTATTGCCTTTTTAAAAAATCCCACTTAGAATAAATACATGTTTTCCTGTAGACGTGTTAACCAACTAGACCTCTCAGATACAGAGGGAAGAGGAACACATTAACCAACGAGACCTCTCAGATATAGAGGGAAGAGGAACGTGTTACATAATTACAGTACATGTACCATGTTATCTTTAAAAACACAAATATTTCCAAACACATCTGGTTCCTGTAAGGATTGTGTTGGACTATATAACATTTAGAAATTATAAATACCATGAATGAAAATAAAGCCAGTATGTGTATAAAGAAAGGGGCCATTGAGAAGGAGGATTGAGTGTGGAGGTTGCATGGCTAGATAGTAAGAGAAAGCCTCTCTGGGAAGTGACTTTAGAGCAGATTCTTGAAACAGGCAGTGGAGCTCTCAAGGGAAAAGAAAGAGAGTTTTGCTTATTGAGAATAAACATGTGGCTATCTGGAGAAAAGAGTCTGAGGGAAGACCAAGGTCAAAGACATAAACCAAAATATGCTTAGCATATTTAAGGAAGAACAAGAAGGCCACTGAAGCTATAGAATACCAAACAAGGGGAGAGTGGTGAGATAGACTGACAGGTAAACAGGGGCCCAATCATGTAACATAGGGGTAAGACTTTATCCTAATAGTTATGGGAAAACTGGAAAATTTTGAGCAAAACAGTCTATAATCTAGTTTTCTTTTTAAAAATGTCACTCTGTTACTCTAATAAAAATACCGCTTTTGCTATGTGGATGATAGATTGTTGTAGTAATAAGGATTTGGAAAAATAAATGATCATGGCTCTGGGTGAAATTCAGAAATTTAATGTTAAAATTTTAGTTTATTAATAAAACTGTATCTTAGTCATACTTTAATAAAATATTTATTTGAACAAGTCCTGTGCTATGAATTAATCTAAATATTATTAAACTGTTGTGGGTTTTGTTGTTTCTAGAATTTTCCCTAAACATTGAGGCTGGGAACTTAGCTTTTCCCAGTCTCCCTTCCTCTTCCAAAGATTCTTCTCTTGGGGCTCCTGAGTGGTTCATTTGGTTAAACGTACAACTCTTGGTTTTGACTGAGGTTCTGAACTCATGGGTTGTGGGATTCAGCCCTGTGCCAGTCTCCTCAGTTGGCAGGAAGTCTGCATAAAAGATTCTCTCCCACTGCCCCTCCCTCCGTTCATTCTCTCTTTCTCTCTCTCAAAAGACATAAGTTTTAAAAAAAAAAAAAGCTTATTTTCTTGTACCTGCTGAGATACAACCAGAAGAAAAAGCCCTGAACTGGGAGTAATAAGAACTGTTTTCTCATGCTAGCTCTGCCACTAATTGTAACTTTGGTTGAGTTGTTCAACCTCTCTAGATTTTTCCTGTTCTGCAAAGTGTGGAGATTGAATCCTCCGATTGACATAGCTTTTTCTTACTTGCATTCATGAATCTGGCAAGTCTTGTGTGTAAGGCTAAAATTCTATGATTCTTAATGAGAACTCATAAAAATCTCAAAATGTCCTTAAATGTGAATCTAAAGAAATACAGAATAACTGGCTATCTGTTCAGAATTGGTAAGTTCACTTCTTCTTTTCTTTTTAACAGGACCAAGGAAATAAATACCAGAAGCCAAGAGCACAGAATATTTTCTTTCATCAATCTACAGAACCTTGATACTTCTTTAATTCCATCACACACAAAGGAATGACCCCCTTGGCAGATGGCCACAGAGAATGTCAACAATTTCTTGGAGGCAAGCAATGAAATATTTATATTATGAGTTTTCTCTTGTTTAGTATGTAGAAACAGGTAGTATTATCTTGCATTTTAATGAAGAAAAACAGTGTTCTTTAGTACAAAACCTTTATATATGATGCATAGCTAATATAGTTATTTCTCTATAGCTAAGCTGTTTCTTTCTTACTTTTCTTTTTTCCTGAGCATTTTTACCTGTCAAAAACTACACTAAGGTCTCTGCATATTGTATTTCATAGTATAGAGCTGCATTAAATCCCTAAATATAAAATAAAAATTTAAATAACAGAAATTAAGTAGCCATGTTTGAAAAGACTGTCATTTGTATCCATCTTGGACACATAATCATCTAACTATAAATACTAAATAGTTTCAGAGGTTAGAATTCTTTTCTATTTATTTTGGAATTATCCACACCATTTATGAAATTTTTTTGTTTAATTCCAGCATTTGTTTCTCACTTATTTTTAACAACTGTTCTAAAGTGTTCCAAAATCTTGGGAAGTAATCCCTTTACATTCCTCACAGCTTTATACTTTGTAAGAATCCTGCATCAAAAGAACTCATGGAACTTTTAGTTCCTTTCTCAGCAGCTCTTATTGCTCTTGGAAGAAGAGTCAGCCAAGGATTGTGGACCACAGTGCCCTCTTCAAAATTGAAATTAATTATATTACCAGTTAAAGGGAAAGTTTGCTTGGAAAGAAATTCACTGTATTTTAAAGAAAAAATTTTAACTATAAGGAATCTGCCTTCTCCATCTTCATGAAATATAAAGACTTAAGTAGATGAATACAAAATGAAATAAAAATAAACTCATAAAAATTTAAGTAGAATGCATTAAAATTGAATTTTTCAAAAGATTTTATACAAACAAAGAAACTGTAGATATGCTCAGAATTTTTTATTTAGCAGTAATTCAACTCGTAGGCCTAAGGTCATCTCGAAGACGAGTCTGCTTTTTAAGTTGTACATAGAGGAATGCTTTCTAAGTAAAGGAGGACATAAATGTTTAAAAAGCCCAGTGTACAGCTTCTGAATTTTCTTTCAGTAACCAGTGTCAAAATTAATTCTTGCTTTTCTGTTGGGGAAAATTTCATCTAATTACATTCAAATTATTCTTCAACTTTTTGGACAGCAAATCCTGATCACCAAAGAAAGGAAAAAGCAGCTGTGTTGCCCTTGCCTCACAGTTATAAGAATAGCATTATTATGCAGTCACTGGACTTTGTAGAATGAAGAGTGGTTATCTACCGGCTGCCTTCTGGCAGAGACACACCTAACCCTTTCTGAGCTGCTAGTAATGTATGCCTTCCCTTCCTAAGGATCTTTAAAAAACTAGTTTCCACTGCTTCCTTTAGCAAATGGATCTAGTATAACAGCTCTCAGGAGTAGGAAGTTGTTTCTAATAACCCTTTGCACAGTTTTAGTAATCCTCTCTAAAACAGGTTTTCTTGTACTTTAATCATGATTTAAATCTTTTCTTAGTTTTATATGATCTACTTAACTATTTTAAGAAAATTTTTAATGGGGCACCTGGGTGGCTCAGTAAGTTGAGTGTCCAGCTCTTGATTTCTCAGGTCATAATCTCTGGATTGTGGCATTGAGCCCTGTGGGGGGCTTTGTGCTCAATGGGGAGTCTGTTGGAGATTCTCTCCCCCTTCCTCTGCCTTTCCTCCCACTTGTGTGCTCTCTTTCCAAAATAAATCTTTTTAAAAATGCTTTAAATTGACCATTGCTAAATCAGTAGAAATAGTTTCTATATGTACTGCTTCTCCATATGCAACCAATTTTATCACATTTTTTTCTCTAATATTTTTTAACTCATTCCCATTTCATATCCTATTTTGATCTTAAGTTATTCTTTAACCACAGCAATACGTCTTATATCAGATAGCTCTAATTTATATTTCTTCCACATTATATTAAGAACCAGCCCTTTGTTCTCTTTGAATTCCATTCTGCTTATGACCATGTCATTAATAAGCCACAGATATTTATAATTTTCATCAAAAGTGCTATTTAACTTATTTCCCATTTTTAAGGCTAGTAATCATAAAAACTTTTAGTACTTTGAAAGGCAAGTATAATATACCAAGTATGGCTTATAAGTCTGCTATATAAGAACACAAATTCAAAGAACATATTAAAACTGACTAATCAACCCACAAGACTGCCACACCTTCCATCTGTGTGACCTTAGACAAATTACTGATTCCCTTTGACCTCCAGTTTGTACATCTTTAAAATTTAGGTGCTAATAATAATATAATATCAAGGATTAAATGGGATAGATGATACAAGTAAATATATCCTAGGTATTTAGCACTTACATAGTTCATAATTCAATAAATAGGTGATATAGTTATTCTACTTTTTTCAGAATTATTGAAAACAGTTTCCCTTATGGCAGGCTCAACACTTTCTAAAGAAATAATGGATTTGTCTGTTATACTTATGCCAAATATCTTTTACATCATCATATTGTCATATTGCTACTAAATTTTATTCATTGCATCTTCCCAACAGGCAGTTTGTGTTTAAACATATGAAAATGCAATTTATAAAAAAAATCACTGTTTAGAATCAAAGGGGAACATGAACCCTGATGTTCATAGCAACATTATCAATAGTAGCCAAACTATGGAGAGAGCCCACATGTCCATCAACTGAGGAATGGATGAAGAAGTTGTGGTATATATTCAGCCATCAGAAAAAATGAAATCTTCCCATTTGCAATGATGTGGTAAAGCGAGAGTATATTATGCTAAGTGGAATAAGTCAGTCAGAGAAAGAAAAATACCATATGATCTCACTCATATGTGGAGTTTAAAAAAGAAAACAGGTGGGAGCACCTGGTTGGCTCAGTCAGTTAAGTGTCTGCCTTTGGTACAGGTCATGATCCCGGAATTCTAGGATCAAGCCCCATGTCAGGCTCCCTGCTCCACAGGGAGTCTGCTTTTCCCTCTCCCTCTGCCCCTCCCCTCCCCCTACTCCTGCTCTCTCATCTCAATTAAGTAAATAAAATCTTAAAAAAAAAAAAAAAGGTCACTTGTGGCTCGTTCCCTCTTTCCTTTTTTTCCTTGACCCTTTACCATATGTTCATCAGTTTTCTTTCCTTTTTTTTTCCATTTTATTTATTTTTTCAGCGTAACAGTATTCATTGTTTTTGCACAACACCCAGTGCTCCATGCAAAACGTGCCCTCCCTATAACCCACCACCTGTTCCCCAACCTCCCACCCCTGACCCTTCAAAACCCTCAGGTTGTTTTTCAGAGTCCATAGTCTCTTATGGTTCGCCTCCCCTTCCAAATTTTTTTTTTTTAATAAACATATAATGTATTTTTATCCCCAGGGGTACAGGTCTGTGAATCGCCAGGTTTACACACTTCACAGCACTCACGATAGCACATACCCTCCCCAATGCCCATAGCCCCCTCCCCCTCTCCCAATCCCACCTCCCCCCAGCAACCCCCAGTTTGTTTTGTGAGATTAAGAGTCATTTATGGTTTGTCTCCCTCCCAATCCCATCTTGTTTCATTTATTCTTCTCCTATCCCCCTAACCCCCCATGTTGCTTCTCCATGTCCTCATATCAGGGAGATCATATGATAGTTGTCTTTCTCCGATTGACTTATTTCACTAAGCATGATACGCTCTAGTTCCATCCACGTCACCGCAAATGGCAAGATTTCATTTCTTTTGATGGCTGCATAGTATTCCATTGTGTATATATACCACATCTTCTTTATCCATTCATCTGTTGATGGACATCTAGGTTCTTTCCATAGTTTGGCTATTGTAGACATTGCTGCTATAAACATTCGGGTACACGTGCCCCTTCGGATCACTACGTTTATATCTTTAGGGTAAATACCCAGTAGTGCAATTGCTGGGTCATAGGGTAGTTCTATTTTCAACATTTTGAGGAACCTCCATGCTGTTTTCCAGAGTGGTTGCACCAGCTTGCATTCCCACCAACAGTGGAGGAGGGTTCCCCTTTCTCCGCATCCTTGCCAGCATCTGTCATTTCCTGACTTGTTAATTTTAGCCATTCTGACTGGTGTGAGGTGATATCTCATTGTGGTTTTGATTTGTATTTCCCTGATGCCGAGTGATGTGGAGGACTTTTTCATGTGTCTGTTGGCCATCTGGATGTCTTCTTTGCAGAAATGTCTGTTCATGTCCTCTGCCCATTTCTTGATTGGATTGTTTGTTCTTTGGGTGTTGAGTTTGCTAAGTTCCTTATAGATTTTGGATACTAGCCCTTTATCTGATATGTCGTTTGCAAATATCTTCTCCCATTCTGTCAGTTGTCTTTTGGTTTTGTTAACTGTTTCCTTTGCTATGCAAAAGCTTTTGATCTTTTTTTTTTTTAAATATTTTATTTTATTTATTTGACAGTGAGAGAGAGAGATCATAAGTAGGCAGAGAGGCAGGCAGAGAGAGAGGAGGAAGCAGGCTCCCTGCGGAGCAGAGAGCCCGATGTGGGGCTCGATCCCAGGACCCTGAGATCATGACCTGAGCCGAAGGCAGCGGCTTAATCCACTGAGCCACCCAGGCGCCCCAAAAGCTTTTGATCTTGATGAAATCCCAATAGTTCATTTTTGCCCTTGCTTCCCTTGCCTTTGCCGTTGTTTCTAGGAAGATGTTGCTACGACTGAGGTCGAAGAGGTTGCTGCCTGTGTTCTTCTCAAGGATTTTGATGGATTCCTTTCTCACATTGAGGTCCTTCATCCATTTGGAGTCTATTTTCGTGTGTGGTGTAAGGAAGTGGTCCAATTTCATTTTTCTACATGTGGCTGTCCAATTTTCCCAGCACCATTTATTGAAGAGGCTTTTTTCCATTGGACATTCTTTCCTGCTTTGTCGAAGATTAGTTGACCATAGAGTTGAGGGTCGATTTCTGGGCTCTCTATTCTGTTCCACTGATCTATGGGTCTGTTTTTGTGCCAGTACCATGCTGTCTTGATGATGACAGCTTTGTAATAGAGCTTGAAGTCCAGAATTGTGATGCCACCAACTTTGGCTTTCTTTTTCAATATTCCTTTGGTTATTCGAGGTCTTTTCTGGTTCCATATAAATTTTAGGATTATTTGTTCCATTTCTTTGAAAAAAAATGGATGGTATTTTGATAGGGATTGCATTAAATGTGTAGATTGCTTTAGGTAGCATGGACATTTTCACAATATTTATTCTTCCAATCCAGGAGCATGGAACATTTTTCCATTTCTTTGTGTCTTCCTCCATTTCTTTCATGAGTACTTTATAATTTTCTGTGTATAGATTCTTAGCCTCTTTGGTTAGGTTTATTCCTAGGTATCTTATAGTTTTGGGTACAATTGTAAATGGGATTGACTCCTTAATTTCTCTTTCTTCAGTCTTGTTGTTGGTGTACAGAAATGCAACTGATTTCTGTGCATTGATTTTATATCCTGACACTTTACTGAATTCCTGTACAAGTTCTAGCAGTTTTGAAGTGGAGTCTTTTGGGTTTTCCACATATAGTATCATATCATCTGCGAAGAGTGATAGTTTGACTTCTTCTTTACCAATTTGGATGCCTTTAATTTCTTTTTGTTGTCTGATTGCTGAGGCTAGGACTTCTAGTACTATGTTGAATAGCAGTGGTGATAATGGACATCCCTGTCGTGTTCCTGACCTTAGCGGAAAAGCTTTCAGTTTTCTCCATTGAGAATGATATTTGCGGTGGGTTTTTCATAGATGGCTTTGATAATATTGAGGTATGTGCCCTCTATCCCTACACTTTGAAGAGTTTTGATCAGGAAGGGATGCTGTACATTGTCAAATGCTTTTTCAGCATCTATTGAGAGTATCATATGGTTCTTGTTCTTTCTTTTATTAATGTGTTGTATCACATTGATTGATTTACGGATGTTGAACCAACCCTGCAGCCCTGGAATAAATCCCACTTGATCGTGGTGAATAATCCTTTTAATGTACTGTTGAATCCTATTGGCTAGTATTTTGGCGAGAATTTTTGCGTCTGTGTTCATCAAGGATATTGGTCTGTAGTTCTCTTTTTTGGTGGGATCCTTGTCTGGTTTTGGGATCAAGGTGATGCTGGCCTCATAGAATGAGTTTGGAAGTTTTCCTTCCATTTCTCTTTTTTGGAACAGTTTCAGGAGAATAGGAATGAGTTCTTCTTTAAATGTTTGGTAGAATTCCCCTGGGAAGCCGTCTGGCCCTGGGCTTTTGTTTGTTTGGAGATTTTTGATGACTGTTTCAATCTCCTTACTGGTTATGGGCCTGTTCAGGTTTTCTATTTCTTCCTGGTTCAGTTGTGGTAGTTTATATGTCTCTAGGAATGCATCCATTTCTTCCAGATTGTCCAATTTGTTGGCGTAGAGTTGCTCATAGTATGTTCTTATAAGTGTCTGTATTTCTTTGGTGTTAGTTGTGATCTCTCCTCTTTCATTCATGATTTTGTTTATTTGGGTCCTTTCTCTTTTCTTATGATGAGTCTGGCCAGGGGTTTATCAATCTTATTGATTCTTTCAAAGAACCAGCTCCTAGTTTCATTGTTTTTTTCTATTTTTTTTTTTTTTTTTGGTTTCTATTTCATTGATTTCTGCTCTGATCTTTATGATTTCTCTTCTCCTGCTGGGTTTAGGATTTCTTTCTTGTTCTTTCTCCAGCTCCTTTACGTGTAGGGTTAGGTTGTGTACTTGAGACCTTTCTTGTTTCTTGAGAAAGGCTTGTACCGCTATATATTTTCCTCTCAGGACTGCCTTTGCTGTGTCCCACAGATTTTGAACTGTTGTGTTTTAATTATCATTTGTTTCCATGAATTTTGTCAATTCTTCTTTAATTTCCTGGTTGACCCATTCATTCTTTAGAAGGATGCTGTTTAGTCTCCATGTATTTGGGTTCTTTCCAAATTTCCTCTTGTGATTGAGTTCTAGCTTCAGAGCATTGTGGTCTGAAAATATGCAGGGAATGATCCTAATCTTTTGATACCGGTTGAGACCTGATTTGTGACCCAGGATGTGATCTATTCTTGAGAAGGTTCCATGTGCACTAGAGAAGAATGTGTATTCTGTTGCTTTGGGATGAAATGTTCTGAATATATCTGTGATGTCCATCTGGTCCAGTGTGTCATTTAAGGCCTTTATTTCCTTGTTGATCTTTTGCTTGGATGATCTGTCCATTTCAGTGAGGGGAGTGTTAAAGTCCCCTACTATTACTGTATTATTATTGATGTGTTGCTTTGATTTTGTTATTAATTGGTTGATATAGTTGGCTGCACCCACGTTAGGGGCATAGATATATAAAATTGTTAGATCTTCTTGTTGGACACACCCTTTGAGTAGGATATAGTGTCCTTCCTCATCTCTTATTATAGTCTTTGGCTTAAAATCTAATTGATCTGATATAAGGATTGCCACTCCAGCTTTCTTCTGATGCCCATTAGCATGGTAAATTGTTTTCCACCCCCTCACTTTCAATCTGGAGGTGTCTTCGCGTCTAAAATGAGTTTCTTGTAGGCAACATACTGATGGGTTTTGTTTTTTTATCCATTCTGATACCCTGTGTCTTTTGATTGGGGCATTTAGCCCATTAACATTCAGGGTAATTATTGAGAGATAGGAATTTAGTGCCATTATTAGTCTGTAAGGTGACTGTTACTGTATATTGTCTCTGTACCTTTCTGATCTACTACTTTTAGGCTCTCTCTTTGCTTAGAGGACCCCTTTCAATATTTCCTGTAGAGCTGGTTTGGTGTTTGCAAATTCTTTCAGTTTCTGTTTGTCCTGGAAGCTTTTTATCTCTCCTTCTATTTTCAATGATAGCCTAGCTGGATAGAGTATTCTTGGCTGCATGTTTTTCTCGTTTAGTGCTCTGAATATATCATGCCAGCTCTTCCTGGCCTGCCAGGTCTCTGTGGATAAGTCTGCTGCCAATCTAATATTTTTACCATTGTATGTTACAGACTTCTTTTCTCGGGCTGCTTTCAGGATTTTCTCTTTGTCACTAAGACTTGTAAATTTTACTATTAGGTGACGGGGTGTGGACCTATTCTTGTTGACTTTGAGGGGAGTTCTCTGCCTCTCCTGGATTTTGATGATTGTTCCCTTTGCCATATTAGGGAAATTCTCTCCAATAATTCTCTCCAATAGACCTTATGCTCCCCTCTCTGTTTCTTCTTCTTCTGGAATCCCAATTATTCTAATGTTGTTTCGTCTTATGGTGTCACCTATCTCTCGAATTCTCCCCTCATGGTCCAGTAGCTGTTTGTCCCTTTTTTGTTCGGCTTCCTTATTCTCTGTCATTTGGTCTTCTATATCACTAATTCTTTCTTCTGCCTCATTGATCCTAGCAGTGAGAGCCTCCATTTTTGATTGCACCTCATTAATAGCTTTTTTGATTTCAACTTGGTTAGATTTTAGTTCTTTAATTTCTCCAGAAAGGGCTTTAATATCTCCAGAGAGGGTTTCTCTGATATCTTCCATGCCTTTTTCGAGCCCGGCTAGAATGTTCAGAATCGTCATTCTGAACTCTTGATCTGACATATTACCAATGTCTGTGTTGATTAGGCCCCTAGCCTTCGGTACTGTCTCTTGTTCTTTTGTTTGTGGTGATTTTTTCCGCCTTGTCATTTTGTCCAGATAAGAGGATGTGAAGGAGCAAATAAAATACTAAAAGGGTGGCAAAGACCCCAGAAAAATGCACTGTAACCAAATGAGAAGAGACCCCAAATTGTGGGGGGGGAGAAAGGGGATAAAAAAAGGTTCAGAAAAAAAAAGAAAAAAATTTAAAAAATAAAACAAATAAAGAAAAAATATAAAAAAGAAAGAAAAAATATATATATTTAGATAAACTAGTCAAAAAACGTTAAAAAAGAAAAGGGTAAAAGATTCAAAAAAAATTTAACAGAAGAAGAAAAAAGAAAAAAAAATTGAAAAAAGAAAAAAAAATTGAAGTAGCTGCAAGACTAAAGAATCATGGGGAGAAAGCCATGAGTTCCGTGCTTTGCTTTCTCCTCCTCTGGAATTGCGCTGCTGTCTTAGGAATTGAACGTACTTTCCTTGATAGATGAACTTCGTCCTGGCTGGATATTTTGTTGATCTTCTTGGGGAGGGGCCTGTTGTAGTGACTCTCAAGTGTCTTTGCCCGAGGTGGGATTGCACCGCCCTTACCGGCGGCCGGACTAAGTAATCGGCTCAGGTTCGCTTTTGGGAGCTTCTGTTCCCTGAACGCTTTCCATAGAGTTCCGGAGGACGGGAATAAAAATGGCAGCCTCCTATTCCCCGGCCCGGAGGAGCCGAGAGCCCGGGCCCCCACTCCTCAGTGCGCCCCCAGAGGACAGCACCCAATCACTCCCGTAACCCCAGCCTCTCGCCGCGCTCCGAGCTCACCCAGCCCGCGACCAGTTCAAGGTAACCCCGAGCTGAGATTTCAGTCCTCGGCTCTGTCTCTGCAGCCGGCTTCTCCATTCTAATACGTGCGAGTTCTCCGATACTCCGACACCCCTGATCCTTCTGTGACCCTGTGGGACCTGGGGCCATGCTGACCCCGTGTGGGCTTCACCCTGGTTTAGCCTCTGGAGCAATGTCCCTCAGTGGAACAGACTTTTAAAAGTCCTGGTTTTGTGCTCCGTTCTCCGCGGCTTGCCGGGAGCCAGCCCCTCCCCCCGCGGTCTAACTTCCCGTTGTTTTAGATTCACTTCTCCGCCAGTCGTACCTTTCAGAAAGTGGTTGATTTTCTGTTTCTAGAGTTGCTGTTCTTCTTCTCTTCGCTCTCCCGTTGGATTTGTAGGTGTTTGCAATGTTTAGATAAGCTATCGAGCTGATCTCCTGCTACCTGATGTAGTCTCAGCCTGCTACTTCTCCGCCATCTTGACTCCTCCCTATCTTTTCTTTCCTTTTTTAAAGAGGGCACTTGTTATGTGTAGTGATGAATCACTGAATTCTACTTCAGAAACCAATATTGCACTATATGTTAACTAACAAAATTTAAATAAAAAAAAAGACCCTAAAATAAAAATTCACTATTTAAAAATGTAGTTGTTTAAAAAAATGATTGTTGACCTTTGCATCTTTGAATGTACATTCCAAATTTTGCAAGTAATTTTACTTGGGTGTTCATGGACTCACTGCCTGTTCTAAAATTTTAACTTTGTGTCAGCCACTATTATTTGGAGAAATAATCCATGTGCAAGGTAGAGTGATTTGAAGAATTTTCTTCAAAAAAAAAAAAAAAGAATTTTAGTATCTTTTACATATGCACTGATGCTTAGTCTGAGAAACTGGTATTTACACTAGAAAAATAGACGTAAACAGTAGTTTGGGTTTTTGTATTAGTTTCCTAGGTGTGCTGTAACAAGTTACCACAAACTGAATGGCTCAGATTTTAAAGAATTACTCTTTCACAATTCTTGAAGCTGAAAGTCCAAAATCAAGTAGTCCGCAGGGCCATGCTCTTTTGAGGGCTTTAGTGAAGAATCTATTATATTCCTTTCTCTTTGTTTCTGTTGTTTTCCTGACAATCCTTTGCATTCCTTGGTTTATAAACTCATTATTTCAGTCTCTGCCTCCCTCATTACCTGGTTTTCTCCCTGGGTTCCTATGTTTTTTCTGCTCTTCTTTATAAGGACACAGTTAGATTAGAGCCCACCAAAATTCAGTATGACCTTAACTTGATTACATCTATAAAGACCCTATTTGCAAACAAGTTAACATGCAAGTATCAAGAATTAGTTTTTAAACATATTTTGGGAAGTGACACAATTTAAGCAATAACACTCTCTAATATATATTTTTGAACTGAGAATGAAGTTAGGGCAGAAAAATTAATTCTAAAAACAAGAAAACTTTCTTTTCCTGGGAAAGAAGTTGTTTCACTTGTGACAAGATATGGTGTATGAGTAGATGTAAATATTTTGTTTATAATGATTTGGCAATAAGTTTCTTGAACATAGTTTCTCTATAATATTTTTGCCCATATACTCTATAACTATTTTTTTAACTATGAAACAATATCTACCATTTTGTTTGTTTACTTGAGCTCAGAGTTCAAATAATAGGGTTACTGTTTTTATGATTAAAGCTTATATCCATATTATATATATCAACAAATAAGATTCTCTAAAGACTTTACAAGTAGTTTTGTATTTACATTTGTCATTTTACTAATAGTTACACTTTGTAAATGAACTGAGTTAGTTTTTTCTTTGCCAGTTTTGATTCAAACCAGAGCCACTTTTTATTTTCATGAGTAAGAAATTCACTTTAAATTCAAATTAAAAAATATTCTTAATCTTTCAAAATGAATGTAGCCACTATATATTTTTAACACTAATTCTACAGCTCATTCTAGTAAAGTTAATTCTAATGAAATCTTTCTAATATATAATTTGGTATGTGGTATAGATTTCAGTACATTTTTATGTTCTTTATGATCATCTCCCATATATTTAGCTAATTGTCATAAAGTGTTCATGTAATAAAACTTATATAGGATGTATACTCTTATTTCAGAAGTTCAGTGAGAGTGTTTTATGTGTCTTTTCTTGTATTCGAACTTCGACAAGAAAAGAAGGTAAAGCATTATAAACTCCTGTTTGGGGAGTGAAGAAAGATGGAGTTGAAGGATCCCCAGCTCACCTTATCTTATGGCTACAACTAGGTAACATCCACATCAGTATAAATAACCCAGAAAATGACCCAAAGACTGGTAGAACAGATTCTCTGTAGATAAATGTAGAGAAGAGGGCACATCAAACAGGGTAAGAGATATGGTCAGGAGTCAGACTGACCCACAGGACTGTCTGCAGGAGGGAAGGATGCTGAGGACTTGGATAGAGGAAATAAACAGGCCCTCACACCAGATAACCCAAACACAGGAACCTATATAGGGAAGACAAATCTCCATATCATTTGACTTTGAAAACCAGGGAGCATAGTTCTGTGAGTTCTTTTAATTAGTGGGACTTAACACCTAGAACTTTAAAAATCAGCAAGCTCAGCTCTGGCAGAGCCAGGAGGGTAAGAGGAAACTGAGTCCCCACCCTTAAAGAGACAGCAGAACAAACAACCCTAATGAAATACTGCTTAGAAGCAGCAATTGAAAAATGCATAGGGTATAAGGAAGAGAGATTTTTTTTACTAATCTCAGAGTATGTGCTGGAGGGGCAGGGATCTGTTGGAGACTTGTCCAATAATAAAAGAGCTAGTGGGCCCCACTTCCCTCGCCTAACCCCAGCCTAGGTAAATGGACACGTGTAGGAACCAGTGTAACATAAACACTGTCTTGCTAATAGCACATCCCACCCCCTCTCTTTTATACAGATTTACCACCTCTATCATAGTTGGCACAAGTGCTTTCCCAGGCAGCTATAAGTCTCCTCCTGCAGCAGACCCCCAAGTCCCTTGCTAACAGCATGTCACCTTCCCCCAAACCCCCTGCTCTCCTATAGATTCACCCCCTCCAGCCCAGGGGCAGGAGCTTTCTCAAGTAGCAGCAGATCCCTTTCCATGGCACACCAGTGCAAACCTTGCTGGCCCCACATGCCTTGCCCCTGCATTTTCGTTCAGACCTGTCCTCAGGAGAAGTCAATCCAAAGCAGTGCAACAAGTGTCACATTGTACAACAGGGGCAAGCACCACTTCAAACAGACTCTTTTCTTGTAGGGAGAGGAAAAGATAATCACACATACCAGTCCCACTATGACCCCCAGTGGTAGACTTCTGATCTGACTACAGGCCCCACTCATCAATATAAGCTTCTCAGAGGACAACACAGGGAGAGCACAGTGCAGTTTGCTGTTACCACAGTTCTGGCAAACGCCTGCTCTAATTCAGCTCAAGCCCAAGGTGGCCCACACTGGCCCACTAATAACACAGGGACCAAACCATGCCCCTAAAACACAAAGAGAGCCATTGCAGACAGCTGAACTGAAGACAAATGCAGCTGAGCCACAACAGCATGGTACATGCAACACACACAGGAGGCACCCCTGAAACACCAGGTTCTGGTGAACAGGGAACATTACATTGCAGGGCACAAGATCTCTTCTTTACAACGCCACTACTTTCAAGAGCAAGAAATAGAGCCGTCATTTCCTATCACATAGAAATGCATACAGAGAGTTAGACAAAATGAGATAGAGGAATATGTCCTAAGTGAAAGAATAGGACAAAATCACAGCAAGAGACCTAAATGGAACCTAGGCAAGTTATATGCCTAATAGAGAATTTAAAACAATGATCATAAGATACTCACTGAACTTGAGAAAAGAGTGTAAGGCCTCAGTGAGACCCTTAAGAAAGAATAAAAAGCATAAAAAAGAACCCATAAGAGAGGAAGAACTCAATAAGTAAAATTAAAAATCACTAGAGGGAATAAATAGTAGACTAGAGGAAGCAGAAGAATGGATCAGTGTGACCTGGAGGACAGAGTAATAGCAATAAAGCTGAAAAAGAGGAAAAATATTTTTAAAATGAAAATAGATTAAAGGAACTCAATGACACCATCATGCATAATAACATTCACATTATAGGGATCCTAGAAGAAGAAGAGGGGGATGCGTGGGCAGAAAATCTATTTGAAGGAATAATAGCTGAAAATTTACCAAATCTAGAGAAAGAGAGATTTTAAAAGCAGCAAAAGAAAAGAAAACAGTTACATACAAAGGAAACCTCATATGGCTATCAGCTGATTTTTCAACAAAATCTTTGCAAGCCAAAAGAGAGTGGTGTGATATAGTCAAAGTGTTCAAAGGAAAAAACAATAACAACAACAACAACAACAAAAAACCTGCAACCAGGAGTACTCTACCCAGCAAAGCCATCATTCAGAATAGGAGAGATAGAGAATTTTCCAGACAAAGAAAAATTAAAGGAACTCATCACAACTAAACTACTCTTACAAGAAATATTAAAGAGACTTTTTTAATGAAGATTTTATTTGAGATAGAGGGAGAACATGTGAATGGGAGGAGGGGTAGAGGGAGATGGAGAGAGAGAATCCCAAACAGACTCCTGGCTGAACATGGAGCCAGATGCTGGGCTCCATCTCCTAACCCTGAGATCATGACCTGAGCTGAAATCAAGAGTTGAATATTTAACTGACTGAGCCACCAAGGTGCCCCAAGGGGACTCTTAAGAGTGGAAAAGAGAGACCATAAGCAGGAGGAAGAAAAGTAGAAAGCACAAAAACAGTAATATGAACTATATCTATAAAAATCAAAGGATTCACAAAGTAAAAGAATGTAAAATATGACACCATATATGTAAAATATGTGAGGAAAGGAGTTAAAGTTTAGTGCTTTTAGAATGGGTTTAAATGTAAACAACTGTTAACTTAATATGGACTACTATATGCATATGAAGTCATATATAAGCCTAATGATAACCCCAAATCAATAACAGGTGTTAAATATGAAAAAAAAAAAAGTTATCCAAGTATATCACTAAAGAACCAGCAACCCATTAGAGATGAGAGTAAGAGAAGACAGGAACAGAAAAGAACTACAAAAACAACTGTAATATAAGAAATAAAATGACAGTAAGTACATACCTATCAATAATTACTTTGAATACAAATGGACTAAGCACTCCAATCAAAAGACATAAGGTGACAGAATGGATAAAAAAGCAAAACCCATCTATATGCTGCCTGCCCACAAGAGATTCATTACAGACATAAAGACTCAAGCAGATTTAAAGTTAAGGGGATGAAAAAGCATTTATCATGCAAATAGAAGTGAAAAGAAAGCCAGGGTAGCAATACTTATATCAGACAAAGTAGAATTTTTTAAAAAGACTTTAACAAGAGACAAAGAAGGACACTACATAATCGTAAAGGGGACAATCCAACAAGAAGATGTAACAATTATAAACATGTATGCATCCAACATGGGAGCACCCAAATACATAAAGCAGCTAATAACAAACATAAAAGTAATCAATAGTAAATCAATAATAGTAGATTTTAACACTCTACTTATGTCAATGGATAGATCGTCCAACACAAAATCAACAAGTAAACAGTGACTTTTAATGGCACATTGGACCGGATGGATCAAACAGAAATATTCAGAGCATTCCATTCTAAAACAGTGGAATACACATTCTTTTCAAGTGCACATGGACCATTTTCTGGAATAGATCCCATGTTAGGCCACAAAATAAATCTCAAGAGATTTAAAAAGATTAGAGTCATATAGCATGCATCTTTTTTATTCTCATCCTATGAAACTAGAAATCAACCACATGAAAAAAAAATCTGGTAAGACCAAAAACACAAGGAGGTTAAATAACATGCTACTAAACAATGAATGGGTCAACAAAGAAATCAAAAGGAGACAAAGGGGACACCTGGGTGACTCAGTCAGTTAAGTGTCTGCCTTTGACTCAGGTCATGATCCCAAGATCCTAGGATCAAGCCCTGCATCAGGCTCCCTGCTTGTGGGGAGCCTGCTTCTCCCTCTCCTCCCTGCTCATACTCTCTCTTGCTGTTTCTGTCTCTCAAATAGATAAATAAAATCTTAAACAAAAAAAAAAAAAAGGAAACAAAGGAAAATAAAAACACAGCGGTCCAAAATTTTCAAAATGCAGCAAAATCTATTCTAAGAGGGAAGTTTGTAGGCATATAGGCCTACCTCAAGCAAGAAAAATCTCAAATAAACAACCTAACCTTACAACTGAAGGCACTGGAAAAAGAACAAATAATACCCAACACCAGTAGAAGGGAGGAAATAATAAAGATTGGAGCAGAAATATACAAAATAGAAACTAAAAAAAAAAAAATAGAACAGGTCAATGAAACCTGTAGCTGGTTCCTTAGAAAGATAAACCAAATTGATAAATCTCTAGCCAGTCCCATAAAAAACTGGAGAGGACTCAAATAAACAAAATTAGAAATGAAGAAGGAGAAATAACAACCACTGCCACAGATTTATGAAGAATTATAAGAGAATTTTATGGAAAATTATATGCCAACAAATTGGACAACCTAGAAGAAATGGATAAATTCCTAGAAACATAAAATCTCCCAAAACTGAATCAGGAAGAAATAGAAAATTTGCACAGACTGATTACCAACTATGAAATTGAATCAGTAATCAAAAACCTCCCAACAAGCAAAAATTAAGGACCAGATGGCTTCCTGGGTGAATTCTACTGAACACTTAAAGAAGAATTAATACCTATTCCTCTCAAACTATTCCAAAAAATAGAAGAGGAAGGAAAGCTTTCAGATTCATTCTATGAAGCCAGCATTACCTTGATATCAAAAATGTATAAAGACACTACAAAAAAAAGAGAACTATAGGCTATCTCTGATGGACATAGATGCAAAAATCCTCAACAAAATATTAGCAAACTAAATTTTCAGCAATACATTTTTAAAAATCATTCACCACAGGTGGGATTTATTCCTGGGTTACAAGGCTAGCTCAATATTCACAAATCAATTAATGTCATATGTCACATCAGTAAGAGAAAGGATAAAAATCATATGATCATTTAAATAGATGCAGAAAAAGCATTGGACAAAGTACAACATTATTCATCATAAAAGCTCTTAATGAAAGAGGTTTAGAGTGAACATAGCTCATAATAAAGGCTATATATGAAAAAAAAAACACACACACACAGCTAACATCATACTCAGTGGTGAAATACTGAGAATTTTTCTTTCTCAGGTCAGGAACAAGACAAAAATGTCCACTCTAACCATGTTTAATCAACATAGTACTGTAAGTCCTAGCCACAGCATTCAGAGAAGAAAAATAAATAAAAACATCCAAATTGCTAAAGAAGAAGTAAAACTTTCACTCTTTGCAGATGACATGATACAATATATTGAAAACCCTAAAGACTCCACCAAAAACCTACTAGAACTGATAAATGAATTCAGTAAGATTGCGGGATACAAAATCAACATACACAAATCCGTTGTCTTTCTGTACATTAATAATGTAGAGAAAGGGAAATTAAGAAAACAGTCCTATTTACAAGTTCACCAAAAATAATAAAATGCATAGGGATAGGTGAAAGACTTGTACTCTGAAAACTATAAAACATTAAGGAGGGACACCTGGGTGGCTCAGTTGGTTAAGCATCTGCCTTTGAGTCCCACATTGGGCTCCTTGCTCAGCAGAGAACCTGCTTCTCCCTTTGCTTGTCACTTCTCCTGCTTTTGCTCACCCTTCCCTCTCTCTCTGACAAATAAAATCTTTAAAAACATAAAAAATAAAACATTGAGGAAAAGAAATTGAAGATGACACAAACAAATGGAAAGATATTCCATGCTCATGGATTGAAGAACAAATATTGCAAAAATGTCCATACTACCACATGCAATCTACAGATTGAGTGCAATCCCTATCAAAATACCAAAAACATGTTTCACAGAATTAGAACAGATAATCAGAATTTGTAGAGAACCACAAAAGACCTTGAATAGCCAAAAGAATCTTGAAAAAGAACCAAACTGGAGGTGTAAAAATCCCAGATTTCAAGATATACCACAGAGTTGTAGTAGTCAAAACATCATGGTTCTGGGACAAAAATAGATACATAGATCAATAGAATAGAATAAAAAGCCTAGTAATAAACCCACAGCTATATGGTTAATTAATCTTTGACAAAGGATGCATGAACATCCAATGGGAAAAAGAGTCTCTTCAACACATGGTGTTTAGAAAACTGGACCACTTTCTTACACCATACACAAAAATAAACTCAAAATCAATTAAAACTGAAATGTAATATCTGAAACCAAAAAATCCTAGAAGACAGCGTAGGCAGTAATTTCTCTGACATCAGCTATAGCAACATTTTCCTAGGTATGTCTCCTATGGCAAGGGTAACAAAAGGAAAAATAAACTATTGGAAGTACATCAAAATATAAAGCTTCTACATGGTAAATGAAATAATTAACAAAACTGAAAGGTAACCTATTGAATGGGAGAAGGTATTTTTCATGTGACATATCCAATAAAGGGTTAGTATCCAAAATATGTAAAGGTCTGATACAACTCAACACCCCAAAACCAAATAATCCAGTTGAAAAATGGGCCAAAGACATGAACAGACATTTCTCCAAAGAAGATATGCAGATGGCCAACAGAAACATGAATAGATGTTCAAATCACTCAGCGTGAGGGAAATGCATATCAAAACCCCAAGGAGATACTACCTCACACTTGTCAGAATGGCTAAAATAAAAAATACAACAAGTTTTGGCAAGGATGCAGAGAAAAAGGAACCCTCGTGCACTCTTGGTTAGAATGCAAAATGGTATAGCCATAGTGGAACTCAGTATATAGGTTCCTCAAAAAATTAAAATTGCATTTTATATGATCCAGTAATTCTGCTGCATATTTTCCCAAAGAAGGTATGAAAATAGTAAATTGAAAAGATATATGCATCCCTATGTTTACTGCAGCATTATTTACAATAGCCAAATTATGGAAACAACCTAAATTTCCATGCATAGATGAATGGTAAATGAAGATGTGGTTTAGATATGGAATGAAATATTACTTGTTCAGAACAAAAGATGCCATCCTGCTGTTTGCAACAACATGAATGGAACTAGAATATAATGCTAAGTGAAATAAGTTGGTCAGAAAAAGACAAATACCAGATTTCACTCGTGTGGAATATAAGAAACAAAAGCAAACAAAATGAGCCAATGAAACAACTCTTAACTATAGAGAACAAACTGATGGTTACCAGAGGGGTGGTAGGTGGGAGAATGGATGAAATGGGTGAAAGGAATTAAGAGTACATACATCATGGTGAGCACTGAGTAATGCATAGAATTTTTAAATTTCTATATTGCACACCTGAAATTAATATAATACTTTATTTTAGGTGTACTGGAATTATTATTTTTTAAAAAATAATAAGATAAAAACTAAAAGAAAAAAAATCCTGTTTTCAGGCCCTTGTGCTTTTTTATTGTTGCATGAAACACATAAAATTTCCAAAACATACTCTTCTTGCAGGTAAAACCTTCAAATTATTCTTTGCATAGAAGAGGTACTTAATAGATGTTTATGAAGTGAATGAACAACATTGTTATTAGCCCCTTCCATATAGACAGCAGAAGAAGTGATACTGAAAGCAAGGTGACTCTGAAGCTAATTCAGTTAAATATTTTCTTTAAATTTGGTATAAAAGATAAGCAGACATTGGAACTAGAGAATTTGAAATGCTGCAAAGTGGAGACATGTTCTTTATTTCCTGGAATTTTTCAGTAAACTGAAGGGCTTGTGGCTTTCGTTTATATTTTTATCTCTTTTTCCAAATGAATTCTGAAACTTTGAGAAAAGAAAACATAAAGTGCAAGGTTAAATGAATAGTTGACCATTTAAAGAGTAAGGTTTGATTTTCTAAACTATGGATCAATTACTAGAGCAGTGGTTCTCCACTCTGACTATGCTTCAGCAAAACGTGAAAAGCTTTTTTAAAAATGTAAATGTTTTGGCCCTATCTCTACTGTTTAATCTCATTTCTGTTAATTACTACTTGTGTGCCTGAGCATTTTTTTATTCCATAAAATTGGATTCTCTAGAAGTGGAGATGATAAAAAAGTACTGGACTTTTGAATAAGAATTTGCCTCACAGAAATTGGGAACAATATCTACTTAGAGTTGTGCTGATCTACTTAGGAAAACTTGGACTTTATAGTTTGATAGACAAATAACAGTAAAGTAAATACCCCATATTGCTGGTAAAAAAAATACCTAGGGAAAATACAAGTGTATTGTACTTTTGCCCTGTAGTGTTTATATTCCAAGGCCTAGGATATGTCTGAATGGACTGATTTCTTAGATGGAGGATTTAACATCAATAGTGTGTTCACAGTGAGAGTGAATGCACATATTTGTTGGGAGTATGACATTGGTAGTTATGGTGGTGAGTAGGGATAGGGTAGAGCGGCTTACAGAATTCTTACGGATTGCAAAACCTCTAAGCCCTTTCCAACTCTAATATGCTATGTTTGTAAATAAGTGACAGTCATTTCTTTACATGTATTTATCTATCTGTACATTTTGAAAACTTTTATGTGCCAGACACCATACCAAAAGATAAAATCTGTGACATGAAGAAAAATAGAATATACTAGGTTTTGTAATCACTACAATAAAGTGTCACGGAAACAATTAAATACTTCTGTTTCATATATACATGTGTTGGTTATTTCTCTTACCATTTAGGTGTTACATGAGCTAAGAATTCCAATGTACTTAAATGTTCAGAAAGAAATTGCATTATGATAATTAGAAAAAGTGTCATCTTGATCCAGGATGTTTGAGGAGGAACTTGAAAAGTCTGTACAAGGTGCAACATACTGTATCTCACTCAAATTACTAAAGGTTAAGACTCAGATCCTAACATTAATTACTGCCATTGCCTGCATGATTCTTTACTGAGTATGTAACTGATCAAGTTGCTTTTGATGCATCTATTGCTTGTTAATAGCTAGAATCTTGGGGAGAGAAGCCAATTTCCTGGAATAAAAACTGCTGAGGATAGAGAATCAGCATCCATAAGAGAAAAAGGTCTGATCATAATGGGCTTTGAAGGACAGGACTCAATTGATTCCATAGCCCCAGTGGGAGTGAAGGGAAAGGAATTTCTAGAGAAATCTCTAGTTCTGACTTGAAAGAAGCAAAATGAAAACAGCAATAATCATTTCCTTTTTTCTACCATATATTTCAAAAACACTTTGAAAGGAAAAAAAAGTCCACAAGGAAAATTGAGTTTACACTTATATTTAGATAACTTCTCTTATTCCAGAGTTTTACTGCTTTTTGGTATACTGGATTTTAGTAAGTCACTCCCTTTTTTGAAATGTTTTAACTTCATAATAGAATTCAGTATGTAATACTGTCAACAAGTAAAGAGAGGGACATATTTACTCAAATAGCATATTACTGGTGAGTTTCTTCAGAAGGAATATGTTTTGCTAGGTTTTGCTTTTGAATTGTTAAAGCAATACATACTCATGGTTTTTAAAATAAATAATATGGAAAAGCATAAAATAAAAAGTAATATTTGGAACCATCCTGTTTCTACTTTCCACAAGTAACTTATATTGGCTTATTTTATGTACCATTTCAGAAATCTTCTGTTGACATACAAGTTTATGTGTGTACACACATGGAACATACACATGCATATGCTGTATATGCTTTTTTTTTTAAAACACAAATGCAGAATATCCATTGTTCTTTACTAATGGCCTTTTCCTCATCTCTTTATTATTGATTTCTAGGAGCTGTTGGTATTCTAATAAAATGTATCTTTTCTTAGGTATTTCAAACATTTTTCTGCTATTTAATTTGCACTCAACTTGATTTATGTTAGTTTCTTTTTTCCCATGCTGAAATTTTAAGTTTTAGTCAGATAATCAGTCTTTCCTTTTATGACATCTGTTTATTTCCAATATTATAAAATATATAACACCATTACACCCCACCCTTACAGATTAATTTTTGTTAAAGAGATTTTATTATAGCAATTTAGGTTTACAGCAAAAGAAACATAGAGATTTCCCATAGACCCTCTGTCCCCAAACATTCATAGTCTCCCCCATTACCAATTTCCCCACCACAGTTGTACACTTGTTACAATTGATTAAACTACATAGACACATCATTATCACCTAAAGTCTACAGTTTACCTTAGGGTTCACTATTGGTATTGTACATTTTGTGGGTTTGGACAAATTTGTAAAGGCATGTACCCACTATCACAGTATCATGCGCAGTAGTTTCACTGCCGTAAAAATCCTCTATAAACTGCAAATTCATCCCTCCCTCCAAATTTTTTTAAATAAAATACTTTGTATTTAAATCTTTAAGTTATCTGGAATCTTGTTAGTATACCAGCAGCTTTTACTGATTAATGTTTTAATTTTAATTTTAATTTTTAGCATTGATTTTTTTTAAGTCACCTTTATCATATATAAAAATCTTACGTGTTTTGAAGTGTGTTTCAGGATTCTCCAGTATCTATTTTCTATCTGTCTATTTCTTCTCTAGTATATAACTCCTTAATGGCTGTATCTTTCCAGTGTTCTGGAAGGACTGGTCTCTTCTGTACTCTTTTTTTTTTTTCCAAAAATATTTGTAGATAATGACATGTTTTTAACCAGATTAACTTTGGTATCATCTCTCGAGTTTTGAAAATAAAAAATCCTATTGCTATTTAGGGGCACCTTGGTGGCTCAGTTGGTTAAGCAGCTGCCTTCAGCTCAGGTCATGATCCTAGAGTCCCGGGATCCAGTCCCACATCAGGCTCCCTGCTGAGCTGGGAGTCTGCTTCTCCTGCTGATCTCTCTCCTCTCATGCTCTCTCTCTCTCGTTCTCTCTCTCAAATAAATAAATAAAATCTTTAATAAAATATCCTATTGCTATTTTAATAGGAATCTTACTAAAATAATAGATTAATTTAGTTGGAATAATAAGTCTTTGAATATTGATTATATCTGTCCTGGAAACAGATTACATATCTTATAGATATCTGGATTTGTTTATTCTGAGTTATTTATTTATATTGTGTTTTTCATATAAAATGGGTGTATTTCTAGTTTTTTATTTTCTAATTGGGCATGGCTTACATATATATAGGAGAATCATTGATTTTTATATATTATGTAACTAGCTACCTTTCTAAACTCTTTGGGTGGGGGGGGTTATCCATTGATTTTCTTGGTTTCTCAAGTATACATGCATGTCATCATGGAAATAAGGACAGAATTACCTCTTCCCCCTGACCAAGCTTATTGAGTAATAATTGACATTTAAGTTTAAGGTGTACAAGGTGATGATTTGATATAAATATATATTACAGATGATTACCACAATAATGTTAGTTAACATAACCATCCCTTTCTCATATTATTACACTGGGGAAGGGTGCATGTGTGTATGTGGTGTGTGAGATCTGCTCTCTTAGCAACTTTCAGATATACAATTATAGTATTGTTAATATAGTCACTATGCTGTGCATTAGATCCCCAGGACTTGCTCATCTTATAACTGGAAGTTTGTACCCTTTGACCACCTTCACCCATTTCTCCCACCTCAGCAACTACCAATCTTTCTGTTTCTCTGAGTTCAGTCTTTTTTAGAGTCCACAGGTAAGTGAGATCATACAGTATTTGTTTTTCTCTGTTGGATTTATTTCACTTAGCATAATGCCCTTTAGGCTCATCCATGTAGTCACAAATGGCAGGATTTCCTTCTTTTTATGGATAATATTTCATATTATAAGCACACACACATACATACACATCACTTTTCTTTATGCATTCATCCAATGATAGACACAGGTTGTTTCCATGTCTTGGCTATTGTAAATAGTGCTGTAATGAACATGGAGGTACAGATATCTCTTTGAGATATTGATTTTATTTTCTTCAGATATATTCCAAAAGTGGGTTTGCTAGATCATATGGTAGTTCTATTTTTAATATTTTGAAGAACCCTCCCATAGTGTTTTCCATAGTACCTGTACCAATTTATTTTCCTACCAACAGTGCCCAAGGGTTCTTCCTCTCCCCATCCTTACCAGAACTTGCAATCTCTTGTATTTTTGATAATAGCCATTCTAACAGGTGTGAAGTGATATCTCTTTGTGGTTTTGATTTGAATTTTCCTGATGATCAGTGATGTTGGGCAATTTTTATGTACTTTTGGCCATTTGTGTGTCTTCTTTGGGGAAATGTCTATTTATTTTCTTTGCCATTTATTTGTTTTTTTGCTGCTTAGTTGTAGGTGTTTCTTATATGTTTTGGATATTAACCCCTTATCAGTTACAAGACTTGCAAATATTTCTTCCATTCCATAAGTTGCCTTTTCTTTTTTTTTTTTTTTTTTTTTTTGCAGTATAGAATTGTATTTAATGTAGTCTCACTGATTTTTTGTTTTTTGTTTTTGTTGCTTGTGTTGGTTTTTTTTTTTTTTTTAAGATTTTACTTATTTACTTGACAGAGAGAGGCAGTGAAAGAGGGAACACAAGCAGGGGGAGTGAGAGAGGGAGAAGCAGGCTTCCCGCTGAACAGGGAGCCCAATGTGGGGCTTGATCCCAGGACTCTGGGATCATGACCTGAGCTGAAGGTAGATGCTTAACAGCTGAGCCACTGAGGCTCCCCAGTTGCTTGTACTTTTGATGTTGTATCAAAAAAACCATTGCCAAGACCAATGTTAAGAAGCTTCTTCTCTGTTTCTAGGAGTTTTATGGTTTCCAGTCTTACATTTAAGCATTAAATTAAAATCGAGTTAATTTTTGTGAGTGGTATAAGATAAGGGTCCCATTTTATTCTTTTGCATGTGGATATCCAGTATTTCCAACACCATTTATTGAAAAGACTATCTTTTCCTCACTGAATTTTCTTGGCTCCTTTTCAGTGTGGGCTCTTATTGACCATATGTATTGGTTTATCTCTTGGTACTTCATTTGATTCCATTGGTATTTGTGTCTGGTTTTATGCCAATACCATACTATTCGGTTACTTTGGCTTTGGAGTATGGTTTGAAATCAGGAAGCATGATGCCTCTAGCTCTGTTCTTTCTCAAGACTGATTTGACAATTCAGGGTCTTCGGTGGTTCCATATGAATTTTAAGATTATTTGTTGTATCTGTAAAAGAAAAAAAAAGTGCCACTGAAATTTTGATAGGGATTTCACTGTATCTATAGATGGCTTCTTTTAAATTTCTTTTTCAGATTGCTCATTGTTATTGTATTGAGTTACAACTAATTTTTATATATGGATTTTTTTCCTGAAACTTTACTGAATTCATTTTTTAGTTCTAATACTTTTTTGATGTAAAACTTAGCTTTTCTATATTTATTGTCTACAAACAAGAATAATTTTACTTCTTCCTTTCTGATTTGGATGGCTTTTATTTCTTTCTTTTGCCTGATTGCTTTGGGTAAGATTTCCAGTATTTTATTTAATATGAGTCGTGAGATTGGACATTCTTGTCTTGCTTCTGACCTTACAAGAGAAGGTTTCAATGTAAGCTTGTTATATATGGGTTTTATTATGTTGAGATTTTTGTTGAGGGTTTTTATCATGAAAGGATGTTGGAATTTATCAGATGCTTTTGCATCTATTGAGATCATATGATTTTGATCTAATTCTGTTCATGTGATGTGTCACATTTATTGACTTGCATATGTTAAATTATTCTTGCATCTGAGGGATGAGTCCTGCTTGATCATAGTGTATGACCCTGTTAATACACTGTTGAATTCAATTTGTTAATATTTTGTTGAGAATTTTTGTAAATACATTCATTAGATATATTGACCTGTAGTTTTCTCTTCTTATAGCATTCTTACCTGCTTTTGTAGTAGGGTAATGCTGGCTTTGTAAAAATGAATTTAGAAGCCTTCCCTTCTCTTAAATTTTTTAGAAATTTTGGAGAAGGATTGGTATTAATTCTTCTTTAAATGTTGGTAGAATTCACCAGTGAAACCATCTAATATTGAGCTTTTGTTTGTTATAAGGTTTTTGATTACCAATTCAGTCTTCTTACTAATTGGGTCTGTTTGGGTTTTCTGTTTCTTCATTATTTAGTTCTGGTGGATTGTGTATGTTTCTAGGAATGTATTCATTTTTCTAGATTGTCCAACTTATTGGCATTTTATTATTCATTGTAGTCAAATTATTTTCCTTTTTATTTCTGTGGTTTCTGTTGTATTGTCTTTTTTCTTAAGATTTTATTTGAGAGAGCGTGAAAGAGAGAGAGATTATGAGGTGGGGGAGGGTCAGAGGGAGAAGCAGACTCCCTGCTGAGCAAGGAGCCAGATGGAGGGCTTGATTCTGGGACTCTGGGATCATGACCTGAGCCACAGGCATACATTTAACTGACTGAGCCACCCAGGGCGCCTCTGCTCTTTCCTTTATAATTTTATTTATGAGTCTTTTCTTTTGCTTAGTCTAGTTAGATGTTTGTCAATTTTGTCTACCTTTTCAAAGAACCAATTCTTAGTTTTGTTAATCCTTTCTCTTTTTTTTTAATATTTTTATTTATTTGATAGACAGAGATCACAAGTAGGCAGAGAGGCAGGCAGAGAGAGAGGAGTAAACAGGGTCCCTGCTGAGCAGAGAGCCCAATGCGGGGCTCTATCCCAGGATCCTGGGATCATGACCTGAGCTGAAGGCAGAGGCTTTAACCCACTGAGTCACCCAGGCGCCCCTTGTTAATCCTTTCTATTGTTATTCTCTATTTCATTTATTTCTGTTCTAATCTTTGTTATTTCCTTCCTTATGCTAACTTTGGGCTTAGTTTGTTCTTTTTCTAATTCCTACAGATATAATATTAAATTGTTTATTTGAGATCTATTTTCTTTATGTATGCATTTATAACTATAAACCATCCTGTCTGAACTGCTTTTGCTGTATCCCATCCGTTTTGGTATGTTGTGTTTCCATTTTCATTTGTTCAAAATATTTTTAAAATTTCTCTTGATTTCTTCTTTGATCCATTAGATCTTTAGGAGTGTACACTTTCATTTCTAAGTATTTGTGTATTTTTCAGCTTTCCTCCTGTTGTAATTTCTAATTTCATACCATTGTGATAGAAAACATACTTAATATAATGTCTGTCTTCTTGAATTTGTTGAGATTTGTTTTGTGGCCTCATACTTTATCTGTCCTTGAAAATATTCCATATGTACTTGGAGAGAATGTGTAATCTGCTAATAGATGGGATGTTCTTTCACATCTGTTAGGTCCATTTGGTCTACAGAATTGTTCAAATCTGCTATTTTCTTATTAAGTCTCTGGGTTGATCTAGCCATTGTTGAGAGTAGTGTCTCTTCCTTTCTAATATTTATATAGATATTTCTTTCTCCTATATAATTAGCTAGTACATGCAGAACGATATTAATATAATTGTTTTAACATTTTTTTGGCTTACAAATACTTTTCCGAGCATAGATATAACACATACTATTACAGCTTTCATAACTTTGAGTAAAGGAAAAATAGGCAATGGCTAATCAAAAAATTCTTTAAAAAAGTGAAACAGAACTGAATGAACAGTTGAATTTCTAGAGTTACATGAATTATAAGACTCAGTTCTCTGATGTCAGAATTGTCTTTTTACCCCCTGATGGCTACTCTAAGATTTATTCTTTAAAAAAAAAAAGAAAAAAGATTGTATTTATTTAATTGAGAGAGAGAGAGAGAGACCATGAGAGGGGAGAAGATCAGAGGGAGAAGCAGATCCCCCACAGAGCTGGGAGCCTGAAGCAGGACCCAATCCAGGGACTCCGGGGTCATGACCTGAGCCAAAGGCAGTCACTTAATCAACTGAGCCACCCTGGTGTCCCTAAGATTTACCTCCTTATCTGTGTTCTTCAGCAATTTGGTATGTGTGCCTAGATTATATTTCTTCATATGTTTCTTTCTTCAGTTTTGCTGAGCTTCTTGGATTTATAGGTTGATGTTTCCCAGCAAACATGGAGAATTTTACTCATTACCTCATCAATTACTTTTTCCTGCCTCACCTTCTCTTTCTTTTTTTTTTTTTTTCTGGGACTCCATATACATGTAAATAAATTACTTGTTATTGTTTCTTGACTATGTGGGTCATTGAGACTCCAGAAATTTCATTCATCTGTTCATCAAGTTCTCTCATCTTCAATATGCTGTTAAGTCATCCAGTGATTTTTTTATTTTGATGTAGCACTTTCAGTTCTATAATTTCAATTCAAATCTTTAGAAAAATTTTATTATAGTAAAATATATATTAAAAAGTAAATAAATTTAACCATTTTTGAGTGTACTTGATTCTTTTTTGTTTCCATTTCTCCTGATTCTCCTTGTGCATTCATCATGATTTTTTATGTTCTTGATAATATTTATTTATTTATAAAATTTTATTTTTAAGTAATGCCTCCACCCAACATGGGCTCAAACTCACAACCCCAAGATCAAGAGTCACATACTAGACTGACTGAGCCAGCTAGGTGCCCTGCGTTCTTGATAATAGAGTACTTTCTGAGTCATTACAGAATCTGTTCTATTGCTGTTTTTTCTATGGAACTTGGGTCACACCCCACACAAGTGGGTCTCTTCTGGTTTTCCCTTAAATCCTAGGGTAACTCTTTTAATACAGGGATAAAATCTTTATTCCTGAAATGTGGCGCTTTGGAGATTTCTATGGGAAGCCTCAGTTTTTCACCAAGCTGCATCAATCTTATGGGATTCAAACTCCAAATTCTTTGTCTCATGCAGTGGGCAACAGCAAAAATCCCTTTCAGCCTTTCAGCTATTACTCTCCAGTACCTTCTTTGGAGTCCTTCTTGTGTGTATATATAGTTCAGGAGTGGGAATGTATGTGCAAATTTTTAGCTCTCCCTCTATGCCTACCCACTTCCCAGAATCTACCTCCCCAAAACCCCAATTATCAGCCATTCTTTCAGCCCTGAACTCTGGTCTTTAATACCTCAAGCCAGTAGGAATGTGCTTTCTGTTTCAGTTCTAGCTACTCCCACAAATTTTTACCTTAGAGGAAAGACTATACAAATGTAGATCTTGTCCAGCAATATTCTCTTCTTTCAAGGGTCTCAGCCTCTTTCTGTTTTTGCGTACTTTTGGTTGATCTCCAAATAGTTGTTTTTATTTCTTTCTTTTAGTATTTTTTCATGGTTTATAATTGTTATCATGGGATAACAAGTCTGTTTCAAATTACTCCACCATTATTGGAATTGCAGTTCCTGGGACTTTTTTACTTTTATAGTTACCTATTCACTTCATTATTTTTTATTCATGTGTGTTATTTCACTTCATGATTAGTTTAGTCACTCAGACTTAGGTTTACTTCCTGGTTTTGCCATTTATGATGGTGTTACTTCAGATTTCTGGTTTTTAGTGACCTTATATATAAAATGGAAATGATCATATTTACCTTGTAAGCTTAGTTGCTTTTGAATATTAAATGTGACAGTATATGTAAAACATGTGGCATAGAGCTTGGAACTTCATTGGCATTAGTAAATGCTGCTACCCTTTATTACCATAATTATTCTATAAGGTTGGAATGTGGATAACTTACCTAAGATCTTATTACTAAATAATTAGAGTAGAGAATAATTAAATCAATTCTGCAAGACAATTTTATGCCTCCCAGGAGTTTTAGTTTCAGTATTATCCCCTGTAAGAAGGAGAAACTGCCTGACTGTAATTAAAAGGTTATAGTATATGAAAAGCAAATAAAGTCTATTTACATACTAAATGAGATTTATCAGAATAGATTTTATATTTGTTTCAATAAGGAAGAACAACAAAACGAAGATTACTAACAGTAAGGCTACATGGTTGGTATACTGAGTGATGTCCTTTTCTCTTCTATGAGCCCTTAGGAGCCAGCCAATTGACTGGTAACCATAAGATACCCACAGTAGTATTTTTTTTCCATATCAGAGTAGCATGAGTCTATGTAAGTTTTCAATTTTAGAGCCAGACAGAATATTCAGTGAGAATACTCAGGCCTAGTAAAATAAATAGTGTTTGTATGTATGGTCATTAAAGAAAATAGTATAAAACATACCACTATATAATGAATTATTTTGTCCTCTAGGTTTACTTGTAACTCACAAATGAATGATTTGTACCCTGGGCAAGCATGTAATTTTAGAAATTGGTTATTGAATGAGGTTTTCTCTGAATAGTTACCATCATTGTTTGTCTACTGAAATCATGTTATGGATATGTATATGTGTTATTATGTATTATATTTTAAGTAATACATAGGAATTTGTTAGTGATTCTCAAAAACATTTTGCTGTAGAGGAAGCTATTTAATGCTAAAGATAAAATGGGAAACTTTTATGCTTGAGGTCACATCCACTCTCTCTGGTAAGCATTGTTAGAGTTACTATTCACATTTATGCCTGTTCAGATAGAAATCCATCAATCATGTAAACTTAGGGCCAGATTTTGATCTCTAATGCATAGTATGAATTGCCACATATCTTTTTTTTCCACCAAAAATAAATAAATAAATAAATAGATGCTTTGTATCATCTGAGATTAAAATCTGTCCTTTCAAATTGATTTTATTTTTATCGAGACTAAGAAGCAAAATGCACTGTCAGAAATGGAAATAAAATAATTCCTGCCAGGATGTGGTTTCTTTTTTTATATATAAGTCTTACAGAATCAAGTATTCATATAGTTCTCTAATCATAATAATGGCTCTGAGAAAAAAATAGAAAAATATTATTTATCCTTTTTTAAATGGCATCTTTTTATCCTTGTGCAATCATATGTACTAACTTGGATTGTAGGGGAAGGCCACATTATAAAAAGAACATTACCTAAGGTTATAATATATGAAAAGCAAATAAAGTCCATTTACATACTAAATGAGATTTATCAGAATAGATTTTATATTTGTTTACATGAAAATTTAACAATTTTATTAAAGCTTATGAATGAAGTATTTAAAATAATAAAGCTGTCTTGTTTTGGAATTTATGGTATTTTTAAGTGTAAGATAATTGCACATAAGATGTGAAGATAAAATCTTCATTTACATTTTCTCTCAGCCAAGGAAATTTAGTTCAGTTTACACATAGTGTTATTTTTGAACAGTGTTTATTAAGAACTTTTTATGAGCAAAGCACTGTGCTAGGCATTTTTCAGGAATATAAAAATAAACCTGGTACCACCCTGCCTAGAAGAAGTGTGTAGCTTAGTAAGACAAACAAAAGCACACATGTCACACATGCATATGAGCAGAGTGTGTAACTTTTCAGAGTATGGGTCTCAACATGGTTCCAGGGAGCAATGTTGGTATGTGTCATTTTTTATTGTGTTTCAGAATTACAAGTGATCATTAGGAGAGCCTAGCTTAGCACCAGGAGCATAATTGGTGTACAATAGATGTTGAATGAATAGATAAATTATTCTCTCATGGTTGGGATTGGATAGCAGGCTAGATATGGTATGACTCTTGTGTGTGTTAACCCTATGGTTAAACCAGTTATTTTAGAATTAGACTTTTTTTTTTAAATCTGGATTTTACCATCTTTGTGACCTTGCACGGATTACCTCTTTAAACTCCATTCTCTTCATCTGTCAAATGTGGTGATAATATCATTTCATAAGTTTGTTGTGAAGTGTGAATGAGATCACGTATGTCAGGCCTATAGTATAGTGACTATAGTATTTTAGATTAGAAAATCCAGTTACGTTTACTATGACTGTTTGCATTATTTTTGTTCCTAAGGGATGGGTAAAAGTACATTATGAAACAGAAATAGTGAAGCTATAACACTGATTTTACATGTATGCAAGTGGCAGAATTTTTACTCCCAAAAATAGCACTTCACTTAATCTACATTATTTTATTTTTTAATTAAGGAAAAATAATTACTGAGTTATGAATATAATAAATTTATTATTAATTTTGTACTCAGTCCTTTTTTCTTTGCAAAATGAAAATTCAAATAATCACTTAAGAATTATTATTAACTCTTTCATCACTTATTCATCCACTTCAAAATACTGACTGGGCACCTATTGTTTGCCCAGCATTGTGGTAAACACTGGTGATACAGTGGGAAATAAGGCTGACCAACATCCCTGTCATCGAAGTTTAAAATTTAGTTGGAATTCTAGTTCATTGTTCACAGTCCTGGATTTGCAAGTCCAGCCCTTCAAAGGTGGTTCATAGGTGGTTAACAGTGTCAGAGACACTGTGCTTGAAATTTAGGGAGTAGATGTCATATGAATGAAGTTTTCTTTGATTCTGTGAATTATAACAAGGCAAGATAGCATCAGACTTGAAAAGTTACATTACAGCCCACCTTCCTGAAAGTCTGTCCATTTTAAAGGAAAGATAAATTTTTGAGCATGCTTTACAAAATTATGAGGGCTTAGGTACAAATGAGTAACAACATTAGGTCAGGAAGTACATGATCACAATTGAATCTAACTCTACTATTAGAGTTCCGTTAGTTCTATTATATAGGCTACTTTCAGTAAAAATAATTAGATTTCTTTCTATCTTTTGATTATTAGGTAACCTTGGGCCTGGAACTGATACCTAGATTGACAGCTATTTTCTCTTTGAAACTTTTCTTATATCTTCCCCACCATTAATCACCCTATTGCTAGCTCTAATGAAAAAGTTTTGTTGTTTAAAGTATTCTACTCAGAAAAGGCCTTCTCTGCTTTCCTACTTATTGTTTGAATGAGAATTATTTTTGAGAGAGATTGAGTATTTGCAGTTTTGTTTCAAGTTTAAGTTCCTACTAATAGATTTGGGCAAGTATGCTTATCCTTTTCGCTCAACTATAAAATGCAGATAATAACACTCACCTGATAGTTATATGATTCAGATTTCAATATAAGATTGTAGCTTTGGAAATTAAAACTTCAGGGACACCTGGGTGGCTCAGTGGGTTAAGCCTCTGCCTTCAGCTTAGGTTATAGTCTCAGGGTCCTGGGATAGAGCCTCACATCGAGCTCCCTGCTCAGTGGGGAGCCTGCTTCCCCCTCTTTCTCTGCCTGCCTCTCTGCCTACTTGTGATAAATAAAATCTTTAAAAGAAAAAAAAATGAAATTGAAAATTTCAGGGTGCCTGGTGGCTCAGTCAGATAATGCCTACCTTCAGTTTAGGTCAGGATTCCAAGGTCTTGGGATAGAGCCCCACATTGGGTTTACAGCTCAGTGGGGAATCTGCTTCTCCCTCTCTCTCACCCTCTGCCTGCTTCTCCCCCTGCTTGTGCTGTCTCTTTCTCTGTCAAATAAATAAATACAAATTTTTGGGAAAAAAAGAAATTATAAACTTTGATAGTTTGCTGTTGTTTTCATTAGTAAAAGATAATGATTATAGCAACTACTGTTATTGTTTTCTACATGTCATATGCTCCACATAGATTATTGATAGTCCCTACAGTATCTCTGCATGCTAGAAATCATTTTGCCTAATTATATACAAAAGCAATATGCTCTCAAAAATATTAACTGACGTTCTGACAGACATTTGAATCAGTCACTTATTCAAATCCATATTTGTATGGATCCAAATCCAACCCCATCGCACCACGTTGCCTCTCCATTGGTTACTAAAATGCAGAAATGGAGTGAGAATGCATATACAGTCTTAGATTCCCTGTTATGACCTTATTCTTTTCCCTTTAAAAAAGATAATGTAGAATGCTGCCTAGAGCAATCTACACATTTAATGCAATCCCTATCAAAATACCATCAACTTTTTTTCAAAGAAATGGAACAAATAATCCTAAAATTTATATGGAACCAGAAAAGACCCTGAACAACCAGAGGAATGTTGAAAAAGAAAACCAAAGCTGGCGGCATTACAATTCCAGACTTCAAGCTCTGTTACAAAGCTGTAATCATCAAGACATATGGTACTGGCACAAAAACAGACACATAGATCAGTGCAACAGAATAGAGAGCCCAGAAATGGACCCTCAACTCTATGGTCAACTAATCTTTGACAAAGCAGGAAAAAATGTCCAATAGAAAAAAAGACAGTCTCTTTAATAAATCGTGTTGGGAAAATTGGAAAGGCACATACAGAAAAAATAAAACTGGACCATTTCCTTACACCACACACAATAATAGACTCAAAATGGATGAAAGACCTTAACGTGAGACAGGAATCCATCTCTTGAGGAGAACACAGGCAGCAACTCTTCGAACTAGCCGCAGCAACTTCTTTGTAGGAATATTGCCAAAGGCAAGGGAAGCAAGGGCAAAAATGAACTATTGGGACTTCATCAAGATCAAAAGCTTTTGCACAGCAAAGGAAACAGTCAACAAAACCAAAAGACAACTGAAAGAATGGGGGAAGATATTTGCAAATGAGATATCAGATAAAGGGCTAGTATCCAAAATCTATAAAGAACTTATCAAACTCAACACCCAAAGAACAAAGAATCCAATCAAGAAATGGGCAGAAGACATGAACAGATATTTCTGCAAAGACATCCAAATGGTTAACAGACACATGAAAAAGTGCTCAGTACACTCGGCATCAGGGAAATACAAATCAAAACTACAACGAGATACCACCTCACACCAGTCAGAATGGCTAAAATTAACCAGTCAGAAAAGACAGATGGCGAGGATGCAGAGAAAGGGGAACCTTCCTACATTGTTGGTGGGAATGCAAGCTGATGCAGCCCTTCTGGAAAACAGTATGGAGGTTCCTCAAAAAGTTGAAAATAGAGCTACCCTATGGCCCACCAATCACACTACTGAGTATTTACCCTAAAGATACAAATGTAGTGAAACGAAGTGGCACATGCATCCGGATGTTTATAGCAGCAATGTCCACAATAGCCAAACTATGGAAGGAGGCTAGATGTCCATCAACAGATGAATGGATAAAGAAGTTGTGGTGTATATATATATAATGGAATACTATGCAGCCATCAAAACCCCAAAGTCTTGGCATTTACAATGACAGGGATGGAACTAAAGGGTATTATGCTAAGTGAAATAAGTCATTCAGAGAAAGAGAATTATCATATGATCTCTCTGATATGAGGATTTTGAGAGGCAGGGCGGGAGTTTATAGGGGGTAGGGAGGGAAAAATGAAACACGATGGGACTGAGGAGGGAGAAAAAACATAAGAGACTCTTAATCTCAGGAAACAAACTGAGGGTTGCTTGAGGGGAGGGCGATGGAAGGAATAGAGAGGCTGGGTGATGGACATTGGGGAGGGTGTGTGCTATGTTGACTGCTATGAATTGTTTAAGACTGATGATTCACTTGGAGCACCTTGGTGGCTCAGTGGGTTAAAGCCTCTGCCTTCAGCTCAGGTCATCATCCCAGGGTCCTGGGATCGAGCCCCACATCGGGCTCTCTGCTCGACAGGGAGCCTGCTTCCTCCTCTCTCTCTGCCTGCCTCTCTGCCTACTTGTGAGCTCTCTCTCTCTGTCAAATAAATAAATAAAATCTTTAAAAAAAAAAAAAAAAGACTGATGATTCACAGACCTGTATCCCTGAAACAAATAATGCATTAAATGTTAATTTAAAAAAGAGGAAAAAGATAACATATTATATGGACATGTTAAGTCAAATAATATTGAGTGCCCCCTCCCTAGGAGTCCACCTAACCTAGAGATAACTGCTTTTAACATTTAACTGCTTTAATCTTTACTTGCTTTTAATTCCCAGAGTAATTCAGCTACCTATTTTTAAATAATGTGGGGGTTTTTTTGCTGCTATATCCAGGTTTACTGTTATGAGACATTATAAATAAATTATTATTATTATAAATTCTACAAATAGAAATTATAGATAGAAATTATAGATATTATAAACATGATGTATCTATTATCATTAGATGATGACTTAGCTCACTTGTAGCTCTCTGTACCCCCATCTTGCCAATATAGTTTCAAAAATAAATGATGAGCTTAATAATGTTATATAAATATTGTTCATTGGAAAACCTAGTATACCATAATTACATTAACTTTCTTGCAGAGCAGTTTTTATGGCCGAGAGTTTTTCTATCATGCTGTCATGAACTTTTTATAATTAAAAAGAATTTTTCGGGGCGCCTGGGTGGCTCAGTGGGTTAAGCTGCTGCCTTCGGCTCGGGTCATGATCTCGGGGTCCTGGGATCGAGTCCCACATCAGGCTCTCTGCTCAGCAGAGAGCCTGCTTCCCTCTCTCTCTCTCTGCCTGCCTCTCTGCCTACTTGTGATCTCTCTCTGTCAAATAAATAAATAAAATCTTTAAAAAAAAAAAAGAATTTTTCTTTCCACCTATTCTTTTTCCTATCTCTGTCACTGTTTCTTGAAACCATGGTTGGTATAACCGTGAATTTTTATCCAGTTGTTTTCTTTTTTTTTTTTTTTTTAGATTTTATTTACTTATTTGAAAGAGAGAGAGAGAGAGAGCGCGTGCACAGGAGAGGGAGAAGCAGACTCCCCACTGATCAGGTATCCTAACAGGAGGCTTGATCCGTGGACCCTATGACATGATCATGACATGAACCAAAGGCAGACATTTAACCAATTGAACGACCCAGTTGTTATCCAGTTGTTTTCTTTGTTAAACTTTGTAGCAGGTTTTGGTACAGCCTCTGCAACCCATCCCTGCCAGAAATGAGTTTTAATTCTTAAAGAGCTTTTTCCTTTGTTTCCCAAAGTTTTCCAAAAGCCTGTTTAAAATCTCTTTGGATAAAATAGACAAAATTTGAAACAAAGATCTTTGATCTTTTTCCTATAATAAATAACTTCTATAGTAAGGGGACCATTTTATTTTAATTAGTAAGTACTTTAAATAAATTAGTATGGGTGTTCAGCACATCTTAAAAATATATGTAACATCTACCTTCTTGAATAGTGGACACTCAAAATATTGAAGATGGCAAATGTCAATAATTGTTCATTTGATCTCTCAGAAGAACTACTTTTTCGTAACATATGAGAATAGCCAGAGAAGATGATAGCCCAAAACCAGTTAGAATATTGAATCCCTTTCAGGAGTATAATAACTACTTTAAATCTGCTTAGAGTCATTTGAAATAACACTTTCTTAGCATGTTGAGAATATTTTATAATCCCACTGTACCTAATGAATTATAAAATTCTAAATCCATTGAAGTTAATAACTTCTGATGATACAGTTTTATCAAGAGAAATGAGAATATCAAACTTTGAAAATATGTCATGGTGTATCTGTTTACTGATAAATAACATAGTTATAAGTGAAACGTGGATCTGTCATAGAATATTCAATATTTAATAAAACAAATTAAAATATACTTTCAGAATGTCTTTCAGAAAATAGGATTTTAAATTGAAGAAAAGAGAAAGAAATTCAATATTTGCAAGACAGTGTTTTCTTTTGAAAATATTCATGAAGTAGATCTATAATTAATAATATGTTAAATTCTACCTGATATATGTTTATTTTTTTTTAACCATGTTAGGGACAAGAGGGGAATACATTTAGGCATAATACTATTTTTTTTAAGATTTTTATTTACGATTTGACAGAGAGAGATCACAAGTAGGCAGAGAGGCAGGCAGAGAGAGAGCAGGGTAAGCAGGCTCTGAGCAGAGCAGAAAGCCAGATGCAGGGCTCGATCCCAGAACCCTGAGATCATGACCTAATCTGAAGGCAGAGGCTTAACCCACTGAGCCACCCAGGTACCCCAGCATAATACTATTTTTGTAAAAATAAAAATATATATTATATGAGAACAAACTGTAACAGTGTTGTTACCTTAGGGTTATAGGAAGGTGGGTTAGGGAGCTGTGACTTTTGGCTTTCCTAATTCATACTTAATATCACTTCAGGTTTTTTCAAACTGAGTATCTGGTTTTTTGAAACCAGGAAAAAAAAAAAAACAGAATAGAGACATTTTAAAAGAAATAAGGTAAAGAATAGATGAAGATAAGGGGAAAATAAAATTCAACTTTTGTGTCTTGTTAGTATCGTGAACTAGATACCCTACATCTCATGGTAAACAACTAAAAACAATATGATAGGGCGTCTGGGTGGCTCAGTGGGTTAAAGCCTGCCTTCAGCTCAGGTCATGATCCCAGGGTCCTGGGATTGAGCCCCACATCAGGCTCTCTGCTCGGCGGGGAGCCTGCTTCCTTCTCTCTCTCTGCCTGCCTCTCTGCTTACTTGTGATCTCTCTCTGTCAAATAAATAAATAATATCTTTAAAAAAAAATATGATAGATATAAAAGTAGTTTTGCATGCATCTATGAACTGGAAAGATGGTGTGAACAATGGTGATGATTTGTTTATCCCAAAAGGTTAAAATAAAGCATCAGGGGCATCTGGGTGGCTCAGCTGGTTAAGCGTCTGCCTTCATCTCAGATCATGAGACCAGGGTCCTAGGATCAAGCCCTGCATCAGGCTTCCTGCTCGTCGGGGAGTCTGCTTCTCTCTCTCTCTCTCCCAAATAAATAAATAAAATCTTTTTAAAAATAAAACAAAACAATAAACAAATATAAGTGCCATCCAGAGCAGTAAGATTTATAGTATTTGTTGAGCCTGGTAAACCCTGGACTAAGGTTTTCACAGACTTTTCCCTCATTGAAAGAAGAACAAGAAAGAGTCAAAACCCAAGGTAATTTTTTTTAAACATGAGGGGCCTCAGCATAGACTCAGAAATCTCTGCACCTTCATTGTGAGAGCATGTAATAAAATCAACCTATCACCTCCCACAGCACTTCAAGAATAACTAATTGCTTCACATCTTGGCACTGAGCATAGTAAAATATCTCCCTGATCATTTGTAACCACAAGCTGGTCTTGTGGGTTTGCTACTGAACTTCACACTACACAGATGATATGAAAAAGAAAATTAAAGCCAAGAATTTAATGTGGTCCCAAGTTTAAAATCCCCCTAGTAGTTAGTAGAACACAGATTCTCTCCAAAGGAATCTACTTTGAATATAGGACTCAAAAAATTCCCACAGGTAAAATTAAAAAAATTAAAAATGAGATTACAATAAAAATTACCAAATATCAGGAAAAAGTATCAGAAGTAATAGAAGAATAAGATTGCAAACATTTCGCACATTAAAATTACTGAACAATATAAAACACATCTGTTTAATAAATAAAAGATATGATTAAGGTAATGATATTATAGTCCTGAAGAAGAGTAAGGTGAGGAGACTTGATCTGCCAGAGATGAAAATTTGGTATAAAGCCTTAGTAATTAATACAATATTATAATTGTGCAAAAATAGATGAATTGGCCCATGGAGTGAAAAAGGACAGCCCAGAGACATCTATGTGGTTGGAAACTTATATAACAGAGCTGGTATTGTGATAAGGGTTGACTTTTCAATAAATGATATTGGGTTCATTGATTATTTATTCAGAATAGGGAAAAATTTAAGATACAAAATTTTAAAAGTTATTAAGGAAAAGATTACTGTTACTGCATTATAATTGTGATGTTTCTTCTTTCAAAAGTCACCTTAAAAGAATGATAAAACAAGTTGCAAACTGGAGAAGACATTTCAACATGTATAATTGAAAAGAAATTATCACAAAGCAGTACCTCCTCAAAAAAAAAAAAAGAAAAATGGACAAAAGACTTTTAATGTTTAATCTATGATTTCAAGTAACCATTCCTAATCCTTTTATTTTCTTCCAAGATTTTATTTAAATTTAACTTAGGTAACATAGTGCAGTATTGATTTCAGGAGTAGAATTTAGTTCTTCATCACTTACGTATAACATGCAGTGCTCATCCCCAAAAGTGCCCTCCTTAATACATATCACCTATTTAGACCATCCCCCAACCTTCTCTCCATCAACCCTCAGTTTGTTCTCTATAGTTAAGAGTCTCTTGTGTTTTGACTCCCTCTCTCTTTTTATGTTATTCTATTTTTATTTTTCTTAAGTTCATCTGATTTGTTTCTTAAATTCCACATATGAGTGAAATCATTTGGTATTTGTCTTTGTGGCACTGACTTATTTAACTAAGCATAACATGCTCTAGTTGCAGCTACATCATTGCAAATGGCAGGATTTCATAACTTTTGATGACTGAGTAATATCCCATTGTGTGTGTTTGAGTGTGTATCTCACATCTTCTTTATCTATTCATCAATATGTGGAATCTGGGCTCTTTCCATTGTGTGTCTATTAATAATAGTGCTGCTATAAACATTAGAGTGCATATGCCCCTTGAATCAGTATTTTTGTATCTTTTGGATGAATACCTAGCAGTGGAAAAGTCATAGGATAGTTCTATTTTTAACTTTTTGAGGAAACTCCATACTGTTTTCCAGAGTGGCTGTAGCAATTTGCATTCCCACCAATAGTGTGGGAGGGTTCCCCTTTCTCTGCCTCCGCCTTCAGCTCAGGGTCCTGGGATCAAGCCCCGCATCGGGCTCTCTGCTCAGCGGGTAGCCTGCTTCCCCCCCCCCTTTCTGCCTATTTGTGATCTCTCTCTCTCTGTCAAATAAATAAATAAAATCTTTAAAAAAAAAAAGAAATAGAAGAGATTTGTGTACATCAATTTTATATTCTGTAAGTTTGCTGAATGCATGTATCAGTTCTAGCAATTTTTTGGTGGAGTCTTTCAGGTTTTCTGCATGAAGTATCGTGTTGTCTGTGATGAATGAAAGTTTGACTTCTTCCTTGCTAATTTGGATACCTCTTATTTCTTTTTGTTGTCTGAATACTGAGGCTAGGACTTCCAGTACTATGCTGAGTAGCAGTGGTGAGACTGGACACCCTGTTTTATTCCTGACCTTAGAGGAAAAGCTTTCCCTTTTCCCCATTGAGGATGGTAATTGCTGTGTTTTTCATGTATAGCCTTTATGATGTTGAGGTATGTTCCTTCTATCCCTGCTTTCTTGAGGGTTTTTATCAAGAAAGGATGCTATATTTTGTCAGATCCCTATTGCTAAGTGTCTTAAGTAAATAAAGAACTGGCACCGAGGCTGCTCAGTCAAACATCTGCCTTCAGCTCAGGTCATGATCCCAGGGTCCTGCGATTGGTGCACCTCAGGATCCCTACTCAGCAGCAAGTCTGCTTGTCCCTCTCCCTTTACTCCTCCTCCTCCTTGCTCATGCTCTCTCTCTCTCTCTCTGTCAAATAAATAAAATCTTTTTTTTAAAAAAAGTACTCTGAATTCCTAACAACCAGGAAACCCAATAAAGATTTAAGAAAGAAAAGAAAGGCAAGAACTCCCATGCATTTTGTACTTCTTTATCATTTTCATTTTTTTAAGATTTTATTTATTTGTCAGAGAGAGAGAGCACAGGCAGGGGGAACAGCAGGCAGAGGGAGAAGCAGGCTCCTTGCTGAACAAGGAGCCCCCTGATGGGACTGGATCCCAGGACCTTGGGATCATGACCTGAGCCAAATGCAGATGCTTAACCAACTGAGCCACCCAGGTGTCCCAACATCTTTATCATTCTTATTATCAAAATAAAAAATGATTGGTCTTCATTTTTATATTTTTAGTTTGTGTGACCATTTTGATGAAAGTGACAGAAAGGTACTTGAAAGTATTCAATATCTATTCATAGTATTTTTATTAAAAATTTCCCAGTAACAGGGGTACCTGGGTGGCTCAGTCATTAAGCATCTGCCTTCAGCTCAGGTCCTGATCCCAGGGTCCTAGGATCAAGCCCCACTTCAAACCCTGTTTTGAGCCCTGCTCCAAGCCTTGCATCAGGCTCTCTGCTCTGCGGGAAGCCTATTCTCCCTCTCCCACTCCCTCTGCATGTGATAGAATTGTCTATATAAATTTATTTAAAACATACATTTTAAGGGCACCTGGCTGGTTCAGTCAGTTAAGTGTTCCACTCTTGGTTTTGGCTCAGGTCATGGGATTGAGCCCCACATGGGACTCCTCAGTTAACACAGAGTCTGCTTGTCCCTCTTCCCCTGTGGCTCCCCCTGCTCACTCTCTCTCTCAAATGAAAAAATAAATAAGATCATTAAAAGAATTAGAAAATAAAGCATTTTATATAATTTCTATTCAATTTAAAATATCTGTTTGACATGGTTCTTAAAGAGTTGTAGTCATCTTCCAGAGGAATTCCTTCACATTTTCAGAGGGAGAATCAAGTTCTGTAGGTTTAACTGAGTATAAAATAAAAATAGTTCAGGGACACCTGGATGGCTCAGTCATTAAGCGTCTTCCTTTGGCTCAGGTCATGATCCCAGGGTCATGGGATCGAGCTCTGCCTTGGGCTTCTTGCTGGCAGGAAGCCTGCTTTTCCTTCTCCCACTCCCCCTGTTTGTGTTCCCTCTCTCGCTTTCTGTCAAATAAATACATAAAATCTTAAAAAAAAAAATAGTTCAAAGATAATATTTAGCAAATGTATACCTATTCAGCAATTAATGCAAGTGTTGATTTCCCCTAACATCTTACTTCTGTATGTCAAAAATACAATGCACTTCTTGTGAGAGAAAATAAGTAACCATTACCTTTGCTTTGATTTCATCAGTAAGATATCAGGGCAAAGTAGTAAGTATATTAGAGAAATGGATGTATTTTAAAGGTCAGGTGAATGACCTAACTGAAAGTGATTCTTAACTAAGTGTGATCATTTTTGTTCCCCTGACTCTCACTCCCTAGACAGATTTGGGAAATGTCTAGAGGCATTGTGGACTGTCACAGTGATGGCAAAGAATTACTGCCATTGGAGAGTGCGCTACTAAAAGGGTCCAGAGGTCTCACATTTCTTGCAGGGTATGGAACAGTTCCATCTAACCAAGATTTTTTTTTGTATCAAATTATAAGAGGTGTCTCATAAGGAAACCCTGAAAGATAATGATTCATATTCTAATTATGAATATGTACAAAATACCAAGTATCTTTATGAGAAATTTAAGGGATTTCCATGGCAAAATTTTGAAACTTAACAAACCTCATCTAGTCTGTGAAGATGCTTAGTGGGAAAAAAATCAAGTTTATCAAGGTCACCGTGGCACTATAGTGTTTGAAGAATGTACTCAGACTTGGAACAGCTGGGTGGCTCTGTTGGTTAAGCACCTGCCTTCAGCTCAGGTCTTGATCCCAGGATTCTGGGATCAAGTCCCACATCAGGCTCCTTCCTTAGAGGGGAACCTGCTTCTCCCTCTGCCTGCCACTCCCCCTGCTTGTGCTCTCTCTTTCTTTATCGCTGACAAATAAATAAATAAAAATCTTTAAAAAATAAAGTACTCTGACACTAACATTGTTAGACATTTTCTTCACTGTTGGCCCTTCAGAAAAAGGCTCAGGTAGGAAATGGTGACTTAATTTCTCATGAGATTATTGAGGTTGGGATACTGAAACTCAGCAGTGACAGCTGGCTTGGATCCAGGTAAAAGAACTCATCATCACCAAATGGCCTGGTACTTCGATAGAGGTTAAAACTGAAAGATAAGAGAGCTCTAGTAGGCTACTCTCCTACCACCTTCCCCACCACAGACTGAGGAAATTGATAAAGAAAATTGACATATATTGACTGCCTACAATTTGCTAGACATTGGGAAAGACTACATATAGATATCTATATCTAGTTCTATATATATATATATCTATATATGTAGATATAGATATATATACATATTCAATCATTTGCATAATAAAATTTTGCTGTTATGTACAATAGAAAAACCACTGGGCAATGCATACCTCCTGCAATCCAAGAACATCCAGTTTGGGGAGGGAGACAGAGAAGCAGACAGTTGTAACTACCTGTGCTCAGTGCTATGATATAGAGTATACTGGTGCAGTGAGGTCATGTACATTTATTCCTACCTTGGGAAATTGGAAGATCAGAGAATGTTTTAACAGAGGTTCTGACATCTAATTAAGTCCCATTATGTCACCTAATATCAAAAAACCTGTTATAACATATTACTCCTATTTATAGATAGGACGACTGAAGTACTGAAAGGTTGTATAATCTACATAAGGTCATATAATAATGATAGCAAACATTTACATGGCTTTGTCAAAGCTTTCTGTTTAATGTAATCCTTACAACTTTTCTATAATATAGATTCTTCTGTTATTTCAGTTTTACAATTAAGAAAACTAGGTTCTATAAACTTAATTGTTCCAAGGTATTAATAAAGACAATGTTGACATTTGAACCAAAGCAAATAGATTGTAGTTCTGTGTGCTTAACCACTATAGCATGCACTTTCCCTCCTCCCTAGTTGATCATTAAATCTGGTTCAAAACTTAGCAGTCTGACTCCATAACCCATGTAGTTAAGTGACAGAATGAGATTGACATCTTAGACTATTTTAACAATAGTAAAAACAGTGAACTGAAATAAGACAGACCAGGAGACAGGAAGACCAGATAAAAGAAAACATAGGTGCTAGTCTAATCTAGGGTAGTGGCAACTAATGTGTACAAGGGTGTACAAATGCAAGAGATTAAAATAATTAGAGAGATCAGGACTTGGTGATTAATGAATGTAGAGTATAAAGGAAGCAGAAAAGTCAGGGATCACAGTTAGGGTTTTTGTTTGACCAAGTGAAAGTTGATGTTGGGTTGGAGAATATAGGAGAAAAAAAAGATTTAGGGAGAAAGTTGCTGAGTGTTTCATTCACTTTAAATTTTGTGTTTGAACTGCCCATGCTCTTAAGGCATCCAAATGAAGATGTCCAGAAGATAGAGACATTTGTGTTTCTGGAGCTCAGAAGAAAGATCAAAGCTGAGAAACAGAGGAAAAAGACCAAGCAGGAAATGTAGGATTGCCAAGTATGGGTAAAGACATACTTGTGGTCTCAGATCAAAATATATCATGGCTCAAATCTATATAGTTGTGGTGACAGGGAGGAGAAAGGGAGGGAGGGAAAGGAAGAGAGGAGAAGAGCGAAAGAGAAGAGAAAAAAGAGAAATCTTGGAAGGCATCAAGGAGGATAAAAGATTGTGAATACTTAAAAATTAATAAATCTAGGGAGGGCACGTATTGCATGGAGCACTGGGTATGGTGCAAAAACAATGAATACTGTTACGCTGAAAAGAAATTTTTAAAAAGTGAAAAAAAAAATAAAAAGTTAATAAATCTTTCCCTGTTTGCTCAAATTCAGAGCCGTGTGTGTGTGTGTGTGTGTGTGTGTGTGTGTGTGTGTTATATGGGAAGGGAGAATTGAAAGAAGCTGAGAAAGCTTGATTTATTTACATTAGGAAGTTACAGGGAGAAAATAATCAATCCAGAAAGACTGGAGGAGGGGATGTGTTGAAAGAAAAAGTTATGTTGAAGAAAAAGTTATCAAGAGATAACTTGAGGAAGATTTAGGGGTCTGAGGTGAGGTTCTGGGGCAGCTTCCCTACTCCGTAATTTAAGGAGATGACAAGAGAATTTTAAGATTTTTTACCATGCATTAGCTATGGAATCTTAATTAGTTCTTCATTAGAGTTCAGGAAATATTCAGATTCTTTTTTCACTTTTCAGTGCTTTCTTGGATATATGCTACCATTTTTTTTTGTTTTTATCTGAACATAGCATTGTGAGTCTGGCCAAAAGGCGGTTTGACTTTATATGGGTCATTCTAATTTCTCTACCAGACTGCAGTCACCAATGCATAGTATTGAAGAAAGCAGACATTTAGATTTATGCATAGTTTTCATATTCTGATGAAATAGAGTTGATCATAATGGCAAGTGGTGTTTATGGAAGAAGTATACATGAATTAAAAGTGTAGCCATGAAATAAGGGAGCAGAGTTAAGAATTTAAGATAAATATTGGATATGTGAAATTTTAACATGATCTTATTGAATCCTCAGAGTAATTTACACATGAGGAGATTAAGGACTGTGGAGGTTAGATCTACTGTCCAAGTTCAAACAAATAGTAAATATCATGGCTGGTATTCATATCTGATCTCTCTGGTATTTATGCCCATGTCATCTCTAGTTACCTTTTGACCTACCTAGAAAAATAGTGGCAATTTCTGCAATGCAAGAGCATTAATTGGTGATAATTGGAGATAATTGGTAGGCTGTTGTACCAGTCACCAATTGTACCAATTGAGAATTATACCAGGATTCTTCATTCTAAACAATAGAAACTAACCTGTCTGAAAGAGTGCTCGCTTCGGCAGCACATATACTAACCTGTCTGAAAGAGAAAAGGACTTGTTTGAAAAAATAACCATAGTAGAGCTCTATAGGATCTATAAGAACTTTGGAGAACCAGGCTTAAGGACATAGTAGAAACCAAAAAAGGCAAAGCCTAGCCAATATCATATCACAAAAAAAGTCTGCTTTAGAAGTTGCTTCTGATGTACCACTTTCTTTGTAATGCTACTATGCTCTGTTGCCCTTGGACACTCTTGGAGTTTAGTGTCTCAGTTTGGCCAATAGTTCAATGAGTAATCTCTAATGATTTTCTGTGTCTTTGCATTGCTCTCACAGAATTCAGAGTTCTGGATGGAAATGTTAGTTTCACTGAACCTAGGTCACATGACTGCTCATTAGTAATTAGTTTCAAGATTCCCCAAAGAAGTGTGTTTCAAATACTGGGCAACCTTCATTTACACACACACACACACACACACATGCATGAATGTTTGATATTACTTCTCAGTGCCAAATATTTTTCATTAAATTGGTAACAACATGATATTATAATTATTTTCTTTTTAAATTTATGCTTTGATAGAAGTGTTCATGATAGAAAGGTAGAAAAATATAGATAGAGGAAAAGAAAAGAAGCTTTGTAAATAACAGCAATATTTTGTGTATATACTTGTAGGCTTTGTTCAATGCATAGAAGTAAACTTTTTTACCAAAACAGAATGATACTACACATTATATTACCATCTTTTTAAAGTTTACAGTTTGTCCAAAACATCTTTCTGTGACAATTTTAGAAGTACATACTGTTACACTGTATGGCTGTATCATAATTTATTTAAAAATAACATATCATTGAACAATTAGCTTGTTTGCCATTTTTCCTGATGAACAATGTTTTGATTAAAAATGTTTTCACATTATTAGATTACATCAGAAAAATAAAATGCTAGCAATGCACCTTCTTGGTCAAAGACATCATGTTTTAAAGGCTTTTGGTTGTTATCTTCAAATTACTCTTTAGGATATATGCATATAAATATGTGTTCATTTTTCCCCCAAGTGTCAATATGGACCTTTCAAATTTTTTGTCTTTGCCAGTCTGATAGATGAAAAGTAGGATTTTATTTCTTTTATTTATTCAACACATATTTTGTTAAAGGCTTGACAGAGGCCAAATTTCTGGGGAGAGGCAAGCTCCTTGCTCATGGACTTACTAAAACTTACATTTTAGAACATGTGTGATGTGGTAGGATGTGAGAAAAAAAAGAGGGCAAGGAAGAGAAAAAATAAATTTGAAAAGAAGAGAGAATTAGAGGATAATTCAGGTGGTGGCTTGGACTAGAGTGGAAAACGAAAGAAATGTTTCAGGAAAAATAGAAAGGCATCATTCTTTTGATTTCAATATCAAAATCAGGCAAAGAAATAAAGAAAGAAAACTTATGGACCAGTTTCACATGGAAACTTTGATGCAAGAATTGTAAATAAAGCATTGGCAAATTGAAATGAATAATGTTTGTGTGCATAAAATTTATCTCCTGACCATGTAGGCTTTATCCAAGGAATGCAAGAATGGTTCAGTGTTTTGTTTTGTTTTGTTTTTAAACCTGCCAAGATAATCTAGTACCTTGAATATTAAAGGAGAAAAACCATGTGTTCATCTTACTGGATGTATAAAAAACATCTAATAAAACTCAACAGTAATTATAATAAATACTTAGCAAATTAGGAGTATGAGGAAAATTTCTTAATCTGTAAAAAGGTATCTATGAAAATCTAAAAATAAAATTTATAAAATAGCAAGCATTCCATTGAAAATATGAAAAAAAGGTACCTATTGTCATTCTAGCTTCCTAACATCCTAGAAGTTCTACCCAAACCAATAAGAAAGGGAAAAGAAGAGAAATATACAGGTTGGCTAGCAAAACACAAAATGTCATTATTTGTAGATGTTACTATTATCTATAATAGAATTAAAAGAAGATAGCCAGTTTGCTGGATAAAAACCTCACAAAATCAGTTACTCCCCTACTAGCTAATAATCAATTTTAAAAATAAAGGAAAAATATATTAATCATAACAACAATTATATCAAGGATAAGCATAAGAGGAATTTCATGTATAATTTAACTGAAGAAAATTATAAAACTTTACTGAGAGATATATTTTAAGATTGTATTTATTTATTTGGCAGAGAGAGAGATCACAAGTAGGCAGAGAGGCAAGCAGAGAGCGGGGGAAGCAAACTCCTTGCTAAGCAGAGCCCAATGCAGGGGCTCGATCCTAGGACCCCAAGACCACAACCCGAGACCATGACCCGAGCAGAAGGCAGAGGCCCAACTCACTGAGCCACCCAGGTGCCCTTACTGAGAAATATTTAAATAGATAAATGTTGATTTGTCTAAGTACAATAAAGATGCAAAATCTCCTCCACATTAGTCTATAAATATAATGTAATCCTAGCTTTAGGATAAAAATCAGGGTTTTTATGTTTGGTTTGTTTTGGTTTTTTTAATGAATGAATTCACTGAACAAATATTCAGAGACTACTGTATGCCAAACTCTGTGGAAACTGTTGGGATACAGCAAAGAATAAAATGGAAATCCCTATCTTTATGGAACTGATATAAAGGATTCCAAGCTTCATCAGGAGTTATTCCTAACATTTATTTTGAATGCTATGAGGAACAATAAACACTAAGGAGGTACCAGGCAAATGTTGATTTGGGAAGGGCGGAGAAGAGAAGTAATGCAGGTTTGGCCATTTATTCATTTGTAAACTTGTTGTAAAAGTGTTAATAACTAAAATGGTGGTACTGAGGCCAAAATAGATTAAGAAAGAAAAAAAAAGAACAGGATACAAAAGACAAATAAGCTCATGTATAGAAAAATTTACAATAACATACAGGCATTCCACTTGATCTTAACCAAAAGGCCGCAAAGCAATGATACAGGCTTTTCAAATTAAAACAGGGAAAGCATGTATTATCAATAGTGTGACAATTAGAATAAATCCACTAATCTCACAGTTTTCTCCAAAGTAAAAATTAAATGGATTATAGATGCTGCAAATTTTCTGTTCTTCATTATGAAATATTTCAAACATAATGAAGAAATACAGAAAGTAATTAAGTAACTCAGTCAAATCAAACTAAACACTTAATCCTGATTTGTCTCCTACTTTTTTTTTTTTAAAGAATGATATATACGGGCACCTGGGTGGCACATTTAGTTAAGAAACTGAGTCTTGGTTTCAGCTTAGGTTGTGATCTCAGGTTCAAGATAGAGCCTTGTATAGGGCTCTGTGCTCAGCAGAGTTGACTTGAGTGCCCTCCCTTTCCCTCTGCACGCCCCCCCCCCCCTTTCTATTTCTCTCTCTAAAATAAATAAGTAGGGCGCCTGGGTGGCTCAGTGGGTTAAGCCACTGCCTTCGGCTCAGGTCATGATCTCGGGGTCCTGGGATCGAGTCCCGCATCAGGCTCTCTGCTCAGCAGGGAGCCTGCTTCCCTCTCTCTCTATCTGCTTGTAATCTCTCTCTGTCAAATAAATAAGTAAAATCTTAAAAAAATAATAAAATAAAATAAATAAGTAAATCTTTAAAAATATACTCAAAGTAATCATATATTACTGACAAAGCTAAAGCCCACGTCTAGGCCTTTTCCTGCCCTCTGTCTCCAAAGGTAACCAGTGCTCTGAAATTAATGGACTCATATGCATGGATAATTTAATATTTTTACAAAATATATGCATTATTAATAAATAATGTATAATTTTCTTTAATTTTAAAAAATCTTGTATGTAAATTTTCTGTTCATGTGTTGTTCTTTAATCCACCCAGAATTTGTCTTAGGTATGAATTTGAGATAGGGAATCTAATTTTATTTTTCCATGTAAATCACATGTTGTCCAGAAAAGCTCTTCCTATTCCCCCTGATTTTAATAGTGCAGCTTCTGTGAGATTTATTACCATTACTAAGTTTGTGTACTTTTTGTTGCTGTTGTGAACTCTTTTTTTCTACATGTTTTCTACATAGTTACATGTTCTACTATGCTTCTGTTTATATAAAACCCTTATTCTTATTTTTTTACTGTACATTTATTTTTTAACAGGCCATGAACTGTCTTACTCCATGAAGAATCTTACTAATTTAGTTAATACACTTGGGTTTTTTCATGTAGGTAATTTTATCATTAGCAAATGATAATTCCAAATCTTTCCCAGTGTTTGCATCTCATATAATTTTATCTGGTTGCATTAACTAATTCTTGTAGAATAATGTAAATTAGTGTATCCTGTATAGTTTCTAATTTACTTAAAGTATTTTAAGTAGAACTTGATATTGGACTTTATCAAATAACTTTAATCATTTATGATGTTAATCGTGGGGTTTTTTGACCTATTAATAATTTATTTTATTAAATTTCCCAACATACATATCTATATTCCTCTTATAAACTATACTTGGTCATGTATGGATTTGCTCATTTTCAAAATCTAATCTCCATACTGCTTTATCCGTATTGCCTGGTATAGTACCTATAGTAGACAGTCAATATGTACTGAATGAAAGTATAAGAGATTAGTTTTCAGTTTTTATTTTTGCTTTGTCATTGTCATCTTTTATAGCAAAGCACATCAGTTTCATAGAATGAATTTAAGGCTTTTATTCTTTCTCTTTCTCTAAGATCATTTGAAATATCGAAATAGCACCAGAACTATGTTTTACTGGGCTGCAGAAAGGGTCAGCTTTTGTTGTGGTTTTCATCTTGGTTTTGTTTGTTTTGTTTGTTTTTATCATTGCCTCTTTATTCTCTTTTCTTCAGGTATATATTGTTTTTCTTTTCTGGATCTTTGAATTAAATGCTTGGTTCATATGTTTCAAACTAGGTCTTTTTTAATGTATAGACTTAAAGCTGTAGGTTTTCTTTTGACATCAGTTATTTCTCAATAGCCTATAATGTATTTTTTTATTTCCTTTTTGGTAGAGGCATTATTTAGGAAAATACTTTTTTTTTTAGTTCTAAGAGGATACGGGCTTAGATATTCCCTTATTGTGGATTTATAGTGTTATTTCTTTTTTTTTTAATTTTTAATTTTTAATTTTTTTATAAAAATATAATGTATTTTTATCCCCAGGGGTACAGGTCTGTGAATCACCAAGTTTACACATTTCACAGCACTCACCATAGCACATACCCTTCCCAATGTCCACAACCCCAGACCCCTTTCCCGACCCCTCCCCCCAGCAACCCTCAGTTTGTTTTGTGAGATTAAGAGTCACTTATGGTTTGTCTCCCTCCCAATCCCATCTTGTTTCATTTATTCTTTTCCTACCCCTCAAACCCCCCATGTTACATCTCCACTTCCTCATATCAGGGAGATCATATGATAGCAGTCTTTCTCCGATTGACTTATTTCACTAAGCATGATACCCTCTAGTTCCATCCACGTATTCGCAAATGGCAAGATTTCATTTTTTTGATGGCTGCAATGTTATTTCTTTTTTTAGATGATGTCTTCATAATTTCTGCTTGAGAAATTTATTGAAATTTTCTTTATAAGCTAATACATAATCATTCTTTATGGGCATTTAAAAACAATACGTATTTTCTGTTGATGAAGCTTGGTTTATGTCATTTATTTTTGACTACTTGATTATTAATTTATTAGAGGATTCTTTAATTTTCTACTGTAGTTGTTGATTACTATTTCCCCTTATGTTATTAATATCTGTGTGTGTATACATACACAGATATATATGCTGAATAGTATATATAGTATTATATATTATACCATATACTATTATATACTAATATATACTATATACTACATAATATATAATATAATATATAATATATAATATATACCAAACTATATATAATGTATACTATTACCTATATACACTATTGGTAGTATATATATGTATTAATATATTATATGTGCATATTAGTATGTATACTATTAATATATTTTAATAAAAATATAGAAGAATAAGAGTTTTATATAAACAGAAACATAAGAATTTTATATCAACAGAAGCATATATTAATAATATACATATGTGTGTGTGTATATATATGTGCATATATACATATATGCACATATATATATATAACATTTTTCTAAATGTGACCAAGGTGTCAAGATTATTATGTAATTATATATTTTTTTGGAATTGGACTTTTATCAATTTAATATCCTTGTTCCAGTTAATGGATTTTGTCTTCAGTTAAAAAGTGTTCTTCTGATATCTGCTTTCTTTTGTTAGCAATTTTATGGCTTACCTTTTATCTTTTTTATCTTTCATCTTTTGATTTTTAACATTTCTCCATCATATTGATTTAAGTGTTCCTTTTTAAACTAATTTGTCACTGGATTTTCTACCTTCCTTCCTTCTTTTCTTCCTTAATTCCATCCACATTCCTCCCTTCCTTCCTTTTCTTCTTTTTAGCCAGAGTCTTTGTCTTTTAATGGAAGAATAAAATTTGCTAGGATGCAATATACTGTTGATATATTTTCACTATTTCCTGCCCTATAGTTATTTTATTTTCTACTTATTACTTCCTTGCATATTTGTTCATCTTATTTCTTTTCCTGCTTTCTGTTGAACTGATCTAATTTTCTTTTTTATCCTAGTTTTCTTTTGACGGTTTGGAAATTTTGCTACCTGTTTTAATTTTTGTCCACATCTATATATTTGGATTTTATTCTCTAATAAAATATAGAGGTAATCAGTGCATCCTAACAAAACAAAAACCTAAGGTGCTTGAAATTTCTCTCACATTTTGGTACACCCACAACCATGATAGATTATTACAAAATTTTCCTTTGCCAACATAGATCAACAATTCGACTTAACTATAAAAGTTTGCATGTGTTTTGCTTACTATTCTTCCTTAAATTATTCTTCTTTAGTTCAGACATTTCATTTTTTTTTTTTGCATTTGCTAGGCTATATTTTATTTTTTTTTATTTATTTATTTAAAGATGTTATTTATTTATTTGACAGACAGAGATCACAAGCAGACAGAGAAACAGGCAGAGAGGGAGGAGGAAGCAGGCTCCCTGCTGAGCAGAGAGCCAGATGCGGGGCTCGATCCCAGGACCCTGGGATCATGACTTGAGCCAAAGGCAGAGGCTTTAACCCACTGAACCACCCAGGCGCCCCTGCTAGGCTATATTTTAGTCCAATAGTTAAACATGTGTCTAATCAAGTGTCCTGAATAAGAGTTATTTCTTTGATCCCCAGGTCATCTTCCTTCTTGATTTCCTTTCCTCTTTTGCCAGATTAGATGCAAAAGCTCAAGTAATCATTCAAGAAAGGATGTGTAGGAGATTAACTTTTTAAGTCCTTGTATTCCTGTATACCTGTCTTTATTCTACTTCCATATTTGAATACTGCTTTTGCTAGATACTGAAATTTAAAATCATTCCTCACAACTTTTAAGACATTGCTCCAATTTTTCCAGTATTGCTGACCAGATGATTGATATGTGACTTGTTTCTTCTTACTGGAAGCCTTTAAGGTCTCCTTGGTCCAAGTAGTCCAAGTACTGGAGTTTTTAAATCTCCTGTACTTGGCATACAAGGATCCTTTAATCTTTAATTTTATATCCTTTTTTATTTCTGAACCTACCTTTTATTATTTCTATGATTATTTTTCCCTGTGTATGTCCCTATTTTTTTCCATTCTGAGACTTCTGTTCGTTGAATATTAACCCTTTAGAATCAGTCCTCTGTAACTCTTAAATCTTTCTCATACCCTATCTTGTGCTTTTTATTCTATTTTCTGAAGTTTTTTCTTAACTTTATTTTCCAAACTCCCTATTGAATTTGGTAATCATGTATTTAATTTCCAAGGGCTCATTCTTTTTTTATTTTTAACTGCATTTGAGGTTAAAGTTTCAAACAATGCTAAATTTTAATAACAAGTGACCCAAAATTGTTAAATATGACAAAGATATATTTAAGATATATAAAATAAGACAAAGATATATTAATAAAGATATATTTAAGGTAAAGATTTGACAGTTGAAAGCCACCATGAGAACAAATTAAACTGTTTAATGTGTATACCTCTTCAGTTGAGATTCCTCAATAAGCTGGTGAAATAAACAGATTGGCTTTGACTCTTAACTTCGTATATATGCAATACTATACTTCAGAGTAAGAGAAAGCAGAGGGGGTAACCATTATGGCCTCTGGCCAACGGCTCATTCTTATTCTTTCTTAAAGATATCCTGTTCTTGTTTTATGGATGTACTGAAAATTTTTCAGTTACTTTATATTCTGTAAACATTCTCCACTTTCTCATAGTCTTTTGTTCCCCCGTTTTGTTGTCTTTATTTTTCTTTTCACTATGGTAGATATACCTCAAGTACTTGGTGATCTTTGGCTTCTGTTTACATTTTAAATAGAGTAATAGAAGAGCTCTGAGTTCTGTGTAGACTAGTTTATTGGTTGGCTTCACTATGGATGAATATTCTTGAAAATAGTCATTGTGTTTTAGAAACCCTAAGTGTAAAATGCTGATGTCTCTGATATGGAGCACTGCCTCTCATTCTAACCACCCTGATTCATACCAGATGGTGTGTGAAATTTCTTTGGAGAAGAAAACTCATTTTCTTTTTAATTGAAATAGGGTTGGAAGTTGAGTGCTGAGTATCCTATGGTGACAAGTGGTTGGGAAATCCACAGCTTTGTCTTCCGACTTTCAGTTATTTCCTGCTTTCAGCCCTGTGTCACTGTACTAAAGCCCATAAAACTTTGTGTTTTCTGCCTTTCCAGGCTTCCTCCACTGGGTTGGCGCCCTGCTCTACTCTCTGCTTTACCATTTAGAACTCCTACTTTCCTTCTCTCTGTTGTTAAACTCCCTTTTCCATTGATAGGTAGCCTCTCATCCCTTTTACTTGTTGTTTTTCCCTTTAAAAATTATTTCTTTACTAGTATTTCAATGAAATCTCAAGAGAGAAGAGATAGAAATATGAGTTCAACCCATCATTTCATAACAGAAACCTATCTTAAGAGCATTTGACTGCCTTTACTGTTGTTTTTTAAATATGTAATTTCTAATTTATGGCTTTATTTCTTCTTTGGAGAATGATTTTTAGTCTCTAGATAGTGTTACTTATTCTTTTTATCTTTAGTCAGTAGTATCTAGTTTTACTGTCCTGAGATTATTACTGACCAATAAATTTTTTAATTTTTTAAGTTCAGTGAAGTCATTGTGGCACCGAATATAATCAGTTTTGATAAACATTACATGGACATTTGAAGAAAAGTATGTTCTCTGTTATAGACAAAATAATACACATCCATTGTGTTGCTTGATTCTTTAATTTACTTCTGTATGCTTGATTTGTAAAAATGACTGTTTGGGGGGAAAAGTTATTTTCCCAAAACAATTATTTTCCATATTTTCATGTTATTCTTAGTTTTCAAGTAGTCTTTGTTTTATATTTCAGTTATTTGTTATTTGTAGTATAAGGTTCATAAAGTAAAATATATATTCTTATTGTAAATCTATACTTTTTAATCAAAAAAGTAATTCACTCTGCCTGTATCATACACTTTGCTTTGATTTCTACAAGTATGCAGTTAGTGTTGCTACTCTTGCTTTTTGATTTGTTTGATCCGATTTATCTTTCCCTGTTCCTTTAATTTTAACCTTTACTTTTAAATTTTTAAGATGTCATATAGTATAGAATTGCTTATATAAAATAGAATTACTTTCTTATAACATAACACTGAAGAATTGGATTTTGCTTTTTACATAAGCCTAATAAGGATCTTATTTTTTAGACAAAAAACCGAGTGATCTCACTGTTATTATGGAAAAAATATATTTGTTCTTATGTTATGCTATACTTCTTTTTAGAAAAAAAAAATTCTCTTCTCTTTCTTTATCTCATCTCTTATAATCCCTGGAAAGTGAAAGTAAATTTGCCTATATTCCTTATGGATATGGAAAGTTCACAGTTCACTTTCATCCTGTATATTTAGTGCTGGACTTTGTTTTTAATACTTTCTTTATTCTTTCCTATTCTTTTTCTCCTCCTGTATTTTGCTGCACCTGCCAAGTTTCTCTTGCTGTTTATTCTTACTCACATTTGGAAATTTGATATTATATTTTTATTCTACAAGTGCTATATTCTTCTTTCAGTGTTATGAATAAAATTATGTAATAGTTCCCTATTACATAGGGAATAAGATACTCACCATAATTTCAATAAGATACTCACCATAATTTTATTTCCTCCCATTCTTACCTTTACCCCCCCACACGCACAGACACATGCATATACTCCACACATCACTTTTTTATTGAAATAATTTTGACTTTTACCTTTATATTGCTATTTTTCATATTATTTAAATTTTGTTAAATGATTATTTTCACATGTTTATTATCTTAGAACCATATTACTTAGGGATAGAACCTAAAATTTTAATGGTTTAATTGCTAAAGCTTTCTCATAATTAAAATATTTTGCATTTTTTTTCCCCCAGGATGAATAGCTAAGTTTCTGGGTCCTTCCAAGACTAGGAAATACATTTGTGTCTTTAGAAGTGGGTGATAGAACTAGACTACTTTTAAATTCTTGGGTAGGAACTTTTACTTCTAAAAATTAATTGAGCATGCGTCATTGTCTTCTATTATATATGATTGTATGAGAGAAGTCTGATGTCAACCTGATTTTTTTTTCATTTTAAATGGCATTTCTTATAGCATAGAAAAGCAACAATTTATTAGTTGTTGAACTCACAAAATTTAAAATTGATACAATACTGTCATCTAATATACAATCTTATAGTCAAATGTTGCCAATTATTTGATACTATCCTTTTATAAAATTTATTTAATCTAAATTTCAGTCAAGAATTATACATTGCCTTTAGGTATCATGTAAGAGATTTTTTTGAAGTAGTCTGCTCTTTCTTGACATATCTGTTTCATAGGGAAATATTCGATATGCTTCCTCAGCAGGAACCCCTTCTGTTTTCTCATCATCAAGAACAGTTCTATAAGTATCCAGTATCAGGAATTCAGAATTTTGGTTAAGATTGTATTGGTCACTTAAAAATTTAAGCCCAGAAAAGAGGAAAGGGAAAGGTTTTTTTTTCCTCTAGCTTTAATATACTCAATTAAAGTACTCACGGCTATATAACTTCAAAAAACAATTGTGTCTCCCTTTCTTCAGTATCACTATTAAGAAACAATTTTCATTTGTCATTTGCAGTATTTATAGAGCATTGTGTTAAATCCAGTTGAGAATAAATACAAAGAAATGTAAGCTATGGTTGAGTGGACAATAATCATATAGGTAAGGCAATTAGGGAATAGTTGTGAGAAGTGACAAAAGCTTATATGGAAGGCTCAAAGCCTAAGGACTAAAAAGATGGATAACAGTTAAATAATAAGGAAAATATTCCTAGTGAGAGTTTAAGACAAATACAGATCATTGACATTTGGTTGTAGTATGACACTATGAAGCATTTTATAAAACCCATTCCTTTACTTGAAGTCTTCCAGTAATTACCCAGACATATATATGTATAAGTTGTTTAATATCAAGTATGTCTTAAAGTTGTTAGTAATAGACTGGGTTTATACATATACTGTATTTTATCATGTTCCCTTTTCACCCATAATGTTTTTTTGTTTGTTTTGTTCATCAGTCTGGCTAGATATTGGTTTACTTTATTATCTTCATCATTATTTTCCTTGTTTCCTATATTTACTTTTTTTCTCACTTCTTTGATTAAAACATATGATTGATTTTTAATCATTTTTCTAATTTAACGAATACATTTGGGGCAATGCATTTATCACTATTTTAAGTAATTAAACAGAGTGTTTGTAATCAGGTCAGTTAAGATATAGTTTACATAAAATAAAATCATCTTTTTAGTGTGCTGTTTTGAGTTTTGGCAAATTTACCTATACATTCAACCAAAGTAATTCAAGCAAATTTACCTGTACATTCAAACCAAAGTCCTTGACACACACTTTGTTTTTTGTCTTTATAGTTCTGCCTTTTCCAGAGTACAGTTTATATTATTAATGATGATTAATTATAATTATACCATGTGTAGCCTTTTGATTTTATCTTCCTTCACTTAATGTAATACATTCAAGATTCATCTGTATCGTATGTAAATCATGAACTCATTATGATCAGAGGTCTCTTCCGTATAATTCTGAATTTTGACTCTTGAGGCTTATTTTGAGGTTTAGGATGTCATCGTTTTTCATGATCGTTTCATGTATGCTTATAAATGAGACTGGGAACAGGCTTGATGCAAGGAACAGCAGCCTGAAAGAAGTAGAGGAATGAATTAGTGACCTAGAAGACAAAATATAGGAAAACTATGAAGTTGAGCAAATAAGAGAAAGAAGAATTATGCAACACAAGAAGAGACTTATGGAAGTGACTCCATCAAACATAATAACATTCATATTATTGGAGTCCCAGAAGAAGACTAGAGAGAAAAGGGGGCTGAAATTTTATTTCAAGAAGTAATAGTGGAAAACTTTCCTACTCTGGGAAAGGGAATAGATACTCCAGATCCAGGAGGCACAGAGAGCTCCCATCAAAATCAGCAAAAGCAAGCCAACACCAACACTTATTGTAATTAAATTTGCAAACTACAGTAATAAAGAAAAAATCTTAAAAACAGCAACATAAAAGTAGTCCTTAACTTAAAAGGGAAAGTCCATCCATAAGGCTAACTGGAGATTCCTCATCAGAATTTGGAAAGCAAGAAAGGAGTGGTATGATATGTTCAAAGTGCTGAATGGGAAAAATCTGGGCCAAGCATTCTCTATCCAGCAATGCTGTCATTCGGAATATAGGAAGTAAAGAGTTCCCCAGACAAACAAAAGCTAACAGAATTTACGACCACTAAACCAGCTCTGCAAGATATATTAAAGGGGACTCTCTGAGAGCAAAGGAGAGACTAAGTGACAAAGAGAAGGGATAAGAGAAAATCTCCAGAAATAATTACAAAACAAGTAATAAAATGGCAATAATACATATCCATAATAATTACTGTAAATGTAAATAGATTAAATGCTCCAATCATAAGTTATAGGGTGTCAGAATGGATAAAAAATAAAAACTCATCTATATGCTGCCTACAAGAGACTCTAAAGATAGATCTAAAGATACAGATTGAAAATGAAGGGATGGAGAAACATTTATCATGCTAATGGCTGTCAAAAGAAATTCAGAGTAGCAACTTATAGCAGACAAATAGACTCAAAACAAAGACTGTTGGGGCACTGGATGGCTCAGTCAGTTAAATATCTACCTTTGGCTCAGGTCATGATCCCAGGGTCCCAGGACTGAGCCCCACATTGGGCTCCTTGCTCAGCCGGGAGTCTGCTTCTCCCTCTGCCCTCCCCCTTCTTGTGCTCTCTCACATTCCCTCTCATGCTCTCTCTCTCTCTCAAATGAACAAATAAAATCTTTTAAAAAGTAAATAATAATTAAATAAAACAAAGGCTGTAAAAAAAAAAAAGGAGGGCATCATATAATCATAAAGGGAACAATCCAACAAGAAGATACGACAATTGTAAATATTTATGCACCCAACATGGGAGTACCCAAATATATAGAACAATTCATAATGAACATAAAGAAATTAATTGATAATAACACAATAATAGTAGGGGACTTTAACATCCCACCTACATCAGTGGACAGATCATCTGAACAAAAAACCAACAAGGAAACAATGGCTTTGAGTGACACACTGGACCAGATAGACTTAGTAGAATATTCCATCCAGAGGCACTTGTGTGGCTCATTCAGGTAAGCATCTGACTTTGGCTTAGGTCCTGATCTTGGGATCCTGAGATCAAGCCGCGGATTAGGCTTCATGCCCAGCAGGGAGTCTGCTTATCCATCTCCCTCTCCTTTTGCTCTCCCCACCCTTGCTCGCTCGCTTGCTCTCTCTCTCTCAAATAAATAAGCACCATTTAATAATTGTTCCTTTACAAGTATTCTTTCTCTCTCTGTCTCTGATGGTATTGAGATTTTCTTATTAACCTGGACTTTTGCACTTGCTCTATGAAAGTTTGGGGTATGAATTTATTTTCATGTATTTTTCTATAGGTTTAGTGATTATGATGGTTTTTATCATAGCTATCATACTGACCTTTAGTACTGGAATTATCTAAACTATTATACATTCAAACATTGCTTATCTGCTCTGCCTTCTGTCTTCTATTTCTGAAATTTTTGTTTGGATATATGTTAAAGCATCTATCCCCCATGACTGTTAACTACTTTTTCCCAGTTTTCATCTCTTTGTACCTCAGTATCTTATCCTTTTTTTAAAAAGATTTTATTTTTTTTAAGTTTTGTTTATTTATTTGAGAGAGAGAGAGCACAAGTGGGGGGGGCAGAGGGAGAAAGAGAGAGAATCTGAGGCTCACTCCTTGCTGAGGGCAGAGCCCAACACAGGACTCAATCCCACAATGCTGAGATCACAACCTGAACCAAAACCAGGAGTCAGACAGTTAACCAACCATCCACCCAGGCACCCTTAAAGATTTTATTTTTAAGTAATCTCTGCACCCAACATGGGACTCGAACTCACAACCCCAAGATCAAGAGTCACAAGTTCTACTGACTGAGCCTGCCAGGCATCCCTCTGAGTATCTTAATCTTTGTGAATTTCTTGATCCTCGTTTCCAGATTACTGTCTTTTCTACTATATCTAGTTTAGAATTTCTGGTGTTTACTAGGGTTTTCTTTTCCAGTAATATATTTTCATTTTCAAAAATTTTTATTGCATATTTTCATATGCATCTATTCTTTTCTTTTGATTTTGTTTCATAGTTTCTTATTATTTTTATAAATGTCCTCCTTTTATTTCTTTGAGAATCTTAAAGCCTTAATTTTAAGATGCTTTCTGATTGCTCTCTGTATGTATTTGTTTTGCAGTTTACGCTTAGGTTAACTACTGATTATTAAGATTTGTCTTTCTTGGCTTTAAGTTTTCCTTGTGTTCTTTGGAAATTAGTTTGCAGGCTTATCTTGAAGGGAAACTTTTTTCTCTTATTTCATCTTTTCCTGCTTATTCTAATCACTGACTCAGGGAGGGGGAATGGGGGGAAGGTTGACCTGCATTTTAAGAGGTAGGCTTTGTCTTCATCCTCTGGCTCCCTAGGTTTGCATAAGCTTTATCTGAGTTTTTTTTACAATGTCTTTTTCAGAGTTGGGGGAATCACACCTCAGTGCAGATTTTATTTAGAGAGACCAGCTGAACTCTTTTGTCAGGTGATTCTTTTAAATCTCCACTACCCTGTACTGTCAACCACTGGTGCCTCTGACTGCTACCAAACCTGGAACCTAACAAGTCTGCACTGTCAGCTTGCTTACTGCTTTGTGTTCTGTTACATGGGGATATTTATTTTTTAGTGCACATATATCTTTTAATTTTTTTCTCTCTGTACTTTATAATATGAAGTATATGAAACAGGTAAGTCTCTAAAATGTGTACTCACAGTGCCATCTTGACCAGAAGTCCTATTGCCATAGTTTGGAATTTGGAAATTAGGTTATGAATCTTTGTCAAACTTGTCTTTATATATATGTCATCTGTCATAAAATATCATATATATGTAAGATTCTTTCTCCTGTTTTGTTTAATGCATAGTTTTGTGCATCCAAATAAGAATATGAATACCAATTCATATTCTAAGGGTCTGACTTCTAGACTCAAAATGAATGGATTTAAATCATGGCATTGAGATTTGCTTCCTATGTGACTCAAACTTTCAAAGACTTTCATTTCCTCATCTGTATTTATGAGTTTTGATCTACCTCATAGACATCTATAAAGGATTAAATATGCTAATCTATAAAACATTAGCATAATATGCAACTCATAGTAAGCTCCCAGTGAATGTTAACTATTATTTGTACAAAAGAGTTGCACGATATTTACGTTTAGTTTTAGAAATTCACCTTTTCACACAATACAACCTAACCCTACACCTAAAGGAGCTGGACAAAGAAAGCCTAAACCCAGCAGGAGAAGAGAAATAATAAAGATCAGAGCAGAAATCAATGAAATAGAAATCAAAAAACAATAGAACAAATCAATGAAACTAGGAGCTGGTTCTTTCAAAGAATTAATAAGATTGATAAACCCCTGGCCAGACGTATCAAAAAGAAAGAGAAAGGACACAAATAAATAAAATCATGAATGAAAGAGGAGAGATCACAACCAACACCAAAGAAATACAAACAATTATAAGAACATATTATGAGCAACTATAGGCCAACAAATTTGACAATGTGGAAGAAATGGATGCATTCCTAGAGACATATAAACTACCACAACTGAACCAGGAAGAAAGAGAAAACCTGAACAGGCCCATCACCAATAAGGAGATTGAAGTCATCAAAAATCTCCCAACAAGCAAGAGCCCAGGGCCAGACGGCTTCCCAGGGGAATTGTACCAAACATTTAAAGGAGAATTAATTCCTATTGTCCTGAAATTGTTCCAAAAAATAGAAATGGAAGGAAAACTTCCAAACTCATTTTACGAAGCCAGCATTACCTTGATCCCAAAACCAGACAGGGATCCCATCAAAAATGAGAATTATGGACCAGTGTCCTTGATGAACACAGATGCGAAAATTCTCACCAAAATACTAGCCAATAGGATCCAACAGTACATTAAAAGGTTTATTCACCACGACCAAGTGGGATTTATTCCAGGGCTGCAAGGCTGGTTCAACATCCGCAAATCAATCAATGTGATACAATACATTAATAAAAGAAAGAACAGGAACCATATGATACTCTCAATAAATACTGAAAAAGCATTTGACAAAGTACAACATCCTTTCCTGATCAAAGCTATTCAAAGTGTAGGGATAGAGGGTACATACCTCAATATCATCAAAGCCATCTATGAAAAACCCACTGCAAATATCATTCTCAATGGAGAAAAACTGAGAGCTTTTCCGCTAAGGTCAGGAACACAGCAGGGATGTCCATTATCACCACTGCTATTGAACATAGTACTGGAAGTCCTAGCCTCAGCAATCAGACAACAAAAAGAAATTAAAGGTATCCAAATCAGCAGGGAAGAAGTCAAACTGTCACGCTTTGCAGATGATATGATGCTATATGTGGAAAACCCAAAAGACTCCCCTCCAAATCTTCTAGAACTTGTATAGGAATTCAGTAAAGTGTCAGGATATAAAATCAATGCACTGAATTTAGTTGCATTTCTGTACACCAACAACAAGACAGAAGAAAGAGAAATTAAGGGGTCGATCCCATTTACAGTTGCATACAAAACCATAAGATACCTAGGAATAAACCTAACCAAAGAGGCAGAGACTCTGTACTCAGAAAACTATAAAGTACTCATGAAAGAACCTGAGAAAGACACAAAGAAATGTAAAAATGTTCCATTAGAAGAACAAATATTGTGAGAATGTCTGTTACCTAAAACAATCTACACATTTAATGCAATCCCTATCAAAATCCCATCCATTTTTTTCAAATAAATGGAACAAATAATCCTAAAATTTATATGGAGTCAGAAAAGACCTTGAATAGCCAGAGGAATACTGAAAAAGAAAGCCAAAGTTGGTGACATCACAATTCCAGACTTCAAGCTCTATTACAAAGCTGTCTTCATCAAGACAGTATGGTACTGGCACAAAAACAGACACATAGACCAATGGAACAGAATAGAGAGCCCAGAAATAGACCTTCAACTCTATGGTCAACTAATCTTCGACAAAGCAGGAAAGAATGTCCAATAGAAAAAAGACAGTCTCTTCAACAAATGGTGTTGGGAAAGTTGGACAGCCACATGCAGAAAAATGAAACTGGACCATTTCCTTACACCACACATGAAAATAGACGCAAAATGGATAAAGGACCTCAATGTGAGAAAGGAATCCATCAAAATCCTTGAGAACACAGGCAACAACCTCTTCTACATCAGCCGCAGCAATTTCTTCCTAGGAACATTGCCAAAGGCAAGGGAAGCAAAGGCAAAAATGAACTCTTAGGACTTCATCAAGATCAAAAGCTTTTGCACAGCAAAGGAAACAGTTAACAAAACCAAAAGACAACTGACAGAATGGGAGAAGATATTTGCAAACAACATATCAGATAAAGGGCTAGTATCCAAAATCTATAAAGAACTTATCAAACTCAACACCCAAAGAAGAAAGAATCCAATCAAGAAATGGGCAGAGGACATGAACAGACATTTCTGCAAGGAAGACATCCAGATGGCCAACAGACACCTGAAAAAGTGCTCCACATCACTCAGCATCAGGGAAATACAAATCAAAACCACAATGAGATACCACCTCACACCAGTCAGAATGGCTAAAATTAACAAGTCAGGAAAATGACAGATGCTGGCGAGGATGTGGAGAAATGGGAATCCTCCTCCACTGTTGGGAATGCAGGCTGGTGCAACCACTCTGGAAAACAGCATGGAGGTTCCTCAAAAAGTTAGAAATAGAGCTACCCTATGACCCAGCAATCGCACTACTGGGTATTTACCCTAAAGATACAAATGTAGTGATCCGAAGGGGCACGTGCACCCGAATGCTTATAGCAGCAATGTCCACAATAGCCAAACTATGGAAAGAACCTAGATGTCCATCAACAGATGAATGGAGGGGCGCCTGGGTGGCTCAGTGGGTTAAAGCCTCTGCCTTCAACTCAGGTCATGATCCCAGGGTCCTGGGATCGAGCCCCGCATCAGGCTCTCTGCTCATCGGGGAGCCTGCTTCCCTTCCTCTCTCTCTCTCTGCCTGCCTCTCTGCCTACTTGTGATCTCTGTCTGTCAGATAAATAAATAAAATCTTTAAAAAAAAAAAAACAGATGAATGGATAAAGAAGAGGTGATATATATATACAATGGAATACTATGCAGCCATCAAAAGAAATGAAATCTTGCCATTTGCAATCACATGGATGGAACTGGAGGGTATTATGCTTAGCGAAACAAGTCCATCAGAGAAAGACAACTATCATATGATCTCCCTGATATGAGGAAGTGGAGATGCAACGTGGGGGGTTTGGGAGATGGGAAAAGAATAAATGGAACAAGATGGGATCAGGAGGGAGGCAAACCATAAGAGACTCTTAATGTCACAAAACAAACTGAGGGTTGCCAGGGGGAGAAGGGATCAGGAGATTGTGGTGGGGTTATGGACATTGGGGAAGGTGTGTGCTATGGTGAGTGCTGTGAAGTGTGTAAACTTGGCAGTTCACAGACCTGTACCCCTGGGGCTAATAATATATTATATGCTAATTACAAAAAAAAAGAAATTTACCTTTTTGCCTATTATAATTCTCTTTTGTAAGGTAATATTTAAGTATGTCCCCTAATGTATGTGATATATTAATTTGTACTTTGAAATTTAATATAACCAGGGTTTTTAAACATCCACACTATATGTCTTTTACTTGGTGGATAATTTAAATTATCTCCAAAGGTGTTTTTAACTACTGGGTATTTTTTCCTTACAGACCATCTTTAAGACTTAACTTTCTCAACAGATATAACTATCATTAGTTTTCTCTAAACTAGTCATATGTGTATTTATGGCAGGTATTGATAATTATATATGTATGTATACATATATATTTATAACTTTGTGAAAATAGAAAATCAGTTGGTCTCAGGATCAGATCTGGGTTCCAGTCTGGCCTCTGCCAATCTCTGGAGGTTGATCTTTTTTTTTTTTTTTTTTTTTAAGATTTTATTTTTTTATTCTAGAGGTAGAAAGAGAGAGGGAAAAAGAGAGCATGAGTGGGGGAAAGGAGCAGAGGGAGAGGCACAGTGAGATATTCTGCGCTGAGCACAGAGCTAGACATGGGGCTGGATCCCACAACCTGAGATCATGACCTGAGCCGAAATCAAAAGTCAGATGCTCAACCAACTGAGCCACCAGGTGCCCCTGCGGGTAGGATCTTATCCAATCACCTCACTTCTCTGAACTTCAATTTCTTGATTTATAAAACAGAGCTAATATTACCCACATATTCAGAGTATAAAGATGAAATTAAATAAGATACAAGAATTCAGTCTGTATGTTGCAAATCACTCCAGAAATATAAGCTATGATTGTTTATCATCACTTACAGCAGCTTTACAGAGCTCCAATGGAAAGCAGGTAACCCTGAGCCTGGAAAGTTTTTTTCACTTGCAAATCATTCTGTACTTTTCACAGTAAGGAGAAATTCTCAGTGAGGGTTCTGTGAAGAATGATTCTTAGGGGATGGCAGTGAAGTAGATATAGATTATCTGGTATTTGTATTTGACAGTTTAACTGCTGAGACCAAGGTTTTAGAATCCTTTGCTCTTTCAAACAGAGTGTACAATATTTAGTTTTTAGCAATTTGGTTTTTTTTTTTTTAAGATTTTATTTCTTTGACAGAGAGAGATCACAAGTAGGCAGAGAGGCAGGCAGAGAGAGTGAGAGGGAAGCAGGTTCCCTGCTGAGCAGAGAGCCTGATGCAGGGCTCGATCCCAGGACCCTGGGATCATGACCTGAGCCGAAGGCAGCGGCTTAACCCACTGAGCCATCCAGGCGCCCCTAGTTCTTAGCAATTTGTAACAGAAATAAACAAACCCTAATTTTAGTTCTGAAGTCAGTTGAGCAGGTATTTCCTTCCCTGTTCAGATAAAATTAATAATACCTTTAGTGGACTATGGTGAACAAATCTAGGAACTAAGCTGCTTATCCTTAGTTGATAGCTCTTTTTAAGTCACAATAAATGTGTTCTCCACCTAAGTCTCCAATACAGATTTTCCCTTCCTTCTTCAGGCTCACATGAAGCAAAAACTACTCCAAGTAGAACATGCTTTGTTCTTGCTAGAGCCAGCAGAAAGGTTAAAGTAAAAATGCTGCTTCTGGAAGCAAAGTAAAAGGTTAGCACATAAACTTAAAGCTCCACTCACCTGTCTATAATCCCTTTCTTTCTTAACTGTCTTTTTAACTTTTCACATATGGTTCAAAACTCAAATCAATATTAAAAAGAACTCACCAAAAACCTTGCTGCCACCCATGTCCCTGTCTTCTCTGCCACCAACTCATTCTGGTAAAAGGTATTACTAGTTTCTTGTGTACCCTTTTGTTTGTGTTTGGACACACAACATACTAACACAGGTAGACACAAATACAGATATATTCTCACCTTTCTTACACAAGAGGTAGCATACAATATATTTTGTTATAGTTTGCTTTTTTTTTCTTTGCTGAACAATTTTTCTTGGCGTTCTGGTAGGTTTTTTATTAGTTTTGTTTTGGTTTTTGTTTTAATATTCTTGACTCCTGTTCAGAGCCACATGGTTCTACATTGGAAGTATGTCATAGTTTATTTAATCAGCCACTTGTGGAGGAACATTTGAGTTACTTTCAATCTTTGGTGATATAAACACTGCTACAGTGGAAGAAATAGAGTATTATTGTTTTGTGCATGTTTAGGATATCTGTAGGTTAAATTTCCGAAGCAGGATTACTAGGTCAAAGAGTTAATGCATTAAAAAAAAAAATAAACTATTGTTTCAACCATCTCAGAGCAACAGAGAGTGGGGGCATTGGGGATGGAACCTGTTTCAAATTGTGCAGACAGGTCTGGATTTGGTTTGGGCTTCATTATTCCATTGCCACGTGGCTTTTTAGGTAAGTCACTACCCTTCTCGTGGAGGCTTGGTGTGTACCCTTCTGCAAAAATTGGAGATTACTCTCTATGTTAATTGGATAATTGTAAAATCAGATGAGATAATGGATGGGAACTGTCAGCATTGCCCACCTTTAAGGTGCTATAATTATTAACCTGAAAGTGGCCACAACCCTGGTAGTAGGCTATGGTGGTATAGTATGCTCACTTGCTCCTTTAAAAAAAAATTATCATACAATAAAACTGATTTCTTTGTTTTGATGTATCATCCTACAAATTTTAACACACTCATAAATTCGCATAACCATCACCATAACCAGAATACAAAATAGTAAGTGCATTTTTAAATTTTAATAAGTATTAGCTATACTCTCCTTAAAGATTGTACACCCACACTGTACTTCCCCCAACAATACATGAGTGACTTTCTCTCATTGCTTTGGCAGAAGATAGAGTCGATTGTCTGTTTGCTGTGATTGTTTGTTGTTAGAGCATTTCCCATGCAGAGACATAAGCATTGAACTAGGGCTACAGTAGCTGTCTGGTCCTTCTTCCCTTGGTTAAAGTTGCTTAAGCTTAAAATCAGTAGCTTAAAAAGAAAAATAAATACTAAACAGAGGCCTCGTATTTTAATCACATTTTAAAGCAGCTACTTTTCCCATCTGCTCCTGAAACAAACAGACAACTAAGTCTATAGGACTCTGTCATTCTGAATAACTAAGGGATAACTGAAAGAAAAGAAACCAAAAAAAGGAGTCTAGATTGTAGTTTTGTATCTTTGAGATTGTAATTGTTCTTCACTAAATGTTCACAAGTCTGGATGCATACTTAACTTGTCTTTTCTCCCTCTTACCCAATGCCAAGACATTTGGAAATGAAAGCATGGTTAAGATCTTACGGTTTTGTATTTTCATTTGTAAGCTTACTAAAAAAAGAATGGTATTAGTAGGATTGATATGAGAAAATTGGACTAAAGTATTTGAAACATTTTCTTTATTATAAATGTAAATGAACTATACATAACCAAAATAGCATTATTTATTCTAGATTTACAAAACCACCGGCCTACAAATCAGATTCAGCGCATATAAAAATAATTTATGTATCAACAAATTAATAAGTTAATTTATTATTATGTCATTTGTGCCATACACTCTTTCAAAATTAGAAAATCTTACATTAAAGTTAACATTTCTGACACTGCTTGAATAATCAGAATATCTGGCCACAATCACCCATATTATCATATGGCAGCTGTTAATTGGTGCACGTACTCTAATTCACTACATTTTTATACCTGGCACTTGACTCATTTTTATCCTACTTGTTCTTCAGAATACTATATACTTGATTAAAGTTTTAATTGTTTGAACATCAGCAAATACTTGTTTTTATTACTCACATTCTCAAGTTTCCATATAGTATTTACCAATAATATTTCAATTAAAAAGTACAGTTATTATATTAAAGTATTTGTTCTTACAAACATGAAATCTGACATTTTATTTAACAGTTGGACTACTTAACATAGAGATTGTTTTTTCTCCTCTAAAAAAATGAATATATTTTCCTATCATCTTGGAAAAGTATCATTGATTTTTATCACTTTCCAAACGATCCTTGCTTTTTGTGTGACGGATTGATTATCCCATATCCATGTCATTTGACTTTTCATATATATCTTTAAAAAGACTTAGTTGCTGAGAAATATTATGGCAAGGTTAATCAAAATTATGATCATATTTCTCCTGTATTTCGATCCTTGAGCTGATGAGCTGACTTACCATACAACTTTTCATTGATTTTAATCTTCCAGACTTTGCAGACCTCTATTTAGGTGAGCTTTAATTACTTTTCATCCACTACCCTACATTCTGCACTGAAATCTCTCATGGAAGATGATGGTTGATTTCTTTGTTAACACTGTACTAGAGCTATGGAATGCTTTATTTATGAGTGCATGAAATTAAGGTTCACATCCATGTTAAGAAGGAATTCATTTTTCATTTTTAAGAATAAAAATTCTTTTTATGACTGTCCTGTATTACTATTGTTGTTATCTAAAAATAATTAATACCAGCACAAGGAATCCAAATGAAGTAGAAACAAAAGGTGTATAGAAAGTAGTAGGAGCATAGTAGTAGAAAGGAAAAGTTTAGTAAGACTTTGTTATGAAAAGTGTTAAACCAAAGATATTTAAATACAGGTTATAATTGTAACTGTAGTAATAACAAATATCAGTAAAGAATGAATGACATTTTAATTTTTTTTGTTATTTCTAACACATTTGATAACACAATATGGCATCAAACTCTTAATGTTTAACCTTCTAAGATGCTTTTAAAGAGGATTCTTTTTTTGCAAAAATATTCTGGGTCTTTTTTTGTTTGTTTGTTTTTCCAGTATTCCCAAGAGTCTCCCTAATCTTTGATATTCAAATTATTCTCCTTTGGAGCACCTGTTGAGTCATAAACCTTGCTGGTTTTCTTCTCTGTTTTACTTCTTAACTGTTCTAACTGGCTTTATGTGCAATTTGAGTAGTACTCAAATAGCGTTCATGAAATCCTGCATTTTTCCTTGATATTGACTTTGAGTCAATTTATATTATATTATTGTCAATTTCATTATATTATTTACAGCCATAAATGGAATCCTAAAAGAAGAAATAAATTTGCACCATCCAATGATGAAGGAAAGACCAACTAACAAAACTTTTATCATAATAGGTAAGGACAGGCTTTTTAGAGTTGAGGAGGGAAGAATATTTGAGTAGGAACAATTAATGAGTGATGTATAAATTAATCAGTATTTTATGATGTGAGAACTTTTGTTTGTGTGATGAATATTCAGATAATGAGAACTCTCTGTTTTGTCTTTAGTCTTCAGATATGAAACTGGCTTTCTGTGTGGCAAATTCTGAAGCTTTTCAAGTTTAATATAAAAGCTTCCCCATCTTACAAAAACTCATCAACTGTTTCTTTAAAAGTGCCATAAAAATGTGTTTTGTGTGTGTACACATATGTGTATAACCATCAGACATTGCACAAAAGTGAATTGATTTCTTCAAAGTAATAAGATGTAAATTCATCCAAAGCATTGACTTAAACTGGGCTGTCAGTGTTGATAGTGATATTTATTTAACATGAATAATATTCTAATTCCCAAGAAAGACATTTTTCTGTGTGATAGATATTAAACTAAAGAATGCAGTGCCAGTTGACTCACTGTTACATTATAATAGCTACCCCAAGTGCAAATCCATACCAAGGAAAAGAAAACCCTGATGACAGGACTAGATGAAGTACAGGTACAATTAACCATTCACTGCAGGGATGAATTTAGTACCATCTATCACAAGCTAATTTGTTAAAAGTGAGTCTTGGGGCTCCTGGGTGGCTCAGTTGGTTGAGCAACTGCCTTCAGCTCAGGTCATGATCCTGGAGTCCCGGGATTGAATCCCACATCGGGCTCCCAGCCCCACAGGGACTCTGCTCTTCCCTCTGACCTTCTCCCCTCTCATGCTCTCTCTCTCTCTCTCTCTCTCGCAAATAAATAAAATCTTAAAAAAAAAGTGAGTCTTGAAGTAGAAATAATGAAAAGAGAAAAAACAGTAGTCTAGAAATGGACGCTATTAATGTCCATACTCATGGTCAAATGTTAGAAACATTTATTAAACATCAGAATTTTTAAAATTCTGACCTTTACTGTTTAAAGACTTTTGAATAATGTTAAGACAAAGACTTTTCTGGGTTTCCTATATATGTACTAAGTTCTGTGATTAAAAAATAAATCTCGGGGCGCCTGGGTGGCTCAGTGGATTAAGCCGCTGCCTTCGGCTCAGGTCATGATCTCAGGGTCCTGGGATCGAGCCCCGCATCGGGCTCTCTGCTCCGCAGGGAGCCTGCTTCCTCCTCTCTCTCTGCCTGCCTCTCTGCCTACTTGTGATCTCTCTCTCTCTGTCAAATAAATAAAATAAAATCTTTAAAAAATAAATCTCATCCTAACTTGAATGATTTCTCTCTCCCCTGAACTTCTAGAAGCTTCATTTTCCATGTTGCTTTTTTTAATTTAAATTTTGTTAACATATGTGCAATACTGGTTTCTAGAGTAGAATTTAGTGATTAATCACTTACATAAACACCCAGTGTTGCCTTCTTGACAAATAATTTTGTACCAAACTTGAGACCTTACGCTATTTTCTGAAATTTATTTAAATTTCATATTGTTATTGAACTATTTTTGTGCCTGTACCTTCCCATCACTTTCTCCCACTTCTACTACAGTGCCTCGTAGACATTTATTTGATCTTACTGATACAAACCCATTCTTTTCTGGAATTAGAAAAAGGGCCTTGACTGCTATTTAAGATATGATACATTAATCTCCTAAAACTACGCAAACCTTTTTTTGTTTGTTTTTTGTTTTTGTTTTCTTTTTTTTGTTTTTCTTCCAATATTTTATTTAAAATCAAGTTAGCGTATAGTGCAGTATTTGTTTCAGGAGTAGAATGTAGTGATTCATCACTTACATATAATACTCAGTGCTCATTCCAGCAAGTGCCCTCCTTAATACCTATCAGTCATTTAGACCATTCCCCCTCACCACCCCTCCATCAACCATCAGTTTTTCTCTATAGTTAAGAGTCTTTTATGATTTGACTCCCCCTCTCTTTTTATCTTATTTTATTTTTCTTTACCTTCCCCATGTTCATCTGTTACTTTCTTAAATTCCACAAATGAATGAAATCATACAGTGTTTGTCTTTCTGTCACTGACTTATTTCGCTTAGCATAATACATTCTGGTTCTATCCACGTCATTGCAAATAGCAAGACTTCATTCTTTTTGATGGCTTAGTTATATTCCATTATATATGTATATTTATATTATACAATTATATAATATACATGATTTTCTTTATCCATTCATCTTTCAGTGGATATTTGGATTCTTTCCTTAATTTGGCTATTGTTGTTAGTGCTGCTATGAACATTGGGTACACATGCTCCTTTAAACCAGTATTTTTGTATTATTTGGATAAATACCTGATAGTGTAATTCCTGGGTCATAGGGTAGCTCTCTTTTTAACTTTTCGAGGAACCTCCATACTGTTTTCCCAGAGTGGCTGCACCAGTTTCCATTCCCATCAGCCGGTAAAAGGGTTCCCCGTTCTCTACCCTTGCCAACATCTGTTGTTTCCTGAGTTGTTAATTTTAGCCATTTTGACAAGCGTGAGGTGGTACCTCATTATGCTTTTGATTTGTCTTTCCCTGATGATGAGAGAAGTTGAACATTTTTTCATGCGACTCTTGGCCACATGTATGCCTTCTTTGGAGAAATGTCTGTTCATGTCTTCTGCCCATTTCTTAACTGGATTATTTAACTTTTGGTGTTGACTTTGATAAGTTCTTTATACCTTTTGGGTACTAGTCCTTTATCTGATATGTCATTTGCAAATATCTTCTCCTATTTCATAGGTTGCCTTTAGTTTTGTTGATTGTTTCCTTTGCTGTTATGCAAAACTTTTATAGCAAATATTAATATTACCCCCATTACTAAACTTAAGATGGGTTCTTCCTCCAATATAGCTTATAAGTAAAATTTCAAATATATGCTCTAAAGACTTTTAAAGATGATACTGCTCATGAAAATGAGGTATGTTTGTGAAGCTATGTAGAAGCAGAAACAATTAAACCTTGAGCAACATGGATTTGAACTGCATGGGCCATTTACATGCAGATTGCTTTTGATACAGCACAGACCTGTAAATGTATTTCTCTTTCTTACAATTTTCTTAATAATATTTTCTTTGTCTAGCTTACTTTATTGTAAGAATTCCGTATATAATACATGTAATATACAAAACATGTTAATTGACTGTATATGTTATCTATAAGGCTTCAGGTCAACAATAAGCTATTAGTAAAGATTTTTGGGAGTCAAAAATTATAAATAGATATTCAACTACATAGGGAGTCAGTGCCCCTGACCCTCATGTTGTTCAAGGGCCAACTGTATTTTTTTTACACTGCTGGTAGATGTAAATTGGTACAACTCTTAAAAGCAGTTAAGATATATATGTATACCAGAAGCCTAAAGTTATTATTATCCTTTACCCAATTTCTAAAAATCTATTCCAAAGAAGCATAGAAAAAGCCTTATCTCGAGGAAATTAGCAAGATTATTTATAATAATTAAATTTGGAAAGAACCTAAATGATAAACAGTAGTGAATGGTAATAAACAAATTACAGGACAATATTATGATATTGTTATACACAATGTTTGCAAAGATTTTGTTGAAGCATGGGATTTTTGGTAAAAATGCATAAAATTTTAAATTCTGGAAAAAGATATACAAAAATCAACAGTTGAACCATGAGTTGTGTTTGAGTGGTAGAATTGTTTCATTCTTACACTTCATTTGTATTACCTCATAACCCTATAAAAGCATATACAGTTGTTTATGAGTATCTGTTTGTCATAGATCCATTTGGAAAGTTTACTTTCTACCTTTGAATTCCTGTAACATTTTTGTTGAAAAAAATTGACCATAAATGAGGGTTTGTTTTTGGATTTTCAGTTGGATTCCATTGATCTGTGTCTTTCTTTATGCCAGTACCACACTTTCTTAATTACTTAGCTTTGTGATGATTACTGTAAGGTTTTTTAAATTTAATTTTATTTTTTCAGTGTTTCAAGATCCATTGTTTATGGACCACACCTAGTACTCCACGCAACACATGGCCTCCTTAATACTCACCAACAGGCTCACCCATCCCCCAACCCCCCTCCCCTCTAAAACCCTCAGTTTGTTTCTCAGAGTCCACATTCTCTCATGCTTCATCTCCCTCTCCAATTACCCCCACTTCACTTTTCCTTTCCTTCTAGTGACCTTCATGTTATTCTTTATATTCCGCAAGTAAGTGAAACCATGTAATAATTGACTCCCTCTGCTTGACTTACTTCACTCAGAATAATCTCCTCCAGTCCTGTCCCTGTCGACAAAAAAGTTGGGTATTCATGATTTCTGATGGTTGAGTAATATCCCATTGTATATATGGACCATATCTTCTTTATCCATTCATCTGCTGAAGGGCATCCTGGCTATTTCCACAGTTTAGCAACTGTGGCCATTGCTGCTATGAACATTGGGGTACATATGGCCTTTTCACTACATCTTTATCTTTGGGGTAAATACCCAATAGTGCAATTGCAGGATTATAAGGTAGCTCTACTTTTAATTTCTTAAGGAATCTCCACACTGTTTTCCAAAGTGGCTGCACCAACTTGCATTCCCACCAACAGTGTAAGAGGGTTCCCCTTTCTCCATATCCTCTCCAACACTTGTTGTTTACTGTCTTGTTAATTTTGGCCATTCTAACCAGTGTAAGGTGGTATCTCAATGTGGTTTTGATTTGAATCTCCCTGGTGGCTAATGATGATGAACATTTTTTCATGTGTCTGTTAGCCATTTGTATGTCTTCTTTGTAGAAGTGCCTGTTCATGTCTTCTGCCCATTTTTTAATGTAATTATGTGTTTTTTGAGTGTTGAGTTTGAGGACTTCTTTATAGATGTTGCCTATCAGCCCTTTGTCTGTAGTGTCATTTGTGAATAACTTCTCCCATTCCGTGGGTTGCTTCTTTGTTTTGGTAACTGTTTCCTTTGCTGTGCAGAAACTTTTTATCTTGATGAAGTCCCAAAAGTTCATTTTCACTTTTGTTTCCTTTGCCTTTGGAGACATGTCTTGAAAGAAGTTGCTGTGGCTGATACTGAGGAGATTACTGCCTGTGTTCTCCTCTAGAATTTTGATGGCTTCCTCTCATGTTGAGGTCTTTTATCCATTTCGAGTTTATTCTTTGTGTATGATGTACGATTCTTTGCGTGTGGTTTACAAGAATGGTCAAGTTTCATTCTTCTATACATAGCTGTCCGATTTCCCCAGCACCATTTATTGAAGAAACTGTCTTTTTTCCACTGGATTTTTTTCCTGCTTTGTCGAAGACCTATTTGACCATAGACTTTAGGGTCCATATCTGGACTCTGTTCCATTGGCCTATGTGTTCTTTTTTTTGTGCCACTACTATGCTGTCTTGGTGATTACATGACCAGGTAGGTCCCTGGGGTGCAAGGGTGGTTCAACATTCGCAAATCAATCAATGTGATAGAATAAATCAATAAGAGAAAAAAAAAGAACCATATGGTCCTCTCAAGTGATGCAGAAAAAGCAGAAAAAGCATATGTATTTAACAAAATACAGCATCCTTTCCTGATTAAAATGCTTCAAAGTATACAGATGAGGGAGCATTCCTCAACTTAAAATCCATCTATGAAAACCCACAGCAAATATCATTCTTAATGGGGAGAAGCTAACAGCCTTCCCATTGAGATCAGAAACACAACAAGGATGTCCACTCTTGCCACTGTTGTTCAACATAGTACTAGAAGTCCTAGCAACAGCAATCAGACAACAAAAAGAAATAAAAGGTATTCACATTGGCAAAGAAGAAGTCAAACTCTCTCTCTTCACAGATGACATGATACTTTATATGGAAAACCCAGAAGACTCCACCCCCGAATTATTAAAACTCATACAGCAGTTCAGTAATGTGGCAGGATACAAAATCAATGCACAGAAATCAGTTGCTTTCTTATACACTAACAATGAAACTATAGAAAGGGTAATTAGAGAATTGACTCCATTTACTATAGCACCAAGAACCATCAGATACCTTGGAATAAGCCTAACCAAAGAGTTGTAAAATCTCTGTACTTGAGGAACTACAGAATACTAGTGAAAGAAATTGAAGAAGACACAAAAAGATGGAAAAACATTCTATGCTCAGATCAGAAGAATAAATATTGTTAAAATGTCTGTACTGCTCAGAGCAATCTATACTTTCAATGCCATCCCAATCAAAATACTACCGGCGTTTTTCAAACTGCTGGCACAAAACAATCCTAAAATTTTTTTTTCCATTTTATTTATTTTTTCAGCATAACAGTATTCATTGTTTTTGCACAACACCCAGTGCTCCATGCAAAACGTGCCCTCCCCATTACCCACCACCTGTTCCCCCAACCTCCCACCCCTGACCCTTCAAAACCCTCAGGTTGTTTTTCAGAGTCCATAGTCTCTTATGGTTCGCCTCCCCTTCCAATTTTTTTTAACAATCCTAAAATTTATGTATCCTAAAATTTGTGTGGAACCAGAAAAGACCCCAAATCGCTAAGGAAATGTTGAAAAAGAAAAACAAAGCTGGGCATCATGTTGCATGATTACTGTAAGGAATTGAGTTCTCCAACTTTGTCCTTCTTTTTCAAGGTTGTTTGTCCTGGCTATTCTGGGTCCCTTGAATTCTCATATAAATTTTACATTCAGCCTGTCAATTTCTACAAAGAAGCCAGCTGAGATTTTGATGGAGATTGCATTTAACCTAAAGATCAGTTTGGGGAATGTTGCGTCTTAGCAATAGTAAGGCTCATGTTCATCCATGAACATGTATTTCCATTTAGTTAAGTCTTAATTTTCTTCAGTAATCTTTCATAGTTTTTAGAATGTAATTTTATACTTCTTTTGCTAAATTTGTTCCTAAATATTTTATTCCTTTGATACAATTTTAAATGGAATTGTTTCTTTTCTTTTTATTATTATTCTTTTTATTATTTTTTTATTATGTTCAATTAGCCACTGTATAGTACATCATTAGTTTGGAATTGTTTCTTAATGTCATTTCATATTATTCATTGTCAATATAGAGAAAGTAACTCATTTTTTATATTGATCTTGTCTTGCAACTTTGCTGAACTCATTTATAAATTTTTATAGTTTCTTAGAGAATTTCCTACAAAGAAGACCATATCATCTGAAATAGAGATAGTTTTACTTATACCTAATCTAGGTCCTTCATATTTCATTTTCTTGCCTAGTTTCCCTGGCTAGAACCTCCAGTATAATGTTGAAGTGTTAAGAGTGGATATCCTTTGTCTTTTTCCTAATCTAGGAAGAAAGCACTCGTTCTTTTTTTTTTTTTTTTTTTTTTAGATTTTATTTATTTATCTGACAGACAGAGACCACAAGCAGGCTCCCTGCTGAGCAGAGAACCCAATGTGGGACTCAATCCCAGGACCCTGAGATCATGACCCGAGCCTAAGGCAGAGTCTTCAACCCATTTAGCCACCCGGCACCCCAAAAAAGTGCTCATTCTTCCCCTGTTAATTATGATATGAGCTGTGGATTGTTAATAGATGGTTTTTATTCTTTGAGGAATTTCCCTTCTCTAATTCTAATTTGTAGAGGATTTTTAAAAGATTTTATTTATATATATTTGAAAGAGAGAGAGATAGCAAGAGAGAGTATGGGGGTATAATGGGAAGAGGGAGAAGCAGGATCCCCACTGAGCAGGGAGCCCTACACAGGGCTTGATCCCAGGACCCCAAGATCATGACCTGAGCTGAAGGTAGACACTTACCCACTGAGCCACCCAGGTACCCCTAATTTATAGATACATATATTTTTCAAATATTTTATTTATTTATTTGGCAGAGAGATCACAAGTAGGCAGAGAGGCAGGCAGAGAGAGAGAGAGAGAGAGAGAGAAGCAGGCTCCCTGCTGAGCAGAGAGCCCGATGCAGGGCTCGATCCCAAGACCCTGAGATCATGACCTAGGCGGAAGGCAGAGGCTTAACCCACTGAGTCACCCAGGGGCCCCTAATTTGTAGATATTTTTATCATCAAGAGGTGTTGGATTGATTTTATTTATTTGTTTGTTTGTTATTATTTATTTATTATTATTTTATTTGTTCTGTTGAGATAATAACATGATTTTTCTTTATTCTACTGATATAGTGTATTAAATTAATTGATTTTGGATGTTAAACCAACCTTACATTCCTGGGATAAGTTCCATATAGTCATAGTGTATGATACTTTTTATACATTGCCAGATTTGGTTTCCTGCTACTTAATTTAAGATGTTTGTGTCTAGGGGCGCCTGGGTGGCTCAGTGGATTAAGCTGCTGCCTTCGGCTCAGGTCATGATCTCAGGGTCCTGGGATCGAGCCCCACATCGGGCTCTCTGCTCCGCGGGGAGCCTGCTTCCTCCTCTCTCTCTGCCTGCCTCTCTGCCTACTTGTGATATCTCTCTCCATCAAATAAATAAATAAAAAATCTTAAAAAAAAAAAAAAAAGATGTTTGTGTCTAGGGGTGCCTGGGTGGCTCAGTTGGTTAAGCAGCTGCCTTCAGCTCAGGTCATGATCCCAGCATCCTGGGATCGAGTCCCACATCAGGCTCCTTGCTCTGCAGAGAGCCTGCTTCTCCCTCTGACTCTGCTTGCCACTCTGTCTGCCTGTGCTTGCGCGCTCTCTCTCTCTCTCTCTCAATCTCTCTCTGACAAATAAATAAATAAAATCTTTTAAAAAATAAAAAAAAGATGTTTGTGTCTATATTCATAAAAGAGATTGATCTGTAGTTTTCTTTTCATGCGATGTCTTTGTCTAATTTTTGTATCAGAGTAATAATGGCTTCAAAATGAGTTGAGAAATGCTCTCCCACAAATTAGTTTCTACTCACTTTTTTCCCTGTATTTAAGTCATACTTTAATGTTTTTTGCATGTCATAATTTTTTGTTGTTGGAAATTTGACATTTTCAATAGCCTATCAACTCGAGATACTGAGCCTCTCTTCCAGGACTTTTTTATTGTTGTTTGCTTGTTTATTTGTTTAATTACCTAGCTAGACTATTTTAGGGAGGTCTGTTTCCCCCATTGTGTCAGGCTTCTGATAATACTCCTGAAATGGTTTGGATTTGCCCATGCACATGGTCACCATGTAATAACAGTATTTATAACATAGTTCTTTTTTACTTTCTTGATCCTTATTATGGTATCTGCCTCTATTGGTATCTCACACATCTGTTGAGCTTCACTGATTGCCAGTGGAATACTCTGTTGTTTTTGACAAGGCTTAAGGACACAAATTATTCTATAGTCTGATCCAATTAAAATCTGGTCTCTTTGCTAGAGTAGGTTTTGAGGCCTTTCTTTTTGAAGTTTGTTCCTATCCCAGAAGGACTCTTCTTTCTCTCCTTCTTTGGTTTCTCTGGTAAAAATCCCATTTTCCTGATGTATATTCTTGTTTGGTTTGGTAACTGATAAATCCATTCATTTCTAATTCTGTACTGATGTGGCCTGCCATTTATCTTGTTTCTCGTGAAGAGTTACTAGCCTTCTTGTACTTTCTTATTTGTGTCATCCTTAATCTTGAACTTTTCTACACTCTGTTCTAAATAAAATTACTCATTTTGGAGAGAGCTTTAAAAACTCAGTTTTATGGCCTGCATCTCTGCCTAGGCAAAATCTCTGAGCCACTGCTCTGAAGCTAAGGACAAGGACAGTGGCCCACTTTTCTTGGGGTGACACCCATTTTATGAATGGAGCAGTTGGTGGAACAGTCGCCAATGATCTTCTTGGCTTGCCCTGCTGATGTGGAACTTCTACCCTGAAACTGAGCTGGGGCAAGGGTGATTGAGGCCATTTGTTCAAAGCCTTCCTCACCTGGAGTAAAACCTCTGCTCTGTAAGTAAGGGCTAATTACAGTTACAGAAAAGGTTGTTCATTTGCTTTTTGCTCTTAAAACAGTTTCTAGAAATTTTAAATGTTTGTGCTTCTACAAATTTTCCAGCTTTGACTGTTTCTCTGGTATGCTCCTTACTCCTCATCCATTCCAAAAGTGGATCTGGGCCATTACCTTTTGGATGGTATCCCATCAACATTTCTGTTCTTCTCAGAAGGATCTTTGTTTCTCTGTGATTTATCATTTATTAATCTATTGGTTTAGCTCTAGAAATCAGCATCATCATGCCACAAACCACTTCATATGCTAAGGGCAATGAATTACAGCATGCCCAAATGTCAATAATACATGTTTAGATTTAATGTCAACATGTGTGAATAGGAGCAGCCTAGCTTAAGATCATCTGTTTATACAGATGATACCCTGTAGGTCATCTAGGAAAGGGAATAACTAATTCTGGATCATAGGCAGTCTTGGGTTTTATCATGTTATCACCCCCATCCATACCAGTGTGACAAAGCGGGAATAGGGAAACTTTCTGTTTCTCTGATAGAAGACTTATCCCCCAGTTAACCCAAACTACATTAGTACGGACTGGATTCTCCTTCCTTCTACAGCAACCATTCTCTTCCCAGAGCTTCCCTGGCAAAAGGTGATCTTGGTCTGTCCTCTGTTTTAAAAGTTTTGTTTAAAGTTCAGAAGTTTAAGAGTTCTTAATTTTAAGAGCTTAACTCCAAAAAGTTAAAGAATTTTTAAGAGTTCTTGCTTCCCCCTTTCTAATCTACATTGACTGATCATCTACTTTAATTCACCCACAAAAACTGAAAGAACATCTGGTTCTATTGTCTGACTGAACTTTCAGACACCTACATATAAGATATATAAAATTTCAGGGTTTTTTAATAAGATTGTGTTTATTATAGAGAGAGAGCATGGGGGGAGAGCAGGAGGAGAGGGGGAGAGAATCTCAAGCAGACTCTATACTCTGATGCAGGGCTCCATCTCATGATCCTGAGATCACAACCTGAGCCAAAACCAAGAGTCAGACACTCAATTGATTGTGCCACCCAGGTGCCCCTGTAAAATCCCAGTTTTATTCCATTTTCTTAGGGATATTTTTCTCTTTTGTTTTATAACTTATGCACAGTCATTTCCCATTATTTACTGAAGTATTTGTTTTATTGTACTTCTCCCACATGCAAGATTAATAGTTTTCTATGTTGTATCATTCCTAGTTTCCCAAATGTCTGATGGCCGGGCTGTGTGATAAACTTCATAACCTTCCCTGTTTGACCACAGTTTACCCTTCTTGCCTCACATCTGATCTTCTGCCTGTGTTCCATACTGCACCAACAACTTACTGCTTTCTCAAAACACACCATTTATTTCACATGTCCATGTTTTTGATACCAGAAATGCTTAGCCAAGTGATTGCAACAATCTTCTGTTAATTTTGTGAGGAACCAGAGCCTCAGTCCACTCCTACTGACTCAGAATTTTTATGTTGATTTATTTAAAAGCTTCTCAGTTGATTTTAAAGCTACTTAAGAACCATTGCTATCCTCTTTTCTTTCCCTGCAGTGTCCTCCCAATCACATGCTCTCTCTTTGTCTGACAAAATCTTCCTCAACAAAAGCCAAAAAAGAGAGAGAAGGAAAGAGAGAGTAAGAGAGTGAGAGACCCAACTAAAATACTACTTCCAAAAAAATTTTCCTCATTTTTATCTCCATTTTTAATCTAGTGGATATTTGTTGTTGTTCTTGGTGAATTAGTATCAGAGTCCTCTTTCTTTGTTTAGGGGGTCCCTTAACTTCTAAATTAAAGATAGTTCCTACTTGGGAGGCTCAAAATGTCAACTACTTACTTTTGAGCATGAGTCTGTAAGCAAGACTCTGACTATTCAGGCATATACTCCACAGTCTTTGAGGCAAAAACTAGAGCCATGAGAAAACAGGCCATAGACTCCATTTTTAGAGAAGGTAAACATGTAGCAATGGGCAGCTGCTTCCAGTTTCCAGATACAATAGAAAAGCTATTCTAGAGGCAGCATCTAGCTTGCAGCTTCTAAACAGCAACATTGTACACTGGGGCCCCTCTTCCTGGCCTGGTAGCCTCCAAAGCTAATTCTCCAGCTTCCTGGAGAATTCTGTGAGGTCCTTCCTATTAATAAATTTACTTTCTGCTGAAATTGCATCAAGTTGGTTTCTATACTGGTAACTAAGATATAGAGACACCTAATAAAATAATCACCTTTCTATAGCCCCCATAGCACTTCATTTACAGGCCAAATGGGAATAAATCATATTGTTTTATTGTTAATTACCAGTAGAATATGGACTAACTGTCAAAAGGGAAGGAAAGAGCATTTTAGGCAGAAGGCCTAGCAGGAAGCCATGTGGCTGGAAGCAATATAGAGAATACCAGGACCCGAAGGGAACTTTTGCCTAAATGATAAATTAGACTAATTGGTGAGAGGTGTCAATGAATAGAAAACTGTAAGAGGAGTTAAGTAACTGGATCACAGTAGCTCTACAAGACCCTGTGAAGACATTTTTACTTCTATTAGGTTCAGTAACAATGTAAATCAATTGAGGTTTTTAAAATGGCAGATGTTATGCTCAGATTTGTATTTTGAAAAAACCTCCTCTGTGGCATGAATAATAAATTGGAGGTGGGGAAATGCTGGTGATTTTACTTGGATTTGAGTTTTTCCTCATAATATTTAGAGGTCTATATTGTTCCAAGCTGATCACTGCCTTTTGGCTATATCCTCCTACTCATCCTACATTTTTCCTTTTGGGGCAATCCAAGGTGAAGACCTCTCCTCTCTCATCTTTCAGTCCTTTAACCTTTGAAGCTAAGATGTAGAACAAGACTAGGGTAATATTTTTTTCCATGTATCTTACTATTATTAGTAACAGTTGCGATGAAGAGACTCATTTTTATCAAGTCCATTTACTTTCACGTAGATCTATAACTCAGTTTGGATTCTTTTGATATCCAGGTATTTAAGCCGTTCTAGGTTTGTTTGTTTGCTTATTTGAAGAATTGGAGTAGTTTTCATCTTATTCTTATTGTTTTAAAACTAAAACTGCAAACCAAAAAAGGATATACCATACCAAAACGTATGCTAATAATGCCTCAATATTATTTTATATAGTACATATACACACACACACAAATGTCTTTATTTCAAGAGCTACTCAAAATAAAAGTTCAGTTTGAAAATACTGTTTGTATTTTTATATGGTCTCAGAGAGTCAAATGATGATTGCAAATGGCCAGATTGCAGATGCCCAGCCAAATAATTAGAGCTGCTACTGATTTTTTTTCTTTTTTTTTTAATTTGTTTATTTACGGCATAACAGTGTTCATTGTTTTGGCATCACACCCAATGCTCCATGCAGTACGTGCCCTCCCTATTACCCACCACCTGGTTCCTCAACCTCCCACCCCCCCCGCCCCTTCAAAACCCTCAGGTTGTTTTTCAGAGTCCATAGTCTCTCATGGTTCATCTTCCCTTCCAGTTTCCCTCAACTCCCTCTCCTCTCCATCTCCCCATGTCCTCCATGTTATTTGTTATGCTCCACAAATAAGTGAGACCATAGGATACTTGACTCTCTCTGCTTGACTTATTTCGCTCAGCATAATCTCTTCCAGTCCCATCCATGTTGCTACAAAAGTTGGGTATTCATCCTTTCTGATGGAGGCATAATACTCCATCGTGTATATGGACCACATCTTCCTTATCCATTCATCCGTTGAAGGGCATCTTGGTTCTTTCCACAGTTTGGCGACCATGGCCATTGCTGCAATGAACATTGGGGTACAGATGGCCCTTCTTTTCACTCCATCTGTATCTTTGGGGTAAATACCCAGCAGTGCAATTGCAGGGTCATAGGGAAGCTCTATTCTTAATTTCTTGAGGAATCTCCACACTGTTCTCCAAAGTGGCTGCACTAACTTGCATTCCCACCAACAGTATAAGAGGGTTCCCCTTTCTCCACATCCTCTCCAACACATGTTGTTTCCTGTCTTGCTAATTTTGGCCATTCTAACTGGTGTCAGGTGGTATCTCAATGTGGTTTTAATTTGAATCTCCCTGATGGCTAGTGATGATGAACATTTTTTCATGTGTCTGATACTGCTGCTGATTTTTATAAGTATGACCTTCTGAATTTTAGTAAATCCCCCAAATCATTACAAAAGGAATTCAGTGGTAAATGAAACAATTTGGTTTTTCATTCATAGTATATTTAAAGGCCTTTAATTTCTGAAGTCCAGAAAATCTTTCTAAGCATACTTAAAAAAGCAATACCCCAAACAAAGGCGAGGCTTTTTGTGGCTAAAATATGCACAGTTGGTAGAGACAAGACTGTAAGGCCACCTGTGGGACCAGCCTGCTTACTTTGACAGCACAGCAGGGACAAGCGCAGGAAGAGATTCAAGGCAAGAACAAGAGTTTTCCCAATTCCAGGCTGTTAATTTATATGAGTGGTCTGTGAATCTTATTTGTCCACATTATTTACTGGTTATTTTAACTAACAAACAAAGAAGAGTGTAGAATTGTAGAATTTGATTAAGAAAAATAAAAGTATACATTCTTTGTCCAAGGTATATTTAAGGATATAGTAAGTTAAGCCATTTGAAATTGACATTTCTGCTAGTTAAAAATGATTGACTATGGGCAATTTCATTTGGTTCAACCTAATAAAGCCTATCAGTGCACTGTGACATACCATAACAAACAGGCTACCATGAGTTTGCTCATTTTGAATAGATCTGAATGCATTTTTCTCCATTTTTTTTCTTTTTTTTTTTCCCTTTTTATTTATTTATTTATTTATTTATTTTTCAGCGTAACAGTATTCATTCTTTTTGCACAACACCCAGTGCTCCATGCAAAACGTGCCCTCCCCATCACCCACCACCTGTTCCCCCAACCTCCCACCCCTGACCCTTCAAAACCCTCAGGTTGTTTATATCAGCAATTAATTTTGCTATGCAGTTAGAATTTTTTTTTTAAGATTTATTTTATTTAATTATTTGACAGACAGAGATCACAAGTAGGCAGAGAGGCAGGCAGAGAGAGAGGAAGGGAAGCAGGCTCCCTGCTGTGCAGAGAATCCGATGCGGGGCCCATCCCAGGACCCTGGGATCATGACCTGAGCCGAAGGCAGAGGCTTTAACCCACTGAGCCACCCAGGCGCCCCTTCAGCAATTAATTTTAACAAAATATTTACTTTTTCAAATAAATGTAATCTTATTAGGTGCCAGAAACACTTATTATGGACATTTTAAAAACAGGTTATCAAATTCAAAAGAGACCTTTTAATTGTAAAGAAGTGGCAATAGGGTACAAATATACTGGTGAACTGACCAAGCCTATAATTTTTTAATGCCCTCTTTGTGGAGATTCTAGACTTCAGGGCTTTTCCAGAACCATCACAGAATTAGATAATATATACTTATACCAAATAGCTTTCCCTAATTCCTAAAAACTTAGAGTCTCAGGAAAGATGGAGGTCACTATAAATAATTTTTAAAATAATAACAATAGTAATTATAGCAGATAATACTTAAACAGCATTTACTGTGCCAGGCACTATTTTAAATGCTTTACATATATTAAGTCATTTAAACCTCACAGCAGTCGAGTGAAGTAGCTAATAGTAAGTGTCATAAGTGTCATTATCCCCATTACACAAATGAGGAAGTAGAGATACAGAACAATTAAACAATTTGTATTAAGTCACACAGCAAGTAAGTGCCTAAGCCGAAATTTAAACTCAAGCATTCTGGTGCCAGAGTTACTACTTACCCAATAATAACCTGCCTCTCAATATGAAAAAGGTCCAGTATCACTGAATCAATTTTAACACCAGCACTAGTTGCAATACTGGCTGAAATACTAAGTTCTTTAATGGAGGTTGTCATGCTTCTTTCCATTCCAGTAGCTGCCCTTCCAGACTGTTGCAGTAGTTCTCTAGCTAGGATACAGATTTCTAATCTTCTCCCCATTCTGGGCCAGCCAGCATCCCACTGCTAGATTAATATAAATAAATCATCACTTTAATCATGTCACTGCCTTGCTCAAATCCCTTTCATGACTCCATATTTCCACTGCCAGGAAAGGATGTAAAGAGGTGTGCACCAGGATCTGGTAGCATAACCTGAAAGCTCTTTACCACAAGCTCAACATTTCTTTGAAGTTTTCTGTTTTATCTTAAAAATTCACCCAAATTTTATATCATATACATCTGTTGGTTTTAATATAAAAATAATGCTTAAAATTAGATATCATATAATAACTTACTTCTAAATTTTCAAAAAAAAATTAATGAGTCAGAGAGATGCTTCATGTGTACCATGGTCTTTCTAGTGTCACATGAATTACATGTACTCCTGTTTGAAGAGCCTGAGTGTATAGGATAGATTTGGGGTGTCTTTGCTACATATTTAAGACCCAATTATCTGGTCCCATCCCAACCTTCCCATCTTATAACTTGCTATTTCCCTACATTAATCCTCTGATAAACCCACCCACCTAATCATCCAGTTATTTACCACATACCCACTACGTACAAGGCACTGTTCCTGAAGATGGCTTGTACTGTATACCACCTATATAAAAGAAAGGCTTTTGTCCTTTCTCCCTGCTTGGAATACCTTCTCACCCTATTTCTATTTAAGTGCTAATCCTTCAAGACCTAATTCAAATAGCTTTTCCTGACTATCCCATACAGGATTCTGAATTCCTGTAACACTTACTTAGTGCTTATTATATAATATGTTATGTTTTTTATATTTGTATGACTAGGTCTTACACACAACAGGCAGAAAAGTGAGAAAAGGACACAGGCACAGGAATATGAAATAGCACAGGGTATTCCAGTAAATGGGAGGTTGTTTCAAATAACCCGAAGGTAGACTATACACTGGTAATGTAAAAAGAGTAGGGACCAGATCATGAAGGGATATATAACATGTGCTAAAAAATGGACATCTCACCCATCCCAGCTCCCACTGTAATTAATGGACAACCAGCAAAGAATTCAAACAGGTGGTAATTTATTATACTGGTCATAATAAACTTTGATGTAAATTCTGTAGTTTTTAATATTCTTCATTTTCTTAGGTCTTACTTTTATTTCAATGTAAAATTATGATCATATCTTTATGAAGTCTTTTTTTAACTTAACCCACTCTATATTTTTCCTGTATTCAATGGATACACACATAGAGAGACAGGAATTTTGCTCATTGCTTTAAAAAAGGGACTCTTGGGGCGCCTGGGTGGCTCAGTGGGTTAAAGCCTCTGCCTTCAGCTCAGGTCATGATCCCAGGGTCCTGGGATCAAGCCCCGTGTCGGACTCTCTGCTCAGCAGGGAGTCTGCTTCCCCTCTCTCTCTCTGCCTGCTTCTCTGCCTACTTGTGATCTCCATCTATCAAATAAATAAATAAAATCTTTAAAAAAAAAAGAATCTCTCACACACACACGAATGGCCCAACACTTCACATTTTTCACTCTACACTGCTTTGTAGAATTAGCTCTAATTTTTTAAATTACTGTGATGTATTGTATAGTATGGATGTACCAAAATTTATTCAACTATTCCTTTGTTTCCGTTTTTTTTTTTTTTAGGTATTATATCTGAGTCAAACCTTATATTTATTTCACTAAGTTTCACTGTAATCTTGATCAGTCTATCATGAACTGTTAAATATTTTGGGTAGGTTTGGGTATATAAGACAAGAGTAAATTTATGTTGGTAATCTGTCTTATTTATTATGACCCTATCTCGTATTCTCTGTTGCTATCAAATTAATGGATATTTAGGAGTTGTTCCCAATAGTAATATAGCATCAAAAGGCTTGAAACAGACCCATCTGATGACTCAAATTTTGAGTTCAAGTATTGTGATATCATACATATTAAACATAAGGAAATTACCATAATGTCTTTCAAAGTAAGATGTTAATAGGAATTTCAAAAAGATTCCATGGTCAGATTACTTGGGAAACTACACTAGATTGAACTGGGCTCTGCAAGCATGCATTACGTTTTTCTGACTATATCATCCCATGAAATAACATTTGGTAAACAGTGTCATACATTATTCTAAAACAGTTTAGACAGCTGAATTGTGTTCAGTCATGTGGTAGATTCCCAAAAGCCACTTTCATGGCACCTGTATTGGCCCCAAAGTTGTACAGGTATAGGAAAACAAACCCACTCTTGATTGCTACTGACTTGTCTCAGTGTTTCTCCCACTATTCCTCTTCATACCTCTATTACATCTATTATTCAACTACAAAGGCTTAGAATTCCACTGATACTAGATTATGAAAAGTTTTAAAGCATCTGCAGTACTTTCTTTACTTTCATGCTTCTGCAAACCTTTCCTCTTCCATCTATCTATAATCCTCTTTTTCTGACATTACTCTGTATTGAGATCTTTAAATGCTACTTTCTTTTGAAGGTTTCCCCAAGCTCTCCAGTGAAAATTGAACCATTCCTTGTTTGGTTTTCTTATACCATTTTGCATTTCTTTCACTGATAATACATTTAACTTCCTGCCTTATGATTCATACGGTTGTTGTGCATGTTTGTTGTATTAAACATCATGCTGTGACTTCTAGTCCTTACTGTGACAGAGCTCATAGGCTAGCTGATGGGGCAAATATATAAATAAATTTATACAATTTAATGTGAAAAGTATTTATAAAGGTACACAATGGTAGTGGGAATAAGGTAAACATGAGAAAACATTTGCATTTGTAAATTAACTTACACAACTAAGATTTTAACTTCATTTATAATAGTCTACTCTAGAATTAAGTGAAGTAGATGTTGTAGTGGTTATTGCACATAATTTCCTCTTCTAGTACCTTATAGGTGCCTTGTTATTTATTTATTTCCTATTACACTTGGCACTAATACAGATACATAGGATACACTCAATTAATGTTTGTTAAATTGAATTAATTTCCTGGAGTTGCTCATTAAACAAAAAAACTTTATTGCACAGTCTACTATTATTTATTATGCCTGCATAATCAGACTATTTTATTCCTAACTTAAGATATAATTGTAGGGAAGGTGACAAACACAAAATTTTTAAATCTAGATTATTATTTGACTCTTTCTCCACAGAACTTTTGAAACCATAGACTTATTCCATGGGCAGTACCTTTGCACAAAATATTTATGGAATTGCTTTAGTTCTGTGACCACTATTTTGAATATACACACTAGTTTCATCTGAATTCTGAAATCAACTAAATGTCATCTCCAGGTGTGTTTAGTGGGTCGAAAGTTACGTATGCCTTTTGGGTCAAAAACAGATCTTGTGTGGTACAAAAGCTAATTGTAAAGGCATTTACAAAACAGAAATTTCAAAAATACTTCAAACAATTCTAGAATTTCTGGGATCGCCTTATAACTTCCCAAAATAGACATTTGAAAGACAAAACTGATTTAAAGCATATTTATTAAAATACCAGACTCTTCATAGGCTCAATTTGTAACTCTGGTTTAGTAAGAAGAGTTGTTGGTTTAACTTAACTGGAATTTAAGCATTTTATTATTTTCTGACTAGTAATCAGTCTAATAATATTTTGAATTGGTATGAAACTTTTACCAGTAGCACTGATATTATGCCTTATTTTTTTTTAAGATTTTATTTATTTATTTGACAGAGAGAGATCACAAGTAGGCAGAGAGGCAGGCAGAGTGGGGGTGGGGAGAGAAGCAGGCTCCCTGCTGAGCGGAGAGCCCGATGCAGGGCTCGATCCCAGGACCCTGAGATCATGACCTGAGCCGAAAGCAGAGGCTTAACTCACTGAGCCACCCAGGCGCCCCATTATGACTTATTTTTAACTAGAGAATATCATTCTTATCATTTTAATTCTGTAAAAATTGTGGTTATAGCTCAGCTTTTTTCATTTTTATTAGATATTTTTCTTCATAAGAATATGTATACATTCATGCTCATGATTTTCTCATAATTATATTCATTGTTGTCATCAGGTGATGATAATGGAGGGTGAGACCAAAAGTCACCCTCATTACTTGATTAGCTATCCTTTACCTAAAGGAACCTAATCTGGAAATAAGACCAAGGACATATCAGATGGAGCAGATATTTTTAAATGGCATTTATTTCAACAGCACTTACTCAGTTTCTGAGAAATGAAACAGGAATTGAGCTAAAGTTTACGTTTGCGTTAGCCAGAAAGAAAGGAATTGCCAGTCAAATTAATCCTATAGACATGAAGAGATAGATCTATTTAAGAACACAAGTGCCTTTTTAAAACCTTTGAGCTCATTTGAAATATCCATTTACTTCCAATTTTTACTCTGACTTCAAAGTATCTTATTTTATAGGTTTATAAAATCGGCTTTTATAGGAAGTAGGTACCATTTTTCAGTTTCCTTTTAGTGTTTTTTAATAAATAATAAAACAATTAAAAGTACTCCAGACTTGACTAATTATCTGATAAAATTCAGTTTTAAGAAACTACTACAGGATACATATTTTCAGGTTTGTGGAGCATACACCCATAAATATCAAGGGGTAAAATAGAGATTTGGGGGTTACTGGCCTAACCTTTTAAGTTTGATGAATAAGGAAGCCATCTGAGCTGCTGTCACATGCATGACCTGGGATGATTTGAACAACTGCATATTCTTATGTTTTTATACACAATATATATTCACAAATAATATCCAACACATCCAGACCTTAAATAGGGTACTTTGGTTTTTGTGAAAATCTTTTGCATGTCAATTGTAAGACATAGTTTGCTTTGTGAAGAAGTTGGGCTTAAGTTATTATTATTAAGTTAACATTTGCATACAGCTTTGTGTTTACCAAATTTTTAAATTTATTTATCATCTCTGTTGATCCTAGAAATAGTGGATATTATGATACTTATAAGGTAGGTAGGAGTTAAGACTCATTTGGTTGCAATGAAGAACATTCTCCCTCTCTGCGTACCCCCTCCCACCACGCACACACACACACACACACACACACAGGCTTAAACTACAACAGGATATTTTGGCTCATAGCCTGCAGTGGTCTTTCAGCTAGGCTAATTTGGAGCTGAATTGGCTCAATTGTCAGCTCCATGTTTGGTGACACAGAGTTTTAACTGTTACTGGTTCTCATTTGGTTAAGTGCTCATCCTTGAACATGTAACTGTGGACAGGGGATAGGGTAATATGCTGACGTGCTTCTCCACTTAAACCCTCCTCCAGAGCTGGGAAATGGGTGAGTTTTCCAAAGAAAAATCAGGATACAGTTACTAGAAGTAGAAGGAAAGCATGGAAGCATGGTAGGGAGGCAAACATCAAATGTCCTTTTCAGCAGGTATTTTCATGTCTACTTTACAGGTGAGAAAAGCAATACTCAGAAAGTATTTTCTGAAAGACCTACCAAATTTAGGTCTTGTGGTTACAAATCCTGCTCCTGGCTGCTATAAAACAAAGGGAAAGCAGTTTGGATAAGAAAAGATGTGGTTCCAGGTATCACACTTACTTCTAGTCTTTGTTTCAAAGTAGACCAGACTTGATCAATTTTAGGGTAATAATTGAGTCTGATCTCTGTGGGGTAGGTGAACAAGACGTACATGAAACATAAATTGTTCCAAAGTTCATGGAAGGGAATGGAAGGAAGTACAGTGGATATAATCCTTACAACCGAGAGTTAGGAATTTGGAATTAAAATTAAAGTAGCAAATATTTATTAACTGTTCATTATGTCTCCGGCACTGTGCTAAGCACTGTTCCTGTGTCAATTAACACACAACATTATTGTGAAGTAAGGATTTTTACACTTAAGAAATCTTAAGCAAAAAGCAGTTTAATACTTTGTCCAAGATTATATAACTAAAAAAGAGGTAGAACCTAGAAAGTCTAGGACCCTGTACAGTGCCCATTTTTGTTTTTCATTGTTACCAACTAAAGTAGTAATGTTTAGATGCCGGCCATGGGCTGACTGCCAAAGCAGTTGTTTGTCTGCCTCAACATTTTTTTTTTCCAGAGACTTATCCTGTAAGGCTATATAATAAAACATTTCATCTACAGTGACATTTAAGAATTTGTAAATGCCTGCTAAGTTTCCACAGATTATTGTTAATGGAAATCTTATCCTGTTTTTTGGTTGGTTTTGTATATATCAAAGTTACACATGGACCTGGTTTAAAAAATCAAGCTGTCCTATGAGACTTAAAAAAAAAAAAAAGCAGCAGTCCCCTGCTCTGCAAGCCTTCCATCATTTTTCTAATTCCCAGAAGCTATCATTTTCAGTTCATTTTTAGCTGTTCCTTTTTATATTTATGAAAAAGAATATCTCTAAATAATATGATTATTTCTACTTCTTGATTTTTTTTCAGCTTTGCATGTAATCTATTAATTTCTCACTATGAAGCTGTTGAATTAAATCTGAATACATCATCTTCTCAATATAGTTATATCATGATTTTGATGTTTAACTTTTAATTAAGCACATTTTATAACTTAAAGTTATTATAAAAATAACTTATTAATAAAATTATGAAATTGTTTTTTATAAATTAATTTATGACTGAGCCACGTCATTTTTCTAATTCTTTGTTTTCCCTAAAATTAATAATTATCTTGTTTTTCATTTGCTTGGTTCAATGTACTTGTTTCTGATTCAGTTGCAACCTCTGTCTCATACAGCACAGATTACTGTTCATTCTCACCTTGGGGCTTCTTTTGTTCCTGTTTTGAGTTGAAACTCTTGTTTTTAATGTCTTTTCCGTCTTCATTTCCTCTCATTTAGATGAGCACATCTACCAATAGCTTTGATCTTGTCTCTCTGAAAATATCTTTCAGCTTTACTGATATCAGATTGATATTATGGCTAAATACAGAACTCTGGTTTGAAATTTATTTTTTTTCAAAGTTTTTATGGTCTGTCTCCATTGTCTTTTAGTTTCCAGTGTTGAAAATCTGAAAGACATTCTACTTTCTGTCTTACATATTTTTCCTTTCTGGAAGCTTTTACAATTTTGTTTGTCACAAAGTTCTGAAATTTTGTTATATGCCCTGTAGGGGATCTATTTTCATTAATTTGGCTAAGCTCCCAGTGAGCCCTTTTAATCTAGAAATTCTTATTCTTTAATTCAGAAAATTTTTCATGAGTTATTTCTTAGATAATTTTTTTCTGTTTTCTTTTCTGTTATTTGGATGTTGAACTTTCTAGATTGGTCTTCTAATTTTCTTATCCTTTCTCTCCTATATTCTTTCCTTTCTTTCTTTCTTTCTTTCTTTCTTTTAAGTAATCTGTTTTATCTCTTTGAAGATAATTTTTTGAAGGGCTTAAGCATCTGCCTTCAGCTTAGGTCATGATCTCCAGGTCCTGGGATCAAGCCCCATGTCAGGGTCCCATGTTATCAGGGAGCCTGCTTCTCCCCTCGCTTGTGCTATCTCTCTCTCTCTCTCAAATGAATAAATAAAATCTTTTTTTTTAAAGGGTTTTTTTTTTAATTCTCTTTTCCTGAACAGTTCTATTTTCTGTTTGCTTATTTTGTTTGTTCATTTGTTTGTTTCAGGTTCCATCTTTCCTTTTAGGGGCTTTCCCCAGATGTCTAGTGGTCATTGGCTGTCAGTTCAGATTTCAGTGAGAAAGGGGGAATGCTAGGATAACACGTAACTGGAGCTTAATGCCTGTGAATTCTCTAGACCTGAACATGCTGTTTTGTTCAGGAGCCTCCAGTATCATTTCATTGAACACCTGTTTTGTTTTGTTTTTTTAAAGATTTTATTTATTTATTTCACAGAGAGAGAGAGATCACAAGTAGGCAGAGAGGCAGGCAGAGAGAGAGGAGGGGAAGCAGGCTCCCTGCTGAGCAGAGAGCCCCATGCGGGACTCAATCCCAGGACCCTGTGATCATGACCTGAGCTGAAGGCAGAGGCTTACCCAGTGAGCCACCCAGGTGCCCCTGTTTTGGTTTTATTCCAGTTATATTTAACAAAGAAGAATCTTCCACTCTCCTGCCTAGAAGTTTATGCTGGGCTACTAGCATTCTGCAAACCCAGTAGTAGAGGACTTGGGAGTCTTAATATTTGTCATATAAAACTTTATTCAATTCTATTTTCAGTAGAATAATCTTCCCTCCAGAATTCTTCAAAATTTGCTAGTTTGGGAATCTTCTGTTTTACACATTCCAAAGAATAAACATTTAGTCTTCTGCCAAGGTAAGAGAGAGAGGAGGACTTGTCTAGTTGTGAATAGTAGAAAGCGAATGCAAGAGATTAATTCTTAAATTAAATTTAAATTCTTAAATTAATTCTTAAAGGTCTTAAATTGGTTTCTAACCAGGCTTACTGTTATTTAACCTGCTTCCAGAAATTTAGGTGCCACCAATTCCCAAGTATTTTAGAAACTACTGCAAATAAAATTGCTTCCCAGCTTTACCTACTGCTGGCTTAGGATTCAGCTTGTTTGAATCTGCTGTCAGTTAGCTATCATACTTCTGTCTTCTAGCTTCCAAATTTTGGTTACCATCATTAATTCATTCACTGCTCACTCTCTTTTTCTTCCTTCGTTTATGCTTTTTAACAAAAATTTTAATACTGTATTTTAGTATGGTTTTGAAAATTAATGGAGTTAAATGTGTATGTCCAATCTACGTTTTTAATCAGAAATCATTATTGATTGTGGATTTTATTATCCACTGAGTAATTTCTTTTTAATGGTTGTTAGATTTGAGGTAAGTACCTTTTTTTAAAAAGACAACTTCTATTTAGAGGAAATGGGAAGTAATTATAACTAATTCCTATGCTCAGTCTCAGGGTATGATTTAAGAAGATTGCTATTTATGTTTATATTTTATATTTGAATGCTTTTATTATGACAGAGACCTGCTTCCTTCATGGTATGTGGGGATGTTTGTTACTTCATCAGCCTGAAAATAACAACAAGGAGCCTTACTTTATAGAGCTCAGTCTTGTATGGTAAGGACATACAACATGGTCAAACTTTTCAAATCAAAAACTGGGCAACATAAAACTATGTTTTATGTTTTTTTTTTGTTTTTTTTTTTAAAGATTTTATTTATTTGACAGAGAAAGATCACAAGCAGGCAGAGAGGCAGGCAGAGAGAGAGGAGGAAGCAGGCTCCCTGCCGAGCAGAGAGCCCGATGAGGGACTCGATCCCAGGACCCTGAGATCATGACCTGAGCCGAAGGCAGTGGCTTAACCCACTGAGCCACCCAGGCGCCCCTGTTTTATGTTTTTTATGTTTTGTGTTTTCTCTGTGCTTTAGAGAAAATAGTAGGTCCACCAACCATGGGCCAAACAATGTGTTGTACTTGATACATACCTGTATGAAATAATTTTTTATTATCACACATTTTTTTGAAAATACATATTGTTTATTAGATAGGTTTATATTGAGAAGGGATATATTTTTTAATTGAAGTATAATTAACATATAATGTTATTTTAGTTTCAGGTATATAATGTATTGATTTGGCAATTCTATACATTACTGAGCACTCATCATACAATGTTAATACAATATTATTGACTATATTTTCTATGCTGTCATTCTGTTTTATACCTAAAAATCCAAGACTCGGAGAAGTTAAGCTATTTCCTCAAATTTATACAGCCAGTGGGCCACAAAGTAGGATTCATTAACTCTAAAGCTAATACTCTTTGGAAGTGAATATGTATACAAAATCTGGCATTATGGGATGGTATTAAAGGTCCCTAGAACTTGGGAAGACGTTAAAGGAAAGCTACTGTCACAAATCATAACCAGAAAATCACACCCTTTATTATTTGTACATTTTGTACAACCATTTCATTGAATTTTTGTAATAGGCCTATAAGCTGGCTATGTAGATTTAAATGTTATAGTTGCTTATCTCAAGTGTGTAAAATATAGTTTGCCTATATCTAGGCAAAAAAAAGTTTGTGACTTTTCTCACAAACTCCTTTTCCTGGTACCACTCACCTCCACCATTTCCCCAGATAAAGAAAAAATTAATCTTACCAACTGGTAGTTGCTTGGTTATTTCTAAAGTAAAATTGAATCAATTTAGGCTTTAAACCAAGATTCTTCCCCTTAGCTTAAAAGGATTCTCTGTTCCTTCTACTTTTCTCCAGGTTCCTGGGAGACTTATATACCTGGCATCAGTGGATGGGTGTGGGTTTCTGTACTCTTCTCTCTGCTTCCTTGTCACCATTGAGTTATTTCTTGACCCTTGACATTTTGGCCAATGTGCCAGCATCCACAAAAGCATAATTCCTTGTTTGGTCTCTGGACTTCATAAACTGGATCTATTGCCATGATTCTTGCCATGGTCTCTAGTTGTAAGGGCCATGCCCTCTCCTTTATATCTGCCAGCTCAGTCTTAGCCACTTTTGCACCCCTCTCATGGCAGACGCTTCAGCAACTTTTCAGGGGCTGTCACAATACACTGGCATGCTTAGAATCCAAAGATGTCTTCAGACGAATCTTCCCAGATACATTCCTTAGTTATTGTCTTCAATACTCTATACTCAGACACCTCAATGCTCTTTTCTTCCTAGTGGCCATTATCTTATTTCCTTTGCATGAGAAAACATCTTTATGTCACCTTGTATTCTTGTCTATAGTTTTTACAATATAGTTTTATAATAATAATATAAAATAAGGCAATGGTACTGGAATGACCCATTGACAAAACGTGCTATGAAGAAATCAAGGTGTAGAACAGTGTGTATAACCATTTCTGTACACGCAAGTGTAGATATGGCAGTGCATTAAACATTTCTGGAAGAATACAGGAAATCTGTTAGCAGAAGTTACCTCTAAGGAGGGAAAACAGTCTTGTGTGGGGGACAAGACTGGAAGAGAAATTTTCACTGCCCCTTCGTGTCTTTCAAATTCTACATCATGAAAATAGCCTATTAAAAAAGAAGTAAAAGATAATTATAAAACACTTATAATTTGGCTTATCAACCTGCAAGCTTCGGATTATCTGATTCTCAGCCACAGACAGAAAGTAGCTCTTTTGGCAAAGCTGTCTTTTTTTCCCCTTCTCTGCTTCCAGATGGGTCATTCCTTCTTGTAGGAATTTACTGAAGGCTGGATGAAGCACTAGCAACCTGCTCCAATGTTCTTAATTTTTCCCTTCTTTTAGGAGGGAAAATACTTCAGTAGGAAGAGGGCCTGAGTCTCAAATATAACAGATATGGTTTAGCTATTTTGCTAAAGTGCTTGACAAAGACTTAGTTAAAAAGATCCTCAGCGCCCTTAACCTGATCTTTTTGGCTAAGCCATGTACATATTTTAGGATTTGTTACTCCCAGGAACTTTTGTTATCTTCAGGCCTATCACAATGAATAGATATTTAATAAATTGTGATGAATATAAATGCATTAGTGAATAATTTTATTTCTAGGTACAAACCACCTAAGTTAATTTTAAATTTATTCACTGATAGAGATTTCTGGAGTCTGCATTTTAGGTTTCCCAATTGTCCAGTAATTATTGCTGTCTTTTTTTCCTCTAATCCAAGATCTAATTGTGGATTATTCATTGTATTCCATTATCATATCCATTTAATATCCTTTAATATAGAAAAATTGCTAACCTCTTTGTATCATGTCATTGATATTTTTTTTTAAGTCTGGGACAATGTTTGCAAGGTGGCCCTTATTTTAGATTTTCCTGAAATTTTTTTTATTATTAGATTCAAATGAAATACTCTTGGAAAGAATACTTCATTGGTGATGCTGTGCCTTCTCAAGGTGTCGTATCAAGAGTAAGAGGAAATTGGTAACATGCTAGAAAAACATATCATACTACTATGGCTTAAGGTCTGATACGAGTTTTCAATTCTCCTTGCTTTAATTTTATACTAATCAAGTAATGTCTAAGTGGTTCAGTACCTAAATAGACCAGATATTAGTACATAGTATTTTATCCAATGAATATAATTTTGGAAACACACACAAAAAATACTCCCTTTTAAATTGCTCAGCTTTTTTATAAGTTTGTATCAGTTTAGGAAGCTGATAAAATTAAGTTTCTGGTATGCAGAGCTGAGGGCCAAGTAGTAATAATAATAATACCTCACAGGATCGAGGTGAGAATTACTTTCAGATGGTAACAGAAGTAAAATATCACTAATAGTAATGTGCTCTGTGAAGGATCTTTTTTTTTTTTTTTTAAAGATTTTTATTTTATTTATTTGACAGAGAGAGAGAGAGACAGATCACAGGTAGGCAGGGAGGCAGACAGAGAGAGGAGGAAGCAGGCTCTCCGAGGAGCAGAGAGCCAGACGTGGGGCTCGATCCCAGGACCCTGGGATCATGACCTGAGCTGAAGGCAGAGGCTTTAACGCACTGAGCCACCCAGGCGCCCCAAGGATCTTTATTAATATAATCAATCCCACTTTTTATTTTTAAAAATCACATATATAGCAACAGTATCTGGCACTATTCTGAGTACTTTATGAATATAATCTTTATAGTTGGTAATATCATTATCCCCATTTACAGATGAGGAGACTGAGGCACAGAGAAATTAAATAACTTTTCCAAGGTCATACAGAAAGTAAGTGGTAATATTTCCAATTGTTTGCCTGTGATATCCCACTTGAAAACAGGCAGCCTGTATAGCTCCAAGCTATACTTGAGGATGATATTCCTTCAGCTGCTCCTTTAAATAAATGTGTGTGTTTATGTTATTTCTGTTACAGAGAGAAGAGGTACTCCCTTATAGGGACTTATAAAGGCATAGAGCATCTAGAGATTTACTGCCTCCATTACGCTGCTGGCTCTCATAGCACTTGTTATGTTTTTATCAGTTTCTCTCCAGAAGGTAGGAATTGTGTTTTCTCTCTATGAATTCTTTATAATTATAGTTTTCTTGACTCTGAACTTAATTTTTATTAAACATGAAAAGCATCTGATACCTATAGAATAAGATGCCAGATGTCCCCAGTTTAGACATATAAACACATAGCCTTTAAAAAATGTTTCTGTTATAAAATTAATAGATGTTCATTAGGAAAAAAAAGACAATACTTAAAAGTATAGTGATTCCACCAGCCTGTGATAATTACTCTTTATATTTTGTTGTATGTCTTTCTGAATTTATTGATATATTTGTATATAATCCATAATACATAATCATAATAAATATAATTATTATGATTAGAATTAGGAACAATAGATTATAAATGGTCTTTGTCTAGATTGCTTCTTTTACATAACAGTTTATTGCTGTTTTTCATGTCTGTAAATATCATCTGCATTTCCCTTATTAGTGGTTATATAATATTCCACTTTAAGGATATGACATAAATTATGTAACTATTTTCCAATTATTTAGTATATGGGATCTTTCCAGGTTTTCTTTTGTGTGTTAAGCATGATTTCAGTGAACATTCTCTTACATACATCTTTGTACTTGTGTCTAATGATATTTTTAGGACAGTTTACAAAAGTGTTGCACAGCCTTAGTTCCTAAGCATGCTCTCTGATAGAAGGGGTCCATGGCATATAACATAAAGAACCACATCTATTAATCTCCATCTTGGAGAATACCAATGTATAGACATATACAGTGGTCTTAGTAATCAAACATATTTGACCATAGAATCCTTTCTTAAAATAGCATCTGTCTGCAGGATGTTGCTAGTTGGAGAAGTTGTACTTGTATGGGGGCAGGGAGCAATATGGGAAATTGCTGTACTTTCCACTCCATTTTGCTGGGAGGCCAAAACTTTCTGAAAAATAAAGTTTACTTAAAAAAGGAAAAGTTTTTAAGTGCCTTTATATACATTTACATTTAAAATTAAATTTAGACTTTTACACACACACACACACACACACAAAGTAACAACAGAACACGTCAACATCACACTGAACACTTTGGAAAATGCTAGCTTATGGTATATTCTTAAAAGTGGAATTGGTAGATCAAAGGGGAAATATATGGAAAGGCTCTCCCAATTTGCATTACTACCTTTAGTGTATCAGAGTGACACTGTCTCTTTAGTTTTGTCATTGGTATTGACTATCTTTGTTTTTTAATAAATCTGAAATGAGAAGTGAGAAAAGTACATGGCATTCTAATTTTCATTTATTTGATTGTTAGTAAGATGTATATCTTTGTATTTTTTATTTGTCTTTTAAATTTCTTTTATGCCTATCTCACTTATGCCCCATTCCAAATTTTTCTTAAGGGTCTTTGATGTTATTTTCTTTATTAATAAGAATCAAGAATCATATTAAGAATATTAACACTACAAATCACACGTGATACAATTATTTTTTCATATTTTTTATTTTTTAATGTTTTGATATGATGTTTTACATTTATTTTATGTGCTTCATTTTTGCCATACAAGATTAGCAGTTTTGAGTAAAACTTTATCTATGCCTCTCCAGAAACATAACAAGTTTTTTTTTTTTTAATTCTTGGATTAGATAGAACACAAATTTTTACATATTATGTGTAATTTATGTCTGATTCACTTTTAAGATATCAGTTCAAAAGGAAGCTGTACCTTCTTAGGGTCTTCTGTGGGGTTTGATAATGAGTGTAGTACTTCATCATAAGCAATTGGGAAAATACCCCATGAATACTAAGACCAGTAGGAGTGCAGAACATCTTCACATGTCGTTCTTACTGGAAGAAGAAGGAAAAACAAGTTAGTCTCAACTAGAAACAAAACTGTCAATACACATTAAAAACAGAGAAGGAAAATAAGTCTGAACCTTAACTATAGCTAAATAAAATTATATTTTTTTACAGTCAAGAAAGACCTTTAGATTAATATTGTCAGATTATTTCATTTTATGAGTGAGAAAGAAAAGAACAGAGTTTAACTCAGTTTGTCCAAAGTCACACAAATGTGTTTTTTTTTTAGTTTTCTCAGAAAACCTTTATGAAGTAAAGATTCTAAAAATTTCATTAGTAACAATAACATTTTTTGAATACTTACTATGTACCAGACAATCTACTAAATACTTTAAGTCATTTGTCTCACCTATCCTTACAATATATTTTGGGATAACAATTATTATTGTCCCCTTTTTAGAGATGAGGAATCTAACTCTAGTCCAAGCAGTCTGAGACATACGGCCCTCACTTTTAATTGCTGTTCTTTAGAGAGGAGACTCTTTTGTGTTATAATCAGTAAGAAATTATATGTTGCTATCAACTAAAGCAGACAATTACTGGAAGAACAGAGAGGGTTGCAATGGTGGATCCTAGACACAAAGCAAGAGTAGAACATTTTGGCAGGATAGATAGCAAGAAATATTCTTTACAACCTAGGTTAAAAAAAAAAAAAGTGAAAGATCTAACTAAAGAAATTTGTGGTATGATTTGACTCTAGCTTATTCCCTGATTTTGAGAGACTGTTGGATCCCTCAATTCATTTTTGCATTTATAAAAACTGTTTTGGTTTTACAAGTTTAAAAAATGGCTTATAAGAACTGTATTACAAAATTCTAAATTTATAGAACTTTTCTCCATTATCACTGCTTTTCATACCCCCCTTAAGTAAGGATTTTGCATTTTTAGGTGCATGTATTATGCAGTGTAGTCCTTAGGCATTTTTGCTATTAAAGTATCTTTTTTTATAAATTGGTAGAGAAAGCCACATTCAAAACAGATGGACTATTGCTCTAGGTTTTAATGATAGTTTTAGTTGATATCTAAAGGTACACATGAATTAAACAAAAAAATGAAATCATGAAAGAAGAAAGGATTTTCAAAATTGAATTTGCAAGTTTAGTCCTAAATAACAATCACAGTTTTAGCTGGAGGCTTTTCTGGGAGATTATGAATAATGATTAGGGAGATTATAGGCCCCAGGCAAAGCCTGGGGACTGTCCTGCTCCTAGCCAGTTGTTTATCCTCAAAAAATGGTCCTCGGGTTGTGCAGTATTGTTTGAAATACCAGTGGGAATCAAACCTGAGTCTGTCATTTTATCCCAAGGGCCATCTCAAGAGTCTGAAGCTTAGATGGTAAGATAAATGTTTGCCAAAATGAAAACCCTTGGTAGGCTTTTCAGTTACTATTGCTTTATTTTATTTTTACTGCTTTGGGGTATGTATTTTTATTTCTCTGCAGAAGGAATTATGTATAAAAAATTAAAAACCCAAGAAAGTAATATCACTGTCGAAAATTGTGTTCAACTCTGTAGAGCATCTATTTAAGGGAAATAGTTAAGATTTTTTTAAGATAATAAATTCTACCTCTCATTTTTATGAGATTTTCTTGGAAATTTATGTTCGAAAGAATTCTGATTTACTATTCTTTGCTAAAAATGTCCTTCTAGCCTTATCTTATCATGTAAAATTATGAATTGGTGGGTATGGGTATTTTGAAAGCCCTGACATCTTGAATTCATGGATAATTATGTATTTTCAGTAGCCAAATCTTCAGTTCGCTTCTCTCTTTATAGCTATTTGCTCTAAGATTTTCCTAAAAACTTGGGACTTAAGTTATTAAGATGGCATCCACAACTCTTTTAAACATGTTTACATAATAGATACAAAAGAAAGGAAAACTAACAAAGAACCTTTACCTAATTCACCCAGTATATGGAATAATAATGATGATGGTAATAGTATAAAAAATAGTATGTGGTAGTAATAATCTAATAACATGAAGAATAGCTAGTTGTTTTTTTTAAGCTGGGCTTTACTGTGTATCAGGTACTGTTCTGACTCATTCTAGTGCATAACTCCCCTTATTATTGCCATTCTTTAAATGAAGAAACAGTCAGTAAGAGATTAAATAATAGTAAATCAAGGATCAGAAAACAGAACAAGAACTTGAGAGAGCCACAGCAGAAAATTCTGAATTTTTCAGGCTCTCACATCACTGACTACAAGGTTTTATGCTGCAGATATACTGGTAAATGAGGTAGACACAGTTCCTGATTTCATTAAATGCAAATTCACACAATTATTTGTATCATTTCCATATTACAAGGTGATGGGAGAACATATATAGGGACCTTGTATTGCCTGGGAGAATCAAGCAAAGTCCCTGTCCCTGTGAAGTGGGACAGAGAGATTCTTATCTCACAGAATCTAAATGAATCTCGCAGATAAAGGAGGGTGAGTAAAGCAATAGAGTTTTATTTAGCAAGGATACAGAGAAAAAGCTCTCAGGAATGAGGGGTCCCGATGGGGTTGCCAATGTGGGCTTCCATTGACAGTCTTTTGTTTAGAACTAACCAGGGAGCTTGTAGTCTTTCATTCTTGTGATGTCTTGGTTTGAGTAAGGACTGGTGATTACATCTTTAATGGCTTACTTCTTCTTTGGGGTCTGGTCATTCTTTGTGGTCACTGTGTGACTGCCATAGAAAGACCCCATCTCTGATGCAAAGGGCAGTGTGGTCTGGTTTGTTCCCTTATCTCTGGTTTCCTTATGCCTCAGCATTTCTAGGATTTCTGTGAGCCTGATCACATAGCCCCCTTACCTGTCTCTCCCTACCTAGCCCCACCTGTCCCTTACTCACCTGATGAAAGGTCAGTTTAGCTGAGATCTGAGGGATGAGTAAGAGTCACACAAGGTCAGTAGAATGGGGGAATGGGACATTCAGGGACCTTGATATTTTATACTATCGTATAGTTGTATTTGATATACTGGGTGAATTAGGTAAATATTTTGTTTTGTTAATTCCCTCCCTTTCATTACATATTATATAAATACAATAGCCAAACTATGGAAAGAACCTAGATGTCCATCAACAGATGAATGGATAAAGAAGATGTGGTATATATACACAATGGAATACTATGCAGCCATCAAAAGAAATGAAATCTTGCTATTTGCGACAACGTGGATGGAACTAGAGGGTATCATGCTTAGTGAAATAAGTCAGTCGGAGAAAGACAACTATCATATGATCTCCCTGATATGAGGATATGGAGATGCAACATGGGGAGTTAGGGGGATAGGAGAAGAATAAATGAAACAAGATGGGATTGGGAGGGAGACAAACCATAAGTGACTCTTTTTTTTTTTTAAAGATTTTATTTATTTATTTGACAGAGAGAGAGAGATCACAAGTAGGCAGAGAGGCAGGCAGAGAGAGAGGAGGAAGCAGGCTCCCCGCGGAGCAGAGAGCCCGATGCGGGGCTCGATCCCAGGACCCTGAGATCATGACCTGAGCCGAAGGCAGCGGCTTAATCCACTGAGCCACCCAGGCGCCCCCCATAAGTGACTCTTAATCGCACAAAACAAACTGGGGGTTGCTGGGGGGAGGTGGGGTTGGGAGAGGGGGAGGGGGGTTATGGACATTGGGGAGGGTATGTGCTATGGTGAGTGCTGTGAAGTGTGTAAACCTGGCGATTCACAGACCTGTTACTCCTGGGGATAAAAATACATTATATGTGGGGCGCCTGGGTGGCTCAGTAGGTTAAAGCCTCTGCCTTCAGCTTGGGTCATGATCCCAGGGTCCTGGGATCGAGCCCCCATCGGGCTCTCTGCTCAGCAGGGAGCCTGCTTCCCTTCCTCTCTCTCTCTGCCTGCCTCTCTGCCTACTTGTGATCTCTCTCTGTCAAATAAATAAAAATCTTTAAAAAAAAAATATGTTTAAAAGAGTAGTAGATGCCATTTTAACAACTTAAGTAGACACTTTTGCTTTTGTGGGCCCCTTCATAAAAATACCCAAAATTATATTTTGTAATTATACTGGTATAGAGATAAATACGTTAATATGGTATATTAAAATATTTTTTCTGATCTTTCTCATTCTAAAAGAAAACATTTTGGTGGGCCGCTAACGGTATTGTGGGCCCAAGGCACTTGCACCTTCTGGCCCTAATGGATAAGTCAGTCCAGAAGTGTGGAATATTGGACCAGAAACATTTCAGCTGGAAGGAATATCATAGAAGCTTAGAGGTCCTTGCTTGCTCAGGAAACTGAATGGAGGTTTGACTAGAGCAGAGAGTGCAGGGGAGGAAATATGAGGTGAGGCTGGTGAGACAGAAAGGGCCTTGTAGGCCTTGTTTAGGTTTTGGTATTTATCCTAAAAGTAATGGAAGACATCCAAAAGGGTGTGTATGTGTTTGTAAATCAAACTGAGCACATGGTTAAAATCAGTTCTGTGATCCAACTTCTCCCACTAAGCTTCACTTCTCTTTTCTACTTTTCCTTCTCATGTCTTCATTTATTCAGGTAAAAGTAATTTATCACTTCTAGGTGATCATATATTAAGATACACATAAATAAAAGAGACATTATACTCTACCTCTACCTTTTTTCTTTATTGTTGTTCAGTTAGTTTCATTTTTATGTTTGTTTTCTCTGTTGTAACTGTGGATAGTAAACTAAGACCTTTAACTATGGATGCTGCTTTGGGATTGCCCTCTCTTGTCAAATGAGGTTATTAGTGCACCCACCTTCTTTATGGTTCTGTCCACACTTCTTCATTTTTGTATCTCTAAAATTGATGCCATTTATTTCTATTTTATAACCACAATTAAGTACATTATTGTGTGAAAAGGCCCTTTGCATTTGCTGCTTCCTCCGCCTGGAACCTCCATTCACCCAGATGACTACATTGCCTTGTCTCTCCTTTCCATACTCAACCCAAGTGGCAGCTGCTCAGTAGGGCCATTCCTGGCCATCTTATTGGAAATAACAACTCCCCTAACTGGGATTCTTACCGTGCTTTCCTTGTTATGTTATTCTCCGTAGCGCTTATTATTAATACAAATTATATATTTTATTTCACTTAATTTTTTAAACTTATTTATTTAAGTGGTAATAAAAGATTCCAAGGGCACATATGTAGGGTTATATATATTTCACTTAATTTTTGAAATTACTGTCCCTCTTCCCTTTCATGACTATAGCTTTAAGAAGACAGGGATTATCATCTACGTAAATTTGTTTGATTTTTTTGTTTGTTGTCTCCCCCCACCCCGCCACTATATTCTCAACAGCTAAAACAGTACCTGATACAGAATCATTTCAGTTAATGACAGCTGTAGACCCCAGTAGTCTGCTTTGGTTTATGTCCTTACTTACGCAATATTTCTGTTTTCTTAAAATTTCTAATTCCCTATTTTTTCATTATTTTTTCTTTATCATATTCCCAATTCTTTCCAACTCTCTGTTATCTAAAACGCTGTAGTGATCTCTCTCTTCTCTCTGTCCTTTTCCCTGGGAACTGCTCTTCTGGAGCCTTACATCCTCTGGCCGCACAATTGTCAAATTTCCTGCTCTTTCATTGGCACTACAACAAGAAACCTACGTTTTTCTCTTTTTTCAGTGTACATCCTCCTTTAATAAAGCATGTCCCTCCACAACTTTCTATGAAAAAATATTTGAATGACAATGTTTTTTTAACTGTCACATGTTTAAAACATTTTTTCGTTTGTCCTCACTAGAGATACATCCAGATTTTCATATCACAAGGTGCAGATCTGGGGAACCCCTCCCCCCCCGGGAGGAAAAGGGAGCAGTGGGTGTATATGCTTCAGTATTGGAAAGGGAGAAAGCACATTAGAAGGTGTCTTCTCCACATGAGATACTGTCTAAAAAGGGACATTTTGTGCTACTTCTACTCACTCCTTTTTATAAAAGTCTTAATAATCATTGTGTTAAAACTTGTAGGAAGGCACCACCTTAAAGAATATGCTGAAGAGAAGCTCTTGCTGCCTTCTTAACTGCTTCCATCTGAATTCTAGTTTCTCTGGAATGCTAGAACTCAAATAATTTTCTCTCTGAACTTGGAAAATGATAGTCCACATTCTTCTAAAATTCATTAACACCAGCCTGAGCCTGCTGCTCATTGTTTTTTGCTTGGCAACTTTTGGGCACCGTCTTTGTTTTTCTTGGTGCTTTTCAATTCCTGATGATGTGTCTTGGGGTAAACTTTTTTCTGTTCATATTTTTCTGTTGAATTCAGTGAGCATTTTCATCTGAGAAGTCTCATTCCTTGAAAATTATCTTGCATTATTTCTTTAGTAATTTCCACCCTTTTCTTCTTTTTCTTCTATCCTTCTGAAACTTCTGTTATCCTATGAAGGACAACATGGCTAAGCATCTAATGTCTCCTCTTTTCTATGATACTTTCTTTTTAAAGCTACCTCCATGCAGTGCTCTCCATTCCTAAAAAGAGATCCGTGAGAGGGCTGAAATATAAAATTTTGTTTTTATTTTCCAAGAGCCTTTCATATTCTCTTGGGTTTTGTTTATTTTAAGTTGCAAAGGGTAGTAATTAAGTACACAGATTCTGGAGCCAGACTGAGTTTGAATCCCAGTCTCCCACACTTATTACTTCTGTAATCTTGAGCAATTTTAAGTTTTGTGTCTCTGTCCTAACCTGAAATGGAGATAATGATAGTATGCCTATCTCAGAGTTCTGAGGATTAAATGAGTTGCTAAACCTAAAACACTGAGAACAAAATCTGGACTAGAGTAAGCATTATACATATTTGCTATTATCACTACTATTATAATTATTGTTATTATTATTATTTTGAGGATATGATGTCTGCTCACTGTCCCTGAGGATGCTAGCTAGAAGTTACCTTTTTTTCACTAAATTACCCATTTCCTCCAGTTAAGCTTCTGTTTTCTATTCGCTTGTTTTTATTTCTCTTTTACATAGGAAGGTTTTTTAAAAATACCTGGCAATCCTTGCTTAAAGATTCATATTTAACAGTCAGACAATAAAAAGCTGATTATGTGTTTTACATACAAAGACAGCTTTTCCTAATTTCAGGTGTTTAGGGTGATTACAGTGGGGCATACCCTAAATGTCAGACTCCAAAGCTATTCTTTGCTCTGGATTGATTCCAAGAATTCTTTGATTGTTGCTTTAGGAATGCCTTCCTTCAGGGGTACCCGGGTGGCTCAGTGGGTTAAAGGTCTGCCTTCAGATCAGGTCATGATCCCAGGGTCCTAGGATTGAGCCCCACATCAAGTTTCCTGCTCAGTGGGGAATCTGCTTCTCCCTCTCCCTCTGCCTGCCACTCTCTCTGCTTGCCCCCCACCCCTGTGTCAAATAAATAAATAAAAATATTTAAAAAAAAAAAAAAAAAGGAATGCCTTCCTTCAGTGGATATGGATGCCAACTCTTCCTTATACATACATTCCGTTAATCTCTATTTTCAGTCCCACCTCTTCCTCCTGCTCTCATTGTCCCCTTACCAGGCCTCTGTGAGATTCACCCTCTAAATCTCCCTGTGATTCTACAGATCTGTGGATCCGGTCTCAGCTTCTGCCATTCCATATCTACCAGGCTGTGGTTTCCTGTGCCCCAAAGCTGCAGTTTTTCTCTGTTTTATAGCTCACAGTAATTTTTTTTGAAATTTCTTATTTGTTGATGGCCCTTCCATTGTGGTTTTATTTATTTTTTTATTCTTGTATTATCATTTTCATAGGTCTTAAAAAAAGTAAAAATACATATGGTCTACTTACATCTTTAGAAGTCCTTAAAAATTTCTAATCAGAAAAATGACCAGATCAAATGTCATTTTAAAAAGATCCACTCTAGCTGAAGTTTAAATTACAGCAGTATCAGCTAACAGGCTAAGTTTTCCTGATTTAATTATATATGATTCTTACTACGCTTCACAAAAGATATAATAAAACTGTTTATTAAAATACTGATATAAATAGTACATTCTTAGCTATAAATAGATGGGTTAATATTTAATAAAATATAATAATCTAGAAACAAGTTAAAAGCTTTCTCCTATAAAAGTAAAATAAAAGTATTAATTAGATTATAAAATATTTTAACAAAACATATATATCTATATAATATACTATTCCCCAGCCAAAACAGAAGTGACTTTCTTCAGAAATAATCAAATCTCTACTCTAGCAGTGCTTTACATCTGTCACTTCAGATCATCCCATCTCTTATCATTGAATGTAAACGTGATTTTGCATAGAATAGCACTAAATTAGTCTTAAACCAACCTTTAACTTCTAGAAACTTATAATCTTTAATTTGTAGTAAATTGACAGCTATGAGGATGAAAATATACTTTAATTCCACTTTAGTGAACATACAGTGCTATATTAATTTCAGGTGTACAACAATTCCATACATCACCCGGTGCTCATCGCAATATACTCATTAATCCCTATCACCTATTTCACCCACCCCCCACCCACCTCTCCTCTGGTAACCATCATTTTGTTCTTCTTGGTTTGTCTCTCTCTCTCTCCTCTCTTTTTTTTCTTTTGCTTGTTTTTTTACTTAAATTCCACATGAGAGAAATTGAATGGTATTTGTCTTTCTCTGACTCATTGCACTTAGCATTATGCTCTCTAGCTCCATCCATGTTGCAAATGGCAAGAATTCATTATATGTATATACATATACATATATGTATATATATATATATATATATAATCAGATGTGATATATCACCTCTCCTTTATGTATTCATTTATCAGTGGAAACTTGGGCTGCTTCCATAATTTGCCTATTGTAAATAATGCTGCTATAAACACAGAGGTTCATGTATCCCTCTGAATTAGTGTTTTCATATTTTGTGAGTAGATACCTAGTAGTGCAATTACTGGATCATAGGGTAGTTCTATTTTTAACTTTTTAAGGAACCTCCATACTGTTTTCCAGACTGGCTACACCAGTTGCATTCTCACCCCTGCAAGAGGGTTCCTTCTTCTCCACATCCTAGCCAACACTTGTTGTTTGTCTTTTTTATTTTAGCCATTTAACAGGTGTGAAATGATATCTCCTTCTGGTTTTGATTTGCATATCTCTGATGATGAGTGATGTTGAGCATCTTTTCATCTGTCTGTTGTACATCTGTTTGTCTTCCTTAGAAAAATGTTGTTCATGTCTTCAACCCATTTTTCAATTGGATTATTTAGTTTTATGGTGTTGAGTTATATAAGTTCTTTATATATTTTGATTACTAACTCTTTTCGGATATATCATTTGCAAATATTTTCTCCAAATCAGTAGGATAGTTTTTGGTTTTGTTGACTGTTTCCTTCACTGTGCAGAAACCTGTTATTTTGATGTAGTCCCAATAATTTGTTTTTGCTTACATTTCCCTTGCCTCAGGAGATATATATATAGGAAAATGCTGCAGCTGAAGTCAGAGATATTATTGCCCATACTGTCTTCTAGGATTTTTATGGTTTCAGGTCTCACAGTTAAGTCTTTAATCCATTTTGAGTTCATTTCTGGGTGTGGTGTAAGAAAGATGGTTCAGTTTCATTCTTTTGCATGTAGCTGCCCAGTTTTTCCAACATTTATTGAAGAAACCGTCTTTTTCCCATTAGATATTCTTTCCTGCTTTGTTGAAGATTAACAGGCCATATAATTGTGGGTTTATTTCTGGATTTTCTATTCTGTTCTGTTGATTTATGTGTCTATTTTTGTGCCTGCACCATAATGTTTTAATTACTAGAGCTTTGTAATATAACATGAAATCTGGGATTGTGATACCTCCAGCTTTGCTTTTCTTCTTCACGAATGCTTTGGCTATTCAGGTTTTTTTGTGGTTTCATATAAATTTCACGATTGTTCTAGGTGTATGAAAGATGCTATTGGTATTCTGATAGGAATGGCGCTAAATCTGTAGATTGCTTTGGGCATTGTACAATTTTAAAAATATTGGTTCTTTTGATTGGTGAGCATGGAAGGTCTTTCCATTTCTTTATATCTTCTTCACTTTCTTACATCAGTATTTTACAGTTTTCAGAGTACAGGTCTATCACCCCCTTTGTTAAATTTATTCCTAGGTACTTTATTATTTTTAGTGTAACTGTAAAAGGGATTACTCTCTTAATTTCTTTCTGCAGTTTTATTATTAGTATATAGAAATCCAGTAGATTTGTGTACATTGATTTTGTATCCTGAGACTTTACTGCATTCATTTATCAGTTCTGGTAGTTTTTTGGTGGAGTCTTTAGCGTTTTTTCTAAATAGTATCATGTCATTTGCAAATAGTGTAAGTTTACTTCTTCCTTACTAATTTGGATATCTTTGGTTTCTTCTTGATGTCTGATTGCTGAGGCTAGGACTTCCAGTATGGTGCTGAATAGAAGTGATGAGAGTGGACATCCTAGTCTTATTCTTGACTTTAGGGGAAAAGCCTTCAGTTTTTCCCCGTTGTGTGTGTTTACTGTGGGTTTTTCATGTATGGACTATGGACCCATTTTTAAACCACCTCTAAAATATCTCCATAACTAGAGTAAATTTTCTAATCAAAATCCCCTAACCTGTATCTGTATGAAAATTTTGGTGGTTAAAGAGAACTGCTGCCAACAAACGGTATGCTATATGTAAAAGTGATTTTCCTGCTTTCTTCCATGCAGTCTTTTTTTTTTTTTCAGTGTTCCAAGATTCATTGTTTATGCACCAACCCAGTGCTCCATGCAATACCTGCCCTCCTTAATACCCACCACCAGGCTCACCCGTCCCCCCACCATGCCTCCAAAACCCTCAGTTTGTTTCTCAGAGTCCACAGTCTCTCATGGTTCGTCTCCCCCTCCAGGCAGTCTTCAGCAGCTCCTCTGTGTGTTTGATTAAAACATACTTGCAAGCTCGAGTGTTGTTAAATAATATACATCAATTATGGCTGTCTTTATAATATGAATAATCCCTTTATCAAAGTTCTATCTCTAGATATCCTAGTCACTTAAATGTAGTTTTTCAGTGTTTCCCATCTTAATTGTTGTGCTGATGCATGTGTGATTTCCCTCTGGTGTTATCGAATAGATTAAGAAAAATGCAGTCAGTCAAGTTGCTTTTATTTCTCTCTCTTGAAAAAACTATACATGTGTAAATATTATAAATGTAACAGAGCTTTATTATAGATTATTAGAGTCATTTTGCTGAGAAACATTTACTTCTTGTTTTTCACATAATAATGTAGGGAAGGGACAAGGGGAAATTTTAAATTCATAACCTAATAAATTCAATAGATTTCAAGGAAAATAATAAAAACTAAGGTAAAGACAATTCTAGGCTCTAAATATATGCAACTATATGTTTATGGGTAAAAAAATATATAAAGCCATGGTGCATTTTTCATAATTGAAATATATTGTCAACCTTCTGTGTCTCTTTCATATAAATAAAGATTGTAATTTCAGATATCATTATCATACTTATTTGCCTTTATTGTAAATGGAAGCTATAGTTTCTGATTACTGCTAACTACTGCAGGATTTTTTCCTAGATTGCATATGCTCTTTGATTAAGAGTAAATTTACTTTCAGTATTTTCTTTTTCACCGTTCCTGACTGTTCATTGTGGAGACACACACACACACACACACCTGAGGGAGCAGTGAAAACAAAAGATATTTTATTGAGTAAATAACACTCCTCAAAGGTTTTATTCAGTTTACATAATGGATCAGAAATTCATTTTAAGGCACTATTTTCTATTCTATATGGGAATTAATATTTTAAAATCCATTTTTTGCTTTTTTTTTCATAATTTGAATGTTGTTATGATTTCTTAGTAGCTCTAGAGAAATCTTCCTGCTTATATTTTTCCTATTCAAAGTGGTCCATGTGACCTAGATATTGAAAATCAAAGTAGAGTGTGCTGCATTGCTGATATTTACTGTGAAACATCAGAAACATTCTGTTTCCACATGCTAGAATTATAGGATGCACACTCCTTAATATTGCTGGTATTTTAAAAGGTATCTGAAAGTCTGCACAATCATTTTTAAGCTGACATTAAAGTATTGTTTAAAGAGATTCACATAATAAAACGTAATGCTTTATATTCCAGTTAAAAATGCACAAATAATCATTATTCATTTTGAAATGTTAGATCATGTTAGATATGACTCATTATGGATATTCCCCCCCATTATTTACCTAGTATAGTAATCTGCTAATTTTGAAATCTAACTAACCCCAATATGGTGCAATTAGTCTTCATTTCCTAATTTTGGGTGAGCTCTGTTAAATTATTTAAAAAATAAAATAGTATCTAGAGTCTGCCTTATGAAATTACATTCATCAGGAGAAGTTGATTTTATCATCTGTCAACTTGGTGTAGAACATCTCTTCCAAAAGTCAGCTTTTACATTCAGGAAGCCATATTCTCCCAGTGTAGAAAGCTAGTTCAACCTTTAATACTTCTGTGTAAAGAATAAAACCTTAAAGGAAAAGCACTGAATGAGTTAAAGAATGTACACAGGTGACTGACTTTCAAGTAGAGTCCTATATATACTGTAAGAATCTCATTTGTTTTTTCTTTCCTCACTGCAAAAATATAATAAAGTAGAAGAAATAAAAGATTGTGTCACAGTTCTTAGCTAATAAAATCAAAGCAAAGATACACTAAGGATCAACCATGTAGTTTTGTTTGTCATCTTGATGTTAAAAAGATTTGCTTGCCAAAATACTTCATAGGTTTTTGCTTTTTTTTTTTAATATAGCCAAGGAGAACTACAAAGTACCAGGGCAGATGGCCAGATTCCATATTAAGGAGTCTAAGGCCATAATCTGGAAACCCAGTGCGAAAATCAAATCTAAAGTACAGGGAGAGACAAGAATAAGTAAGGGCTGCCACTAAGTGAGGCAGAAGCTGAGCAGAATGAGATGCAGTAAACACACAATAAGCAGATATAAGAGAGTGGCCCAGAAACAGGACTCTGAACAGAAAGTGTGGGCAGAGCATATTAATACCTTTTTTGGGGGGTTCACATGGAAGACTTATCAAGACGAGAAACTTACTATAACTGAACAGTAAACCTAGCTCTGATTTGTCTCCAGTTCCTGGATGAACTTTTTTTTTCCTTTTTAATCACATCAGTGTTTCCCAAGCTGGTATTTGATACAACAAAATTCTGAAAGCTTTATCATGAAGGTAGGGAGAAAATACCAGTTACCAAGTAAATGGGGGGAATTAAAATCATGCACACACACAACACACACACACATTTTTCAGATTTTTCTCTCTTGAAAATTCACAATGCCCTTTATCATATAAAACTTTCTGAGTAGTCCTGGAGGGAAAAAATTATTTAAATCCAACATTTCCCAAACTTGTGTGACTGGCACTATTTTCCATCATATCAAATCCCATCATTTGGAGCTGTTCTCCTCAGGACGTTAGTTTGGGGAACTAACTGTCCTGTTTAGTTAATGTTTCAATAAGCCAAATGGTCGCAAAACCATTTTTGAAAGATAGAATATATGCTTGAGTGAATGAATGAATTTCTATAATATTTACTAATATAGCTATTGCACCCTTGCATGAGATCCAGTCTTTGATACAAGAGGGCTCATATTATTTACATAGTCAGGCAAATAGGAAAGTACCACAGCTACTTATTTTTAAAGATCACAGTATGTTAAGTCATAGAAGCTAGACTCCATGACACAGAACCACTGATCGTGTATTTTGAACAGCAGGAACTATATGTTAATAAGAACTTCAAAGCATGTTTTATAATTACAATAAGTATATTCTGCTCTTACTAATTCTTGGTAAAGGATTCCAACTAAAAAGATCGAGGAGCAGTCTTATGTTAATACCGGAAGCAGTATGTTTCAACAACAAAACTGCTATTGGCTAGGAGATTTGCATTTTCTGTCCTAGATCTGCTATATAGGAGACATTATAAAAGATCATTCTTTTCTGAAAAATGAGAAGATTACTATTTCCCAGCTAGATATTAAGGGTGAACTTCTAAAAAGAAGTTCCATGCCAAAATTTGGGAAATTCTGGATGAAACAAAGTTAAATAAGTTTTCATACTCAGTATTAATGTGTATTTTGAATTTCCAAAAAATGGATATAGTGTTCAAGGTTTCTGTGTCACTCCATCTCTATACAATGTGTATTAAGTGATCCTCAGAGCACAGTTTGGGAAATAGAGGACTAGGACTGAATATATTTCAGCTTCCTTGTAATTCTGAGACATTATAGTCAATGATTTTTAAATTATGGAGCATTGCGTGTGGTGTATAAACAATGAATCCTGGAACACTGAAAAAATAAAATAAAATTTAAAAAATAAACAATCTGTTTATATTTTTAACCCTTAAAAGAAAAAGAAGGGTGCTTGGGTGGCTCAGTTGATTAAGCATCTGCCTTCAGCTCAGGTCGTGGTCCCAGGGACCTGGGATTGAACCCTCACATTCGGTTCCCTGCCTGCTTCTCCTTTTCCCTCTGCCCCTTCCCCTGCTGGTGTTCCCCGCAGGCACTTACTCGTTCTCTCTCTTAGTCAAATAAATAAATAAAATCTTAAAAAAAAAAAAAAAGAAAGAAAGAAAAAGAAGATGTACATTTATAACCAACTATGTGCTTGTGAAGGACCACCAGTGTTGTTTGAAAAATGACCTAGCTTCCAGCATTACAAAAAACTCCACATTTATTTAGATCTTTTTAATTAATTAAAAATAGGGGCACCTGATTGGCTCAGTGGGTGAAAGCCTCTGCCTTCAGCCCAGGTCATGATCTCAGGGTCCTGGGATCAGATCCCTGCATCCGTCTCTCTGCTCAGCAGGGAGCCTACTTCCTCCTCTCTCTCAAATGCCTCTCTGCCTCCTTATGATCTCTGTCTGTCAAATAAATAAATAAAAGCTTTTAAAATTTTTAATTAAAAATAATATGTGTATGTTTTAGAGTATTTAGGATAGAGTGTTCAAGATTTTTAAAGTTGTTAGTCTTTATGGTTTCTAGATGAAATACTCTAAAATCATGCAAATATTACTTTTTCCTTTAAAAAATTTCATACATCGGGGCACCTAGGTGGCACAGTGGGTTAAAGCCTCTGCCTTCGGCTCAGGTCATGATCTCAGGGTCCTGGGATCGAGCCCCGCATCCAGCTCTCTGCTCAGCAGGGATCCTGCTTCCCTCTCTCTCTCTCTTTCTCTGCCTGTCTCTCTGCCTACTTGTGATGTCTGTCTGTCAAATAAATAAATAAAATCTTCAAAAAAAAATTTTCATACATTACAACTCTAAGGAAATAACATCAAAAGAAGAAAGAATTTTTCCAAAATAGGAACACAGTTATTTTTATCACTTAATTTAGTAATCATTAGTATCATATCCTTAGCATGTTCTTCTAGAACATTTTTGAATTTGAGATTATAGTAACTATGAAAAAAAAACTGATGGAAGAATATTTTATTTCCTTAGGGATAGAGTGAAATGTGGGAGGTTTTTTTTTTTGTTTTTTGTTTTTTTTTAATATTTTATTTATTTGACAGAGAGAAATCACACTAGGCAGAGAGTCAGGCAGAGAGAGAGGAGGAAGCGGGCTCCCTGTGGAGCAGAGAGCCCAATGTGGGGCTCGATCCCAGGACCCTGGGATCATGACCTGAGCCGAAGGCAGAGGCTTTAACCCACTGAGCCACCCAGGTGCCCCGAAATGTGGGAGTTTTTAAAGGAAAATTACTTGCATAAATATTTGGAGGAGGAGTTAGCTTGAAGAAACTCTCACTGGCCAAATCTGTGACAATTTGAACATCAAGATAAATAATGATAATAATGAATTGTAACACCTTTAATAAAATAGGAATCCATCAGCCCATATTAATAAAAGAGAAAGGAAGGAAGGAAGAAAGAAAGGAAGGAAAGAGAAAGTTCTTCCTTATGCGAACTGATACAAGGGATAATGGAGTTAGAAAAGCATCAAGAGATGCTAAAATTGGCAGGTAAAATTTTATATAAAATAATTTCAAAATATTTTCCCACAAATTTCTTTTTAATTATAAAGGAAATGTGTTAATTTGATAGTGGGGAAACTGGTGGACATCACACTAACTAATCAAAATCACCAGTATTGGATTGAACTAATATTTTATGTGCTTCCTGATATGATGCGCTTGAAAAGGAAAAAATTGCCTCTATAGTATTCCCACCAAGATGTATAACCCAAGGCGAATCAAGAAGAAACATTAGACAAACTCAAAATGAGAAACAAACAAAATAACTGGCCTGCTTTCTTGGAAAATGTGAAGATCGGGAAAAACGAAGGCAGAGAAAGATTCCATTTTTAAGGAAACTAGAGATTTTAACGGCTACATGTAATGTGTGATAATGGATTGGATCATGGCCCATAGGATTAAAAAAAAAAAACAAGTATAAAATGCTGTAAAGAGCATTATAAGACAATTATTGAAAATTGACTATGAACTGTGGATTGGATATATTAAATTTCTTGATTTCAAAAATTGTGTTGTTAAGTAAAAGAATATCGTTTGTCAACCTGAGGGTTTTGAAGGGTCAGGGGTGGGAGGTTGGGGGAACAGGTGGTGGGTAATGGGGAGGGCACGTTTTGCATGGAGCACTGGGTGTTGTGCAAAAAGAATGAATACTGTTACGCTGAAAAAATAAATAAAATAGAAAAAAAAAAGAAAGAAAAAAGAATATCGTTTGTCCTAAGGAAATGCTTATCAATGTTTTTAGAGGTAAATTGACACATTATTCCAATTTGCTCTCAAAAGAAGAAATCAGATACTTTTTTTTTTTTTAAGATTTTATTTATTTTTTGACAGAGAGAGAGAGATCACAAGTAGGCAGAGAGGCAGGCAGAGAGGAGGGGGAAGCAGGCTCCCTGCTGAGCAGAGAGTCCGATGTGGGACTCGATCCCAGGACCCTGAGATCATGACCTGAGCTGAAGGCAGAGGCTTAACCCACTGAGCCACCCAGGCGCCCAGAAATCAGATACTTTGATGACAAAGCAAATGGGGCAAATTGTCAACAGTCAAAGAATCTGGATGAAGTTTCTGGAGAGTTCCTCATCCTATTCTTGTAACATTTCTCTAAGTTTGATTGATACTGAAAAACAAGTTGTAATACTTTCTTTGAGTTTGAGGATGCCTACTGAGAGTTAAAGCCTACTTCAGTATAATGGGTCAAATTGTTCCAAATGTGAAAGGGAAAAGGCCAAACCTTAGAAATGGATCCCTTGCTCTTTGTCCAAATTGATAAAATTATGCAGCAAAATTAATATGATTAATAATTCCCTCCTTCCAGAAAAGGTCATTTATAGTATATTTGTGAGCATGTTAAATTCTTTATGTTAAATGTACCATATGAACTCAGAGCATTAATATTTTAAGTGAATGCACTTAGAGGATGTACAATAGACAGCTATTTCAAGAGATACATAAAACTCCTACATCTATTCTCTTCCCAACCTCCATCCCACCTGCCACACATTTACTATTCTTCATGCCCCACTTTACCTGGCTAATTTAAGTGTAACAAAAGCTTTGTCCAGGAACCTTTTGTGCCCTCTACAGTTTATAATAAATCATTGTCACCACTCTAAAAGTGATAGATTATATATTAAATTAAGAAACATGTTTTTTAAAAGGACTTTTTTATTAAGAAATTGCCTAGTTTTGGATACCTGCTTTGTGTCATAAATTACTATAGTATATTTTATTTCTGAAGGTGGATAATTATTAAAATAACCTGAATTTTTAATATTTTGAGTACATCACAATTTTTTCACTGGGCACTGTATATATATTTATAGTAGGTATGTTAGTCACATATATTCTGTATCTATTTATACATGTATACATATAAAACATTATTTTACTTCCCTTTCTCAAATTCTGCCTTCTTTGTATTCGTAAGATATATAGTCTTTATAAAACCAGTATTTTTTTTCTGTTCAGAAGTCAAGCACCACTTTTTAGTTATTTGACATTGAGAGCTGGCAAGTCAAAGAAAAATCCAGAGGACTAAATTGTACTTTAACTTTTTGAAGTTATTTACCATTTAATAGACAATCAAGAGGCAAAGACTGTTATAGATTCAGTTATCACCTGATTCAATTTTGAATACAAGAGTCTAAACCAAAGCAAAAATATAAGTTGGAGAGGTAAACTAAGAAGTACTATGTATAGGTGAATATGTGAATATGTTTGAAGTGGGTTTTTTTTTATTTTTAGATTTTTATGTATTTAAGTAATCTCTACACCCAACATGGGTCCAAACTCACAACCACAAGATCAAGAGATGCATGCTCTCCCAACTGAGCCAGCCAGGTGCCCCTGAAGCAGTCTTTTAAAATTGTTTTGATGCTTCTGTGTAGGAAGGAATATTATTATTCTTAGCATTATAAATATTAAAAGGATGAAGGATTGTTTCCTTACGGAATATTTAATAGCTTTCTAAAGAAAGGTCAATATATAAGCATTTCAGCAAATAAACTAGGTTTTTATTTTTGTTTTTATTTTAATTCCTACATTCAAAGTATATTATAGCCTACATTCAAAATGTATTATATAAAACGTGTCAATAATACTTTTGCCCTTTTAATGACTGTATAATTTATCTGAGAAAATGGTCATGTGGCATCATGTAAAATTATTTTATAGAATTAAATCTTGGAGCTCTTATTTACATAAGAAAGGATTCAGCTCCAATATTGACCTACTTTTTTTTCATTCAGATTTTTTTAGTGAATGTCTCACACCAAGATTTGAAGTGAGAATTTTATTGCAATATATTAAAAAAAAGAAACTCATTCTTGCTGTATTTCTGTAATCTGAATATAAGGTTATACGATATCAACAACCAGCAGATGGAGGGGAAAAATGCTCTAGGAAGCTAGGCTATAAATACTAGGTTAATTCCAGAACTACAAGATTTTCAAAATTTTACTAAAGCTTCTCTAAACCATCTGATCTTTTAGTAAGAAATTCATAATTTAGAGTGGGAAAGAAAGACACAGAATCTCAAGGTAAGGTCTGTAACACTTTAGATGATTTTATCATCTTCTTATACTTCCTATGAAGGCCATTTTTGGTTCTTTAATCTCCTAACTGATTTGGATCCAAAGAAAAAGTTCAATTGGGAATATAAAAGTGATCTTTTCCAGTGATTTTTCCCCATAATATCAGTTTTAAGACTCTCTTAAGACTTTCATATATCGGGGCGCCTGGGTGGTTCAGTGGGTTAAGCCGCTGCCTTTGGCTCAGGTCATGATCTCAGGGTCCTGGGATCGAGTCCTGCATCGGGCTCTCTGCTCGGCGGCAAGCCTGCTTCCCTCTCTCTCTCTCTGCCTGCTCTGTCTACTTGTGGTCTCTCTCTGTCAAATAAATAAATAAATAAAATCTTTTTTAAAAAAAACTTTCATATATCTAGTGACCTTCCTATTAAAAAAAAAAAAGAATGTATTATATTCACTAGTTATTGAATGCCCTGTTAAAAAAGCTGGTTTGGCTTGTATTCATTCATTCGTTCGTTCATTTACTCGTTCAGCATAAATCATGTACATTCATGTTAAGTGCTAGGGTTAGATTAAAGTTGCAGGCATCGAAGATATATCCCATTTTCAAATTGCTTACAACAAGCAAACCGACAGTGCAGTATAATAAATGTGATAAAAGTAGTATAGTGTGCTATCACTAAATGTAATGAGTTCCTAACCTATACTGGATAGTTTTGGGAGTCAGTGATTTTGATTACCAAAGATGGGATTAGAAACATATGAGCTGAATTTTGTGATCCAAATCAGTATATTTCAAGATAAACATTAGTCTCATTAACACTGGCAGTTTATTGAATGTCTGTGATATTCTAAATGTTAGAACAAATAAAATCTTGCCATTTGTGTTAGATATCTAAAGTAATAATAGTGGACTTTTTTTCCCTAAGAAAGTATTTGCCTATTTCTTCTGATTGTTAAGCTCCTTCTGGTTAACTGGTATACAACTATTCAAGCCACACCACTCATACATACCATTGGCTTTATGAGGTACCCAGGGAGAACAATATGGGTTCATTAATGAAAAATCTTTCCTTTACTACTGAAAAGCCAATGCCAACTCATAGCCTACTAATACAGTTGGATCACTACCTTCATTCTTATCTGTGGAGGACAATAAATCATTGTTATACTGTGAGCCATCACCACAGGAAAAGCATTATTTTACAGTTTCTGAAAAGCAGTAGTTATGAATTTAGAGAAGCAGCCTTGAACAAAGAGATTTCTAAATACAAGAAAAAATGGGAACACAGAAATTAAGATGAAAGGTAAGAAGGCAGTAAAGATTAGCAAAGAGAACATAAACTCAAGTGAAGTAGGTAATGAAAGAAAATATAGAGGGCTCCAGAATTCTGAGGAGTTTGATGGTTAAATATCACACAAAAAAGACTTAGTGGAAAGTCACCTGTACTTGAGGATGAGAGGTGGGGCAGCCACTGTTTCCTACAATTCTGCTCTGATTTCTAGCAGCTCTGCTAGCAGGGGAACTGAGGAACAGCAGTTTAGCCTATGAGCAGTTGTCCTAATTAGCTCTCTCTAGTGTAATGAAGACCTTCTACCATTGCATACCGGAATAAACACATAGGTTAGCTGTATATAGTTCTTACCTAATTTTTTAAAGAATTATGTGTTGATACGGATACAAAATTAAATTTTAACTTTGGTTAAAAATAGACTTTAGTGAACACTAAAAATTAGTTCTATGATATCACAAGAAAGCAAGCAAACCTAATTTTTTAATAGGATTAACTATTCAAATTTTTGAGGGAGCAGGGGCGCCTAGCTTGCTTAGTCAGTAGAGCCTGCAACACTTGATCTTGGGGTCATGAGTTCAAGCCCCATGTTGGATTACTTAAAAAGTAAATAATAATAATGAATAAATACTTTCTGAAATATATATATAAATTTTTCAGGGAGCAGAAAGATAGTATCTTTTTTTTCAACTAACATCTTCATGGAAAAAAGTGTTTTTTAAAAAATGTGTAGAAGCATGAGGAAAAGACATATACTCAATCTAATCTGTGTAGAAACACTTTTTCAACTAAATCTTTCAAAAGATAGTATCTTTTTTTAAAGATTTTATTTATTTATTTGAGAGAGAGAATGAGAGAGAAGGAGCATGAGAGGGGGAAGGTCAGAGGGAGAGGCAGACCCCCTGCTGAGCAGGGAGCGCTTGCAGGACTTGATCCTGGGACTTAAGCATCATGACCTGAGCAGACAGCAGGCACCCGAGATAGTATCTTTGATAATATTTTTTGTTCACTTATTTATTTCTACTTGTTACTTAAGTAGATTTCAGTCAATTCAAGTTATAATAGCTCTTGTTCAGTGATAGTATTTCATTACAGTGGAAAATACATGTTGAATAATGAGATAATGACCTAATGTAGTAATGATTCTTGTTGACTTACATCTGATATGGGGAAAAATATAAAAATGTCTTTCTGTATTTGTTATTAAAAGGAGAGGCTATACAAATGCCATTTTTGCTTTCATTTATTATACAGTACATCCGTTATCTTTCTAATAACTGATAAACCATAAGACTTTCCAGGTCAAAGTGTATTAGAACCTTTAAGATTTGAAAATCTCAAACAAATAGTATTGATATTATATAAATATTGATATCGGCTGAACATAAATGGACAAGCTTCCATCTAAATGCAAGTCACTTTTTTTGAGAGACTCTGAAACCAGTTACATTTATTGGAAGATACTCTATGAAAACATGAACCAAATAAAATACTTTCTGTAGTCATCAGGTAACTCAGTCCTTTTTTTCTTTTTTTTAGTGCTTACTAATTAGAATTATTCATAATATTGCTATTGACTTTCTGACTTTCCTCCACACTCTCCTTTTTCAGTGCACAAATTCCTTTTAAATGTTGAAAATAGGCTTAGCTCATTACCTTACTGACATAATATACTGAAATATTTAATTGGGTTGGAGAACCTTATTAGATAACAGTTTGTCACACCAGAATGTTACAAAACTTAGTACATAGCACACAGGCCGGTTTTTGTGTTGCAGAGAAATAAGATCTTTATATATGTGAATGTGTTTACACACATGAACCTGCATGTACTCATGTATTTTTTATTACAAAGTCAGACAGAATGATTCTGAATGTATATGTAGGTATTTAATAACCCTCAATCATCTTGTCATTTACAATGTAAAACACCCTTAGAGCCATACAAAGCAATATGATAGCAGGTTCTGTATTTCTTTTTATGAGTCTTGTTAAGGTGTCTTGTTGGGTTTTTTTAACCTCCATAAATTACAATTAGTTAGCAAGTGCCTATTGAACACTTTCTAAGTGGAACCTAAAATTTAAAGCGATGTTAAAGAGAAGAAAATGAAGGGTTAGCTCCTACTGACCTTTCATTTCAGTGTTTTCCTATAATAGGAGAGCCTGAAGGTGACCATTCTGTTCTCTTGTCCTAAGGTTGAGGTATGGAAGACAGAGAACATTCTCTCAGGATGCTGGAATAGTAAAGAAGATGATCTCTCATGCAGATGTACTAGAAAACAATACTATTTTAAATACTTGATCACTATTCCAATATAGTGAATTTATCTTAAGTTCAAGGTAACCTCTTAGCTAACATTTTTAAATGCTTGCTCTATATAAATATTATATTACATATTGATCTTGAATGCCACAGTCTTGGACTTTTCCCTTATTTTAGCATCCTCTCCAAAGGTTATACATGTTATTAATGAGAATACTGTAAGCATCAGATCCAAAATACCAGAGTTTAATAGCAAGTCTTGGGATTACTGCTAATACTTTAGTAACTTTATTAGCAGCTAAGGAGTTTAGGGAAGAAATATTTTTAAATCATACATTTTTGTTCAGTCAAGATTCTTTATTACAAGTAATATAATCCTCTCTGGCCAGTTTAACAATAAAGAAGACATGCTGAAAGTTATTAATTAGGTAGCTAATAGACTCTAGCAGGACCAGAGAGCAGCTCTGAAGTTACCCAGTCAGTAACATTGTACAAGCATATTCCAGAGCTCTTGTAGCAAAACACTGTTTCCACTGGCACCAAGCACTTAAGATGCATCAGTCCGAATGCCGTTGTCACCCCCAAAGAACCTGATGCCTCCACCAACAAATCAAGTTCTCCAAGAGGAGTTGCATCCTCAGGTTGCTTGCCTACAGTTGCAAATCATACTCTAAGAATTGAGTTGCTGGAAGTAGAAGATTTGGTGAAGATATATAATCCTTATAAAATAAATATTTAGAGGTTTCTTAGCCGCTGGGAATTAGCAGGGGGCTTGGGGTCAATAATACTAAAATTTTAAAGTTAAAAAAAAAAAAAAGAATTCAGTTGCTGGAACCCAAGATATTTACTTGCCCAGTTGTAACACAGTCCAAGAATGCTAGTTTTCATATTTCTGCCTTGAGGAAACTGGAGTCAGGTGCCTGAGTGGCTCAGTTGGTTAAACAACTGCCTTTGCTCAGGTCATGATCCTGGAGTCCCAGGATCAAGTGCCGCATTGGGGTCCATGCTCGGCAAGGAGTCTGCTTCTCCCTCTGACTTCCCTCCCTTGTGCTCGCTCGCGCACTCTCTCTCTCTCTCTCTCATTCTCTCCCTCTCAAATAAATAAGTAAAATCTTAAAAAAAAAAAAAAAGAGAGAGAGAGAAGAAAAGAAAACTGGAACCATACTGTAGAAAATTAACAAAAGACAGGCATACCTCAGAAATATTTCAGGTTTAGTTCCAGACCACCGCAATATAACAAATAGTACAGTAAGTTGAATCAAGTAAATTTCTTTGTTTCCCAACCAAGCAAAAGTTACGTCTATACTATGCTATGATTTATTAGATGTGCAGTAGCATTCTTTCCCAAAAAAAAATACATACCTTAATTAAGAATACTCTAGGTCTAAAAAAATGCTATCCATCATCTGAGCTTTCAGCAAGTTGTAATCTTTTTGCAGGTGGAAGGTCTTGCTTTGATGTTGATGACTACCTGATCAGGGTGGTGGTTGCTGAGGTGTTGAGATGGCTGTGGCAATTTCTTAAGACAAGACAACAATGAAGTTTGCCGCATCAACTGACTCCTTTTTTTCATTTGAACACTTAGAGGCCATTTTAGGATTATTAATTGGCCTAATTTTAATATTATTGCATCTCGGGGAATAGGAGGGCCCGAAGAGATGGACAGACAGGAAAACAGCCATCACTAGAACAGTCAGAACACACACAACAACCAATGCTGCTGGAAAAATGGTGCTAACAGACTTGCTTAATGTAGGATTGCCACAGACCTTCAATTTGTAAAAAACACAGTATCTACAAAGCACAATAAGACAAAGTCTACCTGTATAAGGAAAGCGCTCAAAATCATAGGTAACCAATGTCCACAGATAACAGTGTACTAGATTGATTTTCATCTTAAATCTTCATTGCATCATTTAAAATTTCTAGGGGTCAGGTACAGGTCTTTGTCTTTCTCTGGGAAATTTACCCAATTTTTGCCTTGAGTAAGCACCTAAATTATTTTCTTAGTGAGTCACTTCTACCACCCGTTAGCTCTTTTAACCAGTATTCATGCTTGAAATGAAAGAGAGGAGCACATCTGCAAGGGTAAGGCAGGGTTTCTCACCCTCAGCACTACTGATGTTTTGGAATGGACAATTCTTTGTTGTTGGGGGCTGTTGTTCAGGGCTGTTCTCTGCATAATTAATTTAGCAGCATCTCTGGCCTCTACTCACTAGATTCCAGTAGGGTGCTTGCAAGTGTGTGTACTTACATACACACAAACACCCATAATGATAATCAAATTGTCTTCAGACATTGACAGATGTTCCCTAGGATACTAAATCATTGCCATTTGGAAGCTACTAAGATGCGAGTATGTCTTTGCTTATGAACAATTTATGCAAATAAATAGATGCCATCTTTGACTACTTTTTCTTTGCTTCTTAGAGTCTGACCGTTGATGTTGTAATTATAGGTCTCTTACTACTTCCTCTAAATTCTTTTCTCAAAATGTATGAATTTTTATAAATCTAAAAAGGAGGTTGAAAAACTATCTGTTCTGTGGAGGCCTCTAGTAATTCACTTGCTTCCTCTAGTGCTTCCCTTTTGCTTTGTTTTCTTTACCTTCTGTTAGTATAAATATTCTGTATCCTCTCCCTTCTCCAAGGATAGTCTTGATAATGGGTACCTGTAGGAAGGAAAGAAGGGAGGAAAAGCAAAGTTGGGTCATAATTTGGATTTAAACATTGTGCTTCAGAAATTTGGTGAATTGAGTACATATTTCTTGAGGTTGTCATGGGAATAAATGAAATTAAAGTATCCATTTGTTATTACATTAAATTTATGTGAAAAGATGTTCCCACAATATAGAAATTATCAATTTTGTAGTCAGGATTTGGGATTGAGCCTGAAAACCCTCTTTTAAAAACCTTCCTGCATTTCCTTTTAAAAATCAGAGCATTTCAAAGAATTACAGATAAGCCATATAAATTGTCTTTTTCTTTTAATGCATTCTGCAGTATTCATTAATTTATATATATTTTCAATCCTTAAAAAGTGATAGTTTATGTGAGTGAAATGGTTTATATATTAGTCCTTAATTATTCTAAGCAAAATAGTAAAAAAATCAGTTTAATGACCTTTGGTTTCTTGATAAATTTCAAAGTTGACCTGAATCATATTGCTACTTTTTCAAATTAACCTCCAAAATTGCTAACTGCTTTTAAAGAGTTTAGGAGTATACCTTTCCAAAACTGAAGAGTAACATCTAATTTCCTTACATTAAGCATTTCTTTTACAGCTTAGTAAGTTATAGCTTTGCAAGTATGAGGACATGATTAAATTTCTTTTCATACTGCTTTTAAGTAGAATAATTCAACTTTTTATCAGCATCATTTCAGTTTTTATACTATATCATAAATAGCTCTTCAGCTGTGTTAGAACTTTCTTCCTTACCAGAAATACTTAAGCTTTTTCTATATTAAAAAAGAGAGAAATGTTTATCCTATATTATCTTGAAATAACTCACTAGTTCTAATCAATACATTTTTATTTATTAATTTTGGCTAGCTTTATTGTAATGCATCTCCATAGTGTCCATTAATCTAATTAAAATTCACTTAGAATTTGGTATTTTAATAACATATTTTTTAATATATAGGAAATAGTTTTCACATACAGAAAATTTTCATATATAGGAAATTCATTTATATATATAGGAAAAATCTTTTTTGCAAATTTGTGATTAGGTAATTACAATCATATAATTATTGGCTAGCTGTTGTCCTCTTTGGAAGGTAAATTTTTTTGTGGCTTACATCTTCCTATGTTTAATATTTGTAAGATTTAAATTTTACGTATTATTATACCAAATGTAAAGGACTTAGAGGAATTGAGGTATAACATATAAAATAGTAAGCATAAGAAAATGATATTAATACCTTATTGTTATTAAAATTAAAGGAAATATTTAATGGGAAAAATAATATAATACATTTTTGCTAAATACTGCATTGCTATATTAAAGTTTTTTGGAACTAGAGCTTTTATTATAAAAATAACACCAATTTGAAAATACTCAAATACCGCAGAAGTGGAATAAGTAGAAAATCAGTATGAAGACATCTATTTTTAGCAGTGTAACAGATTACTCTGAAGAGCTGCCTTAATACAAAAATAATCAAGTCCTGTGTAAAACTTAATGTTACCTCATTGCTCAGTTCCACAGCTAGAAATAAAGTCTTAAGCAAGGATGAAAAAACTTGAACTGACACTAAAATATAAGCAACAAACATATGACAGGTGGGGTCTTCTTAACGGTAAATAAGAATAACAACACTTAATCCAGAAGAAAGCTATAGGCTAATAGCAAGACAGAGAAGCTGGAAGAAATAATTCTCACTTAAAGTGAGAGGTTTTGTCCTCTTATTTTGTTTTATTTACAAATTTTGCCAACCAAAAATGAGTTCATAATTAAAATCTAGCTAACCTAAAAAACACATAATTAAAATCTGGCTAAACTAAAAAACACATATGGAAATAAGCCACCATGAGTGAGAGCAGAAAAGACAAATTTCAGATGCAGACTCCCCCCCACCCCCACATCCCCTGGCCCAAGGACTGAAGGTATTGCAATTAGCTGTTATAAAATATATGAAAACAAATTTGAAATGTTTAAAAAAATAATCTGGCAGAATTGAACTTACCAAAGTGGAATATACAATTGCCAATGAAAATCATAGTTAGTGACTATAGAAACATAAAGACATGAAGAGGTTGAAAATAAAAGAATAGTAAAAAGTTATGCTGGGCAAACACCAAATGAACAAAAGCTATCAATTTTAATTTAATAAGCATGACTAGAGATAAGGAGACCTTAGTACATAATAATAAGTTCACTAGAAAAATATAACAATATTTAGCCTGCATACACATGATAACTTAGCCTCAAAATATATAAAAATTCAATAAAATTAAAGGAAGAAATTTATCAATATCTTAATAAATTTTAATGTACATTTGTCTACATAGACCTGTGTACCCAACAATTAGAGAATATGCATTCTTAAGTGATTAACCATTTACAAAAATTGACTATATTTTTAGCACAAAAGGTCAATAAATTTCAAAGAATTCTCTTACAGGCCACATCTTCTGACATAAAAGTCAATAGCAAAAAGATAAATTTTTAAATGATTATAAATTTGGGAAATTTGTTTTAAAAAGAGTAATTTATGAACCAAAAAGAATGTACTTTTAGCTAGACAAAAGCTAAACATATTAAATTTAAGGACATGGAGAAGCAACATGGGGGGTTAGGGGGATAGGAGAAGAATAAATGAAACAAGATGGGATTGGGAGGGAGACAAACCATAAATGACTCTTAATCTCACAAAACAAACTGGGGGTTGCTGGGGGGAGGTGGGATTGGGAGAGGGGGAGGGGGCTATGGACATTGGGGAGGGGAGGCGAACCATAAGAGACTATGGACTCTGAAAAACAACCTGAGGGTTTTGAAGGGTCAGGGATGGGAGGTTGGGGGAACAGGTGGTGGGTAATAGGGAGGGCACGTTTTGCATGGAGCACTGGGTGTTGTGCAAAAACAGTGAATACTGTTATGCTGAAAAAATAAAATAAAATGGAAAAAAAATCAAAACAATATAAAATATAATTGGGAAATCTCAAAAAAAAAAAGATATATAACCTTAAATGCTTAAATTAAAAATGGAGGGAGGCTGAAATTTCATGACATAGGCTTCCAATTTAATGAGTTAGAAAATGAACAGCACCTTTAAAAAAAATTAAGAATGAGATAACAAAGAGCAGAAATTAATGAAATGAAAAATATACATTTAGCAGGTGGGATCAACAAAGCCTAAAATTGCTTTTTTTAAAAAGATCTATAAATTATATAAACCTCAGAAAGTTTAATCAGTTAAAAATTAAGGAGAAGAATCAGAAGTAAACAATATTATGAGTAAAAATATTCTACTTACAAACCAAGTAGATATTTAAAAGATAAGAGGATTCAGTGGACACTATATACCAATAAATTGTGAAAACTTGGGTGAAATGCACAAATTCCTAAGAATTATACCTTACCAGAAACGACTTGAGAAAAAATTGAACACCAGCATACTCCTATAACCATTAAAGAATTAAATATTTTGTCAAAGCCTTCTCACTAAAGCACACACACACACACACATACACACACACACACACATGCACACATCTCAAATGGTTACAACTGACCCTTTGCCTTTCAAATATCCTCTGATATTTCAAATTTACACATTTTAATGGAAAAGAGAAAAAGGAAGAATTATTCCCAAACTCAGCTGTATGCGTCTTTATCAAAACCTTAATATTAAAACCAAACAAAAAGAAGAGAAAGGAAAAGTACAATTCACTCTTATTTATGAATGTTAATATCAAATCCTACACAAAACTTTAGCAAGCAGAATATAACAATATTCCAAAAAAAAGAAAATATATCATGATCAAGAAGGACATCAAAAGAATGCAAGTATGGTTTAACATTAATGGCAAAGGGGTGGAATGTATGCATGTCATTTAGCATAGCAAATTAAAGGAGGAAAACATGGTCATCTCGATAGATTTTGTTTTAATTTAAATTGAAATTAGTTAACATATACGATAGTATTGTTTTCAGGAGTAGAATTTAGTGATTCATCACTTAGTATAACACTCTGTGCTTACCACAAGTGCCCTCCTTAATACCCATCACCCATTTAGCCCATCCCCACCATGTCCCCCTCTTCAACCCTCAGTTTGTTCTCTATTGCTAAGAGTCTTTTATGGTTTATCTCCCTCTCTGTTTTCAATCTTATTTTATTTTTCCTTCCCTTCCCCTGTGTTCATCTGTTTTGTTTCTTAAATTCCACATATGAATGAAATCAATACAATCATATTTGTCTTAATTAGTAAATGACTTATTTCATTTAGCATAATACACTTTAGTTCACCATGTTGTTGCCAATGTCAAGATTTCATTCTTTTCGATGACAGTAATATTACATTGTTTGTGTGTGTTTGGGTGCACGCATGTGCACACACACATGCACACAGGCAATACATCTTCCTTATCCATTCATCAGTCAATGGATATTTGGACTCTTTCCATAATTTGGCTATTGTTGATAGTACTGCTATAAACATCAGGATCCACGTATCCCTTCAATTCAGCTTTTTGTATCCTTTTGACAAATACCTAGTTGCATCGATAGATTTTTTTTTTTTTTTAATTTTAGTTAACTCATTCATGGAGGAAAAAAACCTCTTAGCAAAACTGGAAAGGAAGGGAAGATTCCCTAACTTGGTAAAAGGTGTCTATCAAGAATATGCAGCAAATCTCATTTTTACCAATAAAATATTAGAGGCACTTTCTTTATTTTATTTTTAAGAGGCATTTTCTTTAAAGTTGGAATAAGACAATTTGACATTGTAGTAGAGGTCAAAGTCCTCACAACAAGAACAGAAAAGAAATATCAAGTATAACCATTTGGAAAGGAAGAAATTAAACTATATTCATTTGTAGATTACATCCTATCTAAATAGAAAATTCAATATAATTTACAGATAAACTCGTTATAGAAATATAATAAGAGTTTAGACTATAAAATCAATATACAATAATAAATTGCATTTCTAACATTTAAAAAGTTAGATACTATTTACTGCATCCACAAAGACATAAAATACAAAGAAATAAAAGTGTGCAGATCTTTATGAAATAACTAGAAACTTTATTGAGGAACATTAAGTCTAAATGGAGAGTTGCACTAATATTTTTTATTAAATATAGACAAGCTTTCAGTTTTTTCTAAATTGGTTTATAGATCAATTTGATTCCAGTGAAAAATCCTAATAGAGATTTTGAGGAAGTCTACCTGGGTCTAAATTTTACATGAGAAAGCAAAGAGCCTAAAATAGGGAACAGACTCCTAAAGAATAAGGTAAATGAATTTGTTCTGTCAGATAACAAGGTTTGTCGTAAAGTGGAGAATTGAAGAAAGTGTGGTATTGGCAGAGTGATAGACGACTTAACCAACAGAACAAAATATGTTGTTTTGAGATTACTAAATATGTGATAAAACTTTTTTTTCAAAAGCAAAGGAATAATGAATACAAAATTTAAAGTGCTTATGTTTTCTGGGGCAGTGAGTTTGAAATTAGAGGTTAGGTATGTGTTTGTGGGCATTTATTATTATACTTTATAACTCACATATATGACATATACATTACATACATATTAGTTTTATAAGGCTGCTGTACAAACTGCCACAGACTGCATGACTTAAACAATAGACATTTATTTTCTCATAGTTCTGGAGGCTAAAGTCCAAGACTAGGTGTTGACAGGTCTGCTTCATCCTGGAGTCTCTCTCTGGCTTACCTCAGATAGCTGTCTTCTTGCTATGTCCTCACATGGCCTTTTCTGTGCTGCCCTACTCCTAATGTCTCTTTCTACTCTCACAAGGACACTAGTCAATTGGAAGAGGACCCCGCCCTTATGATTTCATTTAAACTTAATTGCATCCTGACAGGCCCTATCTCCAATACTGTCATCCTGGGGGAGGGGGGGATGGGGGTGGTTAAGGACTGTGACAGAATTTTAGGGGCACTCAACTCAGTCGATAGCAGTAATATTTAATTTAAATAGAACATGCACCCCACACTCTTATCCTTTTTGGTTTTCAGAAGTTCTTCATTCTAACCTCTTTGGGAATTCCTTTTAGTGTTTCTCTAAGAAAAGCAAATAAAAGATCCTGATTAGGATAGGAATGGTTATATCCCTTAACAGGCATATTCATAAATCACTCTGCATAAGTCTGTAAAGTCTACATTTCAAATCAGTTAATTGAAACTCCCAGGACTCTTTCATAAACCTTATAATGGAAGAAACCAGAGAAGAAAATGTTTTGAGGTTTCTGAATATTTTATTTAATCTTAGATAGTCTCAAGGTATGTTTTAAGTTGTTTTTTATCTTCCATAAAGGGCTAGAGAAATGTTGATTAATTTTTAGATAAGTTTTAGAGAACAATATTAAAGAATAGTACTTACTAGGCAAAAAAAAAATCATATCTAAAAATAGTTGTATCACATGAATTTATATTTTAGCACACTAACAAACAAAAATGTTCAGGTTTAATTTTCAGCCCAGCTATATTTTTGACATAATCTTGCTTTGCTCAGACTGAATGACTCAACGACTTATTTCTCTGCATTGAATTTTAGCAAATACCCAGATGATTTAATATAATTTATACTATTTAAATCTCTTTTTCCAGCCTGAAAGTGATTTTTGATTCTAGAATGCTTTTCTTTTGACATAATATATTTCATAAGTAATGTACTTTGGGCGTCACCTAAAACAAAGAACGAGTTTCTTATCAGCAGGCAGCATTCCCATCTAATGTGTTCATCTGCCTGATTTTAGTAAGCATGTAAGAAAGAATTAATGGAAGCTTCCAGATATTTTTCCAGTAGTCATATTTCTTCAATTAGTCTGTATCTTGTCAAAGCTTAATAGTCTGAAAGCTAATAGACATATTGATAAAGTTTTCAGATAAAAGCAAATATTTACAAATCATTGTTCTGAAAACAGTTAATATTCATTTGTCTTAGGTTTTGCATTTGTTTCTCAAGGAATATAAATCTGCAACATGTATTCTATATAATAATATTTCTGTTGACCTTTATGTGTATTTTTTTTCTGTTCTCTCAGACTTGAATTATTAAAAAAACAAATGGAACATTTAATACTTCTTCCTGTAGCCTCCTTCAGTCTGTCATACTACATTATATAAATTTCTGTTTTGCTTTTTTTCTCACAAAGTAGAAATTACTTCATTTTTTTCTGAATATAAAAATGGTGCTATTTATTGAAAATGTCTATTTTTCTAATAATATAGACAAATTCATATTAGAATGGGCTTTCTGGAAGACATGATACTGCATTTCTTTATTGCTATAGCTATTTCTGTAATAAGAGCAGTATAGACAGTAGTACACAGTAATACAGCATAAATCCAAAATCCAAGTCTTCGTTACGGGGTTTGATTGTTTTTTATTAACAAAATCAACTAGAGAAATGCTGGTTATTTTATTCCTTTTTTAATATTATAGACCAGTGTTTTTTCAGTATACTGTAGCCAGACTTTCTATTCTATCAAAATTACCTGGTGGTGGTATTAAAAATAGAGATACCTAAATGCTGTGCTATAGCTTCTCAGTCAGGATACCATCAGTCTGGCCTGGGCATGTGCATTTTAACAAATGACTGTGGTAATTCTTAAGCACTCTACAGATCCGGAACTAATGATGTTCACCATAGCCTGAGTACTAAAAGAGCTTTGTTCCCTGACTTTTCAGTTGTGTCTCATCCTCCAAATTACTACTTTTTGTTTATGAGGTATAATTCATGTATAATGTTATATTAATTTCAGCTATTACCTTAATGACTGATATTTGTATATATTGTGAAATGATCACTACAATAATTCTAGTGAACAATCATCACCATACATAGTCACAAAATTTTTTTTCCTTGTGATGAAGCCTTTTAAGGTCTCTCTTAGCAACTTTTAAATATGCAATTATGCTGTACATGATATCTCCATGACTAATTTGTTCTTTGTATATAACTCTTCACCTATTTTGCCTTCTTCTCAATGCCTCTACTGACAGCCATCAGTCTGTTCTCTGTATATATAAGCTTGATTTTTGTTTTGTTCTAATTCCACTTATAAGCAAAATCATAAGCTTTTGTCTTTCTTTGTCTGACTGATTTCACTTACCATAATGCCTTCTAGGTTGTGCCATCCCTGTTGTGGCAAATGGCAAGATTTTTTTCTCTTTTATTCCTGAATAAGTAGTAATGTGTGTGTGTGTAAATATATATGTATATATCTATGTGTGTGTGCGCGCGTGTACAGTACACACACACACACATACCCCCACTTACTTTATTCATTCATTCATCAATGGACTCAGGTAATTTCCATATCTTGGCTATTGTAAATATTACTGTACTGAACATGGGGGGACATATATCTTTCAAATTAATGTTTTATCTTTGTTTTCTTTGGATACATACCGAGAAGTAGAATTGCTAGATCATATGTAGTTCTATTTTTAATGTTTTGATTAAAATCCATACTGTTTTCCATAATAGATACCACAGTTTACTTTCCCACATTCCCACCAACAGTGCATGAGGGTTCTCTTTTCTCCACATCATCGTCAACACTTGTCATATCTTGTCTCTTAGCTAGCTATGTGAACAAGTATGAAGTGATATCTCATCATGTTTTTAATTTGATTTTCTTGCAGATTAATAATATTGAGCATCTTTCCAAATTACTCCTTAAGTATTATATCTATATTGTGGCTCTAAATAAAAAAATCAAACAAAAGCTTAAAGCAAAAAGAACTAGCCTAAGCTCTGACTTGGTACTAAATGGTCTGTCCTATAGTTCACCTGAGGAACTTCTCTTCATCCTTTACAGGAAGGCTGCCCTGTGTTTGTCTGTGTCAGGCCTGGAATATAGACAGCATTTGTAATATCTGTCCCATTCTTTCTTGTTACAATGAGTTTAGGAATTATTATCTCTTGATGTATTTAAAGAAATCTTTTAGTCTAGTATTCATTTATGGAATAATGTTTACAATGAAAGATTTACTTTCATTTCTTCATTCAATGTAATTGCAAATTTGAAGCAGTTCAAAACTAAGTTTAAAAAAAATTCACTGCCAGGGCGCCTGGGCAGCTCAGTTGGTTGACCATCTAATTCTTGGTTTGGGCTCAGGTGTTGGTATCAGAGTCGTGGGATCAAGCCTCCTGTTGGGCTCTGTGCTCAGTGGAGAATCTGCTGGAGATTCTCTCTCCCTCTCCCTCTGCCTCTCTCCCTGCTCAGGCTCTCTTTCTCTCTCTCTCTCCCTCTCCCTCTCTCCCCCTAAAAACAAATAAACAAATCTTAAATTAAAAAAAAAAATTAAAGGGCTTTCAACCTCTTATATATCCTGTAATGCTGTACTAGGAGTTATGGTATATTTCTTTTAGTTTTGCATTACTGGAATGTCATTAGTTCCAGAAACAATATAAGCCACAGACCTTTTGATACCCTTTCAGTTATATGGAGACCAAACAGCATAAAGATAAAGGCCTTCTAACAAACTATTCAGCTCTCACTCTAGTGAGAGTTTATGGACAAAGGGGAAAAGAAGCTACTGCATGTTTTAGGGAACTGAGAAGTTTGACAATCCTGTAGGAAATATTCCTAGCTAACTTTTAAATTTATGTTCACCTAATCTGTTTTCAGTAGGCTTCAGAATCTCCTCTTTAACCTCTCCAATACTAATGTAAAGAAATAAATCACTTCAAGTCAAAAGTCAGAATTAAGGAAAGCAAACTACATTAACCAGAATTTCTGGTTCCCCTACTAATTAAAATAACAAAACAGAAAAGCAAAATGGTTTGTGATCAACATCTCTTTTTCCAAAGACATCTCTAGCCTTATGTCATCTTCACAGATTAGCAGGAAATAGATGGTGAAGCCATAATGGGAAAAACTGTATACCCCCAAATCAAAATATTGCTAATGTCATTCATTCCTGTGATTTATAAACCAGTACTTCTAAGTTATTCTAACTCAAGTTAACAAGGCATGCCAGATTGGAGTGGCGGGAGGTCACTGGTAGCAGACATCTTCTTGTCCAGGACCCTGATCTCTTCTCAGCTTTTATCCTGGTTTGGGAAATCTGATCTTCTAACCTGAAGTTCACCAACTTTGGAAGGGAAGCCCAGCCTCCTCCCCAATAAACTACAGACAGAGCAGCTGTTCATGATGTTCATGTTCAACCCTAACACACCAAAGGGATTAGTAGCAATGACACAGGACAGTGGCAAGGAAGAGAAGTTGACAGATTAGGAGTAAGAAGAGGAGTTGTTGAAAATCACTGAGTATATTATAATTCTGAATTGGAAGGAAAGGTCATGCTTATAACTTTAAGGTAGAAATTCAGGCAGTATTATCATTACTGTCTAATATATTACTTACACATTTTACTGCTTTATGTTACAAATTTGATTTAAGAATTTGCAAATAGAGAATACATTTTTGCATCAACAAATATATGAGGTCCTATTCTTTTTTTAAAAAAAATTTTTTTTTCAGCGTAACAGTATTCATTGTTTTTGCACAGCACCCAGTGCTCCATGCAATACGTGCCCTCCCTATTACCCACCACCTGGTTCCCCCAACCTCCCACCCCCCCCCTTCAAAACCCTCAGGGTGTTTTTCAGAGACCATAGTCTCTTATGGTTCGCCTCCCCTTCCAACTTTTTTTTTTTATAAACATATAATGTATTTTTATCCCCAGGGGTACAGGTCTGTGAATCGCCAGGTTTACACACTTCACAGCACTCACGATAGCACATACCCTCCCCAATGTCCATAACCTCCTCCCCCTCTCCCAACCCCACCTCCCCCCAGCAACCCCCAGTTTGTTTTCTGAGTTTAAGAGTCATTCATGGTTTGTCTCCCTCCCAATCCCATCTTGTTTCATTTATTCTTCTCCTATCCCCCTAACCCCCATGTTGCATCTCCACGTCCTCATATCAGGGAGATCATATGATAGTTGTCTTTCTCCAATTGACTTATTTCACTAAGCATGATACCCTCTAGTTCCATCCACGTTGTCACCTCACACCAGTCAGAATGGCTAAAATTAACAAGTCAGGAAATGACAGATGCTGGCGAGGATGCGGAGAAAGGGGAACCCTCCTACACTGTTGGTGGGAATGCAGGCTGGTGCAACCACTCTGGAAAACAGCATGGAGGTTCCTCAAAATGTTGAAAATAGAACTACCCTATTACCCAGCACTTGCACTACTGGGTATTTACCCTAAAGATACAAACGCAGTGATCCGAAGGGGCACGTGTACCCGAATGTTTATAGCAGCAGTGTCTACAATAGCCAAACTATGGAAAGAACCTAGATGTTCATCAACAGATGAATGGATAAAGAAGATGTGGTATATATACACAATGGAATACTATGCAGCCATCAAAAGAAATGAAATATTGCCATTTGCGAGGTCCTATTCTTATTTTCTGCCCTACTAAGGATCACCATGTGGCTAGATTGTTTTTTGCAGTATTTTTTTTTAATTTATTTATTTGACAGACAGAGATCACAAGTAAGGAGAGAGGCAGGCAGAGAGAGCGGAAGGGAAACAGGCTCCCTGCTGAGCAGAGATCCCTGTGTGGTGCTCGATCCCAGGACTCTGAGATCATGACCTGAGCCAAAGGCAGAGGCTTTAACCTATTGAGCCACCCAGGCGCCCCTGCAGTATTATTTTTATCTTATATTAGGATCAGAATTATATTCGCTTTTATAAATAATGGGTACCTTTTGCTCTTTTCATATTGTCTGAAACAATTTACATGAATTAGGAATTATATATATCTTAAAAATTTGGTAGAACCTGCCACCATAACCTGGTCTTGGGATTTCTTAAGAGAAGGGTCTTTGGGGTGCATGGCTGGCTGTCAGTAGAGCCAGTTTCATCCCAGGGTCATGATATTTGATCTCTACACTTGTGGGGAGAAGTGTTTACTTAATAAAAATAAGTAAATAAAAAACTTAAAAAAGAGAAGTGTTGGGGTGCCTGGGTGGCTCAGTGGGTTAAAGCCTCTGCCTTCAGCTTAGGTCATGATCCCAGGGTCCTGGGATCGAGCCCCATATCGGGCTCCATGCTCAGCGGGGAGCCTGCTTCCCCCTCTCTCTCTGCCTGCCTCTCTGCCTGCTCGTCATCTCTGTCTGTCAAATAAGTAAATTAAAAAAAAAAGAGAGAAGTGTTCTTTGACTACCATGACTACCATTTCAATTCTTTCATTTTTTTAAATTTATTTATTTGATGGGAGAGATAGAGAGAGAGCATAAGCAGGGGAGCAGGAGAGGGAGAAGCAGGCTGCAGGGCTCAATCCCAGGACACTGAGCTGAAGGCAGATGCTTAACCAACTGAGCTATCCACCTGCCCCTTCGCTTTCTTTATTACTTATTTGAGATTTTTATTTCTTTTTGTAATAATTGTGATGTTTCACATTTTCCTGGGAATCTATTCATTTCATCTCTATTCTCAAATACGTCTTATTTTATTTTATTAATTTCAGTATAGTTAACATACAGTGTTATATTAGTTTCAGGCTTATGATAAAGAGATTCAGCAACTTTATACATTACTCCATGCTCTTCACAACTATACTCCTTAATACCCATCGCCTATTTTACCGATCCTCCACCCACCTCCCCTCTGGCAACCACATGTTTGTTCTCCGTAGGTAGGAGTCTGTTTCTTGCTTTGCTTCCTTCTCTCTGTTTTTGTTGTTGTTGTTGTTGTTGTTGTTTTTTGGGTTTTGCTCATTTGTTTTGTTTCTTAAATTCTACAGATGAGGGAAATCATGATATTGTGTTTCTTTGACTACCTTATTATACTTAGCATTATGCTCTCTAGCTCCATCCGTATCATTGCAAATGGTAAGATTTTATTCTTTTTTACAACTGAATAATATTTAATTTGATATATATCTATATAACACAGCTTCTTTATCCATTCATCTATCAATGGACATTTGGTTGCCTCCATAATTTGGCTATTTTACAATAAACATGGGGGTGCATGTATCCTTTGAATTTGTGTTTTTGTATTTTGGGGGAGATACCTAGTAGTGTGACTACTGGACTGTACGATAGTTGTATTTTTAACTTTTTGAGGAACCTCCATGCTGTTTTCTACAGTGGCTGAATCAGTTTGCATTCCCACCAACAGCACAAAAGTGTTCCTTTGTCTCCACATATTCACCAACACTTGCTGTATCTTGTGTGTTTGATTTTAGCCATTCTACAGGTGTGAGGCAATATCTTCTTGTGATTTCGATTTGCATTTACCTGATGATGAATGCTGTTGAGCTTCTTTTCGGGTATCTGTTGGCCATCTGTATTTTTTCTTTGGAGAAATGTCTGTTCCTATCTTCAGCCCATGTTTCAATTTGGTTTTTGGATGTTGAGTTGTAGAAGTTCTATATAGATTTCAAATACTAACCCTTTGTCTGATACGTCATTTGCAAATATCTTCTCCCATTCCATAGGTTGCCTTTTAATTTTGTTGATTATTTCCTTCATTGTAGTAATGAAAACATTAATGGTACTAGCACAAAAATAGACACATAGATCAATAGAACAAATAGAAAACCCAGAAACAAACCTACAGTTATATGGTCAGTTAATCTTCAACAAAGCAGGTAAGATTATCCAATGGGAAAAAGACAGTCTCTTCAACACATGATGTTGGGAAAACTGGTTAGCTACATGCAAAAGAATGAAACTAGACCACTTTCTTACATTATATAGAAAAATAACTTCAAAATGGATAAAAGACCTAAATATTGAAGAGCCTGTCTTTTTTCCATTGTATATTTTTTCCTGCTTTGTCGAAGATTATTTGACCATAGAGTTGAGGGTCCATATCTGGGCTCTCCACTCTGTTCCACTGGTCTATGTGTCTGTTTTTATGCCAGTACCACGCTGTCTTGGTGATCACAGTCTCTTCAATAAATGGTGCTGGGAAAACTGGACAGCAATATGTAGAAGAATGAAATGACCATTCTCTTACACCGTACACAAAGATAAACTCGAAATGGATAAAAGACCTCAACGTGAGACAGGAATCCATCGGAATCTTAGAGGAGAACATAGGCAGTAACCTCTTCATTATCAGCCACAGCAACTTCTTTCAAGATATGTCTCCAAAGGCAAAGGAAACAAAAACGAAAATGAACTTTTGGGACTTCATCAAGATCAAAAGCTTCTGCACAGCAAAGGAAACAGTCAACAAAACAAAAAGGCAACCCACGTAATGGGAGAAGATATTTGCAATGTCATTTGCAAATGACAGTACAGACAAAAGGTTGGTATCCAGGATCTATAAATAACTCCTCAAACTCAACACACACAAAACAGATAATCATATCAAAAAATGGGCAGAAGATATGAACAGACATACAATGAAGACATACAAATGACTATCAGACACATGAAAAAATGTTCATCATCACTAGCCATCAGGGAGATTCAAATTAAAACCACATTGAGATACCACCTGACACCAGTTAGAATGGCCAAAATTAGCAAGACAGGAAACAACGTGTGTTGGAGAGGCTGTGGAGAAAGGGGAACCCTCTTACACTGTTGGTGGGAATGCAAGTTGGTGCAGCCACTTTGGAGAACAGTGTGGAGATTCCTCAAGAAATTAAAAATAGAGCTTCCCTACCCTGCAATTGCACTGCTGAGTATTTACCCCAAAGATACAGATGTAGTGAAAAGAAGAGCCATCTGTACCCCAGTGTTTATAGCAGCAATGGCCACAGTCGCCAAACTGTGGAAAGAACCAAGATGCCCTTCAACGGATGAATGGATAAGCAAGATGTGGTCCATATACACGATGGAGTATTATGCCTCCATCAGAAAGGATGAATACCCAACTTTTGTAGCAACATGGACGGGACTGGAAGAGATTATGCTGAGCGAAATAAGTCAAGCAGAGAGAGTCAAGTATCATATGGTCTCACTTACTTGTGGAGCATAACAAAGAACATGGAGTACATGGGGAGATGGAGAGGAGAAGGGAGTTGAGGGAAACTGGAAGGGGAGATGAACCATGAGAGACTATGGACTCTGAAAAACAACCAGAGGGTTTTGAAGGGGCGGGGGGTGGGAGGTTGAGGAACCAGGTGGTGGGTAATAGGGAGGGCACGCACTACATGGAGCACTGGGTGTGGTGCAAAAACAATGAATACTGTTACACTGAAAATAAATAAAAAAATAAAAAATAAAAAGACCTAAATATGAGTCTTTGTGGTTCTTTTCCAACTCATTTAATTTTAATATTTTTCATTTTTTGAGAAATGTTTTTGAGCTATGGACTTCCTTCTGATTCCTGCCTTAACACCCATTCTTACTTTCTTTCTTAAGATCACTGAGGATTGAATTTTCCCTTCTTGTTCAAGACGACCTTTTGCATTTTGACTCCTCCATGACTTTCCTTTAGTCCTTGTCTTAGAGTTGAAGTTTGGGATGTAAGGAATAGAAACCCATTCATGTTAAGAGAAAAGAGGAGTTAAGATAAGGACACTAACAAACCATAACTTGAAAAATATCATGGAAGTTCTCTTTTTCTATGAATCTCCTTTAGAGAGTCATGACCTCTCAGGGAGACTCTGCTTCTCTCCACACATCTCTGTCCTCTTCTGTTTCTCTTAGAGCTAGACCTTACAGATGCTTCCTTTATGCATTCATGGCTTTTATTTTTTCTAATTTTAACTTTAAGCTGGCTCATTACTGCTACACTATCCTTTGTTTTTTGGGGTTTGGGTTTTTTTGTTTGTTTGTTTTTTAGTATAGTTGACACACATTACTTTAACTTCAGGTGTACAGCTTCATGATTTGATGCATTTATATATTAGGCTATACTCTCCACAAGTGTAGCTATCATCTTGTCTGTTACATTGCTATTACAATATCATTGACAATGATTCTATGCTGTGCCTTTTATCCTTGTGACTTATTCTTCCACATCTGAAAGGCTGTATCTCCCTCTCCCCTTCACCCATTTTACCCAACCGCCTTCCCTCTGACAACCATCAGTTTTTTTTTCTCTGTATTTATAGGTCTAATTCTGCTTTTTGTTAGACCATTATTTTTTTTAAATTCCACTTATGAATGGAATCAGATGGTATTTGTCTTTCTCTGTCTGATTTTTTTTACTTAGCTTAATACCCTCTAGGTCCATCCATGTCTCAAATGGCACAATCTTACCCTTTTTATGGCTGTGTAATATTACTCTGTGTGTGTGCATGTGTGTGCATCACATTTTCCTTTTCTGTTCATCTACTGATAGACACTTAGATTGCTTTCATATCTTGGCTATTGTAAATAATGCTGCAGTAAACATAGAGGTGCATATAACTTTTCAAATTAGTGTTTTCATTTTATTTGGCTAAATACCCAGTAGTGAAATTTTTGGATCATATGGTATTTCTTTTTTTTTTTAAGATTTTATTTATTTATTTGACAGAGAGAGAAAGATAGATCACAGGTAGACAGAGGGGCAGGCAGAGAGAGAGGGGGAAGCAGGCTCCCCGCCAAGCAGAGAGCCTGATGCAGGGCTCGATCCCAGCACCCTGAGATCACAACCCAAGCCGAAGGCAGAGGCTCAATCCACTGAGCCACCCAGGCGCCCTGATCAGATGGTATTTCTATTTTTAATGTTTTGAGAAAACTGCATGCCATTCGACACATTGGCTATTATCGATTTACATCCCCATCAACAGTGCACAAAAGGTTCTTGTTTCTTCACATCCTCACCAACATTTATTTCTTGTCATTTTGATTTTAGCCATTCTAACAGGTGTAAGGTGGTATCTCATTGTGGTTTTGATTTACATTTCCCTGATGATTAGTATGTTGAGCATCTTTTCATATGTCTATTAGCTATCTATGTGTCTTCCCAGGGAAAATGTCTATTAAGGTCCTCTGACCATTTTTAAATTAGATTTTTGGGGGTGGGTTTTTTTTGTTGTTGTTGCTGTTGAGTACAGTATCCTTTCTTTTTATATCACCACCCTTACATCTGACTTTATACTGCTAATCAGCTAGTTATTTACATATTTCTTAGTTCATACTCCTATCAAAGAGACTCCAATTGGCTCAACTCATCTTTTTACAATAGATGACTAACTAATGTGCCCACCACCAGTCACTCACCTGTACTGACAGGTGAGAAACTATACCATATTACCTGTGCTATAATGGGCAGGGACTGTGGCAGGACATTTTCCCTCAGGGATGCCTTGGTAGGACTGGCTCCGGGATCTCTAATAGTCCTCTCATTCTAATATATTCAGTTTTACCCCAATTTGTTCTCCTCATACTTTAATTTTATTTGCTTTGTTAATCTAAAAAAAATCCTCTTTTAATCTAGCTGTCATCAACTCATTCTCCCTTTCACCTCATCCATTGTACTCAAAAGGTTATTATTCGCTATATTCGCATTCTTATCTTTCATTAACTTCTCATCCCTTTGAAATTGGGCTTCCTTTCTTATTATATTCCTGGAACTACTCTAAACCATGGGCACGAGTTATCTTCTAATCGACATATCTAGTGGAAATTTTTCAGTCTGTATTTCACTGCCTTTTCAACATTTGACATTCGTGGCAACTTTCTTCTATAAATATTCTGCTTTCTTGGTTTACTCTTCCTTGGTGTTACTTATAACCTTTTGACTTTCCTTGCTCTTTTTCTTTTTGTGGGCTTTTTCTATGTCCCTTACTTAAAATGTTGATATTCCCCTGATTTCATACGTAACTATTACTTTATCTACTCTGTGTTCTCTTCACTTTTATGGTTTCAACTATCACATATTAACTCCTGATTCCAAAACTCCTATTTCTAATCTAGACTTCCCCTTAGAATGTCAGATTCATGTATCTATAGATGACCTTCGACACCTCAAATCAATACATTTCAAAGTCAACATACCTTAAACTTAATTTATCATCCCCACTCCTGAATTTGTTCTCTTGTATATTTTTAAATTCATTGTTGGTATAGCCATTTACCGTTCAGGCAAACTAGAAGTATGAAAGTCTTCATAGTCCAGGGTTGGAAACCACATGACACACAGGCTGCCATTCCTCCATCCCGTGCTTATTAGGACTCATGAGCACACATGCTAACACTGCCTCATCCCATTCTCATAATGGGCATATGCCTTTCATGCTTATGTGTCCTAATGAGGTGGGATGATATCACAGAATCCTTTTCTACGCGGCGTTTCAGGCAACAACTATCAATCAAATAGGCTTGGTATGTGCTTATTCCCTACCCTGTTCTTTGTGCTATCACCTTTGTGCAAGACTACCTCAAGAGATTTCTTGTCCTCTGTTTTCCGATTAGGTTTGCTCAATCACGAAAGATTAGAAAGTAGGACAAGAGTGATTTGAGGATATTTATTCTTACAGGGGTTGCCACGGGTTAGCTGCACTTCTTTACTGAAAGACTCAACTCATATCAACAATCTCTTCAATTCCAGACACTGGTCATTTCTAACTTAGGGGTGATAATAGGTCTTCTATTGCTAGCCCTGAGATCATACACTATCCCTTGTCAGTTCCCCTGAATCTTTCCCAGATCTTTGTAGGTAAAGTTTTCCACAGATTACCCAATTTGAGTGTACTGTTTCATTTTCTGTCAGACCCTGACTGATAAAGCATGTGAATTAAAACCTGTTTGCCATCCCTCTCCTACATTCTTTAACAGCATTATCAGACACCACACATCCATATATTTACTAAGACTTGCTTATTTCAGATCCCAAGTATTACTCAATTGTATCCCTTCTCTCTAGTGTCACTCTCAGAATTCTAGTTCAGGCCCTTAGTGTTTCTTTGCGAAATAATGCATGAAATGGAAAAGGATTTATATTAAAGCAAACTATTTAGCATAGACTGCCAATCCTGGCAAGCTGATTACATAGCCTTCCTAATTATATTTGTCTTTATTATTCTCTGGTTAATTCATGGATGTCTATCCTGTGGCCCCTATTCTTCTGTATTCTAATCCTTATATTTTAAAAGATTGATTTTTATGAAATCCTAATATATAAAATAAAGGTAGAACTGGTTCTAGTTAAAGTAAGGCTAGCACTTAAGACACAACAGGAATATGACTTCACAATCTACTAGTGATTAATAAGGATTTGTCTTTTCCTGTTACTTTCTCTAGCTCATTGTTTTCATAGCTCTTGTTTCACAAAGATTTATTTATTACCCTTTTTTCTATGAATTAAAGAAGTTTAATGATTGAAATATGAAATGCTTCCAGTTTATCAGAAAAATTTCACATTCTGATTTAGGTGGCTATTACTCTGGTGAGTATGATCTCATTAATCCTCTCACCAACTACATTGTACAGAAAGACTTAGTGAACTTGCAGTTAGCCAAAAAAAAAATTCTTTTTTTATATCATATACTAAGAATTATATCTCCTCTATCTTCCATTTACTTTTATTTTTTAAAGATTTTTTTCTCAAAATTCCTTTAAGAATATTTGGATCCTAATTCTGTTTTATAGTCATCAACCATTCTTCCAATTCAGTTTATCTTCATCCTAGTTAATGGGAAATGTTTACCTGGTAGGACTGCAGAGAAAGCCTTTTGATCTGCCAATAGAGAATTCTATTAGGATATTGAATCTAGAAATTGAGTCATAAACCTGTAAATAGTCAATTTAGTGAATAAGGAATATATACAACTTATGAAATATCATCTAGCTCTTATTTCACCAACCGGTCCACAAGGTTTCTACTGATTTTGCCAAATACCCACTTGAAATCAAAGTTACTAGGTCCAGAGTAGAGCATTTTTTTTCACTCATGCAGTCATTTCAGAAACTGATTAAGGTTAGTCTGACATAATTTGTTCCTGGTGAAGTCGAACTAGCTCATAGTCATTACTGTCTTCCTTCCTAAGTACATGTAAACCTATCTGTTCATTAATTCCTTCTAAAAATCTTACAAAGCTAAAAAGCATGATTTTAAAGTCTGACTTGTTTATAATTTGAGATTTCCACATTATTTTCCTTTTTTAGAAAAACTAGAAACTGTTTCATTATCTAGTCTGCTAGCATCTCTTCTAGTCTCTGTAGTTCTTCAAAATTACCATCAATCCAGTCATTTCACCTCCAGGTTTCTCTCATTCTTTTTTTTTTTTTCCAGACAGTTATGTAGGTCAAGTTACAAATAAAGGATCTGTTTAAGTAGTAAGAGATCTGTTATTACTTTTTCACCTGTCCAAGCTTGTGATTTATTCTTTAAATTTTTTTTTATTTTGCAATAATTTTAGACTTGTAGAAGAGTTGCAAACATAGTACAGAGCATTTCCATATAGCCTTTACCTACCCTCCCCTAATGTTAACACCCTGCATGGTCATCATCCAATTATCAAAACTAAGAAATTAATATTGTTGCAATATTATTAACCAAATCATAGACTTTATTCTGATTTTATTCTGACTTTATTCTGAATTTTCCTTTAATGTACTTTTTCCCCCAAGCTGAAGTCCAGGATCCTACATTATATTTAGTTTTCATGTCTTCTTAGTCTCCTCCATTCTTTTAGAGTTCCTTAATCTCTCCTTATCTTTTCATCACCTTGATACTTTGATTACTAGTCAGGCATTCTGTTGAGTGTCCTTCAGTTGTGTTTATCTGATATTTTGTCCTGATTAAATTGAGATTATTTAAATGGGGAACAAATATTGGAAGTGATGTACCCTCCTTGGGTACACATGATATTGATATATAGATTATTATTGATGATGTTAACCTTGATCACTTGGTTTAGGATGTGTGTGTCAAGTTTCTCCACTGTGAAGTTGCTATTTTCCCCCTTTGAAATTAATAAATATTTGCAAAGAGATCCTTTGATACCGTGCAGTTTTCTTCTTTCTTAAACATTCACCTACTGTTTTAGAATTTATTGATGGATCATACCTGCCTCAACTACTAGTGTAGTTCTAATAGTAATTTTCTATCTCCCTTATTCCTTCTGCATTTATTGGTTGAAATACTTCTGTAAAGAAGAGTTATTGCCTCTTTTATTTATTTATTGTAATGGTTTTATTGAAATGTAGTTGACATACAATAAACAACATATATAAGGAGTACAGTTTGATGTTTTAACAAAAATGAAACCATTCCACAATACAGAAAATGAACATATCTGTAATCACCAAAAGCTTCCTTATATTCATCAAATCTTTTTTTAAAAAGAGTTGTTTATTTTGAGAGAGAGAAAGGGAGTGCAAGCCTATGAATGGGGGAGGGGCAGAGGGAGAGGAGAAAGAATCTCAAACAGACTCCCCATTGAGTACAGAGCCAGGATTCTGGGCTTAAAATCATGAAATCAAGCTTAAGCAGGAATCAAGAGTCTGACACTTAATGGACTGAGCTGCCCAGGTATCCTTCCTTATATTCATTTCTAATCCCTACCTCCCTTTTCTTGCTACTCTCCTTGATGTCCCCAGGTAACCACTGACTTGCTGTCACTGTAAATTTGTTGGCACTTTCTAGAACTGTATATAAATGGAATAATACAGTATATATTCTCTTTTCATTTCGCCTTTTTCACTGAAGATAATTATTTTGAGATTTATTCTTGCTGTTTCATAAGTCAATATTTTTTTTCTGAGTTATGTTCTGTTTCTTCATATATCAAAATTAGTTTATCTGTCCACCTATGATGGATATTTGGGTTCTTTTTAGTTTTGGCTATCACAAATGCCCCTTCTAGCATTCTTGTATTAGTTTTAACAGAATTTATTTTCGTCCATAGTTTTGTTTTTTAACTACTATATGATTATATTTAAGTTGTGATTTTTATAGACAGCATACATTTGGGCTTTGCTTTTTAATTTATTATTTATTTGTTTAATTACCATACACAGTATTTTATTGCATTTTATTTTATTGGGACATTTATTGTTTCTTACTTATTGAAGTATAGTTGACACACAATGTTACATTAGTATTGGGGGTACAACATAGTTACTTAACAACTCTATACCTTATGCTTTGCTCACCACAAATGTAGCTATTATGGAACCATTGACTGTATTCTTTATGCTGTACCTTTATTCCTACTGACTTATTCATTCCATAACTAAAAGCCTGTACCTCCCACTCCCCTTCACCCCATCTGCCCATACTTCTCCCCTCTGGTAACCACCAGTTTGTTCTTTGTGTTTATGCTTTTATTGTCTGTTCATTTGTTTATTTTTTAGATTCACCATGTAAGTGAAATCATATGGTATTTGTCTTTCTCTGTCTGACTTACTTCACTTGGCATAATACCCTCTAGGTCCATCTGTGTTACAGATGGCAGGGTCTCATTTCTTTTTATGGCTGAGTGATATTCCATTGTGTATATATATCTGTGTATTCCATATGTTCCATATTTCACACACACACACACACACACACACAAGGTACCCTTCCCCATTGTATATTCTTGCCTCCTTTGTTGTAGATTAATTAACTGCATAAACATGAGTTTATGGGGCACCTGGATGGCTCAGTTGGTTAAGTGCATGACTCTTGGTTTTGGCTAGGTTCATGATCTCTTGGGTTGTAAGACTGAGCCCCAGTTGGGCTCCGCACTCAGTGGGTAGTCTCTTGAACGTTCTCTCCCTCTGCCCCTCCCACCACTCATGCATGCTCACTCTCTTTCCCTCTTAGATAAGCAAATAAATCCTTAAAACAACAACAACAACAAAAGAATTTATTTCTGGTCTCTATTTTGTTCCATAATCTATGTATCTGGTTTTCTTGCCAGTACCATACTGTTTCAGATATTATAGCTTTATAGTATATCTTGAAATCTGGGATTGTGATACCTGGTTTTGATCTTTTTCAAGATTGCTTTGGTTATTCAAGGTCTTTTGTTATTCCATACAAATTTAATATTATTTGTTCTAGTTCTGTGAAAAATGCTATTGGTATTTTGATAGGATTGCATTGAATATGTAGATTGCTTTGAGTAGACTGGACATTTTAAAAAAATATATTAGTTCTTCCAACCCATGAAAATGGACTATCTTTCTATTTGTTTGTATCATCTTCAACTTCATTAGTGAATGTTTTATAGTTTTCAGAGTACAGGTCTTTCACTTTCTTGGTAAAGTTTATTCCTAGGTATTTTGTTCTTTTTGTTGCAATTATAAATGGACATTTTTTTCTTAATTTGTCTTTCTGCTACTATATTATCAGTGTATAGAAATGCAACCAGTGTCTGTATGTTAATTTTGTATTCTTCAATTTTTGTGGTTCATTTATTACTTCTAATAGTTTTATGGTAGTGTCTTTAGGATTTTCTATGTATCATATTATGTCATCTAAAAATAGTCATAGTTTTACTTGTTTCTCATCAATTTGGATGCCTTTTTTTTCCTTTTTCCTGTCTGATCGTAGACCTACAAACTGACAATCTCTGCCTTTTAATTTGGTGCTCAGTTTACATTCAATATGATTATTGATATAGTTAGGTTTAAATCTATCATTCTGCTATTTGCCCCCATTTTTCCCATTTTATCTTTGTCCTATCTGTTCTTTATTCTTTTTCCCCCTCTCTTTCTGTCCTTTTTTGGATTAAGTACTTTTTATGATTCCATTTTTATCTCCTTTAATGGCTCTTTAGATACAACTCTCCATTTTGTTATTCAGTGATTGTTTTGGGTTTGTAGTATATACATCTTTAACTTCTCAACATCTACCTTAAGAGATATTTTATCATTTCATTTGTAGTATTTGAACCTTATAATTAGTATACTTTCATTTCTCCTCTTTTGGCTTTTGTGGTATAGTCATTGTATATTTTACTTTTTCATGTGTTATAAACCTTATAGTACATTTAAAAAATTTAAATTGTCAATTATCTTTTTAAAATTTTAAATATAAAAACATGTTTATAAGATATAAGAAACTGTATGTTTAGTGGCACCTGGGTGGTTCAGTTAGTTGAGCATCTGACTCCTGATCTTAGCTCATGTCTTGATCTCAGGGTTGTAAGTTCAAGCCCCACCTTGGGCTCTGCCCTAGGTGTGGAGCTCACTTAAAGTAAAAAAGAGAGAGAGAGAAATTTCTATGTTTTGTCATATAATTAGTATTTTTGATGCTCTTTATTACTTTGTCTCAGATCCTTATTTCAATCTGGCATTACTTTGTATCTTCCTGAAGGGTTTTCTTTACTGTACTTGTGCTGGTGGTCTGCCAGTGATAAATTCTTTCAGCTTTTGTATATCTGAAAGTCTCTATAATACCTTCATTTTTGAAAGATATTTTTGCTGTAGATAGAATTCTAGGTTGACAGGTTTGAGGAGATTTTTTAGTATTTTAAAGATGAGAGTCCATAGTCTTCTCACATGCATTGTTTTCACTGAAGACACTTCTCTTTGTTCTTATGTACATAATATTTCCCCCCTGGATGTTTTTAAGACTTCTTTATCTCTGATTTTGAACAATTTGATTATGATGTACCTTAATGTCATTTTCTTTATGCTTTTTGTGCTTGGGATTTGTTTTGCTTCTTAAATCTCTGAATTTGTACTTGTTTTTTTTCCCAAATCAAATTTATTTCTTCAAATGTTTTTTGTCCCCCACTCTCTTCCCTCCTTTAGGGATTCCACTTGCCTATATAGTAAGCCATGTGAATTGATTGCCCCATGTGTCTTCAAGTTTACTAATTGCAACGTCTAACTTGCTGTTAATACCATCTGGTGTCTCTTTTATCTCATAAATTATCATTTTCATTTCTGGAAGTTCAGTTTGGGTCTTCTTTTTTTTAAGATTATTTATTTGTTTATTTATTTATTTGAAAGAAAGAGAGCTCGTGTGAGATTGGAGAGGTTAGAGGGAGAGCAGACTCCCCATGGAGCAGGGAGCCCAATGTGGGACTCGATTCAGGGACTCCAGGATCATGACCTGAACCAAAGGCAGTTGCTTAACCAACTGAGCCACCCAGGTGTGCCAAGGTCTTCTTTTTTTTTTTTTTACTCTCTTGCATATCTCTTTATATTTTTGAACATATGAATATAGTTATAACTGTGTTAATGTTCTTATCCATTAATTCCAAAATCTGTCAATCTGGATCAGTTTAATTGATATTTTTAATTGAAAGTTTTATTATTTGTAGATTCATATGCAATTGTGAGGAGTCATACAGAGAAATCCACTGTGCGTTTTGCCCCCTTTTCCCTGATGGTAACACCTAGTAAAACTAATAAAAAAGGGGCACTTGGGTGACTCGTTCATTAAGCGTCTGCCTTTGGCTCAGGTCATGATCCCGGTTCTGGGATTAAGCCCCGCATCGGGCCCCCTGCTTGACAGGAAGCCTGCTTCTCCCTCTCCTACTCCCTTTGCTTGTGTTCCCTCTCTTGCTGTGTGCGTGCGTGTGTCTCTCTCTCTCTGTCAAATAAATAAATAAATAAATCTTAAAACTAAAAAATAAAATAACTTAACCAGAATGTGTTGATAAAAAGCATTGATCTTGTTCAGCTGTCCCCAATTATACTTGTATTCATTTGTGTGCCTGTGTGTTTTTAGATATGTACAATTCTAGCTCATGTTTGAGTTCTTTCATCCACTGCCACAGTCAAAGCACCATTCCATCACCACAAGAATCCCACTTCTTGTCCTTTTATAACTAAACCCACTTCCATCTTGCCCCAACCTTACCCCCATCCCTATGCCTGCAAAAAACTAATCTGTTCTCCTTTTCTAAAATGTTGTCATTTCAGGGGTGCCTGGGTGGCTCAGTTGTTTATAATTTTGTCATTTCAAAAATGTTGAATAAATGGTCTCCTATAATATATAACCTTTGGGGACTGGCTTTGTTCACTCAGTATAATTCCCTGGAAGTTCATCTAAGACTGACTGATTTTTCACATCACTATGTGCTTTATTTTTCTGCTGTTTTCCATGTGTGATAATTTTTTAAAGATATTTATTTATTTATTTATTTGAGAGAGAGAGGCATAAGCAGACTCCTAGCTGAACAGGGAGCCTGACAAGGGGCTCAATCCCAGGACCCTGAGATCATGACCTGAACTAAAATCAGACCTTAACCAACCAAGCCACCCACGTGCACCCATGTAGTAATGCTTGATGCTAGACATTGTGAATTTTTTTTGTTGGGTCTTCACTATTTTCGTATACATTTAAATATTTTTCAGGTCTGCTCTGGATTGCAGTTAAATTACTTGGAAATAATAATTTGATCCTTTCAGATCTTGCTTTTAAAACTCATTAGGCAATACCAAAAGTGTTTCATCTAAGTCTACCTGTTCCCCACTACTAAGCAAGATACTTCTGAGTGTTCTATCCTGTATCTCCTGAGTTATGAAGTGTTCTAGTTTCCAGCCCAGTGTGAATGTCAAGGGCCATTTGCTTTGTCCTCTCAGGGAATTCTTTCCTCAGCCTCAGTTAGTTTCTTCATTGTATTCACTGCCTAGTACTGTGCTAAATACTCAGAGGGAACCCTCTGGGGCCCCTAGCTGGCTCATTTAGTAGAGCATGTGACTCTTAATCTCAGGGTCCTGAGGTCAAGCCCCATGTTGGGTGTAGAGCTTACTTTAAAAAATAATAAAGTATAGGTCAAGTCCTATATTTAAAAGGGGGAGGGCGGAACCCTCTGTAGATCTCTGCGTTTCTTTCTCTGCAGCTATTCTCAAGCACTCTGTCCTGAAAACACACTCACTGCCTTGGTCTCTCCTGACCCTTTAGCTATGTCTACTTAGCTTGGAGAATCTTCTGAGCTCCAACCAGGTTCACCCTCTATGCACATAGACTGGACACTCACTCAAGGCAGTAAGTTAAGGCAGTTCTAGGCCTCCTTTGTTTCCTAGTTGTCTCCTTTGATTGTCTGGTATCTAATGTCTTAAAAAAAAAAGTTGCATATATTTTGCCTGTGGTTTTTTGTTTTTTTTTTCTGGATGGGTGTTCTTTCATGCAAGAGGGCAAATCTCACCCCTAGTATTCCATCTTGACTGGAAGCCAAAAGTCTTCTATGATTTATTCTTCATCAGATATATGTTTTCATTTTGACATAAGATTTATTCTCCTTGATAAAGAAAATAGAAACAAAATTGAAATTTAATTTTCTTTTAATTTCATTTTATTATTGCAGTTATTTGTCCAAGTATCCCTTAATCCTCCTGTTCAGTAACTCTTATATCTTTAGGATTTTCTAAACTCCACTTCATTCTGGATTTGATAAGCTTTTTGACATTTTTCTCAAATGCCTTTTCATTTTTCCTTCCCTTCTTTCTACCTTTTTTCCTTCGTTCCATTCAATAAATATTTATCAGAGACCTATAATGTGCCAGATTCTATGCTAAGCACTGAGAATAATGCCATAAAAAGGATAAACAAAGTCCTTGCTCTCTTGCTGAAATTCTAGTGATGGGAGAAGGCAGTAAATACATAAACAGTCATTTTATTTAAGTTAGGAATATATGCTATGAAGAACATAAACAAGATGACATTTTGAGGTGATATTGGAGCTCAAATAATGGAAGAGTTAGAACAAAGAATAGCAACTACCAAAGCCCAAAGTCAAAAACAAGTTTGACATATTCAGGGAACAGAAAAAAGGACATAACTGGCGAAACGCTTATAAAATGTGGTCAGGGAAAGACACTCACAAAATGTCGTATTCAGAGGCCAAGAGAGACTGTGGACTCTGAGAAACAAACTCAGAGGGTTTTGGAGGGGAGGGGTTTGGGAGGTTTGGCGAGCCTGGTGGTGGGTATTACAAAGGGCACGTATTGCATGGAGCACTGGGTGTGGTGTATAAACAGTGAATTTTGGAACACTGAAAAAAAATTTAATTTAATTTAATTTAAAAAAGAAGAAGAAAGAAAACACATGTCAAATCATACCAAGGTCTTGAAGACTGAATCAGGTTTATGTGCCTTTCCTTTTGCCTTTATTCACAGCCTTTTCATACCTAAGCAATATAGAAAGCTCCCTGTACAGCCCCTTGAGCGTCTACAGATTTCTCTCTGGTTTCTTTATCTTTGGACTTAGGCTGTTTGTATGGTTTTGGTCAGAATATTCTTTTTTTTTTTTAATAACTTCAAAACCTTTTTTGCCTTCCTTGTAATAGATGCTTACAATACACTTTTACCTCTTTGAATACTTTGAAATATGTTTTCCAAAATCTAAAATACCTATGTAACCACTCCCAATGTGCGTTTCCTAGACTATTACAATCCCCCAGATAACATGACCTATTTCTCCAATTATCCCAATTGTGCCTATTATTATTCAGTTAAATACAAAGAAGTAGTTTTAAGAGGCCATTGTGAATAGACATCCAAAATTTTGTCAGCTTTTATCACAAAGACTTCTAGCAGATTGCTTCTATCAGTCCATTCTTAACACACCTAAAAAGAAATACCTTCCTCAAGTGTAATTAGGGTTTTGTCACTCCTCTACTTAAACTCTTCTGTTGCTTTCCCATTGCAGTTAAAATAAAATAAAATGCAAAACATCATTATGAATAAGATGGACCTACATGGTTCCTTCCTTGCCTGTTTCTCTAACTTCATTTCATGCCACTCCCCCTTTCTCTCATTACACTCCAGCAACATCCATCTTAACTTCAGTTCTACAACATACCCAGCTCATGTCCAGCTTTGGAGTTTTACGCGTGTTGTTTCCTTTGCCTGGAATACTTGTGTCCCCCAATTCTTATGGCCAGTTTCTTCCTCATCCTTCAGGCCTCTCAATTTCACCTCCTCAGAGAGGACTCCCCTTGTATCTGAAGGAGAGCTCTCCTTCCACCCCAATGCCCCCATCGTTGTTTTCTCTTAGGCCCCTGTTTATTTCTTTCATAGCACTGAACATGACCTGCAGTTACTTTATTTATGTATTTGCTTAATTGGTTTTTGTTCTGTCACCACCACTATAATGTAAGCCTCCCAAATGCAATGTCCCCAGTACCTAGAACTATGTCTGTTACATAGTAGGTCCTAATGAAGGATTTAAATAATTTCATTTAAGTTGATACCTGGTTGAGTTTTTGGATGAGTGAATGAATGAAAAAACATATTAGAAAGCAAATCATAAAGTTTAGAATAAAATTCACTTTATAACAAAGATTTTCTTTAATATAAAAGTATTAAAAAGTCCAATGAGGGAAAAAAAGTCATGGGTATTGTAAAATTCTCATTATCTGAATTACTAATTCACTGTGATCCAATTACCCTTGTACATCTATTGATGAACAATGAAAAAGATTAACATCAACATCATCTCAAAACATGCATTTTTGCTAAATATAATTTTATTTTTAATTTTTATGGTACCTTTTGTATTTTGTAAGATTAATGGAAATTTTCAGTGGCTCTCTGATATTTTATATATATTATATATTGAAATGTATTTATATGAATCTTTATATATATGAAGTAGTTAAGGAACTTTCTTTAAAAAATAGAAATTTCAGGGCACCTGGGTGGCTTAGTCTGGTTAAGTGTCTGCCTTTGGCTCAGGCCCTGATCACAGGGTCCTGAGATTGAGCCCTGCATCAGGCTCCCTGCTCAGTGGGGAGCCTGCTTCTCTCTCTCTCTCTGCCTCTCCCCTGGCTTGTGCTCTCTCTCTTAAATAAAGAAATTAAAAATTAAAAAATCAAAAAAGTTAAAATAAATTAAAAATAAAACACATAGGAGTGAGCTATTTGGCAATGTTTGATATAAAATCATGATTGAAAATATGGAATAGTATAGAATTTTATCTCTTTATTACTCACCATTAGTCCTATAATACAAATAAATCATAACACTTGTATTACAATATCCTGGCATTTTTTTTTTTTTAGTGATTTCATCTGTTGAAGTGTTCATGATTAAAATATAAAAATTATTACTGCAGTTATCTGTTGAAATGTTCATGCTTGAAGCATTGAAATTATCATTGCAGTCCTTTCTTCAGATGTATCTATTAATTGTTTATTACTAGTAGGAAATGACCTGGTAGTCTAAATTTGAAGTTTGCTTGAGGGTTTCAGGATTATTTTCTTACAAATTTGACAAGTCCTTTTACTTGTCCCTCTTGTTTTTGGTGTAAAAATTCATAGCTATGTTTTATAGTTGCCTGCTATATTTAATAGATGATTTATTTATCAACATCTGCTTTTTGATTCTAATTTAGATATCTTTCTGACCAGTATAATGAGTCAATAACTCTTAATACTGCTCAGCTATGAACTAAATTAATATATCCTCTTTAAAGCTATGTAACTTCGTAAATCAGTAGAGACAAATTTATTAGCTGATAGATTAATCTGAGTCATTGTTTATTAGCTGATTGGTTAATGAGTCATTAGTATCCACCTTAGAAACTGTGAAAATAAAAATATTAAAACATATTAAAATTGGAATTTTAAAAACAAAAAGCTGCAATAAAGAATAAAGTCTTCAAATGGTACCTATGGCTAAAACTAAAAAAAAGAAAAAGTCCTTTTTATTCTATTCCTTTGCCTCTGTTTTAAGTTGCCATGGAAATTTTTTCATTAGCATTAGATTGATTTCCCCAGAGGTGAAACTGCTTGCACCATCTTATCTCTTCATGTTCCTAAAGCCTCCTAAGCCAACTTTTGTGTTTTAGAGTCCAAGCTGGTCCTGATGCCCAAGAGTTTCTCTCATGCCGAGTATTCTTAAAACTCAAATATAATACATTGATGTGTTCATTGTTAGTATTAAGGTCACTGTCCTATTTTCATTCTTGGTCCCCCAAAAATTCTTTTAAGCATTTTAAGTCATCAAGGAAAACCTTTTAATTATAAGCTGAAGAATGCTAAGGAAATTTATATAATAAAAAGAAAGTCAAATGCTTCTATAAAAGCTTCTGTTTAGCATTCTAGGCTCTTTTGCTATAAAATATTAAAGTCCATGATAGTGAACATAGAAAATCAGTATTTAATATGAGTAAATGGACCACATACACCTCTGTTATGTGTTAAAATTTATGCCTGAGTCAGTTCTTGAAAGTAGAACTTTGTATCCATTGCCAAAAATAAACATTAATTCTCTTGTAAGTACTTGATTGCTTCATGCCACATAGGTGAGGCTCCCAAGTGATTTCCAAAAAGGTTTGGAGGAATTATACCATGTGTTATTTGTTTTTGAGCACTTATATAGTGGGTATTCAGTGCATGTTTGTTTGAATTAACATGTAATTTTAGTCTCTGAATATTGAGATACAAAGATACAAAGATTTTTACTAAGACCACCCAAGGAAGGAAAGGTTGGAAATTCATGGTATTTTATATAAAAGGGAACCCAATTTCACCATCTATAGATACTAAAAGTACTACAACGTTATGTGTGATATTTAAATGTCACTTAAATGTTTTACACTTAGAATATGTTCTTCAACTTGCTTTTCTTCACTTGACAGTATATCTTGGAAATCTTTCCATATCACTTATAGAACTACCTCTTTTAAGTGTTATATTATCTTCCATATTATAAATATTATATTATTTATGTATTCCCAAATTAATAGGCATTCAGGTTTTGTGTTTTTCATTCTAATGATTAGTGCTACTGTGAATATCATTTTACTTAATTCTTTGTGCACATATTTGATTATTTTTCCATACATGATGAAGAAGGATTGCTGTTTCAAAGGATATGCATATTTTAAATTCATATCAATACTGATACATTACCCTCCTAAAAGGAGTTAACAGTTTGTCCTTCTACCAGTAGTTTATGACAGTAGTTTTTCCATACTCAACCAAACTTGATATTACCGTCTTTTAAAGATGTTTACGTGTCTTATGAGTGAAAAGTCAGACTTCCTTATTGCTTTATTTTGCATTTTCTGGTTACTACTAAGACTGAGCGTCCTTTCTTTTTTTTTTTTTTTTTTTTTTTTTAATTTTTTTTTATTTGCTTATTTACAGCATAACAGTGTTCATTGTTTTGGCATCACACCCAGTGCTCCATGCAGTACGTGCCCTCCCTATTACCCACCACCTGGTTCCTCAACCTCTCACCCCACCCCCCTCCTGCCTCCCCTTCATAACCCTCTGGTTGTTTTTCAGAGTCCATAGTCTCTTATGGTTCATCTCCCCTTCCGGTTTCCCTCAACTCCCTCTCCTCTCCATCTCCCCATGTCCTCCATGTTATTTGTTATGCTCCACAAATAAGTGAGACCATATGATACTTGACTCTCTCTGCTTGACTTATTTCGCTCAGCATAATTTCTTCCAGTCCTGTCCATGTTGCTACAAAAGTTGGGTATTCGTCCTTTCTGATGGAGGCATAATACTCCATTGTGTATATGGACCACATCTTCCTTATCCATTCATCCGTTGAAGGGCATCTTGGTTCTTTCCACAGTTTGGCGACTGTAGCCATTGCTGCAATAAACATTGGGGTACAGATGGCCCTTCTTTTCACTACATCTGTATCTTTGGGGTAAATACTCAGCAGTGCAATTGCAGGGTCATAGGGAAGCTCTATTTTTAATTTCTTCAGGAATCTCCACACTGTTCTCCAAAGTGGCTGCACTAACTTGCATTCCCACCAACAGTGTAAGAGGGTTCCCCTTTCTCCACATCCTCTCCAGCACACGTTGTTTCCTGTCTTGCTAATTTTGGCCATTCTAACTGGTGCTAGGTGGTATCTCAATGTTGTTTTAATTTGAATCTCCCTGATGGCTAGTGATGATGAACATTTTTTCATGTGTCTGATAGCCATTTGTATGTCTTCATTGGAGAATTGTCTGTTCATGTCTTCTGCCCATTTTTTGATATGATTATCTGTTTTGTGTGTGTTGAGTTTGAGAAGTTCTTTGTAGATCCTGGATATCAACCTTTTGTCTGTACTGTCATTTACAAATATCTTCTCCCATTCCGTGGGTTGCCTCTTTGTTTTGTTGACTGTTTCCTTTGCTGTGCAGAAGCTTTTGATCTTGATGAAGTCCCAAAAGTTCATTTTTGCTTTTGTTTCCTTGGCCTTTGGAGACATATCTTGAAAGAAGTTGCTGTGGCTGATATCGAAGAGGTTACTGCCTATGTTCTCCTCTAGGATTCTGATAGATTCCTGTCTCACATTGAGGTCTTTTATCCATTTCGAGTTTATCTTTGTGAACGGTGTAAGAGAATGGTCGAGTTTCATTCTTCTACATATTGCTGTCCAGTTTTCCCAGCACCATTTATTGAAGAGACTGTCTTTTTTCCATTGAATATGTTTTCCTGTTTTGTCAAAGATTATTTCACCATAGAGTTGAGGGTCCATATCTGGGCTCTCCACTCTATTCCACTGGTCTATGTGTCTGTTTTTACGCCAGTACCACGCTGTCTTGGTGATCACAGCTTTGTAGTAAAGCTTGAAATCGGGTAACGTGATGCCGCCAGTTTTGTTTTTGTTTTTCAACATTTCCTTAGCAATTCGGGGTCTCTTCTGGCTCCATACAAATTTTAGGATTACTTGCTCCAGCTCTTTGAAAAATACCGGTGGAATTTTTATTGGAATGGCATTAAAAGTATAGATTGCTCTAGGCAGTATAGACATTTTAACAATGTTTATTCTTCCAATCCAAGAGCATGGAACAGTCTTCCATCTTTTTGTGTCTTCTTCAATTTCTTTCATGAGTGTTCTGTAGTTCCTCGAGTACAGGTCCTTTACTTCTTTGGTTAGGTTTATGCCCAGGTATCTTATGGTTCTTGGTGCTATAGTAAATGGAATCGATTCTCTAATTTCCCTTTCTGTATTTTCATTGTTAGTGTATAAGAAAGCCACTGATTTCTGTACATTGACTTTGTATCCTGCCACGTTACTGAATTGCTGTATGAGTTCTAGTAGTTTGGGGGTGGAGTCTTTGGGGTTTTCCATATAAAGAATCATGTCATCTGCGAAGAGAGAGAGTTTGACTTCTTCCTTGCCAATTTGGATACCTTTTATTTCTCTTTGTTGTCTGATTGCCGTTCTGAGCGTCCTTTCTTAAATTTTGGCCTTTGGTTTGCCTCATCTAAGCATATCTGTATTTACTGTCCATTTTTCTTTTGTGCTTTTTAATATCTTTATTACTGATTTTAGAAGTTCTTTCTACATTCCAGATAGTAACACTTCACTGTTAAATACGTTGTGAATGTTTTTTCCAGCCTATCAATTATTTTTTAAGGTTTTTTGGTGATTGTTTTGCTGAATGGAAGTTTTAAATTTTGATGTAGTTAAATTGATCGGTCTTTTTCATTTTGGCATTTGCTTTTTGTCTCCTTTAGAAGGCCTTCATAAGTATAACACAAAAAAAATATTCTTTTATATCGTCTTAATGCATTTATATTTTAGTTTGATTTAGTGTTTTTTACTTAAGTCTTGAGTCATCTGGAATATATTTTGTGCATTACATGAGTCACGGAAGTAACTAATTTTTTTCTTCCAAATGGGTATCCAATTGTCCCAATTCTGTGTATTGGCCATTCTTTTCCTACAGGATTAAAATGACACCTATATGGTGAACTAAATTTGCATATTTATGGGTTTATTGGTGGCCACACCCTTTTATTACACTACTTGCCTGTTCTTGCATCAATACTACAACTTTTTATTTATTTTTTTAAGATTTTATTTATTTATTTTAGAGAGAATAAGAGAGTGAGACCGGGGGAGGGGCAGAGGAGAAGGGACAGGGAGAGGGAGAGAGACTCTCAAGTGGATTCTGCACTGAGCAAGGTGCCTGACATGGGGCTCTGTCTCACGACCCTGAGATCACAACCTGAGCTGAAACCAAGAGTCATATATTTAACTGACAGAGCCACCCAGATGCCCCAATACTACAACTTTTTAATATAATTTACTATTAGATAGGGCAATTATCCCTTTCTTGTTTTTGTATGTTGGTTTTATACCCAGCTAACCTCTAAATATCTTTGTCATTGGTTCTAATAATTTTTCAGTGTGAGCTTTCTGAATAAATGATCACATTCACTTTAAGTACTGACAGTTTTATTTCTTTATTTCTATTAACTATATCTCATATAATAGTTGTTTATCTTACTAAATATGCAAAACCAATTTATTAGTCAATATTCAAGACCAATTCCATTTCACATAAATATCTATGAAGGGGCCCATTTCTGTCAACTTCTCCAGAAGGTCTTACCTTCTCTACCTGTTCCCCCTCTCAAATTCATCCTTCTCCATTCTGCAAGATGGATTAGAGTTATTTTTTCTCAATTTCTGTAGCTTCCACATTTTTCTGTCTTTCTCCCTTCTTTTCTTTCTTTCTTTATAAATAGTTCTTTACCTTAAATTTGAGTTATTGCAACCCATATATGAAGCTGAGGGAGTTGGGCAAAGTAAGGAAGAGATTCAAAAGTATAGTAGCCCTTTATATTAACCTTTTCTGACCTTATACAGAATTTTACTTTGCCCTTTATTTATTTAAGCATTTAATCAATTTGCCTTATAATTTTCATAGGTCTATATTTTTATCTCCCCAACATTTTAACTGTTTCAGGTCAGACTATTTCTCCTATGTTTTATCAACTTCCATTTCCTTTCCTTCTTCCCTTACTGCATGTTCTTTAATTTCATATATACCTTTATTCCAGTTTGGATTATACTTTCCATATCCTCAGTAACACATTTGCCATATCTCAAAGTTCATTGCCCCTCTTTCTTTTGCTCACCTTCTCCACAACCCTGGTTCTGTTTTATTTTTGTTTGTGTTTTTCCTACATTTTTAAAATTTTCTTTTAATATTTTATTTATTTATTTGAGAGAGAGAGACAGATATTGACCGAGCAGGGAGGAGAGAAAGAAGCAGACTCCCACTGAGTAGGGAGCCCAACACAGAGCTGGATCCCAGGACCCTAGGATCATGACCCAAGCCGAACACATAGCTTTACCAACTGAGCCACCTGTTTTCCCTAAATTTTAGAAACCTTTTATTTTGAAATGATTTCAGACTTACATGAAGTTATAATAGTTTATTCAAGTTATCTATTAGGTCATTATTATCTCTTTATCTATATATCTATTTATTATCTACACATACAAATTCAATAATTAACATTTGCCATATTTCCTTTATCATTCTCTTTCACACACACCCCATGTGGGTATTTCTGTATATTTTCAAGAACAGTGTGGTATTAAATTTCAAATGTGATCTATTCTCTTTTTGCTTTTTCCGTGCCTATACTCAGTAACCCAGAAATCCAACACTATTCATACTGCAATCTTGTCTAATAAGGCATATTCTAACAAATAAGGTCACATTTTGGGTTATGCTATAAATTTATGATCACTGACCTCATATTGATTTTCAGGGCTCCCTGTATATGAGTCACTGTTTTTCAAATTTGCAAACACAGGGTATTTGGGTATATTATTTTCTTAAGATGTTCTATATTTATGAAAATTAATTAGATGATAAATTCTATGTGATTTCAGTTATTTGGGAATCTTTGAGATTGTCTTCATGGCCGGTTACTTTTTTTTTTTTTTTTTTTACCTATGCGTCAAGATGGGATTGGGAGGGAGACAAACCATAAATGACTCTTAATCTCACATGGCCGGTTACTTTTATTTATTTACCAAATATTTACATAATGCTTCTATGGGCCAGGCACTAAGTACTTAACAAATCTTTATTTATTTAATTTGCTCAACACTATGTGGTAGGCAAGATTATTATTTTCATTTTGCAGATGGGGAAACTGAGGGGCAGAAATGTAACATACTCTAAGTCTACACAAGTAATGGAGCTGAAATTTTAATTCCACCAGTCTGAGTCAAGAATCCATGTTCTCAACCACCATGTTGTGCTAATTTTTCTCATGTGCTCTTTTTTAAATTGTTCATTTATATTCTTACTGATTTGTATAATCCTCTGTATATTTACATTAGATTGAGCATTTTATGTAGTTCTAATCATTTATATCTTTATTAATTTCTTGCCTATTTGATTTATCAGTTTCTGAGAAATGTATGTTGACTATGGATGGATTACTTTCTGATTATAAGTCTGTCATTTTTTGGTGTTGATTATTTTAAGATATTGTTGGGTATATCTGTTTTAAAAGTTTATTTCTCACTAAAAAGCCTTCATTAAATAATTATGTAATAACTTCTTTATCAGTATGTTTCTAAAATAATGAGAATCAAAAGAAAATAGACCTTCAATCCCAAACAACTTCATCATTTCAACATGAATTTATACTCTGTCACAAATACTGCTTTTGTAATAGTAATAGAGAAGGACTCTTACCCATCACAATCTGAACCTGTAGTTGATTTATTAATTGAAAAGATGTGTTAAAGCAGAGAATCTTTAAAAAATACTTACAGTCGGGGTGCCTGGGTGGCTCAGTTGTTAAGCAACTGCCTTCGGCTCAGGTCATGATCCTGGAGTCCTGGGATTGAGTCCAGAGTTGGGCTCCCTGCTCAGTGGGGAGTCTGCTTCTCCCTCTGACCCTCCCCCCTCATTCTCTCTCTCTCTAATTCTCTCTCTCTCAAATAAATAAATAAAATCTAAAACAATAAAAATTTAAAATTAATTAAAAATGCTTACAATTAAACACTTCAATCTGTATCTATAAATATACATTCAATCGATAATCTTTATTTTTTTACGTTTTTATTTAAATTCTAGTTAGTTAATATGGAGTGTAATATTAGTTTCAGGTATACAGTTTGATGATTCAACACATATATACAACACGTGGTACTCACCAGAACAAGTGCAGCCATTAATCCCCATCACCTGTTTAACCTATCCCCTCCCCTAACCTCCCCTCTGGAAACCATCAGTTGGTTCTCTGTAGTTAAGAGTAGTCAGCAATCTTTTTAGATCAAAAGCTTTCCTATGAGTTTACTTGTTGGAGTACAGCAGTGTCTTTATACTAATGTGGTTTGGTTTTGTTTCTGTTTTTTTTAACTTTGGAGAGGAACAAGAATTCAAAGACACTTGCAAGGTAATCTGACTACAGAATTATTCAAGATTTTTAGGTTCTCCCCCAAGATTCTCCACTCTCCCATCCTATCTGACCTCATTTTTTTAGGAGGCTGTATTAAATGTTATGCTTTCAACTTAATTTTCACAGCTTACATTTCATTACTTTACAAAATATTTTATTAAATTCCTAAGTTACACCAGCAAGTATTATTGACTCAGACAGCTTTGGAAAGAACACAACTAATACTGGAAAGCATACAACTCAAATGGTAAGAGCAGAGGTAAACATTTGTCTGCTTTCAAATAGAAACGCTATTTTGATTAATTGATTTTTTTAAGGGAAGGTCAGTTATGAGAGTTTCTTATGTAGTTCAAATCAGAATATGTTCCTCAAGTAAATAGTGGCAAAATCACTGACAAGTTATTCTCCATCTGACAGATGTCATTGTCAGCAAATGACTACATAGGAATGAGATTGCATTTATAAGTTAAGATACCTATAGACCAGAAATGCTTATGTTAGAATGTCATGGATTTATGATACCAAAACTTTTTTGAGCTTATGTACATAGAGATTCACCCTATAAAAAGAAAATGGGCATATTTTTTAAAGCTACATTCATGATACTTCCTAATGCAATTCACTTCAATCTAATCAGGCTTTTTCCTGTCCCATGAGTATCTTATCTCAGTAAACATATATGAGCTTGAGTTGAAAAAATTGAAGTCACCTTTATGAAGTCTCCCTCGCTTTTCTAGCTTAGGTAGAAATGATAGAATTGAATGGACCAGAAGAACATCCAGCTGAGAAGAGATTCTTCAAGGTCTTCTAAATGTTGGACACAAATTTAAATTTTAAAAATATATTAACACTGTAATAAAAGTAACATGTGCTTTCAAAGTGTGTTATACAAAGTTGTAAACACATCATGAAAAAAATGTATAAACACATCATGAAACAAAAGTAAACCATGCTACTAGTTTATATTTTTATGCACTGCTGACTAAAGCTTTGCTACCAATATTCATATACATATTTGAACTTCTTATGAGTATGCATTTATATTTTTAAGCTTTTTAGCTGGGCTTTTTAAAAATTTGAGTTCATTATGATAGATCCAAATCAGATTATATAAGCAAGAGCATTGCTGCAGCATGTATGCCTCATTGAATAAATACAGACATGTATCACTCCTTAACTGTTTTGCAATGGCAAATTAATATGATAATATTGTATTAAAGGAAGTTTCCTTGCTTAATTTTAGTTTTGAGTGTTTCTTGCCCATATTTCACACTTATGCCCAGAAACATGAGTAATGATTAGATAAACTCATTCAGTCTTGAAAACAAGATTTTATTTACTATTCCTTCCTTCAAGCTTCTAGACCATGTTATTTTTTCTTTTTTTTTTTTTTTTTATTAACGTATAATGTATTATTTACCCCAGAGGTACAGGTCTGTAAATTGTCAGGCTCACACACTTCACAGCACTCACCATAGCACATACCCTCCCCAATGTCCATAACCCAACCACCCTCTCCATATCCCCCTCCCCACAGCAACCCTCAGTTTCCTTTGTGAGATTAAGAGTCTCTTATGGTTTGTCCTCCTCCCAATCCCACCTTGTTTCATTTTTTCCTACCCTACCCTCCAAACCCCCACCTTTGCTTCTCGATTTCCTCATATCAGGGAGATCATATGATAATCGTCTTTCTCTGATTGACTTATGTCACTCACCATAACACCCTCTAGTTCCATCCACGTTATTGCAAATGGCAAGATTTCATTTTTTGATGGCTGCATGGTATTCCATTGTATATAGATATACCACCTCTTCTTTATCCATTCATCTGTTCATGGACATCTAGCTTCTTTCCATAGTTTGGCTATTGTGGATGTTGCTGCTATAAACATTCGGTACACATGCACCTTCGGATCACTGCATTTGTATCTTTAGAGTAAATACCCAGTAGTGCAATTGCTGGGTCATAGGGTAGCTCTATTTTCAACTTTTTAAGGAATCTCCATGCTGTTTTCCAAAACGGCTGCATCAGCTTGCATTCCCACCAACAGTGTAGGAGGGTTCCCCATTCTCTACATCCTCCCAGCATCTGTCAATTCCTCACTGGTTAATTTTAGCCATTCTGACTGGTGTGAGGCGGTATCTCATTGTGGTTTTGATTTGTATTTCCCTGATGCCGAGTGATGTGGAGCACTTTTTCATGTCTGTTGGCCATCTGGATGTCTTCTTTGCAGAAATGTCTGTTCATGTCCTCTGCCTATTTCTTGATTGGATTCTTTGTTCTTTGGGTGTTGAGTTTGATAAGTTCTTTATAGATTTTGGATACTAGCCCTTTATCTGATATGGCATTTGTAAATATCATCTCCCATTCTGTCAGCTGTTTTTTGGTTTTGTTGACTGTTTCCTTTGCCATGCAAAAGCTTTTGATCTTGATGAAGTCCCAATAGTTCATTTTTGCCCTTGCTTCCCTTGCCTTTGGCGAAGGGAAGAAGTTGCTGCAGCTGAGGTGGAAGAGGTTGCCGTCTTTGTTGTCCTCAAGGATTTTGATGGATTCCTGTCTCATATTGAGGTCTTTCATCCAGTTTGAGTCTGTTTTCGTGTGTGGTATAAGGAAATAGTCCAGTTTGATTTTTCTGCATGTGCCTGTCCAATTTCCAAACACTATTTGTTGAAGAGACTGTCTTTTTTCCATTGGATATTCTTTCCTGCATTGTCAAAGATCAGTTGACCATAAAGTTGAGGGTCTATTTCTGGACTCTATTCTGTTCCATTGATCTATGTGTCTGTCTTTGTGCCAATACCATACTGCCTTGATGATGACAGCTTTGTAATAGAGCTTGAAATCAGGAATTGTGATTCCACCAACATTGGCTTTCTTTTTCAACATTCCTCTGGCTATTCAGGTTCTTTTCTGGTTCCATATAAATTTTAGGATTATTTGTTCCATTTCTTTGAAAAAAAATTGATGGTGTTTTGATAGGGATTGCATTAAACATGTAGATTGCTTTAGGTAGCATAGACATTTTCACAATATTTGTTCCAATTTATTCCAATCACAATATTTGTTCTTCCAATACATGAGCATGGAACATGTTTCCATTTCTTTGTGTCTTCCTCAGGTTCTTTCATGAGTACTTTCTGTTTTCTGAGTACAGATTCTTTGCCTCTTTGGTTAGGTTATTCCTAGATATCTTATGCTTTTGGGCGCAATTATAAATGAGATTAACTCCTTAATTTCTCTTTCTTCTCTCTTGTTGGTGTATAGAAAGGCAACTGATTTATTTGCATTGATTTTATATCCTGATACTTTACTGAATTCCTGTACAAGTTCTAGCAGATTTGGAGTGGAGTCTTTTAGGTTTTCCATATAAAGTATCATATCATCTGCAAAGAGTAATAGTTTGACTTCTTTGCCAATTTGGATGCCTTTAATTTCTTTTTGTTGTCTGATTGCTGAGGCTAGGATTTCTGGTACTATGTTGAATAGTAGTGGTGATAATGGACATCCCTGTCATGTTCCTGACCTTTGTGGAAAAACTCTCAGTTTTTCTCCATTGAGAGTGATATTTGCAGTGGGTTTTTCATAGATGGCTTTGATAATATTGAGGTATGTGCTCTATCCCTACACTTTGAAGAGTTTTGATGAAGAAAGGATGCTATACTTTGTCAAATGCTTTTCCAGCATCTATTGAGAGTATCATATGGTTCTTGTTCTTTCTTAAAGTATTGTATCACATTGCTTGATTTGCAGATGTTGAACCAACCTTGCAGCCCTGGAATAAATCCCACTTGGTCATGGTGAATAATCCTTTTAATGTACTCTTGGATCCTATTGGCTAGTATTTTGGTGAAAATTTTCGCATCTGTGTTCATCAAGGTAATTGGCCTTAATTCTCTTTTTTGATGGGGTCTTTGTCTGGCTTTGGGAGCAAAGTAATGCTGGCCTCATAAAAGGAGTTTGGAAGTTTTCCTTTTTCTATTTTTTGGAATAGTTTCAGGGATTAGGTATTAATTCTTCTTTAAATGTTTGCCCTTTAGCCTCCATGTATTTGAGTTCTTTCCAGTTTTCTTCTTGTGATTGAGTTCTAGCTTCAGAGCATTGTGGTCTGAAAATATGCAGGGAATGATCCCAATCTTTTGGTACCAGTTGAGACCTGATTTGTTACCCAGGATGTGATCTATTCTGGAGAATGTTCCATGTGCACTAGAGAAGAATGTATATTCTGCTGTTTGGGGATAGAATGTTCTCAGTATATCTGTGATGCCCATCTGGTCCAGTGTGTCTTTAAGGCCTTTATTTCCTTGTTGATCTTTTGCTTGGATGATCTGTCCATTTCAGGGAGGGGCGTGTTAAAGTCCCCTACTATTATTCTATTAGTGTCGATGTATTTCTTTGATTTTTGTTATTAATTGGTTTATATAGTTGGTTGCTCCCATGTTAGGGGCATAGATATTTAAAATTGTTAGATCTTCTTGTTGGACAGACCCTTTGAGTATGATATAGTGTCCTTCCTCATCTCTTATTATAGTCTTTGGCTTAAAACCTAATTAATATGATATAAGGATTGCCACCCCAGCTTTCTTCTGATGTCCATTAGCATGATAAGTTGTTTTCCACCCCCTCACTTTAAATCTGGAGGTGTCTTTGGGTCTAAAATGAGTTTCTTGTAGATAGCATATTGATGGGTTTTGTTTTTTTATCCATTCTGATAACCTGTGTCTTTTGATTGAGACATTTAGCCCATTTACATTCAGGGTAACTATTGAAATATATGAATTTAGTGCCATTGTATTACCTGTAAGGTGACTGTTACTGTATATTGTTTCTGTTCCTTTCTGGTCTGCTACTTTTAGGCTCTCTCTTTGTTTAGAGGATCACTTTCAATATTTCCTGTAGAGCTGGTTTGGAGTTTATAAATTCTTTTAGTTTTTGTTTGTCCTGGAAGCTTTTTATCTCTCCTTCTATTTTCAATGATAGCCTAGCTGGATATAATATTCTTGCCTGCATATTTTTCTCATTTAGTGCTCTGAATATATCATGCCAGTTCTTTCTGGCCTGCCAGGTCTCTGTGGATAAGTCTGCTGTCAGTCTAATAATTTTGCCATTGTATGTTACAGACTTCTAGTCCTGAGCTGCTCTCAGGCTTTTCTTTTTGTCACTAAGACTTGTAAGTTTTACTATTAGATAATAATGTGTGAACCTGTTTTTATTGATTTTGAGGGGGTTCTGTGCCTCCTGGCTTTTGATGCTTGTTCCCTTTGCCATATTAGGGAAATTCTCTACTATAACTTTCTCCAATATACCTTCTACCTCCCCTCTTTCTTCTTCTTCTGGAATCGCAATTATTCTAATATTGTTCTGTTTTATGGTATCACATATCTCTCAAATTCTCCCCTAATGGTCCAATAGTTGTTTGTCTCTCTTTGCTCAGCTTCTTTATTCTCCATCATTTAGTCTTCTATATCACTAATTCTCTCTTCTGCTTCATTTATCCTTGCAGTAAGAGCCTCCATTCTTTTTTTTTAATTATTTTTTTAATATTTTATTTATTTATTTGACAGACAGAGATCACAAGTAGGCAGAAAGGCAGGCAGAGAGAGAGAGAGAGAGAGGAGGAAGCAGGCTCCCCACGGAGCAGAGAGACCAATGCGGGACTCGATCCCAGGACCCTGAGATCATGACCTGAGCCGAAGGCAGAGGCTTAACCACTGATCCACCCAGGCACCCAAGAGCCCCCATTCTTGATTACACTTCATTAATACCTCTTTTGTTTTCAGCTTGGTTAGATTTTAGTTCTTTTATTCCTCCAGAAAGGGATTTTATTTTTCCATACAGCGTTTCTCTAATATCTTCCATACATTTTTTGAGCCCAGCTAGCACCTTGAGAACCGTCATTCTGAACTCTAGATCAGACATACTACCAATGTCCATATTGATTAGGTCCCTAGCCTTCAGTCCTGCCTCTTGTTCTTTTCTTTTTCTTTTTTTTTTTTTTTTTTGTGGTGAGTTTGAGTGCCCTGTCATTTTATCCAGATAAGAATATATGAATGAGAGAATAAAATGCTAAAAGGGTAGCAAAGACCCCAGAAAAATGTATGCTAACCAGATCACAAGAGATCCCCAAATTGGGGGGAGAAGAAAGGAGGTAAAAAAAAAAAATTAAAACCAATTTAAAAAAAATTACACACATATATATACACATACATATACATATTTATGAAATACACACACACACACACACACACACACATATATATTAGAATGGTGAATAGAACAGAGTCACCCACCCACCCACTTGATTTTGGATGTATTTGGTCACTTAGAAGAAACTACCTCCCAAAATTTTAAAGAAAGAAAAACTTTTATATATATATATATATATATATATATATATATATACATACACACAAATAAGGGTAAACAGGATGAAGGGATGGAATATGACTATAAAGATGAGAATTTTTAAAAATTTCTTAAAAAAGGAATTGATAAGATAAATTGGTTGGAAAATGAAAGAAAAAGAAAGGAGAGAGAATTTGCTTAGGCTGGAGACTGGAACAAAGCCCTGTGCTGGATTTGGAGTATATTTTGATCTATTAGAAATAATTGTATCCCAAAATTTTTTAGAAGAAAAAACCCTATATGTATAAAAAAAATAAAGTTAGATATAATGAAGGATAAAATATGACTACACTAATGAATGTTTAAAAATATTTTTTTTAGAAAGGTATTGTTAAGATAAACTAGTTTAAAAAAAGTTAAAAGAGGAATGGGGAAAAGCTTAAAAAACTAGAATAAGAAAAAAATAAAATTAAAGAAACTTAATTAACCTTGCAAGACTAAAGAATCTTGGGGAGAAAGCCATGAATTCCATGCTTTGCTTTCCCCTCCTCTGGAATTCTGCTGTTCTCCTTGATCAGTGAACTTGGTCTTGGCTGAATGTTCTTGCTAATCTTCTGGAAGAGGGGCCTGGTGCAGTGATTCTCAAATGTGTTTGCCCGAGGCAGAATTGTGCCACCCTTGCCAGGGGTCAGGCTAAGTAATCTGCTTGGGTTCGCTCTCAGGAGCTTTCCTTGAATGCTTTCCATAGAGCTATGGAGGACGGGAATGAAAATGGCGGCCTCCCAATCTCTGGCCCGGAGGAGCCAAGAGCTCAGGGCCCCACTCCTCTATGTGACCTCGGAGAAAAGCGGTCAGTCACTCCCATCTCCGTGGTCTCTGGCCGTGCTTCAAGCTCACCCAGCCAGTGACTGAGCATTTCTGCCTCTGGCACACAGCTGCTTTTGAAGTCTCCAAACCCAGCAGATTCCTGCCGCACTGCTCTTCCAGTGGAGAAAGGTGGGTCTCCCCAGATCTGCCACTTGTGGGGTCCCTGCTCAAAGAGCAGTGGCTTGACTCTGCCATGGATCACAGTTCAAAGTAACCCCAAGCTGAGAGTTCACTCCTTGGCCCTGTCTCTGTAGTCAGCTTCCCACTCTGATACCTGCAAGCTCTGCCACACTGAGACACCCCTAATCCTTCTGTGACACTGCGGGACCTGAGACCATACTGTCCCCATGAGGGCTCCACCCCTGCTTAGCCTCTGGAGCGATATCCCTCAGTGGAGCAGACTTGTTAAAGTTCCAGTTTTGTGCTCTGTTGCTCCACCGCTTGCTCGCAACTGGCCCCTCTCCCCGCAGTCTATATTCCCATTGCTTCGGAGTCACTTCTCTGCACGTCCTACCTTTCAGAAAGTGGTCAATTTTTTGTTTCTAGAATTGCTGCTCTTCTTCTCTTCTGTCTCCTATTGGGTTTGTAGGTGTTCAGAATGGTTTGATAACTATCTAGCTGAACTGCTGTGACCTGATGTCATCTCAGTCTTCTACTCCTCCACCATCTTGACTCTCTCACCAGCTTCTAGACCATTTTAATTGCAGAGATCTTAATGTTGCTAAAGCCACATTCACTATTAAAAAAAGTTGCCTTTGGCAATAGCTTTTCTGTGGTAACCAGAATTGTATCCATATTAGAAAGCCAAAACAAATACATAAATGACGCTTTTGAAGATTATTTAAAATTTCAACTCTCACCCATATGTCTTGACTTCATACTTTTTAACTAATCAAGATAGTGCCTTATTTTTATTGATGAATTTTAATAAGTAATGTTATGATTTGGTCTTATACAATGAATAATTATTACTAGTAAGTCTATTTTTTGTTTTATATATTACAGATTCCATTTAGATTTCATTAGATTAAAAAAAAAAGAGACCTACACCTAAAATAATTTGAAAAATACTGATCTAGTCCAAGTCATTAATTTTACAAATTGAAAAATTAAAGTTAAGGATAAGTTATATAGAGCTAGAAACCTGGTGTATCCACTCTGAAAAACAATATGGAGGTTCCTCAAAAAGTTGAAAATAGAGCTACCCCTACAACCCAGCAATTGCACTACTGGGTATTTACCCTGAAGATACAAATGTAGCAATCTGAAGGGACATGTGCACCCGACTGTTTATAGCTGCAATGTCCACAATAGCCAAAATATGGAAAGAACCTAGATGTCCATCAACAAATGAAAGGATAAAGATGCCGTACACACACACACATATGATGTAATACTATGCAGCTATCAAAAAACACCATGAAATCTTACCATTTGCAACAACATGGATGGAACTAGAGGGTATTATGCTAAGTGAAATAAGTCAATCAGAGGAACATGATTATTTTATGATCGCTCTGATATGGGGAATTTGAGAGGCATGGTGGGAGCTCATGAGGGGAATGGAGAGAAAAATGAAACACAATGGGACCGAGGACGGAGACAAACCATAAGAGACTCTTAATCTCAGGAAACAAACTGAGGGTTGCTAGAGGGATGGGAAGGATAGTGTGGCTGGGTTATGGACATTGGGGAGGGTATGTGCTATGGCAAGTGCTATGAATTGCGTAAGACTGATGATTCACAGACCTGTACCCCTGAAACAAGTAATATATGTTAATAAAAATATTATATAGAGCTAGAAAATTTCAGATTCTACATTTCCTAACCATTAGCTCACTGTTCTATTATTTGTTACCTCATCTCTGAGTTTCTATAGTACATTTAGTTTATGCCATGACATTTAGTTTGTATGCAAGCATTCATTTCATTTACTCAAAAAGTTATTCTTTGTGTGCCAGGCACTCTTGTAGGCACTGCAGACAGTCCCCAAATTTAGAAATTGTACTGAAACTAGGGTAAGAGAAAAGTAGATTCTATTCAGCCTCCATTTGATTTTGGTTGAATACACACCTACAATTAGCCACCTATATATATTACTGAGTGGTTTTAACATTTTACTTACAAGAACTTTACTATTTTATTATTATATTTAAGGGAGTAAAAAAGTTCTTTAGGATTTTGAAAGGTGAGAAAAACTAGTCAACTCAAAGCATATTGTTTGCATACCATGTACCTGGTAATGTGTTTGGCAACCACAAAAACAAAGCTATATGAAACAAGGAATGTGTGTGCATAAAACATTGTGGTCGGCATGCAAATAGCACTGTAGAATGAGAGAGGAATGAATAAGTCACTCTGAGCAAGAGTCAAGATGGGACTTTATGGAGGAGTTAACCCTAGAGTTTAAAGAGCACAAGGTTGCTTTAAGAATGCAGAAGGAAGGGACACTCGGATGGCTCAGTTGGTTGAGCATCTGCCTGCCTTTGGCTCAGGTCAGATCTCAGGGTTCTGGGATGGAGCCCCGCTTCAAACTCCCTGCTCTGCTCCCTCTCCCTCTGCCTACTTGTGCACGCTCACTCACTCTCTCTCTCTCTCTCTGAAATAAATAAAATCTTAAAAAGAAAAAAAAAGAATACAGAAAGAAATCTTAAGTCCAGGGAACAACACATGCATAGGCGTGAAACATTTCCATGAAAGTTTAATGCAGCAAACTACTAGGGTGTCTTGGGAGGAGGTGGTCAATAAGCATTTTCAGATATAATTAGGTTGAAGAATGGAAGTAATGAAATGTGAGACCTTCTTATTTTGCACCTGGGTATTCCTCTACCTATTTCTGTTCCTAGGTGTTAAGTTCTTTGAGAACATCGATGGTATTCTGTACTTTGCAATCTGACAGTGACATGTGCAGTGCTAAACATGACAAGGACTCAGTACATGCTTGCTGATTAATTATACTCCTCATTCACTCAACAAATATTTTTGACTCCAGCATGTGTAAGGCTCTATACTTTGTGCTATGAGAAATTTTTTAAAAAGTTGTAATACAGCCAGCTTTCAAGGAGTCTTGAACCTCAAGCAAAAAATTATAAGGAATTTTTTCTGTTGTGATGATTTATATGGTCATGTGCTCACAGAGCTTATGCTCTTGTCAAAGGAAATAACAAGGGTAAATGGCAAAAATGTAGAGGAAATAACAATAGGGTAAATGTAAAATGGGGTAAACACTAAGGAGAAAAACAATAAAATAGGAAAGGGAGATATAAATTACCAAAGAGGAAAAGAGAAAGTAATTTAATTTCTTTTACCTCCATATCCTTAATTCTAGAAAAGAAAAAATAATAATATTTATTTATAGGGTTGTGATAAGGATTAAACAAGTTAATATATTTATGTATAAAATGCTCAGTGCTGGGGCACCTGGGTGGCTCAGTGGGTTAAGCCGCTGCCTTCGGCTCAGGTCATGATCTCATGGTCCTGAGATCGAGTCCCGCATCGGGGTCTCTGCTCAGCAGGGAGCCTGCTTCCTTCTCTCTCTCTCTCTCTCTCTCTCTCTCTCTCTCTGCCTGCCTCTCTATCTACTTTGGATCTCTCTCTGTCAAATAAATAAAATAAAATCTTAAAAAATATATGCTCAGTGCTGTTCCCAGAAGATGGTAGGAAGTCAGCTAATATTGTTCATACATTTGTCTTGAATAGCTTTAGAATAGTAGTCACCTTATTTTCATCACTTATGAACTTCTTTAATTGAAGGATATACTTCCAAATGGTTTTGAACTACTTTCTCTACAGGCTAAAACTCCCTCATCCATATCTTGCTCCTTTTAGCTTCTGTTTCCAATGCACTCACATCTAAAAATACTTTCTTATTGAAGTGAATCATTGTACTTTGATAGTATTTCTTCTAGAAAACAGTATCTGCTAATCTGGATGTCAGGTCACTGTTTTCTGTTTCACGCATGAGGCAGACATCCAGACCTTCCTGCCCAAAATATTCATTAATGCTTCATCATTTATCCCATCTCAAGGTTAAAAGGTCTGACAAAATGAGACCTTTATGCTTGCTTACCAGCTTAAAAATATATATACAATATTGGAATTGTTATCAGACAGAAACATAAAATCTTCAATATGACTCTTTTGGAACTAAGATCATTTGCACGGATGAGATGAAGTTTGAGGTCTCCTACTAACCGTTTTTTTATCTAATTTCAGTGCATCTTTAAATGTATCCTGTGTCTCCCTTTCAGGGATCATCTGATCCCTGAAAACTAGACTAGCTCTTTCTTTGTGCTCCTTTAGCACTCCACATTTAGCCCTATTGTAGCCAGTCATTCAGTATTGCAATTTCCTGTTTCCCTAATTGCCTTACTCCCTGCCCTCCACCTCCCAGTCATGTATGCTCTTTATGTCCAGTTCTTTGAGATCCATTACCATGCTTCACATGTAGTTGATGCCCAGTAAATAGTTAAAACACTCAACCTAATGTCTGGAGTGCCTTTAATATATCAGGATTATAGGGACATGGTTACTTAATCTTGGTTCCATATTCCTTAGCTGCTGCTTTGTCCTCCTGGCGGCTTTCTGCGGAACAGCAGTTTTCAGCATAGGTACACCATGTCCTATACACATTCCCCTGTCCTGCTTTGGCCTAAAACCAAAAGCAAAAAAAGAAAAAGTAGGCTGGCTCTCAGGAAATACCCAAAGATGGAGGAGCATCCTGTGTAGTAATTATGGTGCAGGATGTGGTCCTCACTCTTCCAATTAGAAGAAAAAGTTGAGGGTACATGGCTGGCTCAGTCAATAGATACACAACTCTTGATCTCAAAGTCATGAGTTCAAGCCTCATGTTGCACATAGAGATTACTCTAAAACATAGAGAAAGAAAATCAAGAAAAAAATTATTTGCCATTGCTCTCATGGGTTGATGGGACTTTAGGGTCTGATACAGATCACCTCTATTTACAAGAAATTAATTTATAAGCCAAACATAAGCCATTTATCTGTTTATTTGCTTTCATTGACTAAAGTACTTGTACCAAATATCCAAATTATGAACTTGATGATATCAAAGCACCTATGAAATCCAACAAAAATCAGAAGATTGTTCATTAGCTCTGGAAAGAGAACAAAATGAGCTACACTGTCCCAAGGATTATTTTGTCCTGACTGAGAAAGAACCTTGTCAATGTCTCCTTGATGGCTAGGAGAAAATAGAGTAAGGGGTGATAAGGTCTCAAGTACACTTTTGAAAGTCCTTATGATTTTTTTTTTCTTATTTGCTGAAAGGAAACAATGTTAAAAGTCGAGGGGTGGCATTTTACAACTCAATAATGGTAATGTACAATTTGCTTCCATAATTCTTTGATCCCAAGATGAGTTCTTGAGATAATGCTAATGTGATGTTACTGATGATGGGGCTACGAAAGAAGGGGTGATAGAAGATTGAAGTTGGGTGAGAATTCTGTGTAACCTCTACCTCCTCCAACTCAAAAATCACCATGGTTTCAGTCATCTCAATTTTATCAAGAAAATTAACTCTTTGCTCATGGTTTTAGCTGCCTTACTAGCTCTCCTTCACATACTAATAATGCATGATGATCCACCAAGAGTTCATTCTCCACCACTGTGAAGAAATTATGAAGTGTAGGTTAAGTGGTTGTTTAAAAAAAAAAAAAAAAAAGCTGTACTTCTTGTCATAGGCTACAGTGAGTCCTTCAAGCCTTATCTCAAGGTCCTTTCTATTCCAGAGATTGGAAACCCAAGTGCCTACAGAGGCCAGGCTGATGGGAATGAAGCAGGAACCTACTGCACTGAACTGGAGAGCCAAGTCCTTTCTGAAGGAGCAGCCACTGCTCCGTTCCAGATAATTGTTGAAAGGCAGGAATGTTGACCTAGTATTACACATTGTCCAGTTTCTCAGGTAAAGCAGGAAATGCAAATTTTCATGTGAAATCCTTTAATTTAAATATAGTCAACTAATTTTACTATTATTCTCAAACTGTGTACATGCCAAACACTTCTGCAGGTGGGATTTGGCCCGGAGTCCTCTTGTTTGTAACTTGGTCTTGTATTTTGTTTAACTGTTTGTTAAATTAGAGACTTTATTTTCTACAGGTTTTGCTTTTCTTCAGCATGTTCTCTAAGACACTCTATACCTGGTTTTATGATACTGAAACTGCCTTCCTCTGCAACCTGAATGCTTGTGCATAAGTTTTCTTTGGCTGCTACATTTCCTCTGCCTCCCTCAGCATTCCAGTTAGCAGTCCAATGCTAAGTGGAGTTTCCTTGAGACACTTTTCATATGACACCACAAAACATGTGCAGGTATTACTACTCATTCATTTTGTTCCTGATGTATGAGCTACATAAACACAGTAAAAGTTCACTTATTTCATGGGACTGAGGGATTATATGCTTTGGACTCCTGTTTTTAGAATACACACAGAGACAGTGTTCCTCCTCTTCCTTCTTGAAAGACCTTATTGAACAGCTAGACTATAGTTATCTTTTACATTTAATTACATTTGTTGGAGGCATTGATTGGACCTGAGTGTTCCTAGATATTGGTACATATTTAGAGACAGTATCTTTGGGTGGGTTTCTACAATGGCTGAGGAGTCTTCTTATTTCCGCCTTGAGTAATCTGATTTTCAAGGTTACTAGGGGGCACCATTACCTCTCCACAGAACTGATTACTCCAAGTAGTAACTGGGTGTCTATTGCCAGATGAATTGAAAAGTGCTAAACACTTGTATGTAAAAGAATATATAAATATGAGTTGTTGAAATATGTTATACAACCCCAAAGGGGAATAATTCATAATTGTCTCATTCTTTTTTTAACACGGATTTCTTTAATTAGTTTTAAATTGAAGTATGACTGACATACAATATCCTATTACTTTCAGGTGTACATCATAGTGATTAAATATTTTCCTACCTTACAAAATGATCCCTATGATAAATCTAGTTACCACCTGTCCCTATACAAAGTTATTGCAATATTACCAACTGTATTCCCTATGCTGTATATTACATACTCATGACTTACTTATTTTATAACTGGAAGATTTTACCTCTTAATCTCCTTCATTATTTTGCCTACCCTCCAAGCACTCTCCCTTCTGGTAACAAAAGATTTGTTTCCTGTATCTACGAGTCTATTTTTGTTTCATTTTGTTTGTTCATTTGTTTTTTTAGATTCCGCAAGTAAGTGAAATCCGGTAGTATTTGTCTTTCATTATCTGACTTACTTCACTTGGCATAATACCCTCTAGGTCCATTCATGTTGTCCCAAATGGAAAGTTTCATTCTTCTTTGTGATTGAGTATATTCCACTGTGTATATATATACCACATCTTCTTTATTCATTTCATCCATTAATGCAACTTAGATTGCTTCCGTATCTTGGCTATTGTAAATAATTCTGCAAAGAACATAGGGGTGCATATACCTCTTCAAATTGATGTTTTCATAATTGTCTCATTATTAGTATAGTTTTGGGGGAAAAAATTGATATACATCATTTCTCAACAATGATTTGGCCTGTATATATTGAGCTGTTCCTGAAGTAGCCACAATACCAGTAATGTACAGATAAAATGTGAAAGTTATTCCTTAAACTTCTTTAGTCTACTCTACAATAGATTATGTAAATGCAGACAAGTATTTTTTCTAAGTATTCTCTAGGAGAAACTTCACTATACTACAGAAAAGCGAAATAGCAAACTCTGCTGGTGGCTAATATGCAGAAAGAAATCATAAATAATTTTTCCCTTAGCAGTGTAGTAAGTTTATCCATTAATTTATAGATGTGCTGGTATAACTTCTTATTATATTTTGAACAGTCCTCTATTTTCTTTTTTTTTTTTACAGAATACATATTTGGGAGCTGACGATTGTATACTTTTTAGCTTTTTTAAGAAAGTAAAATGGGGGCACGTGGGTGGCTCAGCCAGTTAAGGCTCTAACTTGGTTTTCACTCAGGTCCTGATCTCAGGTTCATGAGATGAGCCCAACCTTGGGCTCTACACAATCTCTTCTTGAGATTCTCTGCCTCTCCCCATCCATTAGCCCCTCCCCCTACTTGCATACTCTCTCTCTCCCTCTCTCTCAAATAAATAAATAAAAGAATGTATAGTAAGAATTTTTTACATATGTATACCAAACCCTCACTTTCCACTTCCTTAAGTGTTTTCTTTCTTTCTTTCTTTCTTTCCTTCTTTCTTTCTTTCTTTCTTTCTTTCTTTTAGAGAGAGAGAGACTGCATGAGCATGGGGGGCAGAGGGAAAGGGAAAGAGAGTATCTTAGGAAAGTTCCACACCAGTGCAGAGCCCAATGCCAGGCTCGATCTCACAATCCTGAGATCATGACCTGAGCCAAACCAAGAACTGAGCTACCCAGGTGCCCTTAAATATTTTTTTTTTAAGATTTTACTTGTTTATTTGACAGAGAGAGATCACAAGTAGATAGAGAGGCTGGCAAAGAGAGAGAGAGGGAAGCAGGCTCCCTGCTGAGCAGAGAGCCTGATGCGGGACTCGATCCCAGGACCCTGAGATCATGACCTGAGCCGAAGGCAGCAGCTTAACCCACTGAGCCACCCAGGCGCCCCAACCCTTAAATATTTTTAAAGGAACAAGGGGAAGCTTTAACTTCTCCCAATTGCTCTTTCTTTGCAGTCATGCAGAATGGCAAGGGTAAAAAGAAAGCTTAGTTATGTATAGTAATATATGTGAAATACTGGACATTATAAGGAGGAATTGCAAGGGGTACCCAGTTTAGACTTGGAAAACCAACTAATGGTTGGAGAAACCTGGGAAGGCCTCTCTGAGGAAGTGACATGTAAACCAAGATAAATAGAAGTTGCTTTAATGAACAAGAATATAGGGATGGGAGATATAGTCCAAGCAGAAAATTAAGAGTGATACTCTGAAGCATTTTAGAACCAATCAAAGGGATAATCTTAATTTTTTTTCTAGTATTTAGAACATCCAGGTTAGGGGCGCCTGGGTGGCTCAGCGGGTTAAAGCCTCTGCATTCGGCTCAGGTCATGATCCCAGGGTTCTGGGATCAAGCCCCGCATCGGGCTCTCTGCTTGGCTGGGAGCCTGCTTCCTCCTCTCTCTCTCTCTCTGCCTGCCTCTCTGCCTACTTGTGATCTCTATCTGTCAAAAAAATAAATCTTTAAAAAAAAAAAAAAAAGAACATCCAGGTTAATGTAGGATTTTGTATATTTTTCTCTACTTGGCTAAAACAGAAAGAAAAATAATAGCATAATACCAGGCACAAAGCTTGTGACTATTTCCAAAAAAAAGTTTCCCTAATGCTTTTAAAAAATTAGGAAAGCACTAATTGGTTGATCTTTGGATCTAATATTTAGTTTTTTGGAAATAATATTTTTCCTGATTGAAAAGTCAATACATTTTTGCTCTGGAAAATTCTGAAAATACAGAAAAGCAATAAAGAAAATAAAAATCATTCATATTCCTGCTAGCTAGAGACAACCAGTGAGAGGGCAGTGCTGCTCTGTTCCACATCTACATATGTAGCAGCATTTTTGTAAATGAAGATTTGTAGTATGTTGTTTTTCACCTGACAATACCATGGATCTTTTACAGTGCTATTAAGTTTTCCATAACATGATTTTAATAGCTATGCATAAATAATAATTTAGATACTCACTGTGTGCTGGCCACTGGTTTAAGACTTTTAACTTGTATCCACAGAACAATTCTGTAGGGCTATAATCTCTGTTTTATAAAGGAAAGAAATTTTAGAACTTGCCCAAGGTCACAAGCTAATAAAGGGTAGAGCTACATAGCTGCTCAATACAGTAATTCATTTACATAAAACCCTATTTTTAGGCTTACGGGTTGTTTTCTGTATAATTTTTGACTATCTGAAAAAATAGTCATGATTTTGTGGGTTGGCAGTGTAGGTTGGGTTCAGCTGGGCCAGCTCATCCCTGGTCCAGATGGTGTTGACTAGACTCCCATGTCTTAGCCCTTAGCTGTTTTGACTGGACTAATGGCTTGTCTCTCCTCACCTGGGCTCCCATTCTTCAGCGGGCTGGTTCAGGTCATTCTTGGGACAGTGACATTCCAAGCAGCAAGGGTGGAAGATGCAAGGTTGAGATTCAGCACTTGAACAGTACTACATCTATCACATTCCACTGGTCAGAGCAAGTTGCAAGGCCAGACTAGATTCAAAGTGCAGAGTAATAAATCCTACCTCCTGATAAAAGGAACTACAAAGTATTTCAGGCCAATTGCAGTCTACTATACTCAACATTTTGCTCTCTGAGGGCTTCTGTGTGACTAGAATGTATAAATTGCTTAACATTGGCAGCTAGAAATGGATATAAATAATTCCCCTAACCATAGATGGGCATAGGCCAAGATGCTTGTTACCTTGACTTTAAGAACTGGCCTCCTTCTGAGGAACCTATTCCCATACCTTCCGAGTTTGTGAAAAAATGTAACTTTCCTATGTAAATATGATCCCTCATGTATAGGTTGTGAATGTTTACACTTTTCCGCACTAACAGGGCAAAGACATTTGGAACTGGAGAGCTTCAGTAATCAGGGCAGGAAAGATGTGCTTATGGTACCCTAACATAACTGTATGAGACAAATGTAAATGTGCTGAGGGTAGTTTGGGGTAAGTAGAGCCTGATAGTAGAACCTGATAGAGCCTTACATTGGATGCATATGAGAAGTATGTTTTAGAAGAAGTGGCTATACAATGAAGATAAGAACCAAATGACAATAAGAACCAGAATGAATATAGGGATAATCTAAGGGGAAGTTTTTTAAAAAATGAAAAAAGATGTAACTGCAAGATAAGTGTGCTCATAAATAAAAATGCATATAGCTTGAATAAATAGGTGAAAGGTGAAACAGATGGGGAGGTTGGATGGGAGGGCTGGCTAAGTACTGTGAAGGAGCTGTTTGAATAATTGATAGGAGGGTGAAAGATAATTGGAAAGCAGTAACGTGATTGAGGGTTGCTCTAACAGCATAATTTAACTAATAATGATGGAAAGATTATCAGTATATCCATTTATTACTCAATCAAATGATAATGTTGTAGCCACTCAGACATTACTCTCCAAAATGCTAATGCTGATGTTATTTTTTTAATCCAATCATATCTGTTGTGGTGTGTACATAATTATTTTGAAATTTAAGTATAGAGGTAGGTTTTATGTGAAATTTGTTTCCAGTTGGGAGAACATGAGGCATTCACTTGCAAATGTTGGAATCCAATAGACTTCTTAATTTACTTTAAATATTTCAAGGACTAAGATGATAAACATAGCATAGAAAGTATAAATGATAGCTTAGAATTATATAATGTATGAAATATTGGTATTTTACCTGATTTACATAGTCTTACCTTGATAAATCAGCAGTTCATCTGGTATTTGTTCTATCCTACTACACATCCAAGGAACTCCACTGGGTACAAGATCAACGTGTGATGTTGTTTTAAATGTTTTAGTAGAATTTACTCATGATATTACATGACTCAAAAATCAACTTATTATTTTACCATTAGTCAAGTTTATGTCACATAATTCAAAAGAAATTATAATGTTTGATGTTATTTGGAAAGATTTATGAAGAATAGCTACTTATCAGTTTTCATGATGTCATAATCTGATAGTCTTCATGATGTTTTGAGAATACTTTTAAAATATACATTTAATACTGCATTAAGTAGTGAGTGTATTCTTAGGTTGACAAGAATGTCAGCAAAGCAAATGAAGAAAAAGGTCTATTGCATTAATTAGCATCCTATTGAAATATAAGTTTAATTTTTATATGGTTGGATTCATTTAATGGTTTCTTTATTAATCCAATTAAATGTATATATAAACTACTTCATAAATAAAACTGATATACTTTACAAATAAAGCACAAAGTCAGTCTGTTAATTTTCTTAGAAGCCCTATCATACTTTCTACACGGAAATCATCACTCAGAGATTATGAGATCCTCAGGGACAGATCTAAAGCAAAGCATCTTCTGTATATTTTGTCAACTTTAATACTCATTGGCTTCTATTGGCTTCTTTTAAAAACCTCTCTTTCATTTTAGATGCATATATTGCGAAAAAATCTTTATAAGCCTCCGTGGCAAAAATCAGAATATAAAACTATGTTGATTCATTAGAATATGCATAGTCTTCAGGAAACACTTAAGCACCTACTCCAGGCCAGGCACTACCAGGAACTGGGAATATAGGAAGGACCTAGAGAGACTCGTCCATGCTGAGAGGGAATTTACATTCCACTGGGAAGAGATAGCTAGTGAACAAACAAATAAATGATAACAAACAGATGGATGACAGGAGGTATCAGTGACTTAAAGTCTGAGAGATTACCTGTGGTTTATAGTGTAGTGTCTTCCAGGACGTGACATCTAATTTGAATTCCAAATGGTCAGAAGAAGCCAATGCAAACAAGTAAATCAAGCCACTAAATTCAATTCACCAAAAGCCAATTCTCAGACTAATTTACATATTTAAAGGAAGTAGGAAAATGAAAATGTTGGTAGAATTGTGGTACATCTCAGAACATACACATACACACACAAACCACTTTTTGAATTATATTATTGTTACTTCCAAAACTGGAAAAAGCCTTAAATTCTGTCCTAAGTGTAAGATATTCCCGATTCTGAGTGTTAGTGAGATGGAGGTAACTTTCATACTACTCTATCTTTTCTGTTTTAACCTGTGTCTATTAGGCTTAAACTAAGCCATATAAACAAAGTAATAATGGAATTTCCAGGGAAGATGAAGGAAAAATGTTGTAGATATGTAGTTTTTTATGTTAAATTAAGAAAAGAGGAAAAACTACTGTTTTTATAATATGAACTATAAAAATAAAGCTTCACAAAATCTTGAATGATGAGTCTGTGTAAGTGATAAACTTATCAGAATCTTAGAGGCAAAGAGAAGATTTTCAAAAATAGCAGAAGAGGATATACATGGGTTTCAAAAGTTTGAGAACCATGGCCTGAAGTGCTTTCCCAAAACTACCCTTTTGTCACTTTAAGAAACTTTTCAAGGGTCTTAAAATTATGCAACTCTGTTGTAGCAAATAATTCTCAGTAAATTAACAAAATGGCTATTGATTTATGTACAGATATAGTTATCTCAGATTTATTTGTAGTTGTGAAAATTCAGCAGAAAATCTATGTTCACAAAAGGGAAGTAAATAAATTATAGATACAGATATATCCCCTAAAATTCTATCCAGCAATTGAAAGTCATATTTTGGAAAAGTATTTAACGCCGTAGTCAAAATCTCAGGATGAAAATAAAGTGTAATGATTCAATATTTAAAGGAAAAGATGCATTTGTAACATGGAAAAAACTTGGAATCAGTGCAACTTTGGAGAGCAACTTGGCAGTATCTGAAAAGTTGAGAATGTACAGACTCTACAACCTAACATTAATATGATAAATATGCCAGTAGATGAATAGTTGTATAATCATATGATACAATACCATTCAGATGTTAAAAATTAACAAATTGGATCTATATATCTGCAACAGAGATAGATCTGTGTATCTCAACTGAGATAGCTCTCAAACAATGTTGAATTTTAAAAAGCAAGTTGCAGAATGATATATATGTGTAATAGTGTTTATATAAAATTTTAAAACACATATAACAACAGCAAAAATTGTTTATGTTGAAAATATAAATAGGGAATAAACCTATAAAAGCATACCTGGAAGAATGAGGACTGGAATCATGATGGTGGTTGCCTTAAGATAGAAGAGAAGGAAATAGGACTTTAAAAAGATGGGATGAGAGAGGAGATAGTATTTAACTCTATCTGTAATAGTACTTTGTTTTTAAAAATAAGCAGAACTGACAAATGCTTTCATTGTGAATTTGGAGTGGTGGTTTATTGCTTATTATTATAAATTCTTTTTTAAATTGTGCTTTTAAAACTTTCTAAAAACAATGATTAAAGTACATTCAGGTTTGCAGTGGTTGTTATTCAACAGTGAGATTACAGTTCAATTTTCATTTTCACCTTCAAACATCTCTGAATTTTCCAAATTCACAAAATGAATGTTGAGAAAATCCGGGCCACTTACAGATAAATAAATGATAACTGCGTAGTTTCTGGACCTCTGCTCTGTGAGGAGCCCCTAAGGCTCTTGCAACTGAGCTGCTTCTAGAAGGCCCAAGTATCAGCAAAAAAGGATGACCTCCCCGGGGCCAAAAGGCAATAGAGGACTGGCTGCCTGCATAGTGTGGAGATATTGGATGGCCGTGTCCTGGGAAGGAGGCAGGGGCATTAGCCAGTTGATCTCAAACTTGAGCGTACATCAGAATCACTCAGAGGCTTCTTAAAGAACAGAGTGGCCCCCAGAATTTCCAATTCATTAAGTCTGGGGACAGGCCTGTGCATTTGTATTTCTGACAAGTTCCTGGGCATTATTGACAATAATGATGCTTGTCCCAGGACCAGAACTGCTGGTCTAAGCAAAACCCAGCTATCAGATATTTGTATTTTTCATTACTGAAATACGAGAGAGACATTTGGCAGGAATCAATCCAATGTTACTCTCTGGCAGGTCCACAAATTACTTAATGGAGAGAGCCAGCCTACCTCAGGGAAGTTGGCATCACATTCAAGAGCAGACAAACAAACAAACAAAAAGGAAAGGAAGAAAAAAGAAGGAAGGAAGGAAAGGGGCAGGAGAAGGAAAGAAAAAAGAAAATAGGCCTCAAATGATCAGAAAGCTCAAAAATAGGGAGAATGAGAGCCAGTCCAATCTAATGATCACCAACTTTTTCTACTTTTTATTGGGAAAGCAAGGTAATAAAATAAGCATGAAAAGGACTATTAAAAAAACAGGTTCAATAATCAGGGTCTGTTACTGTTTGACAAAACTGGGAGTCCAGGATGGCACAAAATTCATGTCTCTTTCCCATCTTTCAAGTAGTGCTGGCAACTCCTCTGGGTGGGACTGACCCTTCCTTGTTCTCTCCATCCTTTCTCATCCTTCCTCCCTTTTTTCTTTATGTTCTTCCACACTGAACAGCTCCTTGCTGGCAAACATTACCCTGGGCTATGGATAAAGAGGTGCCTCCCATCTTTGTACTCCAGCCAGAGCATAGTACCCTGTACCTAGTAGCTGCTGACTATCAAATGAAACTTGAATAAACACATACATCATCAGCAGGGGTCATGGTTAAAGGTGCAAAGAATGGGAGACAAGTGGGTCATTTCTGTGAGAAGCATAGACACAGTGGAGTGGCCCCAGCAATGTTAACAGCTTGAGACACCACTGGGAGTGATACTACTGGGCACTTTTCTTTATATCCCACATTTTTCCCAATAATTTTTTGCTACTTTTCCCATAGCTTGTTGATGTTTACAACACCCATGCACATGGTTTATGACTTTCCGCTAAATGAGTATATGCTAAATTACAATACCTTTGCTCTGTCTCTGAGCCCAGGCTACAAATAGAGCATATGCCTGAATACATGAAGCCTTTTAGTGTAAGGCATTCTCCTGTTTTCTCAATAAAGACAGTCCCAAAAATGTTTGGGGCTAACTTAAATTGTAGGCTTTTAGGGATGTAGATTAACTAGTTATGTGTCTATTTACACTGTTTAATTTGTTAAGTTGTACATATAGATTTTAAACATCTAAAATAGAAATCCTTTTATCAAAAATTTTTAAACAATTTTAATATTTTCATGATTCTTACATCCTTTGACACAGTTTTCAAGAGTGTATCATCTTCACCTTCAGTTAAGTTGTTTGAGTACAACATTTTTTGAATCTGTAGTTGATGCTATCACTGGACATTTTTATCCCAAGCCATATGTCCCACTCATAAAACACAACAAAAAAAATGATTTTTTAATTCATCCTTTAGTATAGGTTCATGAGTCCCACAATGTAGTCACCCACTACATATTAAATTGATTATAGAAAGGCTTATATACCACCAGAAATAATGCTGGCAACTGTTACATCACATTCTCCATTAGGATTAAGTACTAAATCTTTTAAAATTTTTATTTGCCATCTTTATTTTACTTAACAATTTCATTCTTTCATTCTTTCTTTCAAGCTTTCCACAATAGCACTGATTGCTTTTGTCTCAAGCCAGTGTATTTTCCCCAAGCAGCACCTTATGACTTAATAAAGGAATTAAGAGAGTACCCCATAATAGACAGGAATTTGTAAATCTTAACTATAAAGCAACTCCCACTCTTATATTCCAGAATAGTAGGAGGAAACTCTTGTACTTGAACATGGGCTGTATATTTTCTTTTAATTTAAAAAACAAAACAAAACACCTGTTCTTCTTGAGGCCAATATGATGATTTGGAAAGAAAAGTACATTTTAAGGGCATATACAATTAAAGAGTGATAAACTTTAATTGGATTAATATGAAACTTTCCAATTGTAAGAACATAAGAGGTGATAGATGTATTGTTATTGTAAGAAGGAGGTTGGGTGTGTGTGTGTGCGTGTGTGTGTGTGTGTGTGTGTGTGTGTGTGTGAAATGCCATGATCATGTATCTATCTCTAGTCACATATGGCGAAGAGCAAGCAAAATGGTTAACTAGAGTAAGGGGATCAAGTTGGAAGAAGAAAGCAAGACAAATTTGACATGTGATTTTGACGGCAGAAAACATCAAAGTGGTTTGGTGCACTTAGGAGTTTATTCTATTTTTAAACGTGTGCAGCTTCTCAGTTTTCAATATTAAATATAAAGTTTACACATTTACATATGTTTCAGGCTACATTATTGGAATTTTGAAGACATGAAAACATCAGATGAACCAACCTACGACATCTTGGATTCAGATTGGAAGATGAAGAGAAAATTTAAAGAATGTGGCCTCTAAAGGCGGGTAGTACCTGGAAATATTAACTGACTCACACTGTAAAAATGAGACCGGTCTCTAGACCATAGAGGTTATTTTAGTCTGACATCAAGGTTCAAGACAAAATGTTGAACTAAAAACTTTACGCTCCTCCCCTCCCCTAATTCAGGCAGGTACCAGCATTGGTGAATATGATTTTCCTTAGCCAGAAGCACTCATTTTCACCCATGTAGACCATCCGTAGGAATTAAATATTGTTTATTTAATGTAGATTATAATGGAAAACTGATTTTTTCCACAATGGCAGATTTCAAGGACTTGGTTCCAAACTGAGCAGAAGCTTCCCAATGCATTTTGTACAGTCTGGGAAAAACTGTGCTGCATTGGCCATTTTTGAAGGCCATCATGCCCTGTAATATAAGGATATCATCTTATTGCTGATATCTGTGGAGAGTCCCAAGCAGACACAGAAAATGAATGGAGGCAAGGACTGTGACGGAGGGGACAAAGATGGAGGTCTTCCAGCTATACAAGTTCCTGTGGGTTGGCAGCGTCGTGTGGATCAAAATGGAGTGCTTTATGTCAGGTGAGCTGCCTTATTACCTGTGTCACTCCAAGTGTGCAGTCCCAAAATTAGGGAAGTAGTGTCTGTTCCTTTGAGGAAACAACATACCATCACTGACAGCACCTCACATAAATTTGAATAAATGACCTTTGCTAGAAATATTCAAGTGTTTTATTCTGTACTGTTTTGCAATGTAAATTGCCTTAGGTTACAAGAGAAAATTTTTATGCATTACTTGTGTTTCTATAAGGTGTAATTCTGCTTATCTCTGTAACAAGGATAAAGAAAAATATGAAGATTTCTAAAAGAAACATGTAAGCATCATTACCACATTCACAGGAGAATGTAAAATACTAGACGTAAACCCGATAGGTCTTGACAATATTTTCCCGTCCTTCTAGTGCTTCAGCTGGCTTTTCTGATGTAAGGTTGAGTGTTTTATCTATAGGCAGTATCAGTTATGAGTCTTCTTAATTCCTGATATTAATTAAAAATAATTTCCCTATTTTTTTCTGTGCAGTTTTTAATCTATTCTATTGCATATAATAGTAAAAAAGAAAAAGTCATGATGGAGATGGCTCTTCATCTCACAAGTAAAAATCATACAAATAAAATGCAAGTGCCTGCTCTTTTTAATTTTGGTGACATATATCTAGTGTATAATGAGTCGAATGGAGTAACTGAACTGTTGACAAGAAGTTTCAGGGTTTTTATAAACTGACCTATAACATTGTATTAGTTTTATTAGTAAACACAGTGATTGAATATTTGTATGATTATGAAATGGTCACCTCAATAAGTCTGGTTATCATCTATCATCATACAAATTATTACATAATTACTGACTATTACCTATGCTGTCCATTACATTCCTGTGTCTTTCTTATTTTATAACTGAAAGATTGTACCTCTTAATCCCCTTTATGTATTTTGTCCGTCCTTCCACACATCTCCCCTTTATCAACCACCAATTTGTTTTCTATATCTATGAGCCTGTTTCTATTTTGTTTTGTTTATTCATTTATTTTGTTCTTTTGATTCCACATATAAGTAAAGTCATACAGTATTTGTCTTTCTCTGTCTGACATACTTTGCTTAGTGTACTACCCACTCCATTCATCCATGCTGTCACACATGGCAAGATCTCATACTTTTCTATCACTGAGTAATATTCCAGTGTGTGTGTGTGTGTGTGTGTGTGTGTGTGTGTGTCTGTGTGTCTGTGTGTCTGTGTGTCTGTGTCTGTGTCTCTGTGTGTGTACCATATGCCCTTTGTGCATTCTTCTATCTATGAACATCTAGGGTGTTTCCGTGTCTTGGCTATTGTAAATAATGCTGTGATGAACATAGAAGTACAAATGTTTTTTTGAATCAGTGTTTTCATTTTCTTTGGTTAAATACCTAGAAGTGGAATTACTGGATCATATGGTATTTCTATTTTTAATTTTTCAAGGAAGCTCCATACTGTTTTCCATACTTGCTGCTCCAATTTACATTCATACCAACAATGTACAAGATTCCTTTTTCTCTACATCCTGACCAATACTTGTTATTTATTATCTTTTTAATGACAGCCATTTTGATACCTGTGAGGTAAAGTGAGGGGATATCTCATTGTGGCTTTGAATTGCATTTCCCTGATAATCAGTGATGTTGAGCATTTTTTCATGTGCCTGTTTGCCATCCCTATGCCTTCTTTGGAAAAATGTTCATTCAGGTCATCTGTACATTTTTTAATCTCACTGTTTGTTTTTTGGGTATTAAGTATTAAGTTGGGTATTAAGTTGTTTGAGTTCTTTCTATATTTTAGATGTTAACCCCTTATTGGATATACCCTTTGTGAGTATCTTTTCTTGTTCAGTAAGTTGTCTTTTTGTTTGTTGGTGGTTAATTTCAGTGTGTAAAAAGATTTTTAGGTTGATGTAGTCCCATTTGTTTATTTTTATTTTTGCTGTCCTTGCCTGAGGTGACAAATCCAAAAAAAAAATATTGCTAAAATTGATGTTGAAGAGCTTACTGCTTATGTTTTCTTTTAAGAGTTTTATGGTTTCAGATCTTATATTCAAGTCTTCAATTTTGAGCTTATTTTTCTGCGTGGTGCAAGAAAGTGGTCCCGTTTCATTGTTTTGCATGTAGCTGTCTAAGTTTCCTAGTAACACTTATTGAAGAGATTATCTTTTCCCCCATTGTATACTCTTGCCTCCTTTGTTGTAGATTAATTGGCCACATAACCATGGGTTTATTTCTGGACTCTCTATTCTGTTCCATTGACCTGTGTATCTGTTTTTGTGCTAGTACCATATTGTTTTGATTACAGTAGCTTTGTAGTATAGTTTGAGATGGGGATTGTGATTACCTCCAGCTTTGTTTTTCTTTCTCAAGATTGGATTTGGCTATTCAGGGTCTTTTCTCCTTTTTCATTTGTTATTTTATTCATTTGGGTCCTCTCTCTTTTCTTGATGAGTCTAGCTAAATGTTTTCAATTTCATTTATCTTTTCAAAGAACCAGCTCTTAGTTTCATCAATCTTTTCTATTATTTTTTTATTTTAGTCTCTATTTCATTTATTTCCACTCTAATGTTTATTTCCTTTTTCTACTAACTTTGGGTTTTATTTGTTCTTTTTTAGTTCCTTTAGGCATAGGATTAAATTATTTATTTGAGATTTTTCTTGTTTCTTGAAGCAGGCCTGTATCACTATAAACGTCCCTCTTAACACTGCTTTTGCGGCGTCCCATAGATTTTAGAATGTTGTGTTTATTTTTCAAAATTCTTTTCTTCTTTGATTTATTCATTGGCCACTGGGTGTTCAGTAGCATGATGCTTAGTCTCCATGTGTTTGTGTTTCTTCAATTTGTCTTCTAGTAATTGATTTTACATTTGTTTTATACTGTTGTGGTTGGAAAAGATGGTTTGCATGATTTCAGTCTTTAAATTTATTGAGACTTATTCCACACCCTGACACCGTGCTCCATGTGCTCTTGAGATGGAATGTTCTGTATATATGTAATAAGTCAGTCTGGTCTAGTGGGTCATTTAAGGCCAGTGTTTCCTTATTGATTTTCTGTCTGGATGATCTATCCATTGATGTAAGTGGGGTGTTAAACCCCCCTACTGTTATAGTATTGCTGTCAGTTTCTCCTTTTGTGTCTCTTAATATTTGCTTTATATATTTAGGTACTGCTCTGTTGGGTACATAAATATTTGCAAATGTTATATCTTCTTGTTAAATTGATCGCTTTATCATTTTATAATTTCCTTTTTTTAATCTCTTATTACAGTCTTTGTTATAAAGTCTATTTTTGATGTAAATATTGCTTCCCCGGCTTTGTTTTTGTTTCCCTTTGCATAGAATATCTTTTTTCATTTCTTCAGTTTCAGTCTGTGTGTGTCCTTAGATCTGAAGTTAAGTCTCTTACAGGCAGCATACACATGGGTCTTGTTTCCGTTTTTGTTTTTTTAATCCCTTCGGCCATACTGTATCTTTTGATTGGAACATTTAGTCCATTTATACTTGAAGTAATTATTGATATGTGTGTACTTATTGCCATTTTGTTGTTTTCTGGTTGTTTTTGTAGTTCTTCTCTGTTCTTTCTTCTCTTGCTCTCTTCGTTTTGATTTGATGATGCTCTTTAGTTTTATGTTTGGATTCCTTTCCTTTTATATTTTGTGTATCTATTTTTTCTATTTGTGTATCTGTTTTGTGTATCTATTTTTGGTTTGGGGTTACCATGAGGTTCATATATAACAACCTATACATATAGCAATCTGTTTTAAGTTGGTGGTCACCTAAGTTTGAAAGCATTCTAAAAGCACTACATTTTTGCTCTCCCTCTACTCATGTTTATGTTTTTGATGTCATGTTTTACATCTTTTTATTTTGAATATCCTTTAATTATTGCAGATATCATTGATTTTACTACTTTTGTCTTCTAATCTTCACACTAGCATTACGAGTGGTTGATCCACTACCTTTCCTATATATTTGCCTTTAGCAGCGAGATTATTTTTTTCTTTCATATATTTTCTTATTTCTAGTCATGGCCTTTTCTTTTCTACTTAAAGTAATCCCTTTAATATTTCTTGTAGAGCCAATTTACTTGTGATGAATTCCTTTAGCTTTTGCTTGTCTGGGAAACCGTTTATCAATTCTGATTGATAACTTTGCCAGGTAAAGTATCCTTGGTTGTAAGCTTTTTCCCTTCAGCACTTTGAATTTATCATGCCACTCTCTTCTGGCCTGCAAAGTTTCAGCTGAAAAATCAGCTGATAGTCTTTTTTTTTTTTTTTAAGATTTTATTAATTTATTTGACAGAGATCTCAAGTAGGCAGAGAGAGAGGAGGAAGCAGGCTCCCCACTGAGCGGAGAGCCCGATGCAGGGCTCAATCCCAGGACCCTGGGATCACGACCCGAGCTGAAGGCAGAGGCTTTAACCCACTGAGCCACCCAGGCGCCCCTCAGCTGATAGTCTTATGGGAATTCCCTTACATGTAACTAATTGCTTTTCTCTGGTTTGGGGGGGGGAGGTGATGGGGGGGAATTCTCTCTTTATCTTTAATTTTTGACGTTTAATTATAATATGTTTTGGTGTAGATCTGTAGGTTTATCTTGTTTGGGAGTGTCTATGCTTCCTGAACCTGGATGTCTCTTTCCTTTCCCAGGTCAGGACATTTTCAACTACAATTTTTTAAATAAGTTTTCCAACACTTTCTCTCTTTCTTCTACTTATGCGACCCTAAATTTAATGTGAATGTTAGTATGCTTGATGTTGTTCCAGGGGTTTCTTGAACTGTCCTCAGTTGTTGATTTTTTCTCTTTTGTCATTCAATTTAGGCTATTTCCATTACTCTGTCTTTCAGATTGCTGATCCATTTTTCTGTATTTTCTAATCTGTTGTTTATTCCCCCTAGTGTGTTTTTCATTTCTGTTATGTTATTCTTCAGCTCTGATTGATACTTTCTTTTATTTTCCATCTCTTTATTGAAGTTCTAAATGTGTTGCTCATCCACTGTTCTCATAGTTTAGTAGCCATGTTTATGACCATAGCTTTGACCTCTTTATCAGACAGATTGTTTATCCCTGTTTGTTTAGTTCTTTTTATGAGGTTTTGTCTTGGTTTTTTGAACATAGTCCTCTGTCACCTCATTTTGTCTACCTCTCTGTGATTTTTTTTATGTGTTAGGCAGTTCAGCAACCTCTCCTGGTCCTGAAGGAGTGGCCTTATATAATATGTCCTATGAGGCCTAGAAGTGCAGTCCTCCCTAACCACCAGAGTCAGCTGCTACAGGAGTATCCCTCATGTGGGCATTGTGTACCATTCTCTTGTCTTGGGGCCACAATTGCTGTGGATGTACTGCTGGGCAGGGATGGCCCCTGCCCTGGCTGGATTGTGGCCTGAGGGTAACTGCTGCAGGCTTGCTGGTAGGCAAGATTAGGGTCTTGTAGGCTGCAAGGCCTGGCAGAGATGCAATGTTGTGTAGAGCTCTCAGTAAGGCCCACCCCTTTGCATTAATGATCTAGTAGGAGGGTTCCAAAATGGTGCACACCAGTGCCTGGATCAGTGTGGCAGAATGAGGTGGCAGAAATGACTGTCACCAATGTCTGAGTCCTTGGGGAGAGGCCCTGCTGCCTCCTGCTTCTCCCTCAGACTCTTCAAGATTGGTCAGTAGGTATCTTCCACTGTGGCCTACGCACTTTTCAATCTAGTGTTTTTGCTCTAGTTTCTTGGTCAAGTGAGTCTATGCATGAGCCCTTTGAGAGCAGTTTTGTTTTGTTTTGTTTCCTGTAATTATGTAGTTTTTCTTGACATATTTTCCATTGGTTTTCAAAGCCAGCTATTTTGGGGACTTGTCCCTCCTGTGCAATATCTAAGGGTTGGGTTGTCTGATGTGGAGCTTAAATCTCTTATGTTTTAGGGAAGAGTTCCATACCTTTTAGATTCTTCCTGACTATGGAACTTCATGCCTCGGGTGTGGTTTTTTTCCTTATTGAGACTGTATCTCTGCCACTTCCACATACCTCAGTGCTGCCCCATGTTGTGGAAGCTCTCTGTTCATCTAGTTTCTAAGTCTTTAAGGGGCAATATTCCATATGTAGTTGTAGGGTTATTATGTCTATGGGAAGAGTTGAGCTCAGGATTTTCCTATACTATCATCTTGAATGCTTAACCAGGTTTTAGTCTTATTATTAAACAAATGCCACCTAAGTTACTTATCTTATAGTTTATCAGGAAGAATATGAAAGGTTATGATGATATAAATCTTTCCTTGTGGCGTAATAAAAAAAACTATCAGAAGCAGACTTAGGACTTTTTAAAGGATATCACATTGCATCATTACATTAATTAATGTAATGTAACCCCATTAATACGGTTATTTCCCAGCTTCAGTGGAATTCTGTATTTGAACAAGAATGTATTTATATAAATGAGGTCTTTCTTTTTTTTTTTTTTAAAGATTTTATTTATTTATTTGATAGAGAGAGACCACAAGTAGGCAGAGAGGCAGGCAGAGAGAGAGAGAGAGAGGAGGAAGCAGGCTCCCTGCCAAGGAGAGAGCCTGATGCGGGGCTCGATCCCAGGACTCTGGGATCATGACCTGAGCCGAAGGCAGAGGCTTTAACCCTCTGAGCCACCCAGGCGCCCCTAAATGAGGTCTTTCTATTGTATAAATACAAATGATTTCATACCTTAACAACTCAAAAGTCAGTTCAGATTTTCTCTCAGGTTTGTTTGCTTTGTGTAAGTTGTTTCTTGAGGGAAACTTAATTACCTATTGAAATTGTTTTGCACATAAGTATTTTATTCCTGAAATGGTAAAGATGTGCCTTATATTAATTGGAGTGAAAGGAAAAGAAAGCAGGGAATGTGGGGCTCATCCCACTGTAGATAAGATGGACAAGGACACATAAGTTTTTCAAAGTGTTCCTATTGCCAATGTTGTTTAAAACTGCTAAAAATACTTTGTTGTAATATAGCAAGAAATCAATGTTACTATTCATATTTGTGGTTATTCTAGGCTATAAGGAGAAATATATATATATATATATATATATATATATATATATTCAGCTTAGAGCAAATAAGTCTAAAATTTTAATAATTTAAATTTTTTACTTCATCTTCATCCCAATGGAAGATACATCAGCTTTTCAGATTGTTGAGAGCTAAGTTAAATCAAGTTAAGTTTAAGAATCTGTCATTCATCTTGTTCATTCATGATTTTCCAAGTGTAAGTAGACTTCATTATCTGTTACTGTGAGTTCTCCCAGTCCAGATCTATACACTAAGAATTATTTCAGAAACAAACTTTGCTAGATAAGGTTAAGTGCCATCAAATAAATTCAGTCAGCATGGTTTTTATTTGTTTGTATGTATAACTGGTTAAATTACTACTTAAACATATATAGGAGGCTAGCCCTCCTTCTGTAGCTCCCTTCTCAACATGCAGTTTGCTTGTAATTTTTAGGTTAGTCTCCAGCTGCTCCTGCCTGAGGGTAGCATCGAGGCTGCACATTAAATTTTCCACCTGCTTCCAATCTTTTGAGCTTTATCTGTGCTGTAAGACTTGTAACTATTTTTTACGTTAATTATTACTCCCAAAAGTTAATTAAAGAGCTACAGCTGAAGGAAAGAACTCAACTGACTGATTGAGAGGAAATGTTTTTAAAGTGTCTAGAGTAGAGTACTCTAATGGATTTCAGGAATTTTTGTCTTCGGGTTTAATTTTACAGTTAAATTCCTCTAGGATTCAGTCTGTACACTTTAACTGTAAAATGCTAGGCAGTTTCTTTTCACAAAATTCGTTCATTCTTCATATGACAACTAATTGGTAATCTTGTTTTATCAAAATTACCAGACCTTCAAAGTCATCTGGTTGCCCCTACCGCTAGGGTGGAACTCAAGTCTGTAATATGGGAATTACTTTTTATATATCATCTGAAAAAAATTGTTTGTCTAAACAAATGAATGAGTCAACAATGTGGAAGGTTTTAATTGAAATTTTCTATATTCATAAGTCACTTATATGATTGTCCATAAATATGAATTGCATTTTAAAATCTGGTTTATTTATAGATCTAAAACTATTACCTCTGTTTTTGTATAGGCAGTCTTCCCCCAGTAGAGTAATGCTTTGCATAAAATGGCGAGTATCATTTCTGGATAAATTTAATCAGAAGGCTAAAGTGAAGGAATAGTCATAAATAAAAGATATTCGTGAATGAAAAATAAATGATAGCTTTCAAGCATAATATGCATTTAAGTTATAAAATCAACATATTAATAGTAAAAATCCTAAGGTACAAATAGCCCATTTTTTTTTAAAGATTTTATTTATTTATTTATTTGACAGCGAGAGAGAGATCACAAGTAGGCAGAGAGGCAGGCAGATTGAGAGAGAGAGGGAAGCAGGCTCCCCGCCAAGCAGAGAGCCTGATGTGGGACTCTATCCCAGGACCCTGAGATCATGACCGGAGCCGAAGGCAGCGGCTTAACCCACTGAGCCACCCAGGCGCCCCAAATAGCCCATTTTAAACTGACCTTCATTGTAAATAAAAATCAAAGACTTATCCTACCATCTGAATTAGTACCTAATCTGTAGACTTAAACTTGATCAGTATTCATGTATTAAACTGACTTTTTGACCCACAGAGTAGTAACATTGAGAGCACTACCCCAATTACCAACCAGAAGGCCTGCATGGCTCCTCTTTAATTGACAGTCTGGTTTGGTTCTTCAGTACAATTTGAGTTGGGCCACACTTGTCTATCTTCAAAGAAAAACATGGATAGGGGAAAAAAGAAAACTGTTTTTACATTGGGGCAATATAGCTCTAGACTCCAAAACTGAAAGGAAAAACTTGTTAGCTCCAACTTTGATAGATTTAATCACTTTCTGGTTTGACTTCCAACATGTTCCTAAATTTCAGTCTTTCCTCAAACAGCTTTAAAGGTGTATTTTCTAGTTTAAAATAATGGTGACTTTCATGTAGTTTTCTTGGTCCTTCTTGCCTGCTTCTGTACTTCTTTAAGAATAGCACTTTTTTTCATCCTTAGTGCACTCTTGGTTTTAAAACACTTTTACTTAATTTTCTATGAAAATCTCTATTTTTCTCAGAAATAGTTTGGTTAAAAGAAAGAATGATAGTGTTAAAGGCTATAATTTAGTAGATAACATAATATTGACAAAGCAAATGTTTTTCCTTAGTAGGAAAATGTTATCTTGTAAAGGACAGTAAAACTATAAATTATGCCTTTTTTCATATGATATGTGCAGTCAGAATTATTTCCTGATGTTTTTTTAAACTATTTTTACAGTCCCAGTGGGTCTTTGTTATCTTGCTTGGAGCAGGTTAAAACATACCTGCTTACTGACGGAACATGCAAGTGTGGCTTGGAATGTCCTCTTATTCTTCCCAAGGTAACCATTTCACAATAGATCTATTGGCAGTGTTGTATTTTTTTAGGTGTTTCATATATTTGTTTTTCTCATTTGGCATTTCATTTTTATATTACTTCTCCAATCATATATGCACTTTAAAGTCTTTATCTAATTAGATACCTTTGCATACATTCTGTAATGCTTAAAATTGTAGGAAATATTTCAAGTCCTGGTCATGTTCAAAAGTGACAAACCTATATTCATATTAAGTATTTCATCAGAATCTCTTTAGCACCTTTTTATTTGAGCTATACACATGCTCATTGTTTAATAGGGCATTTTCCCCCTACCATAACTATTCAATCTACAATATGATTTTTTTGCACTGGTGTTGATAAATCTGCCACAAATATATCTAAAATCACAAGGCTGAACCCTCTGAGCCAAAGTACAATTGTTTTAGTCCTTTGCAAGGTAAAAAATACAGTTATTTTAAATAATAAAATATTTTAGAATAGCATAGAAACAGGTTACTGTTCTCTGAATATCTATTATATGCTAATCTTAGAACTAAAGTTTAATGGACAGCTTTTCCTTTTATTTGTGTCACCTCATTCACCCCCAAAAAAGCATTTGAAACAGTCTGTACGTATATATACAATAAGTAATAAGATTTTTTTTTAAATAGAGTAATAGACGTTTTAAATCCATGAAAAAGTAATATTAATACAGAAATAAAATAAAGCCAAAGAAAAAGTAAGCATGTAGAAATGTCAGTTCTTAGAGGTTTTTAAATGTACCGTAATATGTTTTTGTACTGTTATAACATTAAGAAGTATCTAAAATTGCAAATATTATCGGGTGTCATAACTTTCCATACATTTATCTTGATTTGATTGTCTTATTTTCCATTATTCACTTTGTCAGTAAAATACAAGAGTTCATCAAAAGTGTTTATTATACTATACATAAAGTTGTTTTCTTAAATTTAAAAACTTGAGATGGTTTTTTTCAAATTTATGGTTTAATCTATGCAAAACTTTTCTTATAACAAGAGAATTTTTTTTAATTTAATGTTTTCACAGACACATGCTAAACAAAGAATTTTTTTCCAGGTGTTTAATTTTGATCCTGGAGCTGCTGTGAAACAGAGAACTGCAGAAGATGTTAAAGCAGATGAAGATGTCACAAAGCTATGCATTCATAAAAGAAAAATCATTGCAGTGGCCACACTTCATAAAAGCATGGAAGCCCCACATCCTTCTCTGGTGCTCACCAGTCCCGGGGGAGGAACAAGTATGTAATGTGGTGAAAGGTTTAGAAATTTTTCTCCCCATCTTCTCTCCTGAGGAATCACTTAGCCAAACATTTTCTGAGTCCCCTTTTTAAAACATGCAGAATCCTTTTAAAGTTGTATGTTTTACCATTTTTTGACAAATAGCAAATTAGTCTGAAAAATTCCTATGAAGTTATCTCCCCAGGTTTCTTATTTAAATCATTGAGTTAACTGAGCAGAATAAACACCAATTAACACATACAAATGCTATGCAAGTACACAGAGCTGAGCTAACAAATGAAAAAGTATCATTAATTTTTAGGGAATAAATGTATCATTTCTCCTAGAGTTGGTTTGGATGTGTGGTATCAAGTCCTCAAACAGAACCAGCAATATTGTCCAGAGCTAACAGTGTTATTCTTTTTTTTTTTTTTAATTTTATTTATTGGGGTGCCTGGGTGGCTCAGTGAGTTAAGCCGCTGCCTTCGGCTTAGGTCATGATCTCAGGGTCCTGGGATCGAGCCCCGCATCAGGCTGTCTGCTCAGCAGGGATCCTGCTTCCCTCTCTCTCTCTCTCTCTCTGCCTGCCTCTCCGTCTACTTGTTATCTCTCTCTCTCTCTCTGTCAAATAAATAAATAAATAATAAAATCTGTAAAAAAAAAAAAAAAAGATTTTATTTATTTGAGAGAGAGAGTACGTGTGCACACCCATGAGTGAGTGCAGAGGGGGACAGAGGGAGAAGCAGACTCCCTGCTGAGCAGCAAGTAGGGCTCATTCCCAGACTCCTGGGGTCATGACCTGAGCTAAAGGCAGATGCTTAACACACTGAGCCATGCAGGTGCCCCCAGTGTTATTCTTTCAGTCACTTAGTAGCTATTTCTTGAACACCTACTAAGAGAAATCACCTGATCAAGAACTTTTCATACCTCTACCACACACACACACACACACACACACACACACACACAAGCTTTTATTTTTTTTTAATTTCAGAGCTGCAGAAAAATTACATAACAGTTCACTGAGCACCCAAGTACCCTTCATTTAGATTTGACAATTAACATTTTGTTGCAAATTTGCAAATATTACTACAGTTCATCCCTAAATACATCAGCACACATTGATGTTCACCTATAGAAACCATAGTCTAATTATCATATTCAAAATTTAGCACTTATTATCTAATATGCAGTGTATAGGGTTGCCTAGGTGGCTCAGTTGTTAAGCCATCTGCCTTCAGTTCAGGTCATAATCCCAGGGTCCTCAGCTCTAGCCCTGCATCGGGCTCTCTGCTCAGTGGGAAGTCTGCTTGTCCCTCTCCAACTCCCCCTGCTTGTGTTCTCTCTCTCATTGTCTCTGTCTCTGTCAAATAAATAAGTCTTTAAAAATAATAATAATGATGATGATGATGATAATATACAGTGGATATGATTAGAAAGTAGTTGTCCTAATAATATCCAATTATTCCAGTGGTCCTAATAAATTCTAGTTGTCCTAATAATTTCTTCAATTCTATAATCCAGGATGCAATCAAAGATCATACAACTGCACTAAATTGTTATACTTTTTTAATCTACACCAATTCCCCAGTCTTTTAAAATCTATTTTTGAAGAGTCTAATTCAACTCTATAGATATTACTCAGTTTGGATTTGCCTGATTATTTCTTCATATTTATTTATACTCAGGTTAAACACAATTTAGTGGAATATTGCATGAGTGATGTTACATCATTAGGAAATATATAATATCAATTTATCCCATGTTAAAAAAAAAAATTTATCCCATGTTGATGACATTAAGCTTGAGTGCTTGGTTAAAGTTATGTATATCCAATTTTTCCATTGTTAAGGTAACTTTTCCCTTTATAACTAATCTGTAATTTGTGGTAAATTTTCCCTTTATAACTAATCTGTAATCTATAAAAAATATATGTGTAATTTTTTACATTTAAGATGTAAAAAATACTTTGAGACTCAGAAACTTTTTTTGTGAATTAGGATGTGAGCTCCCTCCAAAATATTACAGTCAACTTAACAGTTGAGTAATAATCCAAGATAAAATATGGCTGAGCACCAAAGCATTTGTTTATGAAGAATAAGTGATTCTGTTCTTCAGAGTTCTGAAAAATAGGAACAATGAGTACAACTTGTAATGATCAGAGGAGGTTTTACGGTAGACCTCAGATTTGAACCAGCCCTGGAAAATAGTAAGATTTGGACATCTGAGGGGAATAAGAAAATTCTCATTCAGTATGAGTATAGCATAGTTAAGAGATGATGTGGAAACTAATCTGAATTGAGTGAAAGATTAAATTTGCATAGGTAAGTTGAGGCCAAATTACTACCAGCTTTAGATACAAAGAGGAGCAGTTGTGACATCATACAGGTAATTAAAAAGTCACACTTAGAACTCTTGTGAAGAGAGCAGGAAGAGACAAATTTGGCAGTTATTAACAGAGAGCTCCTCTTCAATAACCTTCTAACCTTTGAACTTTAACAGGAATGATCAGAAAAATTTCTCCACTAAGGTATGTAAAAAAAATTTTTTTAGGGAATTTTTCTTTTTCTTTTAATGAGCTACATTTTTAAAAATTCAAAGATATTGCAACAATTTAAAGACATTTAATAGTAATAAATTATCTGAAATTTATCATTATCTTGCTGCCTTGATAAAACTATGTTTTCGTTTTGCATATTACCTTGCATATATCTGCTGCCATTCTCATATCACATTATATCAATTTTACCTCTTTCTACAAAGCCTCCCTGGTCACTTTTTTAATGACCCTAGCAGAATCTTGATCTAGGTCCTTTGTCATACCCTATATATACAAGTTTCATTATTGAAATTAAAGGTAAATCTTTAACCAGGTATAGGTATAAGAGGTATATCTCCATCCCCTTTTAAAATGATATGCTTTATTGGATTAATCACTACCCTTTTACTAGCTTCAGGCATAGCATTTATTTTAATTTCCTAATATTAAACTGTATTATAGGGTTGGGATTTAAATAAAAGTTAAGGAGACTCAAGTAGTACTTTTCACTCCTCTTCATTTTACATATATGAGGATATACTTAATTTCTGTCTCTTATTTTGAAAGGTCTGCTTGAGTATACATGAAAGCACTTGATGAGTGCCCAGCATTTCCGTTTGCCAACTCTTGTTAATTCTTCAGTTGCTAAGTATAACACAACATCAGCATGACTTTTGTTTGTTTATTCAGTATTCCTATCGTTTTAAAGATGGTAACTACTTTTCCCCAGGTATGGGAGAAATCCTTTCTAAACCACAGCTGTTTTCTAAATTCTGTTGAATATAAGAATGCCAGTGTCTGTATTTTTAAACATTGAACTGTACATAATTACAGAAATAACCAAAAAAAGACATAACTCAGTGGTTTTGTTACTAATAAGGATACAGTTCATCACATAATAATGCTAATGATGTTAATATAGACAACTGTGCTCTCACTAGATGCTAGGTGCAATGCCCCAAATATTTTCCATATATATTACTTCTTTAACTATAAACTTTAAAGTTCTGTCTTTAACAAGAAAATAAGTTCAGTTGGGTTTATCTTCTGCTATTCTCTTGTATCATTGGTTTTCAACTTTTCATATATTATGTGCAGAAACCACTCTATCAAATAATCTTTACCATGCCAGAAACAGAAAGCCCACTTTTCCAAGAAGAATATATATTCACTTCATTCTCTTATTTCTTTGATGCAACCTACCTAGATTTCTATACTCAGGTTGAGAACCACTGTCTTAGAAATTGTAATGAGGGGCGCCTGGGTGGCTCAGTGGGTTAAGCCTCTACCTTCAGCTCAGGTCATGATCTGAGGGTCCTGGGATCAAGCCCCACATCTGGCTCTCTGCTCAGCAAGGGAAGCTCTGCTTCCCTCTCTCTCTCTGCCTACTTGTGATCTCTCTCTCTCTCTCTGTCAAATAAATAAATAAATAAAATCTTAAAAGAAATTGTAATGATACAGTTTTACCTGTATACTGTCTAGCAGGTAGGAGAACTATATTTATCTTAAGTGTGTGATTATCCATTTAAGTAAAATACCTCTGCTTCCAAGTGAACCCAAGTATACTTGCTAATATATTGCTAGCCTCAGAGTTGGGATGGCCAATATATAGTATAAATAGTACCACTTTCATCACCTGTGCCTGTAATGGACTCACTGACATTTTCTCACAGAGCCCAGCCAGGGTGCAACATCCTTTCGACACAGCTCACTAAACAGCCACCACCAGTTGATGGGAATTGGCATATGCAGCTGATTTTATTTGCCATCTGTTTTAGAAGGCACAACTTTGTAAATTGTTAAACATCCTCAGGGGCTAAAAAACTTAAACCTAGAATTCTGACATGATGAATGAAAATTCTATATGATGAGCAGGCTTGCTTTTGTTGCCTATATTCTGTCTGATCTCCAAAAGAACTGAAGGGATTCCAAAAACCCAGGTAGGGAGCAATGCTTGCTATAAAAAGAGAATACGCAGTTGGAACCCAGTAGTGAAGATTTTAGCATTCTGAGTAAATTTTGCATAGGAATTCTGTCCTAATAAAAGAATCACAATCTTTTACCTAAGTTGGTTGTTACCTAAGGCTATTTTTACAATAATGACTTATCAAGGGCAAAGGAATTGCAATATTCTATAATTCGTTACAATTTTGTTACAGTATTGCTACAGACTTGAAGAAGCTAAACATGATTGCAGTGTCACTGCACTTAGCTATGGTTTGTTATCACTCCCATTTTAAAAGATTCAAAATCCCATTCACTTAATTCACTAAAGTTAAGGCTCTTTTGCTCTCACAGTGAGAATGTTGAGATAAGGAAGAGTTTTCATTGCTGTCCTGAGCAAGTTTTAGTAAGGGAACAGAAAGATAGGGTAACAAATTTTCTGGTGAAAATAGCAATGCAATACACAACTAATGAATCATTAAATACTACACCAAAAACCAGTGGACTATATGTTGGCTAATCGAATTTAAATTTTTTTAAAAAGCGGTGTATTTAAATTACAAGAAAATATGCCATACAGATTATAATTTTCTTTTTCTTTTTTTTAATGTATTTATTTGACACAGAGAGAGAGTGCGAGAAGGAACATAAGCATGACGAGTGAGAGAGGGAGAAGCAGACTTCCCAGTAAGCAGGGACCCTGATGCAGGACTCGATCCCAGGACCCTGGAATCATGATCTGAGCGAAAGGCAGCCACTTAATGACTGAGCCACTCAGGCACCCCAGATTATAATTTTCTACTGTAACCATGTTCTTAAAAAATTCAAATCCGACAAGATAGTAACATCACCATTTCCATAGAGGCTGTCAATCTGGATTTTTCACATTATAAATATTATTAGAATGGCTAATGGGAGTATATACTGATTCAAATCGCCATCCTTTCTCAACTGACAAGAAGTAAACAAACATAATGACCAGTTATTGAGAACTTTTGGTCAACGGAGAGAGAATAATGCGTGTTTTTTCCATCAGAGTTTACTGTAGAGCACAGAACTTTTTCTTTTAATTGCATAGAGTCACAGCTTCTGTTTGCAAATTTCTATTCCAGATGCCTTCCCTTCCACAGTTCCTCCTTTCCTTCCCTCCCCCAATGCCAACACAAAAGAAGTGAGACCACTAACAGAATTTTTGTTTGTCTTTCACATCAGATGCAGCTCCAGTAGTACCTTCACGGGCAGCAACTCCAAGATCCGTCAGAAATAAGTCGCATGAAGGAATTACAAATTCTGTAATGCCTGAATGTAAGAATCCTTTCAAGTTAATGATTGGATCATCAAATGCCATGGGAAGGCTATATGTACAAGAATTGCCTGGAAGCCAGCAACAAGAACTCCACCCTGTCTACCCCCGGCAGAGATTGGGCAGCAGTGAACACGGACAGAAATCTCCATTCCGTGGCAGCCATGGAGGCCTACCCAGCCCAGCATCATCAGGTTCCCAGATATATGGAGATGGCTCAATCTCTCCAAGGACTGATCCACTAGGAAGCCCAGATGTTTTCACAAGAAGTAATCCTGGTTTTCATGGAGCTCCCAATTCCAGTCCTATTCATTTGAGTAGGACTCCTCTTTCTCCACCGTCGGTAATGCTACATGGTTCTCCTGTACAGTCATCATGTGCAATGGCTGGAAGGACTAATATACCTCTTTCCCCAACCTTGACTACAAAGAGTCCAGTAATGAAAAAACCAATGTGTAATTTTTCAACTAATATGGAAATACCACGAGCAATGTTCCACCACAAACCACCCCAAGGCCCACCTCCCCCTCCTCCACCTTCTTGTGCTCTTCAGAAAAAGCCATTAACATCCGAGAAAGATCCACTTGGCATTCTTGACCCTATTCCTAGTAAACCAGTGAATCAGAACCCTGTTATCATTAATCCAACTAGTTTCCATTCAAATGTCCACTCTCAGGTACCTGTGATGAATGTAAGCATGCCTCCTGCTGTTGTTCCTTTGCCAAGTAATCTCCCTTTGCCAACTGTAAAACCTGGTCATATGAATCATGGGAGTCACATACAAAGAGTTCAGCATTCAGCTTCAACCTCCCTATCCCCTTCTCCAGTGACATCCCCAGTGCACATGATGGGGACTGGAATTGGAAGGATTGAGGCATCGCCCCAAAGATCACGCTCATCTTCCACATCATCAGATCACGGAAATTTCATGATGCCACCTCTAGGACCCCAGGCCACTTGTAGTGGTATTAAGGTTCCACCCAGGTCACCAAGGTCAACGATAGGGTCCCCAAGGCCATCAATGCCATCAAGCCCTTCTACCAAGTCCGATGGACATCATCAGTACAAGGATATCCCTAACCCATTAATTGCTGGAATGAGTAATGTACTAAATAACCCAAGCAGTGCAGCTTTTCCTACTGCATCTGCAGGAAGTGGTTCTGTAAAGAGTCAGCCTGGTTTGCTGGGAATGCCTTTAAATCAGATCTTGAACCAGCACAATGCTGCCTCCTTTCCAGCAAGTAGTTTACTCTCAGCAGCAGCCAAAGCACAGCTAGCAAATCAAAACAAACTTGCTGGTAACAACTGTAGCAGCAGTAGCAATTCTGGAGCTGTTGCTGGCAGTGGCAACACTGAAGGACATAGCACTTTAAACACCATGTTCCCTCCTACTGCCAACATGCTTCTCCCAACAGGAGAAGGGCAAAGTGGTCGAGCAGCACTAAGAGATAAGCTGATGTCTCAGCAAAAAGACTCATTGCGGAAAAGAAAACAGCCACCTACCACAGTGTTGAGTTTGCTCAGACAGTCTCAAATGGATAGTTCTGCAGTTCCTAAACCTGGACCCGACTTGCTAAGAAAGCAGGGTCAGGGTTCCTTTCCCATCAGTTCAATGTCTCAGTTACTACAGTCTATGAGTTGTCAAAGCTCTCACTTGAGTAGCAATAGTACCCCGGGTTGTGGGGGCTCAAATACTGCTTTGCCTTGCTCTGCTAACCAGCTGCATTTTACAGATCCCAATATGAACTCCAGTGCTCTTCAAAATTCACTGACACAGACCATACCTTTGAGAGGGGAAGCCGTGCACTGCCACAATGCAAACACTAACTTTGTTCACAGTAACAGTCCAGTCCCAAACCACCATCTTGCAGGTTTAATAAATCAGATTCAGGCTAGCGGGAACTGTGGGATGCTCAGTCAGTCGGGCATGGCTTTAGGAAATTCATTACATCCCAATCCACCTCAGTCAAGAATTTCAACGTCCTCCACTCCAGTGATACCAAACAGCATTGTTAGCAGCTATAATCAAACAAGTTCTGAAGCAGGTATGGTTTTATTAGAAAAAAGTACCCCAAGGTACTAAACTTTTCTACTTTTTTTAAAATTTGTACCAAAATATTTATTATGATAAGAAATGATCCTTTCCCTGTTGTGAAATTGTCATCATTTCTTTAGTATTTATAATTTTATTTACAGAATGCTAGGGATTTGTCTATTAGAAAAAAAGAACAGCCAAGGGGATTCCATGTGTTTCCGTTATTTGTTGTCAATCTGTGTCATTTTGAATTTTGTTTGACTTTCAGTTGGTTTTATAACCATTGGACTCTAAACTACAAAAGAAGCCATAGAAGGCAGGGTTTCCTGGTTTGTGAGACATGTACTTACATGGTCTATGCCAACATAAACGTCGTTTCCCCTAGCTTTTTTTTGTATTCAGGTAAATGACGCTCATCTTGGAAAACCCAAAAAGGCAAAAATAAATGGATTTTTTTTGTTCTTGCTGCTGACCAGAAATAGGTGAATGGATAGGAAAAGGTAACTAGAAGTTGTATGAAGTAGAAAGCTGCCTTCTAATGTGTTCTCTTATTCTAGTTTGCTATCCTTTATTATTATTTGTTTGAAAAAATTCAAAAGTGGATATTGGCTCCTCCCTTTTTAAAAAAAAGGTAATAATTTAAGTTTTCTAATAAAAAAAAGGCTTGAAAACTTGATTTCCAGAATTTTTGATCTTGAAATTGTTTTATAGTTTTCTTGTAGAAGTTAATCATTATTTTTACCATTGACATTAAGGTTTTGAACCCAAATTTATTCTATCTCTTCATCCACTATTTTGAAGGACACAAATTTATTTAAAAGTAGACACATTAGAATGAACTGTGTTTTGTGCAATAGAGTTATCAGAAATTGTTATAAAAATCAGTAAAGAAGCACTAAAGAGATGAATTCATTGAGACATCAGAAAATCTGACCGTGGAAAGAGTAGAAAGAATACCCAGAACCCAACACTAATGATTTGAGAGATGTATAGGAAATGACAGGGAGGAAACAAAAGATAATGGTAAAGACAGTATTACTCAGATATGAAAACAGTGGGCTTTGCAGACCAGATGGCTACTGGAAATGAGGAAATTGCTGAGGCTCTTACTAATAAGCTATTTTGTAGATATGTACAGACTATAATATACCATCATGCTGGAAAAGCATTAGCACCCACAAGCCTGTGTTGCTGATAGTAAAATCCAGTGTTTTCCTTCCTGGTGTCACTACTTACACCTGCCATCCTCCATAACTTGTGTTATGTTTTATGTCTGGATGTCAGTGTTTCCTGAAGAACTGCTCGTTGATCCTCTTGTGTGAAAAACAATATATGGTGGAGAAAATAATCAAAATGATTAGTGCCTTCTTGATATTCTTAATCTAAAGAATCTCATGAAACTATTTTCTATGTGTTTAACAGGATCCTTGTTCCAAAGGGGCTTCCAACTTTTCAATGACTCATATTCTTTTTTAAATAATTTCACACAAGTCAAAATTTAATCTTACTCTTTTAGAAGATTAAAGTCACATAAAATCTGTAACTATTTTAAGATATACCGTATTTATTAAGCATGCCTTCAGTCGTTTAGATGAGACATTGTTAGTCTCCTTGTATTATATATCTTTACATAATTGATACCCCTTACCTCAACTTACTTTGTTTCAGGTCTGAGTTCATATTGCAAAGTGTATATATTTTATTAATGATGTATTTCAATTTATCCATAATGGAAAAGACCTACACTTATTTATATTTTTGTTTCTTCTGAATGTTGTTTATAGACTTATTTTATGTAGTCTTGGACATGTATTTTCTTGTTCCATGAACCTCTGTAAAGCGTCAGATCTGGATTGCCAGCGCTGGGAGTGTCAAACACACAGGTTGAAATTTATTTATATTAGAAAAGTCTTAGCATAGAAACAGATAAATGGGACAAAAATAAATGTCTAGTAATGATATGGATGTGACCAATCATGTGTAAGCTAACAGAAAGCATTTACTTGATAAAAATCTAGGTCAGTAAGAATTTTTAAAATATTAAACCTAATAAAATTAAATACTAATTAATGTACGTAGATCTGATGTGCAGTGGGTTGTGAAAATGGGTAGATTTACTAATTAATGTAACTCTTTTGATGAGTTGAATATTTAAGAGGTCTCTAATGCCATGTTTCTTTTTGATACACAGCAAACTGTCAGCTAAATGTACTGTCATTATAATTGCTTAGCCTAAATATTTATTTACTCTGACACTTATTCATCCATCAAATAAGTATCAAGGCTAGGCATGCAGAGTGGGCTAGCTGATGACAGTCATAGCTATCTCTGTAAGTTCAGCTAGGTATTCCTAGCATACCAGTAAGACATCAGAAGAAAAATGCATTTTATTCTTAAAATGTAGCTTATAGCTCTCAAGTACCTAGTATGTGCCAGCTTATTTACCTATATTATTTCTGATTTGTGTAGTTTCCCAAAGTATAAGGTCTTATTGCTCCCATTTTAGAAATGAGCAACTGAGGATCGGAGAACATAAATAACTGTCCGAGACTATGCGTAGCTAAGTTAAGATTTGAACTCAGGTTCATCTGATTTTAAAATCCATTTTCTTCCAAGCTGTATAAGTTCTTCATCTAAAACATTTAGTAGTCAAAAATGCTGTTTTCACTGGCAAAATCTTTAAAAATATCCAACAGGTCAGGAATTAAAGCACATCAGTGTATGTTAAAAGCCACGTTTGTAAATTTTGATGCACTTTTAGACAAAAGTTATTTTTGCCTTCTCTCTGGACTCTGGTATCGTAGTGTATAATGAGATTGGGATATTTGTATCAACACAGATGAAATGCCCAAACTTCTCAAGAGAACCGCCCCTCATTTGTGAATCACATTTGGTGACCTTTTTATTAATGGATTTTATCACTTCTTTTAATCAGATCAGAATGTGTTTCCTAGTGAGTGATATGTCAGTAGATCTTTGAAGGAGGCAACTATGCAGGTACTAGTTCTGCCCTTCCAAGCACGATAACACAGTGAGGGGGAAAGAGCCCCACAAGAACATGGTCCTACTCTTCTCTGTGGTGACAGAGCCTGGACAGAATTCAAGCGACGGGCTTAATCCAGTGCCTTTTCCCACTCTCCTAAACAGCTCAAAATTGTTACAGTAAGGCTTCAATTAAGAGAAGAAATCATCTGCTCTGAGAACACTTAATTTGATTCGTAATTTATTTTCAGAAACTTCTTCTAAAGAGTTTTTCTATTATAAACAACCCAAACACTGATTTTTTTAAGGCCTATATGTGAATTCCATGGGACATACTTAAAAATGTATTACATCTCAAATATGGGAATTGGAGGCAGAGGTAGTAAAAAAAAAAAGAAAAGAAAAGAAAAAATCAGATAAAAAATATAAAATGCTTAGAAAATCTTTCTAAAATTCAAGACTATACAAGGCTTTATTAATTCCATTTGGTGTTTTGAAATTGCCTTCCCATGAAAGCTCTCTGAACACTTTGCATTGTAACATTTACAGGTTTCTATTAACTTTTTGGACATCAAATTACAAGTAAAGTTTAATATTTCCATGTAACAGATTTAGAAAATGACCGATAGGATACTTGCTGACATTCCTCAAGTTGTAAAGCAAAGCTCTGATGGATCTGGCAACCAAACCCCAAAGTTCCTGAGTCTCAGTCCAAACATTCAAACTGCTGAATGCAGGTATGTCTCAAATCCATCAGTAGTGTACATTTAAAGCAACTTTACATTTATGAAGAGAGCTAAGTTTTAGCGTTTCAATGGTTCCAGCAGTGTCCTGTGGTGATTTGATTTAGGGAGGAATCCAGAAGCAAGTGCCCTTGCCTGGCAAATTTTACCAGGCCCGTGCCTCCTGCCTGCTGCCCACTTGCTGGCCAGAGAACAAACCCACACATGCCAGGAACCCTGGCCTCTGACAAGGACCGAGTTCCATCAGTGTCCATGTGGCCTGTGGTTTTTCACAATTTTCGAAGAACCAAAAAAGATTGAGACAACTTTGCTCACCAGCTTAATAACTAAACCTCACCTTCTCTATGGTGATAATCATGAAATACAACTTTTTCACTTTAAAACCCTTTAATATTCTCTTATTTTTTCTAATAAAAAATATTTAATCAACTCTTCTAACCACATGAAAATAGAATCCTCTGAAGAGACAGAGTACGAATTTGTACCAGAAGAGAAAATAATTCAAACATTGATTTGCCTTAACTCTTAGAGAGATATATTGACTAACAAGAATATAAATAAACCTATGAATAAATATATGCTCATGGATATTTATAAATTTTTTTAAAACTTTGGAAAAGAAAGTGTTTTTCTTTCAGCGCAGAATACATTTGATTGAAACTTAGTACAGCTATTAATATGGTAGGTATAAGAAAATGAAATAGAAACCACAAAAGAACACTTTGGATAAAAGACTGCAAAGTAATGAGCTTGGTTTTTTGTTCTATGTATTTATTCTCAGAACATGGCAATAAAAATAAGTTAATAAATAACAAATAAAGGGAAATTGTCATTCCCTACTTTTGAAGTTACAGGTGCAAAAAGATTATGGGATTAAAAATGCTCAAGGATGGATTATACTGTATAAGTTAGCCGTCTCAGGATATGGGAAGTTTGTGTAGAATTCATTTCTTAGTCTTATAGGGAAGAATGCAGAGGGGAGAAGGGCAAAGGCTCCTTTAAGGTTGTGACTGAATAAATAATAGTTGCTATTAAAAGTATTTCCACCCACATTTTTAAATACTTAGATTTTATCCCTCATCTGATGCACAAGGCTTCTAGGTTCAGAGTTGCCTTCTGCTCTGTTTTTTAACCAAATACCAAAACTCTATTAAATTCTTGATTGTGTGATAAAAATCTATGTCTGTTCTTTCAGTTAAGTTTTTGCAATATGAGCCATGTCTTCTTTGCTGTAAGATATTTTTACAACAATGTCTTGCTGTTTAAGAAGGTTTCCTATGATCAGGGTTACACCCCTTGTTTTGTTTACATATTCCAGGTTTAATGTTTCCTTGTGAACAAAAGGAGTTGAAATATGTTTGACTTTAGACATGGAGTCTGTATAATCAAAGGTGAAAACAGAACCCAGAGTGGTGTGATATGTTTGCTGATTCAATGATCTATTCTGTACCTTTCAAGAAATAAATTGCCCCAGTGTGCACATTGGGAGAATTTTATTCCATTGCAATACACTGAACTCACTTAATGGTCACTAGAAATTCTTGAGTTCTCTAGGACATGCCTAAACTACTCTTTACTAAAATCAAGTGGTCTGAAAACATTGATGCAGCTTTAAAAGTATCCAAACTCTAGGCAGTAAATGTTAACTCTACAAGAATTTCACTCATTACAATTATGCTTAAAAATATTTCTGTGGTATCATCAAAACATTTCATTTCTACATGTAGGTAGTACTGGATAAATAAAATCGTAGAGCTCATCTTTTATAGGAACTTATATCAAACACATTAATGCCAGTCAGCAAAGAGTAGAGTAAACATTATTTTGTAAGAATTATACTTCTTGAAAATTCAAAGCAACAACTCACCTTCTTACAGATTAAAAATGGAACTAAGCAACAGCAGTCTGAAGGAGTTACTGAGGTACTCTTGGGGGAGAGCTGCTCCAGGAAATTTCAGAGTATCTGTCCAAGACCATGGGTACAGGTATAAGGGAGTATATTATCACAGAGGCCCTAGAGCAGGACTCTTGGGCTGCACAGCTCCACAGGACACCTCTCATACTAGACAGCCTGATAGATCTGCTTCCTGGACCACAACTCCATAGAATCTTCCCCACAGTTGAGCAACCCAGAGGTCTGATTCTAAAGCAATGTTTTTCAATCTTTTGGTACTGCCTCCTACAGTGAGAAATTAACTTGCATTATAATCCACTAGATGCATATTTTAAGACAAAACAAGTTTCCTTAAAAAACTCTTATCATATGTGATGCACTCTGATCTTTTTGATCCCATTCTGTCTTATCCTATCTTACTCTATTTTCTTTCTCTAAGACAGTCATGACCCACTGAAATTATTTTATCACCCACTAATGGAACATGACCCAGCACTCATACATAACAGCCTGCATAAAATAATACCCTAGTTATACAATGTATTCCTTTATTTTTTTATTTCATTTATCAAAATATAATCGTTGGAGCATGTTAAATTGGTTTTGCAGACCCAAATAGGTCTAAACTGTCTTAAAATATTCCTGAGATAATTAACTCAGCAAATATTTATTGAGTACCTAGTATGTGCTAAACACTGTTTAAGCACTACAGATAAAGTAGTATACAATGGAAGAATACAAAGTTAACTGTATTTATAACTCAGAAACTGTTTTCTCTGCTCGTTAAACAAAATAAGGAGCTAGAACTTCCGAATGGAATATTGAAGCATTTTACCTGTGATTCTACCCCCATATTCAGACAGCAGATATCCCACCAAGCAAGGAATTTAACCTTATTTCTCAATATTTGTTTCCTTAAATACATATTTTTAAACGTGATAAGAAGCATTTGTAAGAAAACCCAAAACTGGGTTAGTTGAATAAACAATGGAAAATCTCAAGCATTTTTGCATTTATTCTAACAGTTTTCAGAGTGATTATATGTGTTAAGAAAGGAAACAGAAATGATCAGTAGCAAAAAAAAAAAAATCACATCTCTTTTTTTTTTTGTCTGACTCCATTAGCACCACAAGACTGATCTTGATGATGACTCAGATATATTCCAGTATTCAAGCTGCATCCCTTCCACTGGTTTTCCTCCTTCCCAGAGGGTTTACCCTGTTAATAGTGAAGAGCATTTTCTAAGATGCTGCTATCAATCCCCTCCCCCTCTTCTCTTTGAGTGCTTTGGTTTGGGGTCCCTCCCCGCTTCCTTTTAGGAAACAAATAGGCACTAGTCCCTAGGTTTTCCTGCCTACTTCTGGTAAAGAAATGCTAGGAATTTACATGAGGATAGAAATCGATGTATTTTTGTACATACATACACCGTGCCATTAAATAATGTCTTGTTGGAAGACTAGACTTCACATACAAGTTATCTTTCTATTTATTTTTTTAAATCAAATCCTTTAAGTATAGAGGAGAAGATTTTACTATTTCCATGGGATTGAAGAGTGAATTATATTTATTAGACTCACTAGGGCATGATGTTTTCTCTTGCTTCTACAAGCATTCATTTTTATTAAGGATTACCATTGACCTTGTTTGCATTTAAAGTACACTTGGCAAAGCAAATGATAAAGGTCAAATGGTGAAAGCATATCTTTTATATGACTCATTTCTTAGTTTTTGAATTTTTTATGGATAAATATCAGTATTGGGCATATTAATTTAGAATTTGGGCATATTGACTTAGAAAAAGTTTTCTAACAAAGTAATATTTATTCTAAATAAGAAATAGATCAAACTGGTATAATGACTTTTTTAAAAACCATATTTGTTCATTTGCCATCTCTGCACATCCAGAGATATGTACAACAATATTAATACTTCAGAGCTGACCACAGAAGTGTTTAGCATAATATAAACATGACTTTTCTTAAAGAATATCAGTAACAAAGAAGAGAAATAAATCTAAAGTGGTAGATACTACCTTTATTTTAAAAAGCAAATTTTTTTTTAATGAAGCAGAAAAAGGTCTTGACCTTAAGACCTTAAGACCTAGACAATTACTAGTAATTGTAGGAAAATATCCTTTCAAAATCCTAAGAAAAAAATTTACTGGTGCTATTTAGGTATGTACAGACACACACACACACACACACACACACATCATAAATTACATGTGAGGACAGAGTACTGTTTATATCTAGAAATCTACCCCACTGGACAAGCTACCACTGCCGTTGCCTGATTGTCCTGGTTTATTTCAGTCTCCGATTGGGTGTGTAGGCACGTGATCTCACACCAGGAAAGTTTGCTTGAGTGGATTTCCAATCTTACCTCCTACCTCATTAAAAACAACAGACAATGAGAAAGAGAAATTATGCCAGTTCATGGTGTTGCTGACTAGGGTAAAATAATCATTTAAAAAAATAAATAAAATAAAATAAAATAATCATTTTTTCCAATTAAAAGACTTCTCCAGCTTACTAGCTTGTTCCAGGCTCCAGCTGCCTTTTAGTTGTTTAACTGCTAAATGTTTAGTGAATAGTTTGTTTAAAAAAAAAAAAAAAGAAAACGAAAACGAAAAAACGTAGCTGTCCCTTTCATTAGTTTAAGCACTAAACATCTTGGCTAGGAAAAAAATTTCAGCATTAAGAAAACATTTTTCCCCACATGCTTCAAGAGACCATATGGTTTTTGTGCAGAGCTATGAAGTAGTTTTGCCAGAGAGTGCCTATGCAAGATTAAGTGGTTCAGAAATAAGTAAGCTCCAATTTTGCTCCAAATATAAAAATTCAAGGTCCTCTTTGGATGACCCCAAGCATCCTGAGTGACTTGAAGAACTCAGTGTACTTGGGGATGGACCTTTTCCTCAGTAAGGGGATTTTAACTTCCTGGAACACGTGAAGTCTAAAGAAACTTGTCCTATTCTATGCATCTCCTTGCCTGTCCCTTATCTCCAGGCTTTGGACCAATACTGGAAAGTCATTTTCACTTTTCCCACAAATGGGTGGTATGCCCTCCCTTACTTCCCATACATATATGCTACACACACAGCATCAAAAGTTCTGATTTCTGAAAGTTGAATGTAGATTTTATGACCTTAATGGATTCATTCAACCAACATTTTTGGAATGCCAACTATGTGTTAGAGATCCGTGTTACGTCTTGGAAATAAGAAGTGATCCTTTTCTTTAATGGTTGAGAAAGATGATTTTAAATTTTTGTGCTGCTTGTTTAAGGCAGCAGGTTTAACCATGGTAGGAGGGTAGGAGTGTGTGAAAAGGCAGCATATAATATTTTCAGTCACATTTCTTTGTTTTCAGAATACATGTCTCCATGCACTTATTATCTCCTTGTCTTTTTTCTAATGACCTTATTTCTACTTGGAAGCCCTTTCTCTCTCCTTTTCCACTCTCAAATCCCCAATCAAACGTTACCACTTGCTTAGTTTACCCTAACACCTTCAGTTTTACAACTGTCCTTTTGCTATATACATGTTAAATCTCTTAGCATCTTGCATTATAGTTTCACTAGCTATATGAACAGAGCTTTAAAATCTCCTGATTCACATAAGCCTTCAATACGTATGTATTTGAGAAAGGAAAAAGAAAGACAGGGAGATTTGTGTGTTTATCACTTTTCCTAAACTCTACTTCCTGCAAGAAAAGGGCAGCATGCTGTTTTTGTTGTTGTTGTTTTGTATCACCATTTCTATCCCTTATTCAGCAGAGCATTCATGTTTATTGTTGAAAATTAGAGAAAATATAAAATAGGCCTTGATTTTCATATTACCCTTAAGAAGCTTGTGGTGCTCACCAGCTTCTTGTTTGTAATACAAAAATACACACAGAGTAACCATATTTCTTTATGGTCATTCCTCAAGAATATTTAGATGGAGAGCTTTTAGAATAATGTCCCCATATGTCTACTTTCTTGCATCCTAAATATGGATGCTTCTCTCTTACAAAAAAAGACAAAAATATTAATAATAGAAACTTCTAAGGAAACCCTGCATCTATAAAGCCTTGCTAGAGTATTTTGAAAAATGGTTCTCTGACTGTGGTTAGAGGAATGGTGATCTGTACATTTAAATATGTCATTGTTGGTTAACAGGTAGGAAAAAAGGCCACCGGTAGCGATTACCAATAAATAAGAGTTGTTATTAGCTCGTTTAAAAAGATGGTTTCCAAATGCAATTAAAGCATAGCGCCTATTTATGGAAATAGCAAGCTTTCAGAAGCAATGAAATGTTTAAGGTGTTTATTGTTTTATTACAAATCTGAATTAACATTTAAAGAATTGTATACCCATATGCCTACTTCAGCTTTCAAAATATTCTTACTCTACTCTTCGTGAACATAGTCACTGTTTCATGATAATATTTTATAAATATTTATATATTTTTAAACAGAGGTTTCTTTTTTAAAATCTCATTCTTTAAATGAAACACTGAGAACTTGAGAAAACAATGACATCTGGGAGATATTGCAAAGTTGTGCAATATAGAGATATTGTCAGTGTGTTGGATATAGTGATGTATACTTATTACTATTACTACATCACCACTACTAACTACAACTACTAATGTAAATAATAATGCTGACAACGATAGCTCCTTTTATTTGTAGAGACCTTTATGCATTACAAGCCTTTCATTTACCTGTTTTTGATTCTCACAACAATCATGCCATCATACCAGTTTTTCCTGAGGAAAAATTCGAAGGTAGCAAAATATCGTATGCAGCAAGATGTTCATCCCTGTGTTATATATAATGATGAAAACATGAAAGTGGAAATGTCAAACTTTATAAGAATGGTTCAATAAATATGAGCAATCCATATACTACAAGGTTAAAAAGATTAATACAAATGTCTATATTATCAAAAAGGAAATATTTGGGTGTTATTCTGTTAGAAGAAAACAAGAATATAAAATGATATTTGTGGTACTACTAGGACTATGGGAACGTTTCTGTATATTTGGATTTGGACAGACCTCAATGGTAACATGGTCACCCCAGTACAGTATTTGAATTACTTTAGAGTTTCAATAACACTGATGTTGTTCTTGATATGATATACATGTTTAATATAAAATTAAATGCATAAGCCTGTAACAGTATTTGCTGAATGCATATATTACATAATGCATCTCTATAGGGAAAGGCCTTTTATGAAAAAAAAAAAAAAAATGATTGAAGGTTCCTTTTCAACAGAATGTGATTCTCCCACCTCATCCCTTGTGCATCTGGATCACCAGGGGTGATTGCAAACCATACTACTGCTCAGGCTGCACCCTAGGAGATGTTTTCAACTACTCTGGGATAGGGCCCAGGCATTGTGTTTGTTTGTTTGTTTGCTTGCTTGTTTGAAGTTCTCCAGGTAGTAATCCTGTTGTGCAGCTTGGATTGAGAACAGCTAAAATGATTATAATCCTAAACAACTGAAAGTTTATACTTTTAAATGTTAAAAGTTCTTGAATTTTCATTGCTAGTGTAAGACTTTCAAAATTAAGAATGATATTTGGATGGTAGCATTTGGTCTGATTTAAGGAATCCTAAATACAGAGTATCTTTATGCTATCAGAGTGACGAAGATTAAAAAATAATGATAAAATACAGTGTCGGTGAGAAATGAGCACTGCCATACACTGTTTACAAAAATGTAAATGGAATGTGTATTGATCAACTTTGCTGTAGGGCAGTTTGACAATATGTATCCAAAGCTTTAAAAATACATAAATCCTTTTATCCCTGGAATCCCACTTTAAAGAATTTATCCTTGGAAAATAATTGAGCATATTGGCAAAGATGAGTTAAGAATGTTTATCAGAGTGTTGCTTACAATAGTAATTATAATTCGATCATAAACAATCAAATAACCACAACTGTGGACTGATTAAATATTGATACATGATAGTAGTAAAATGGCTCAGAAGTTAACACTAGTTAACATGGAAAGATATTCAAGACATATTGATAAAAGAAAAAAACTACAAAACAGCATAATTCCATTTTTGTTAAAATATATAATATGTGTATATATGTCTGCATATGTATAAACATACAGGTGGGCAAAGCCTGAGGAGGTATACACTAACATATTAATAGTTATCTCCACAGGTATTTTTTCTTTTCTGCTTTGTACTCTCATGCATATTCTAATTCTTTTTTTTTTTTTTCACTAACAGCAAGTGGTAGTATTATAAAGACCAAAAACATTTTCTTAAATAAAAAATATATTTTGAAAAATAAAGCCTTGTTACCTTTATCTAGCCAATTGAGTGAGCTACAACAAAGATTCCTCTTTCTTTGTTTGTGAAAAACAAGCTATTGTTTGTTTGTGAAAAACAAGCTATTTGTTAGAAAGAGCTGTTTCTTTATATTTTTTAGTATTTCTAAACTTCTTCAATATATGTATTTTCAAAACAGATTAGGAAGTATAAAGTTAAACTTAAGTTTTATTAACAGATTCCAACTCATCTCTGCTGACAATTAATCTGACTTAACTCCTCAAAGGTGACTTGTAACAAATTAATTGAAATGTATCTTAATGTATTTTTTTATGGGATCATCTTCCTTAACATCCATAATTAATAAGTGGTTTGGTTTTTTTCCTTCTTCATTTTAGGCGGTTCAGGACCATCATCCTCCATAGCCATAGCTGGCACCAACCACCCTGCCATTACAAAGACAACATCTGTTCTTCAAGATGGCGTCATAGTTACCACCGCAGCTGGAAACCCACTGCAGAGTCAGCTGCCTATTGGGAGTGATTTTCCTTATGTTGGCCAGGAGCACGCACTTCATTTTCCATCCAACAGCACTTCAAACAACCATCTTCCACACCCCTTGAACCCCAGCCTCCTCAGTTCTCTACCTATCTCTTTGCCAGTGAATCAACAGCATCTCCTAAACCAGAATCTATTAAATATCCTCCAGCCTTCAGCAGGAGAAGGCAAGTCTGAGATCAACCTCCACCCTTTAGGTTTTCTCAACCCGAATGTAAACACTGCTTTAGCTTTTCTCTCCGGTGACATGGATGGGCAGGTATTGCAGCCTGTTCACTTTCAGCTCTTAGCAGCCCTGCTTCAGAACCAAGCCCAAGCAGCTGCCATGCTTCCCCTGCCATCTTTCAATATGACCATCTCAGATCTTTTGCAACAGCAAAATACCCCTTTACCCTCATTAACACAGATGACAGCCCCACCAGACCATTTGCCAAGCAATCAGTCAGAGAACAGCCGAGCTGAGACCCTTTTAACCAGCCCCCTGGGGAACCCTTTACCAAGCTTTGCAGGCAGTGACACTACTTTTAACCCCCTGTTCCTCCCAGCTGTCACTGGGGCCCCGGGATTAATGGCCTTGAATCCCCAGCTGTTGGGAGGTGTCCTGAACTCAGCATCGGCCAACACCGCTAATCATCCAGAGGTTTCCATAGCAACTTCCTCCCAGGCAACCACTACCACAACCACTACATCATCAGCAGTGGCAGCACTGACTGTCTCAACACTTGGTGGGACAGCAGTGGTGTCAATGGCAGAAACATTGCTGAATGTATCTAATAATGCTGGGAATACACCTGGTCCAGCTAAACTCAACAGTAACTCTGTGGTGCCACAGCTACTTAACCCTCTACTGGGGACAGGTCTGCTTGGTAAGTTAAATTTTTTCACAAATTTTTTAAAAAGAAACGTTTTTCTAATTCTATTTTCTCCTTTTTAAAAACTCCATTTTGTCACACTCTTTTTAAAAATGTTTTTGTTATGTCACAGCTTGCTTAAGGAACTAAATATAATAACACCCACACACATCCATAGTTATACAAACATGAAAATGACTTTTTCCTTTTCCCCTATTCTAGCAGTACTAAATATCATTTTAACCTGCTTTCTCTGATCTTCTAATTCTGATGCCACTTAAACCTAGCCTACCTATGATTCTCTTAAGCCAAGTAGAGTCTTATTTTTCAAACAAAAAGCACAGGTCCATCTTAAAAATAACTTTTATTTGAATTTTATTTGGTGTGGCATCACAGGGTTAGTATGAGCAGCTGCACTGTGGATGGAAACAGCTTGAGGAAGTGTTTTTTCCAGGTGATCCCTAAATAACAAAAATAAATGCTTATCCAGCAAAATAAGAAACAAAGCATAAAAACATTCAAAGGTAAACTTTGCCCAAGTTCAGGGAAACAGACAGTCTCAATCGCTGCTGTTAGATTGCCTCAGACAGTATGAGTCTAGAAGGTTGTGGCTTAAAAACAAAATCCTTCATCTAGATTATTCTATCACAAAAAGGTTAGAAAATAATGTCAAGTATATCCAACTGACTCATGCAGGTAACTCTGAAATTAAGTGTAGAGATGGTGTCCGTAAAGTCTGGAAACAGGCAAAATGATACTGCCAAAAGGGCATCTTCAGTACATAAAAATTGGTAGTAATATGTCTTCAGATTTTATGGACACCTTTGTAATCCGGTTTACTAATATTATGGTTTACTAGCTGCTATAGTTTATTAGTTTGATTTGCCATTGAAATCAACAGTTAAATCATTTAAAAAGGATTACAGATTTGCATATTTCAAGTTACAAGACAATTTCAATGACATTGTCTTCAAGATCATTTCAATGTAATTTCCAAACAAGTTAAACATGAATTCTGAATATAAACTTAGTTATTAACTAATCCCATCTGATTGTATAACATTTACTTTCATGATTATGACTATGAATTCTTTTGTATTGTTAGCTTTCTTTACAATTTTAATTTTAGGTGACCAACATTTTACTTAAAAACAAAGTGTGTTTTTCTAGGCCAAATCTGATTTTATTTGGTGGTATTTATTGATGACTGTGGCTTGAGAACAAAATTTTGTAAATAAGCCCTATTCAGACCCATTCATTTTAACAATTTGCTCAAAGACATGATTACTAAAACATTTTAGGATTAATTTCAACCTTTACAAGTGCTCAACAAAAATAATTTAAAGGAATTCTGCAACTCTGAAGCTCAGTATATGGGGATTGGCTAATGGATAGAGCAAAGACTAAGTAGTGTCTCCAGAATTAAAAATCATAAAACTAATTATGAAAGATAAAATTAAGTAATAAAACTCCTCTTTATTTACCACTTAGTAAGACATTGAGGAGAAAAAGAGAAAAGAATGACCATGTCAGGTCTAGTTTTCAGTTTTTGTTTGAGGAATCCTCAGGTACAAAGATAGGCATAGGATCTCCAAAGAGTCACACTGACTTACATTTTATGTTTTTCAAACTATAGGTGACATGTCCTCAATAAACAATTCTTTGAATAACCATCAACTGACTCATCTGCAGTCGCTGTTAAACAACAATCAGATGTTTCCTCCAAGTCAGCAGCAGCAGCAGCAACTTCTTCAGGGGTACCAGAACCTGCAGGCATTTCAAGGACAGCCCACAATTCCTTGCGCGGCTAACAGTAACCCCATGGCTTGTCTGTTTCAGAACTTTCAGGTACTCTCCTTCCCTGGGTTCCTCGAATAGTAAACAGTATCTAGGTCTGTTGAAACTCTTAGTTGGGGGAGAAGAGATGGGAGAAGGAAGTCATGTGCTCTCTCACCACCACTGACTGTGGTAATGAGTGTTGTTAAACATTACGGTCTTTTCGTGAAGGTTATTTTATTTAGTCTGAGGCATCTCAGTGGTCCTTTCAGAGCTGATAGTAAAAACTGATCATAGGATCCTCTTAAACCCTTTCGTGGTTTCCATTGCTCTCATGATTGAAATCCATATCTTTCACCTGCTGGTTCAGCCTCACTCACCAGGCCCAGCCTTTACCACCCTCCCTGGCTTCAGCCACTTAGTCTTCCCTTTTAGTTCTACAAGCTGAATACAAGCTGAATACATTCCTGATAGATTAAGGAGTGATAGATTACTCTTTCCATTGAAAGAGTAACACTTAATAAATATAAAGAGAAAATATAGAAGTATTTTTAAAATAATCTTGCGGTAGAGAAGGCTCTTTCAGTAAGACACAAAATCAAGACATCCAAAAGAAAAGAAGTGATAGGGTTTAATATAGAAAACTTTAAGATCTCTTTATGATAAGGGCATTCTAAATGAACTTAAAGACAAGTGGCACCTGGCAGAAAATACTTGCATAATAATAGCAAATAGTTGACATACATTATAGGAAAAAAGCTCTGGCAAATCAGGAAGAAAAAAGATAATTGATTAGAAAAATGAGCAATAGATATGAACAGAAAATTCACAGAAAATGAAAAATTAATTATTAATGAACATATGAAAAGAGTAATCAGAGTTATACAAATTACAATACTAATGTGTCCATCAGATTGATTGATATCCCTTGCTGACAGTGGTGTGGGGAAACGGATTCTTTTAGATATATTGTTGGTCTGATTGTATGCTGATATAGTTCTTTTGGAGGTTAATTTGATAGTTCATCAGGTTTTTAAATATACATATCCTTTGATGCAGAAATTCAACCTCTTTGTATCTATTTTAGAGAAATCTTCCAAGGTGAACAAAAGGGCACATGCTAGAATGTTCATTACAACTTGATTTGTGGTGGCAAAAATTAGAAACCTCTTAATTGTCCATCAGTCTGGAAATGGCTAAATATACTATTTATATGTATATGTATAAATGTATATAATATATCTGTCTTTCTATTATAAAATGTTAAGGTAGATTTACATAACTGATATGGAAAGATCCACAAGAATGCAAAACTTTAATACTATAATATTATAGAATAGTACTAAAATTCTATACCATTTATGTGAAAGAAGGAAGGAAAGAAAACTAGATATATACCTACACATCTTAAAGTATTAAACATAAGTGTCTGCAAGGATGTACTACAGCACTGATTTCTTCTGAGAAAGGAAATGGACTTAGAGTAGAATGGGAAAGTCAGGTTTGGGTGGGTGGGGAGTAGTGGTAAAGAACATTTTTATCTTCTTTGACAATGAGAAAATATTCAGACATATCTTGTGTACTAAAATAATTTAGAAGGGAGGAGAAAGTGCTCAGCCATGTCACTGAGAATCTCAAGCAAGTAGATAAAACCTGAAGAGAATCCCCTAGATTTAGGACATCACCAGTAATGGGTAGAATTCAGTTTTAGTGGAGTGGTAAGAGCACAGGAGAGATTGCAATGGATGGAAGGATGAAAATGTTAAGAATTAAAGAGTGTGTATTACTCTTTCAAACACTTAAGGATGAGGAACATAAGAGTAAAAGGGTGGTGCCCCAAGGCAGACGTATGTTGAAGCAAACTTTTAAAACATGGAAGCTATGCACATGGTTGTGTGCTAAAGGAAAGAGCCAAAAAACAAAAGAAAAAAAAATGGAGAAGATTGAACAAAATGTAGGGAAGGGATAACAAATGAGGCAAAATCCCTGAGGAGTGCTTAGGATCCAGAGCTTGAATCCAACCACTACACTTCCACCTTTCCAAGATACCCTCAGAAAGCAGAAGAGTCCCCTCTAACACTGAGAAGAGGGGCAAGATTTGGGGCATGTATAGTTGCAATCAAGTATGTGCTGTGAGAGGGTAGGGAGTAGCAGAGTATAAGAACTATGAGAATTCTTAACCTATCAACTCCCATTTTCTCTGTTAGTAAAGTTGTACACCAAGAATAGTGCCAGAGATGGTGGAGCAGCCAGCTTGAAGAAGTGGATCAAGATTGAAGAGTTGTGAAGGAGAATGTTACCCAACTAGAGGATCGTCAGATTGATGGAAACAATATGCCCCCAGCTATAGCTGAAAGCCCTAAATTCCTAGACAGATACTCAGCTTTCTCACTGTGGATATAGATAAGCAGGCAGTTAAATTGATCCCAGATTGAGATTTTATCTGGTAGGTGTAGGCAGGGGGAGAATAACAAGAGAGTCATTGATAGGCTGATGGATCCCTCGTTCTGGTTTAATGGGAAAGCATGTGAAGACAAGAAGGGAGAAATCCTTGAGGGGAAAATCCAAAGCAAGGGTCTGAAGCAGCAATTTCTAGGTGGGCTTGGTGTGATTAGAATAATTTGGGGGACTTTTTCCAACTGCACTCATCCTTCCTGTCCTGAGCATTGATATTCTTACCTGCTGGGCATTCCCTCCCTTCCTCTCTTCCCAATTAAGAATCATTTCTCTACAGAGCCATCGTCACTGCTAACAGCGTGGTGGTGTCCCCCAGTCAGTAGCTGGGTAAAGTTAAGGAGTAGGTATCACTATTCTATCTAAAGTCTTCAAAAACATAGTTTTGTATAAGAAATATTTTATTGTTAAGAGTGTGAGTGTGTGTGTGTGTGTGTGTGTGTAGAGAGAGAGAGAGAGAGAGAGAATTGTCTTTTAGCTTATGTTATATTTCAGTAGAAATATCAGTGAGTTAGAACCCTTTTTCAGAATTTCGTTCCCTTGTCATTTGAGCAGTGCTGGTGACTCACTAAGTTCTCTCTTGGATTCCCAAGTTGCAAAACCTGTAATGACACTTAACTATGTGGAGTCATTACCCGAAAACAGTTTGTGTCCAACCACGTCAACTTTAACTTTTCTAGAGAATGTTTGGTAATGATGAGTTCTCTGTTATTTATTTAATTATTTATTTCTCTATCTATTTTAGAAATACATCTTTTATTTTTATTTTTAAAAATTATATATTTTAGAAAGAAAAGAGAGAGTGCATGAGCAGAGGGAGCAGCAGAGGGAGAAGGAGAGAAGCAGACTCCCCACTAGGCGCAGAGCCCTGACCAGGGGCTTGATCCCAAGACCCCCAGATCACCACCTGAGCCGAAACCAAGAGTCTGACGCTCAACTGTCTGAGCCACCCAGGCACCCCAATGATGAGTTCTTTAAAAAAAAAAAAAAAAAAAATCTGTGAAATGATTTCAACCAAAGAAACCTACCCAAATATAATCAAGGCACAAACTTTTCCATGCAGAATGACTTTTGTTTCATTTTGAACCTTGTCCTTTCTTTATATTTCTCTCCTTGTTACATTTGTTTGCCTTTCATTGTTTTGCCTACATTGTTTTGCCATTGATGGTCTTTCTCTTTGAGGTCTTTAAAAACTTTTCTCTCTCTCACTGCTTCCTGTCTGTTTCTTCAAGGTGAGAATGCAGGAAGATGCAGCTCTCCTAAACAAAAGAATAAGCACTCAGCCCGGGCTCACGGCACTTCCTGAGAATCCAAACACTACACTTCCACCTTTCCAAGATACATCTTGTGAGCTGCAACAGAGGATTGACCCATCTCTTGGTCAGCAGGTGAAGGATGGCCTTGTTGTGAGTGGCCAAGGTGATGCTTCTGTAGATGCCATTTACAAAGCAGTTGTTGATGCAGCCAGCAAAGGGATGCAGGTTGTCATCACCACTGCAGTCAACAGTACAACTCAGATCAGCCCCATTCCAGCTCTGAGTGCCATGAGTGCCTTCACTGCCTCAATTGGTGACCCATTAAGTCTCCCCAGTGCTGTCAGTGCAGTCATTCATGGACGAAACATGGGCAGTGTCGATCATGATGGTAGGCTGAGGAATGCAAGAGGGGCTCGGCTGCCCAGGAATCTGGACCATGGGAAAAACTCAAATGAAGGAGATGGGTTTGAATATTTCAAGTCAGCAAGTTGCCACACATCCAAAAAACAGTGGGATGGGGAGCAAAGCCCTGGAGGGGAGCAAAACAGGTGGAAGTGTGAGGAATTTTTAGATCATCCAGGCCATATCCACAGTAGTCCTTGTCACGAGAGGTCCAACAACATCTCTACACTGCCATTTCTGCCTGGGGAACAGCACCCGGTACTGTTACCACCAAGAAACTGTCAAGGGGATAAAATTCTGGAGGAAAATTTCAGGTATAATAACTACAAAAGAACTATGATGAGTTTTAAGGAGAGACTAGAGAACACTGTGGAAAGATGTGCACACATTAATGGGAACAGACCTCGACAAAGTCGGGGCTTTGGCGAGCTGCTGAGCACCACAAGGCAAGACCTGGTCCTAGAGGAGCAGTCTCCAAGCTCCTCAAATAGTTTGGAAAGTTCTCTAGTCAAAGACTACATCCATTACAATGGAGACTTTAATGCCAAAAGCATTAATGGGTGTGTGCCTAGCCCTTCAGACGCTAAAAGCATTAGTAGTGAAGATGACCTAAGGAATCCAGATTCCCCTTCTTCAAATGAGTTGATACATTATAGGCCAAGGACGTTCAACGTTGGCGACTTGGTCTGGGGCCAAATCAAAGGACTTACTTCTTGGCCTGGAAAATTAGTAAGAGAAGACGACGTTCACAATTCATGTCAACAAAGCCCCGAGGAAGGGAAGGTATACCAATCTTTATCCATTGTCAAATACTAACCTTTGTTCAGATATCAATTGTTATTTTTTGTTGTCATCACTTTGGATTCTTTGGATTTGAAATTAAGATTCTTCATGACTCATTGAGGTCTCACAAACATCTGGAGCATAAAATGAAGAGGGGATGGTTATAGTCACCAAAATGTCATATCAAGGGGTGAGTTGTGAAGCATTTGTAGATCCCACAAGGGCCTCTAATCCAGGAACCAGATTTCCACAATTTTGCTAATTCTGCCTTCCTTCCCTGCATGTACCTAACTCTTCATTCCATACACAGAGGATGAAGGCAAGTGGTAAGGACTGGGAAAAAATCTGGTGGCCTTTGGAGTCCAGGAGTGTGGCAGAAGTAGGGTAACAGGAAGTGCTGGGGGACAACATCTCCCCCATGTGCTCGCACGAGACACATGGCGCTGAGGAGAGGGTAAAACCTGGCGCAATTGCAGCCGTTTCTGGAAGAGCAGGTAACATCCATGTTCAGAATGCTGTCTCCTTTCAGGAAATGTTCTGGGCCTTTATAACATATGGAAATGTTTAACCCCACAGTCTGGTTCTACTTAACACAGTCTGATCATGCAAATTAAATGAAAACTTCTCCATGAAACCACCGTTCAATTTAGAAGAAATTAGTAGGGGTCTTCTGGGTTCTCCCTCCCACAATTGGTAGAATTGGCTTACTAGGCAAGAAATACACAGAATGTTTAAAGCAGATAGAAAAATTTATATATGACCAAGAGGAGATATTTATGCACATTCCCCACATATGATGAGGAAACATAATTTTTCATCTCCTTAGGAAATAAAATTTACTCTTACAAATATATATTATTCCCTTAAAGTGTATATTATGTAAAGCTATTTCAACTCCGTTCAAACCTCCACTGGCACTTAGGTTTAATGGCAGGAAACCAAAAACATTTTTGCCAGCACAATAAAAAGACTGTCTTTCTCCAAATGACCAGGAGGTCCTTAAGCCCATTGCTTGTGATGCCTAATATATACTTGTCAGGGTACGCTCTGGGTATCGTGTTTCTATGTTTGATAAGAAAATGAATTCCATACCCCAACTCACAAAACATTTTATTCTCTAATCTCTCTGAGACCAGACAAAACATTCTTTAAGTTGATAAACCTAAATATTTTTGACAGTTTATTCAAAAAGTAATTAGAAACAGCAAACTGGGCTTTTATGATGTAAATAGACAGCTCCAAATAGAAGGCGTAGACACTGACCTGTTTCACAATCTCTGTGCAAATGAAACCAAGTCTTTTTCCAAGCGCCATTTTACAAAAAGCTTAATGAAAGAAAAGATTATGGCCTCCCTTTCCTGGAAGCATTCTTCCTGTCCTAAATGCCTTGTCTAAATATCTTTTATGTCCTCAGGAGAATAAAGGCATGTACTTTTAACACATTTCACATTAAACAATGGTCTTAATCTTCTGATTAGTCTGTGTTTACAAACTCCTGGGATTGAGTTACTCACTGATGTTTGGGGAGATACACTTTTTAAAAAAATCATTATCTGAGAATCCAAGAAACATTTATTTTGCTTCATTTAAATAAGCAACTGGTTTTCACTCACTGTACACTAATAAGCATTTTTTTAAAATCCAGATTCTTTCTTCTTCCTTATGGAGGCAGTAGATGAATTTCTTAACAGGGAACATAAAATTGTTTCTGTCACCTCAAATACTGCCCTCACCCCCCACCATCTGACACTGTAATTTTGCATCCTGACAACTTTAATATCAAAACTTTGATATCACGATACACCAAGAATATTTTTAGTAATTCAAAAAATAAAGTACACATTTGGAGGTACAAAACTGAAAACATATAATAAAATATTAATGATAACACATGAAATATTTATCTATCATTAAAAAGGAAGGTATAACAGCCTTAAAAGCTCTGGGGCACTTAACATTTTTAAAAACTTCTGGTCTTTTCAGGAACCCCCCCCCCTCACTTTTGCACATTAAAAAAACGAAACAAAGTACTATTTCACAAGCACTCTTTTTTTCTTCTATAGTTCACAAAACAAAGGAAAGGCTTCCTCATACCTTATTTAATGATGCCCAGCAAGCCAAGCAGTGTTCTCAATTTATAAAACCAGGAAAGGTGAAATTTCAAACACAGAGCTGTCTGACTTCAAGCCAGATGGCCTTTGCTTGATGTCTTGGTAATTCTGGTTCATCAAGAAAACATTAAACTATGTTCAATATCTGTGTAAGACAAAGAATGATCTATTTGAAAAGATTTCCAGTAAAACATTTTAAAAATTTATACTCTCAGTCTGGTGAACGAACCAGTCATGATGTAAATTTTATTTAGATAGAACCCCTTAGTGTCCTCAGCAATGTTGCATAATAGTCTTGTGCACTACTAATCAGATTTCTGCTTTTAAAAAGGTAAGTAGTACCTTAGGGTCTCTTCTGTATACTGTGGCAATGGGTGACATTTTAGTAAAGTCGAGAGAAAAAGAGACAGACAGACTTCATAATCAATGCGTTTATTATAGTAAGATCTAATTAATTCCACCTTGCTAATGTGGAATGTGGAACCGCATCCCCCTAGTGTTTATCTTTGTAGTATCTCAGAAGAAAAGGTTTAGTAAACAACTTTCTTACACATTATCATTTTAAACCTTTTTAGATTCTCAGTTTTTCATACTATGTCCATGTCCACAAAGTAAATTAATCCAAGATTCTGTCAGATCCCTCCAGATAAAATCTATGTTAACTCAAGTGTTAGAGTAGATTTATTATCTTATCTCTCCCCACCCCCCACATTGCACAAACCTATCATTTATTTTCTGTTGCAGCCTTTGTTCTCACCAAACCACTTCAAATTCTTTTCAGAAGCAGGCAAAATTTTTTTAAAAAGTAATGAATTAACAGGATTGCAGGTTACTGATTCAAAGTAAGCTGGGCACCTCTCTTGCTTTTAGGTTGCATGGGTGGCCTCTGGACAAACAGATCAGTGCTGTGACTGGAACACTGATACCGGCCTGGGGCTGAGATGTCCATGTTGTTCTTAAGTTGATACTCTAGCCGACTGTCATGATAGTAAATGACCTGGTCAGTTTATGATCTTAGGAAGGCATTGTTCATCTTTGGTGGGGTATTAAGACTAGCAGCATTACTAATAATGCATTAGAACTGTTCTGCACTTTTGGTGATTGCTTCCTAAGAGGTTTCATTCCAAAACATCAAACACCGTATGAACATAGTCTTCAGAGAACTAGAGAGAACGCAGAAAGAGGCACGAGCTTTGGACATTCTCACATGAGCTTAATCCCAGCTCTATCTGTTCCCTAAATGCTGCTGGGTAGGTGTATTAATCTCCCTGAGCTGCCACCTCTTCACCTCTCAAGTGGGAATGGAGTATCAGTTCCTACTCAGAAGATGTTTTAAGAGTTAAATGAGATTCCATAAATAGATTATCCAGCACACAAAAGAGTCTCAGTAAAAACTATCCTCCTTGCCCCTGTTCTTTTTGTTAGACAACCTTATTAATTTGGGTGTCACCACTCCAGAACTGTGGTGATTTGAGTTTAGTTATTGTTTACCTAGGCATTATCCGTGAATAAAGGATTTACTAAACAGGTAGAGAGTGAAAGGATTATAATGAATATATTATGAATGAAATAGTTTATAACCATTTTTTTTAAAGATGTAATTTATTTATTTGACAGAGATCACAAGTAGGCAGAGAGGCAGGCAAAGAGAGAGAGGAGGAAGCAGGCTCCCTGCTGAGCAGAGAGTCTGTTGCGGGGCTTGATCCCAGAACCCTGGGATCATGACCTGAGCTAAAGGCAGAGGCTTTAACCCACTGAGCCACCCAGGCACCCCTATAACCATTTTTTAATGAAGTTCAGCACATTGCATACAAATTGGCATATCTGATTATAACTTATTATTAGCTGTTCATTTCAAGTAGGAGTTCTACTTGGAAGCATTTTCAAGCACTTTGTTCAGTGAGCCTGAAACTCCCTCTCCCAACAAGATTTCTAAAAAATACCAACACAGACTTTCTTCCTTTACTTTCCTACCCTACCCCCACACATACAACAATATTAGTGAGTAGAGATGTTTAACAGTACATGGAAAGTTGGGCTGATCGCCCCTAAAGACTACTGTCCCAATATTGAAGCTATGTGAAACACCAAAGAATATTATGTGTCTGGTATTATACCATTCCAAAAGTAGTATCTCCTTACTCTCTAACACGTTCCTTCCTTTGGTTATCAGTTTGTAATGAAGAATGGTCTGAAAGGATTCATATTTTTTCTAAATAAATGATGCAAGTTTCTCTTAAACCATGAATCCTTTATAGTTAAGGTTCAGTGGCCAAGAATAAGACCTCAGTGCTGTGTTCCAGTACATCATCGCAGCCAGAGAAAAGCACTGCCAGTTCTTGGAACGTTATTAGGGAATTCTTGGAAAGGGAAAGGGCTTCCGCTGGCATTACACCTATCCACCGTAAAGTGCAAACATTTTTTTTTAAGATTATTTATTTTAGAGAGAGAGCACGCACACAGGAAGGAGGGTCAGAGGAAGAGAGTCTCCAGCAGACTCCCTGCTGAGTGCAGAGCCTGATGGGGAACTCAATCCCAGGACACCTGAGCTGAAATCAAGAGTGGCTGCTTAACTGACTTAGGCACCCCAACATGCAAACATTTTAAGCCATTGCAACTGTGGAGAAAAGTGGTTATCTTTATGTACTTGTTCCAGTAATTAGTTAAAAATAGGAAAAGTGCCCCTCTTTTCTAAATATATTTTGTAATTATCATCTGCCCTCTCTGATCTTACATTAATTAACCTAAAAGTATTGACACTCAAGTGATAATCAAAAAATAAAATTCTTTTTTTAGTACATAATTTTTAATCTTTTTGGACATTTCCCATTGGTCTTCATATTTCATTGCTCTTATATACAATGTGTATTCTAACTTGAGCCAAATTTAGGAAAGGATTTATATCTAGGCTGGCACCACAATTTTTCTCTTCAGGGAAATGCTGGTTGTTGCTGGACAGGTAGAGACCTCTGATTACCCAGAAAAGTTGTACATTTCAGTGCAACACCACATGAATAAATGAAGACATATGTTTGGTTTTTTTTTAAGATTTTATTTATTTATTTGACAGACAGAGATCACAAGTAGGAAGAGAGGCAGGCAGAGAGAGGGAGGAAGCAGGCTCCCTGCTGAGCAGAGAGCCCGATGCGGGGCTCGATCCCAGCGGGGCTCGATCCCAGGACCCCGGAATCATGACTTGAGGGGAAAGCAGAGGCTTAACCCACTGAGCCACCCAGGCGCTCCCGAAGACGTGTTTTTAAAAGTAGTGGGCAGGGTGCTCTCTCTTTTGAATAACACTTTGCCTTTTTTCATGCAGTTATATTTGACAGGTAGAGATAAAAATATTTCTCCGAATAGTCAAGTCATTCAAATGAGACAAAACTCATCATTTTTAAAACTCATAACCAAACTTATTTGGGGACAGTCCACTTTCTATATGTCAGGTGAGTGTCACACACACACACACACACACACACACACACACACACACACATTTGACAGTGTGAAACATAACCAAAGACAGCTGACCATTGGATAGGGATGTATAACTGAAGTTTGAGCTCTCTTTTGATGTTTAAACATTCTACTTTGAAGAACATTCTTTCTGTGCTTGATTATCAGCATTAGCTGTTTGTATTCTTTGGTACCATAATTCTCCATTGAAAGTGTGCTTTGTGTATTGCCCCTGCCTTATATATCTCCTTAACTGCTGTTGGGAATGAATCCTTGTCTCTACACCTGATCACCAACCACAGTATTTGGGCTGCCTTGTGGCTGGTGGGATGGCAGGGGCGATCAATGCTCTGTAGCAACAGGATTGCCCTGAAAAGGGAGGATGATGTTGAGAAGTAATGTGCACGACAAAAGCCAGGCTGATGAAGTCAGTGCCTGATGAAATTTGGAAGATAGTAACAGTGAAGAACTGGGTAAGACCAAAAATGCGAATATTAGCAGAAAGACCAAATAGAGTAAAAGCTTAGGTAAGATGGTGAATGTCCCTGAAGTGAACTGTGGGATATTGTAACCTTTTCCCCCTGAACAAGGATAAAAAGGAAAAGGAGGCTTATCTCCATTTACAGACAACGGAGACCCACACGGAGTTCTTGAGCTGGTTGGTACAGTTTTCAAAAGGACAGTCGCAAATGGAGTTTGGTCTGAGGCAGTACATGCTTCTGACACAAACGTTTAAACAGTGTTGCTTTAGAAATAGCTTGCCCAAAACATTTAATTGCATGTATGGGTGGTGGATCAATATGAACTCTGTTGTACATTTAGAATAGATTTACTCTAGTCCTATAGTCTGCTTTCCTATTACTTAAAACCCTGTTTCCCAAGTAAAGAGGAAAGGAAGTGCGTGCGCACACACACACGCACACACGCACACACACACACACACATGCACACAAAGCCTCAGATAATGCCACAGACAAATCATTAATGTGTATTTGGCAAGTTCATTTGAAAAAAAAGGGGATTCACTTTAGGAATTTTTCCATGAGTACTACTGACGGAAAATTAGGGTCATCCTTTACTGTCACAGGTAAGTCAATATTTTGAAAATATTGCAGTATTGCCCTTAACTTAGCAGGACTTTTTCAGGAGGAAGATTTTTTAAAATATTTGCTGTTTAATTAATGTTAATTAATGTTGACAATAATGAACCAATGTCTCATATTTGCTTATTGCTTCAGGGCTGTATTTCCCAGGCTTCAGCTAAAGTTACCTGCTCCCTGCCTACCCCCCCCCACCCACCGCCACCTCTCTGTAAAAAAAAGGAATAATGCATGCAGTGTTCCTTTAGGGGCTCCTGGGTAATTCAGTCAGTTAAGGTTCCAACTCTTGATTTCAGCTCAGATCATGATCTCAGGGTGGTGAAATTGAGCCCTGTGTCAGGTTCCCCACTGGGCATGAAGTCTGCTTAAGATTCTCTTTCTCCCTCTCCCTCTGCCCCTCCTCACAAAAACAAACCCAAAAATAACGTTGCATTTTCCCTGTACTATAACTTAGTTTAAATTTTTTTTCAGCTTCATTTACTTACTTATTTATTTACTTATTTATTTAATCAACAAAGACTTTTTGGACTCATGATCTAGGCACCGTTTGAGCCACTTTCAAATAACTTTTCAGTCTTATTCTAAGATATAATACATATGAAATTATAGGTATAATTTTTTTATAGGTATAAATTTTCTAATATAAACTGGTATGGCTATATAATATTAAAAATGTTTAGAGATGTGTCCTTGTTTCACATGCCACTAATGACACTTTGGTAAAGAGTACTTTGGTCTTTACAAAGCACTTCATTGTCTTTCTAGACTCTCTCAGTGACCCGTGAAGATGTGCACAACCATCCCTATTTTACAGCTGAGGGAGCTGAAGCTCAGCGAAGTAGCGTTCCTAAGGATACAGTGAGCAGTGACAGGCAGTTAAGCCAGCCCCATCCCTAGTCTCCTAACTCTAAGCTTAGTACTCTGCACAGTACCATTCCCCCAACAACAGGAGGCTATGACATGAAAAAAGACGTAAAAAAAGAAAAAGCGGCTCAAGTTCAGCTGTCCTGACAGCTGTCCTGCCTCTCTTATGAAACCTGGGATGTGACTTGTACTCTGTCCTTTGACCTTTGTGTGACAGCTTTGCCTCACAACCAAGTAGCAGCCAAGTAAGTCACACAGAAATTCAATCTGTTATCAGGTTTAAAGCCTGCAGGAAACTTTTACATCATCTTTACTTAATGGACTCTATTCAAAAGTGACCTAGGATCTTTGATCCAGGCTTTTCTAATACATACTCTCCCTCACTTTCAGAGGTTCGGCTTGGTTCTTTGAAAGCTTTGTGTCTCCCTTTGTCGTAGATTTAAGTTACTTCTAAGATAGACTACGTGCTAATGCGTTGACCCCAGATCAAACTTAATTAAATTACCAAATTTTATATGTGCCTTATGAACAAAATAAGCAACTAGAGATTCAGACTTTTTCAGAAAAGTCTTAAACTTCCACCCTCTAGGAGTATATGGGTACATTTCTGGGTATGTTTCTAACCCTACTGAACAGGCCATAGGACTATTTGTGTTGAAGAATTGTGGTACCTAAAGAATATGAATGAGTGAAAGAGGGTTTTGAAGTCAAAAAAATATTCAATATGTGTGTATATTTGTACATGAGATAATATGTGAACTATAAATACATATAAATTTTGGTAATTTTTTCTATTCCTTAAATGACATATGCGCAGAGAGTTATACCATATTGGTCATTACTATTAGCATCATCATTATTAGAGCGAGCATTATTATGAGTAAAAGTACATTATAAAGTCCTCCCATGATTTCTCACCAAGACAGGAGTTAAGTCATTTATGGAAGTCCTGGCTTATGAATGTACAGGAATATAAGGTTATAATTACAGACAAAGTATTAAGTGTTTTAAATTACTTGCTCCTTCAGCAAGTAAGTTAGTTTTATAACTAACTTATAAAGTTATAAATAACTTTAGCAGTAAGGTTTATAGAAATATTTGTGTGTTTATCCTTTTTAATGTTACATTGCTGTATTTGATTTCTCAGTACTTTCTTCATTTATAAGTTAGCTAAATACTTTATGACTGAGTATTCATTAAATCATTAAATATGATTTCTGTTTGACTAGAAATTGAATTTATTTTGTTCTCCTCTGATACTATCTTAGGGGGCAGGAGTATCCTTAAAGAGTTTCTTGAATATTTCATAAGTGCATGAATAATTCCCTATAAAAAACATACACTCTTCATATATTTCACAATTCAGGAGAGTACTAAAATTCTGAAACAAAATAAGCTAAACATTTATCTCTGGATATGTATGATCTTGTCATATCAGAAATAAACTGTGATGTGTATCTTATTTGTATTTAGTTTCAGAAAGCACCATCATTGCTTTCTTTTTCAAGGTCATTGACTCCTTTATAAATAATATCGTTCATTATAGAGTACTTTACAGCCTGAGAGTCAATTTAAATGGAAAAAAAATTGCAGTAGAGAATTAGTTCAGAAAAATCACCAGAAAATTATCCAAGCATAAAAAATTTTTAAAGATAATTTTGGGCATGTATTATCTAAATTTCTGTAAATTTCTAATTTGTTTTAAAATATTTTGACCAATTTTTTTTAGTGTGTGTGTGTGTGTGTGTGTGTGTGTAAAATGATTATATACTTCAATGTATATTGTAGTTGGTGTGGTGGAGAGGTTGAGCACTTTGGAGTCAGACCTGAGTTTCAGTGCTGGCCATGTTACTTAAATTCACTGACTCCCATCTGTAAAATAACAAAAATAATACTAGTTTGCACTATTACCATACTAAATGATAAAAGAGTGCTTTTTCCATAATAAATGCACAAGAAATGTTTTTTTAAGAAATGTTTTTATTGCCCTTTATTCCTTACTTAAACATTAAAATTGAAGATTAAAAAAATAGTTGTACCTAACATAGTTTTTAAGAATTAAGACCAGTGAGGTAAGTCTTTATATTGGTCATGCTTTGTTTCACTATGACTCTTTCTGTTGCTTGTATCAATCCCTTTGAGACCTTTCACTACACCAGTTTGTATCTCCTATAAGTTTATGTTATAAGAGAGCTTCCTTCCTACTGCCAAGGATGGGGGTGGGAGAATCATTTAAATATAAGTGGAATTAGCCATAGATTACATAAATATAATGTGTGAAATATCTTTCATTTTCTCTTCATGTGAATGAATATAAGATGAAACCTCTTTTCTAACATGAAATGTGAGAATGTATCCGGGCACCAGTTTTTTTTTTTTAAACAACACATGGATATATTCATCTTACTTAAGAGTTTCCAGTTATTTCAGCAAGACGCTTTTCTTCATGCCTTCCATGAAGTGTTATTAGAACAAAATTATCTCTTGTTCTAGCACACAAGAAATTAGGTGTCCCCAATGTACTGTATATTAGATATTTGCATCCTCCAGGACAAAATACAAAAATCATGAAAAGGAAAATGTTTTCATTATTCTACTATTTTTCTCATTGACTATTTAGAAATGCCTGTTTTCAAACTTGATAAAGGCAACACTTTGTTACTCACTACTGGGTACTCAATTTGAAGGGGTCAAAGAAAAATTATTGATAAATGATATTCATGAGTTAGGGAGATTTCAAGAGAAAGAATAATTCCTTGCTTCTTAGTATTTATTTTCTTAACCATGAGGGATTTTGGCAACCTCTCAAATTTAGATATAAAAGTAGCTTAGGGTTGGGGAAAAAACTGGGTTAAGCAATGGCTGGGAGACTTGCCTTGAAGCTGTGTTTACACAGCAAGCAACACTGTTTTTACTTACATTGTTTTTTTTTTAAGATCAATAAAAATAGCAATTTCTTTTCTTTTCTTTCTTTTTTTTTTTTTTTTAGCAATGTTCTTCTAAAGGTGTTTTTACTCACAAGTCACATACAAGTTTTCCTATTTATTAATTGTTTATCTTGGAGGGGTGGCTTCAAGAACCATGATAGAGATTACTGGGGGGAAGTTCAAAGGCTGCACCTCGCCACCCCCACAAGTCCCCCATCACCATTTGGTGGCCACAGGGTGATGAAGCAGCAAGATTCTTGGCAGTGTTAAAGTGAGAAGGGAGAGGACGAACCCTTAAGTTGTAGCCACACCCTCTTCCCTTGACTGGAAGGACTATGGTAGCCTACATCCCACTCATTCTGTGGCCTATGCAGAGCCCAATACTACTAGGTAATAATAGTGACTCTCTGCTTAGCTGTGTTCAACCTGATTTGCTGCATTTTGATTGTCCCAGCAATTCTAGCCGGAAGGTAGGTATTACTGCCCTCATTTTTAAAGAGGAGGAAAGAGGCCCAGAACATTTGAGTGTTTCATTCATGCTAGAAAGTGAGCAGGTCAGATTCATACTTCCACCTACTGGCTCCAAAGCCCACCTCCTTCACTAACCACTGCTCTTGTCCTCCCCTGACAGAGTACAAATTTGCAGTTACTGAGTATTAGGCAGTAGATAAAGCAAACCAGGGATCTCTGATTTATGATTTTGTGAATTGAAGGTTATTTAAAGTCCAGATTTTGTTCTTAAAATGTTATTTTCAAAATGCTGACAGTAGAAAAGTCAGACTATCTTTCATTTCCATTGATGTTACAGCCTGGAGCCACACAGTCAACCTCTGCCTGAGCAAGGGCAGGACATTTGACAGGGCAGTGAAAGTTAAGCCTCCCTTCCCCCAGCAGGAAAGTAAAAATGCTGTTAACAATTGCAGGTCTGGGTAATATGGTTTGGTCTTCATGCCTTCACTCAGGTGGAGCCCGAGAAGTTGAAGACACTAACAGAAGGTTTAGAAGCCTACAGCCGAGCCCGGAAAAGGAACAGAAAGTAAGCACCGAATTTTTTTTCCCCACCATTTTGTTTTTCATGGATATAATTTCCTAGTGTTTGTTCAAAAGAAAATCTCACTAATTTTGTCCACGGTAGGGCTCGCCAAGGACATTTTAGTAGTTATCACCCAAGAAGACCATTATAGTTAATTCAAATTAGCTATCACAGAAAATATTTTCTTTTCTTAACAATTTGTACTGTGTGGGGGATTTCCCACTTCGTGAGCTCTTTCCTCACTCCCTCCACCTCCATCCCTCTCATTTACTGGGAAAGAAACACTCTCATAGCAATTAAATAGTTCCTAAACGTGTAGCAAGGAGCACCTGGCTGGCTCAGTCAGAAGAACATGGGACTCTTGATTTTGGAATCATGAGTTCAAGCCCCCTGTTGGGTACAAAGATTACTTAAATAAATAAATAAATAAAACTTAAAAAATAAATAAAAGAGAAAAATAAAAATGTCATTAAAGTCTATCCCTTTGGGAGTAGGAATGGGAGTTACCCCCAACTGTACACAGGTAAATAATTTTAGCAGGTTTACTATTAGTCAAAGTGATAGTAAGTAATTCTTTTTTCTTAGAGCAGGAATAACAGGTTTTCTTTGGAATTATAAAAAGAAGTTGTACTTTGAGACACTATTATTCCAGTATTTCTAGATCTTTATATTTTGGGTGATATTGTATGGACAGGTAGATAATGTTTGAAACACAGTTTCCAACTGTAATACAATATAGTTTTGCATCTCATAATTATTATTTCATTTTAAGTTAGAGAACTACGAATGTGCTTTTATATATGCACACGGAAAGTTATTCAAAAATACATATAATTTACATGCCTGTTCAGTTACTAAAATGTTCATATTATCAAACACCCAAGAATTAGGAGAATGATTAGTAGTGTGTTAGTAGTGTATCTTGCATACATAGTATCAGCAGTATCTATTAGAGAACACTCTTTCTTAGTGGGCCAGAGGTGATCTTTCAGAACTCAACAACTCTTGGGGAGATTCTTTAGCTCAATAAACTGCTTCACAAAAAGATGCCAACCACAAGAGGTAAACTCCTGTGCACTTATGCTGGGGACTTCTTTTGAAGGTAGCATGTTGGCAATGATTGCGGCGATGGCCTAGTGAACTGCTGGATTCTCTACAGAAAAGATAAAGAATATGGTGAGGTCAGCCCCCTCTACTCTGACTATGCAGAGATTTGTGGTAGGATAAGGCCCACAAAATTAATCCAAGTTCTGGATGAAAGGAGGGAAATTGCAAATTACCTACATCACAAATTTGCAATGGGCCACTTGCTATGGAATATTCAACAGTACTTGTTTTTTTGACGTCAAAGATCCCCAAAATCTTTCCTCCAGTGAGATATGCCACTTAGCTGAATGATGTGCAAAATATCCAAAACAACAAATAACACAGAAATGAATTAATACTTCAAAATATTTAAATGTACTGCCTTGAAATAAGCTGTATTTTCCCCCATAAATTTGGTATTAATCAATTTCTGAAAGGTAGTAAGTAATAAATAGCAATTTGAAATTATTTTTCTTCTAAGCTAGTTTACTAGTTATGGTGAATTTACGTGGGTCCTAAGTGGCGTTATCTAAAGGAAATGTCATGAAACCATAAACTCAGAATGCGAGTTAGAGATGTAAAAGAAGGAACTAAGAGGCAAATTTTAGTAAAAACAGCCTTATTTGTCATGCTATTGCCTATGCAGACTGACTTGCCTTACAAATTCCCAATAGAATACTTTACATTTTGCATATGCTATTTAAAATCCATTATTTTATTCTCCCAATCACAAAATGAGCTAGAATTACTAAGCCCATGTATGGATGAGGACATTCAGACCCAAATAGCTTAAATAATTAGTTGAAAGTCACATGAGTGACAAATGATCCATTGAACCCATTCATTCATTCATTCATTCATTCATTCAATCATAGTTATTCCCCAGTTTAAGGAGACTAATTGAGCAAAAATCTGTGCTGAGTCCCTGGAGCTCATTGTTGAGCCAAGGAGACAGATCCAGAAACAATTAAAATGTTAAAATTGCAATGACAGCGATATGTATTGTATACTTGGGCATCATAGAGAAGTGGCATTAAACTCAGGTACAGGAAAACTTTCGAGAGGTGATATCAGAGCTAAGCCATACACACTGGATAGGTATTAGCCAGGCGAAGGAAATAAGGACCAAGACGGCATGGGGTGGGATAGCATTTAGACGAGATCAGCAGTCCGATTTGGGGCACTGTAAAGCTACAGTCAGGAAATTTTAAGAGATGCAGCCAAGGTGTAAGCAGCAATCAGGTCGTGAAGAGCTTAGTGAGGGCCCAGACACTCCTTTATCTTATTGGAAGTGCCTGAGGGGACAGGTGGTTAGATTTTCACTTTAGATATGTCTATATGGAGGATAAATTTTAGGGGAACTGTATTGGAGACAGGGACATTGTTTGGGAGGCCTCCCAAGTCAAGGGAGGATGAGGACTCAAACCAGATGGGAGTGATGAGAATGGAGGAGGAGGAATGTACTGTAGAAATATTTAGAAGGTAAAATTCAGAGAACGTCGTGGTGATTGTTTGGAATATGGAGGGTAAACAATCAAGGAAACTTACAGGGTTTTACCAGGGTGACTTGGTGTGTGGTAGAACCACTATTTGAAATGGAGAATACGGTGGGGGCAGGGGGGACTGTTAAGTTACATGGGGTACCTATGGACTGTCTCTGACACTGGGAAGAAGCAGTATTTGACTATGTAAAAATGGCTGTGATCACACAGAGATTCTTTGGCCCATTTGAACAGTGGGCCAAGGATTGAACCACTTGGGCATTTGAACATTTGCTAGAGATAATGAAGACGATGAGAAAAATCAAAGAGGAGGAAGAGAATGGGGGCAGGGGTGGGGGTCAGTAGAATAGGATGTTAGAAACCAAAGACCAAAAGCTTCTAGAATGATAGAATGATAAACAGCAGTCCCCTAAGACAAGAACTGAGACATCTCCATTGGACGGGGCGATTTAAAGGCTACTGGCAACCTTAGTGAAAACAGTTTCCAATGAAGTGGAAGGTGTAAAAACAAAGTGGCCATGGTTGAAGAGCAAATAAATATGGAATTAAGAGAGCTGACATAAATCAATTAGGCTTGTTCCTATCCTTAATATGAAAAGTTCCTGAAAAATAACATGAAAATGACAAAGATTTGACTGCTTTTGTAGACAGAAGAAAAGGAGGGAAGAAGCAACTGAAAAAGAAAGGCAGAATTTGGAATAAGATGGTTAAGAGGTTGGTTTGGGGCCTGAGTTCAAATCCTGTTTCTGCCACTTTAGAGCTGTGTGCCATTGTGCATGTTGCTTAACCTCTCTGAGCCTTCATTCCTAAAGTGGGTATATTAATATCTACCTCTTAGCATTGTTATAATATAGATAATTTAAAAAAAGTCTCAACACAGGGGTGCCTGGGTGGCTCAGTGGGTAAAAGCCTCTGCCTTCGGCTCAGGTCATGATCCCAGGGTCCTGGGATTGATCCCCGCATCGGGCTCTCTGCTCTGCAGGGAGCCTGCTTCCTCCTCTCTCTCTGCCTGCCTCTCTGCCTACTTGTGATCTCTGTCTGTCAAATAAATAAATAAAATCTTTAAAAAAAAAAATGCCTCAGCACAGTATGTGGCACATGGTAAGTAGTTAGTAAACAGCTATTTTTATTATAAGATACAGGTGAAGAAAACACAATTATGAGATATTTTTGCCAGTTGAAGCATTCTACCACCCTATTTTGAAGCTTAGAATTTTATGTAGTCATTTTAATTTTCAATATTCTGCAATCATACTGCACAATAAATATTTTTAAACTGATACACCTATTACAGCCTAATCACAAAAGAAATACTAATATATATGTATTGAGGATGTTACTTGGGGTCATTTTATACTTAAAAGAGAAAATAACTTCATTAAAGAAAAAATTCCATAGCTTTTAGATTTGTTATGATTTTCACTGAAATGAGGATCAAATCTTCTATCTATACATACATATAAACTTAAAAATTGGCAATTTGATTTTTATTAAGCTGAAAAGTGATAAAGTGATAAAATAAATCACACTTCCAATTTAAAACCAAGAAATTATACTTAGCATGTAAAATTTTCTTTTTTAAAAATATTTATTTAGGGGCGCCTGGGTGGCTCAGCGGGTTAAAGCCTCTGCATTCAGCTCAGGTCATGATCCCAGGGTCCTGGGATCGAGCCCCGCATCGGGCTCTCTGCTTGGCTGGGAGCCTGCTTCCTCCTCTCTCTCTCTCTCTGCCTCTCTGCCTACTTGTAATCTCTATCTGTCAAAAAAATAAATCTTTAAAAAAAAAATTTATTTATTTATTAGAGAGAGAGAGCGAGGAAGAGCACACATGTGTGAGCACATGGAGGGGAGAGGCAGAAGGAGAGGGAGAAAATCCCAAGCAGACTTCCTGCTGAGCGTGGAGCCCAAAGTGTGGCTTGGTCCTACAACCCTGAGATCATGACCTTAGCCAAGACCAAGAGTTGGACGCTTAATCAACTGAGCCACCCAGTTACCCCAGCATGCTAACTTTCCTTCAATTTTCATACTTTCTCTATGGATTAGGTTTCAGAATCTAAGATTCTTGACATTTAGGTGTCACACAAATTTGTTCTGTTCTACATGAAGTGAGTTGCTTAAATTCTAAACTGACAGTGTAGAGCAACATGCAATTTCTCATTTCCCTCATTTCCTGTACCATTCACAGATGTGTACCTGCCTTTTTTCTCAATTAGTGAAGGTAAGGATAATGTGTGACAATATAGACAGTGAAGAATAGAAGTGGCAATTATCTCCATTAATAACTAGAAATGTGATTATATGAACATCTATTGCTTAATCAAGTAGGTTTTAGAGTGTCCATTAGTAAAAATGTTTATTATTAAATGTCAGCAGGGAATCGAAAATAGTGGAAGAGACTCCACAGGGAGGCCCTCGGTACTGCAAGACTGAATTTTGACTAATTATTCATTTCATGAACTCATGGAAATTTTTCTTCCTTTTTTAAGTTCATTCTTCCCTTACCTGACCAGTTAGTGTAAAAATTAGTCTGCAGCTTTAACACCTGGGAGCCTCTCCTTTTACCTCTTGAATATCCTGATGCATTCAAGTAATTTCATGCCCCACCTCTCTGTATTGATTCTCTCTTCCACAAGTAGTCCTTTCTCCCTCTATTAACTACTTGAGTTTGTTAAAGGAAAAACACTGTTAATTTAGCTTAAATTAATATAAGCTGTTTACAAACAGTTTAAACACCTTGTTGAAGAATGAGATCACAAAGTCCTAAATTCTATCTTTTTATTCATCAAGTAATAGTGAATTATTTTTATACTTTAATGGTGATATTATTGCAATTTTTCATAGTTAGGGAAAATTTTTTCATGGCTCTTTGAATTTATTATTTTTAAAAAACTATTTGTATTAAATATCCATCTTCTTCATTACCAAATTAGAATTGGTTTTACCAGTTCTCCTAAAAGGTCATGAAGTATTGCATATAAACAGTTGTCATAATGCCTACCTCATAGGCTTGCTGTTAGGATTGAGATAATGTTTATGAAGATTTAACACAATTCTTGGCACATTGACAATTTTCAATAAATAGTAGCTATTTTTGCTATTAAGATAAAAGTGAGAAAACCAAAATTCTTTAATGATTTTTCATTGAAATGTTTTACTTTCATTTTAGACATTGAGTACTTTAAGTAGTTTATTATAAGTCCATAAGATATTATAATAAATAACCATAACATAAGTATCTTCTGAAATGTATATTCATACTTTTAAATACAAAAGAAATAGTTAAGTTAAATCTATTTAACTCATATTACTCAGGGTTTAATATTGTTAGGTAGCTAGACAACATGTGATACGTCAAGACCTTTGCCAAACAGCCCATAAATGGGGCCCCAACCCAACCCCAACCAAGCTTACAGGACCCGCAGAGTCCTGGGATCAGACTGCACCCCTCCACCCCCACCTCAAGTAACTCAGAATCAGGCATAGCAAAATTTTCACTGGGAAAGCAACTCAGACTGACTGTACCAGATGCTCATGGTCCCTTAAAACTGGAATGGGTAGGTAAATAAAAGAGTGTACAAATAGATTACAGTATCAACTTGGACAGTGCTCAGTGCTTGGACAGTGAAAAGGGAGAAAGAGCCAAGCTGCAGAATAGTATGCATACCATAACATACCTGATAGACATCTTTGTGTGTATATTAAAAAACACACACACATAAAAGACAATATCAGGTACTATTCATGGACATATAAAATATAAAAACAGAGTCACCTGGGTGTCTCAGTCAGTTAAGCATCTGCCTTTGGCTCAGGTCATGATCTCAGGGTCCAGGGACCAAGCCCTGAGTCAGGCTCCCTGCTCAGTGAGGAGTCTGCTTCTCTCTTTCCCCTTGCCCCTCTGCTTGTGCTCTCCCTCAATCTCAAATAAATAAATAAAATTAAAAATAAAAAAATATAAAAACTTACTAGAAAGATACACAACACAGTTGTCTTTGGGGAAGAGGGGAGGAGAGAATGGGACTAGGAATTGATGACAAATATGAATTTCAGCTTTTTTTTTTTTTTTTGGTAAAAAAGACTTAAAGGAAATAGGTAATTTATTATCAGTTTATTCTTGGAAGTGGGTTTGTTAGGGGTTAATTTATTCTATGCACTTTTCTGCATTGTTTATATTTCTAAAAATAAACGGGAAGAATGTAAAAGCTAGAAGTTGGCTTACAGGCCAGCAAAAGGTGAGAGGAAGGAGTTGGTGCTGTATTTCCCACATAATTTAGTTAAAAGCATTACATTAACCTTTTTTTTTTTTCAGTTAAAATGACTTAAATTCATAAATGTTTCCCAAAATATCGAGACATCGTGTTAGCTTTGGACAAAATTTTTAGTAAACATGTGGAGCATGCATGATGTTCCTGGCAATATACTCCTCAGGGTGTACACAGAAACTAAACGTGCGAATTGTCCAGTCCGGCGTATGAGGGTAAAACCTGCTGGGGGCTATGGTAAACCGAAGGCCTCATCTAAAGGCATTCCACTAAAGTTCAAATATATTTTTAAACACGATGTGAGCCAAACTAAATGGGACTATGAGCCAAAATCCTCCACGACTGCAAGTTTCCAATCTCCGTGTAGATGCTAAGGTGGGACTTAACCCTTGGAGAACCACGCTGACAGCCTGTTCTGAAAAGGTTTCTCTCTGCACCTTTTCTAGTGATTGTCCTGATAAGGGGAATGAAATGAATCACCCTAGTACTCAGAATAATTGGGTCATTACTTATACACATAAAAAAGGAAAAAATAAGTTACAGTAGACGAAGGGTGCAAAACTACAGAAGGAGATAAGATAATATGGATTTGCCTGATTTTAAGTAGTGAGTTCAACAACTTCCTATGGTTTCAATAGTGGCAGATGTACTGTTTTTTTTTATTATTCAAACCACACGTGCGTAATGCGAGGCTGAGTAGCGAAAAAATTCAGACCAGTGATAGATACTCTGAGAGAGTCATTCTTTACCTGTTCAGATACTTAAGTCATTTTAGTTTGAGGGAATATGCAGTGGGCCCAGGCATGGAGGGAGCCTTGGTCATGACAAGCGAAGCTGTTGCCCACCCAGAACATGCAACGTGCGTGCGTACTCAGGCACACCAGATTCAGCCTCCGCTTGCTCAACTCTGGAAGCCAGGACGCGCCAGAGAGGGCAGAGGGAGCTCCCTAGTGGCCAGAGTCTGCAGTTCAGCCCCTCCACCCTTCCCGCGGCAGCGTGGCCCGGCTGCCCGAAAGACAAGCCAGAACAGGAGGCAATGCAGGGCAGGCTGGAATCCTGGAGGACAAGCTGCATCTGTGGAGAAGACGACCCATGGCCCCGTTTTCTTGCAAAAACATCAGACGGGGGAAGAAGCATGTGGTGGGGAAAGAATCCATTGTCCCCTCTCATGTATTCCGTTTTTTCATTGTTTAGTGACTTTATTATTAGTATCCAGTGGTGAGAATCCTGGAGCGTTTGTCATCTGACTTTTTCAAATGTAAATATAAATTGACTTTCTCTGGTGGAATTGGTACTTCTGTTTTCTGAGTAAGGGATTAAATTGAGACTGGTGTGTTATTTATTAACCTGGTGTGTTATTTTCATTAATTCCAGAAGTGGAAAGCTAAATAACCATTTAGAAGCTGCTATTCATGAGGCCATGAGTGAACTGGACAAAATGTCTGGGACCGTAAGTTAATTTATTTTTCCATTATACTGTGTTTCTTTGAAAATAAATTGTATTGCACTTTTTGGTAAAGTCTCTTAAATATTGACAAGCAAGTCACGTAGCAATACTAAATTACTAAGCTCAAAAAAAGTCTGACGTCAGAGAAGATTTTAAGGAATTTAAGACAAAAATAACCTAGTAGTATTAACTATGTCTTTTTTCTGAGATAACTTGTTTTTCACACATAACTTCCCAAATGTGAACAGCAGAATATTCGAGTTCAAACCACAGGTTGCTGCGTTTGACTCTGAATAACAGTGGCCACTAGTGCTGCCTAAATAGTCAATAATGCAAATTTTGCTCTTTCCATAACAAAAAAAAGGGAAATTGAACAATAGGGTCAAGATCAAGAGTAGACAGAACTCTCACTTCCTTTCCACTGTTACCTAAGACGCAGAATATTTGGCACAGAGTCCCATTGTTAAATTATTGAACACTGTAACCTCTGGTTTTTGAGAGGTTGCGTCTACTCCTTCTTCACATTTTTACTGAACTGTTCATACAATAGTATTGAATGTGAGAAGTTTAATCATTGTGCTCTAATCCACGTAGTGACTCGTGTAAACACTCAAAGTATAATTTTGGTAATTTCTTTAAAAAATGTAAATTATCTAAGGCTATTCAGCAATGAAAGCTAATTTCTTTTTTTCTATTCAACACTTTGTGTTAACAAGTTTATCTGGATCCTAACAACCCACTCAGTGGCTACTGATTGACAGATACAGGTTATAGACTCACAGATTGTTGGTGTTGGCATGGGCTATAGAGATTTTGTGATCCAACCCATCCTTTTCCCGATGGATGAATTAAGACCCTAAGATATTGAATGTCCTGATTGAATTTAGGAAAGGTCCAAAGCAGGAATTATACATTTAAACACCTTCTAAGACCAGGCAAATACTATGAATAAGTAAAGTGGGTCAGGTATGAGAAAAACAGCACTCAAGGGGGCTGAGAAGTGCCAACCAAGAGGTCAGGGTAGGCTGTCTTAGAGGCGCAACACATAAAGGCATTGCTCACTCCAGTCTGGTGCTAGTTGGGGAAGGGCTTGCTGCACACAGTCATTTAGAGACTCGGGTTCTTCTTTCTCCATCTAGTGTCCACCATTCCCTAGAGCCTCACAGTGCTCCTTTATGTCACTTGCATCCATCCAGCAGGTGGGAGAAGAGTATAAGCAAAGGGCTGCACTCCTGTTCATTTTCCTCTGGTCTGACCCTATCACGTGGCTTTCTTAACTCAAATGGACTGGAAAATGTAATAGACGGTGTGCCTGTTCAGGAAGAAGAGAAAATGGGTTTGGTGAGCACCTTGCTGGTCTTTGCTGTGGGACATTTGGCCTTTGTGGCCAGTAGGCAGTCAGGACTGGTGGGAATTGTGGTAACCTGGAGTCCATGCTCTCTCCAGCACACTCCTTCTTCCACACTCCAGCAGATCTCAGCTGTATGAGAAATTACGCCAGAGTTGCAAGCTCTTCCAGTTTTCCATAAGACGCTAAAAGTCTGGAAGTAAAATTCCCCCCCCCTTTTTTTTAACCATTGACAATGATTTTTTAAAGATGAAAGCATCATACAGCTAAACAAAATACCTTTACAGGCATATTTGGTCCACAGATTACCAAGACTTGTTTGCAGTTTTAGATAGTCTTCTTTCCTCAATTTTAACAAGTTTTCAGTTATGGCTCTTCACCAGAAACTAGTGGTTTTAAGAGATGTATATGGACAGGTTAGGAGGAAGAGACAGTTTGAAAAGCTTATAAACATTACTTTTCAAAATTTAATTATTTCAAAGCTTTTTGCATCTGACTTTGAATAGCATTGGCCTTTGCTGTTACCTAAACATTATTTTTAAAATGTACAATTAAGCCAACTTGTAGTGGACCTTGAGAACTGATTGGGCATGTCTCCTAACTATGAGTTCTGTGACATTATGATGGTAGCTTTGAAATTGGCTGTGGTGGAAGTTTTTACACCATGGAAATTGGCAAATGCTACAGTAGGCTTGTGTCCTTCCACAGGGAGCTGGTTGTTAAGCATTAGCTATACCACTGCCTCGGGACTAGCCTGCATTTCCTGGGTCTTGACCTTGCCCTCTCCTATCAGTAGCCACATACAATGTGGGGCACCAGATCACTTCCCTCGCACCTGTCCTCTGCCCCTCAGAACCATACCTGCTCTCTGATATCTGGCGATCACGCCCTGCCATGTTCCTACTATAGTGAGTACGGCTGTGTATCAGATCGACCTGATACACGGCCCTACTCACTACAGTTTCTGCATTAGCATATAAAGATGACTTGTACTACTTGCTCCTCCGAGACTATACAAGTTCAGATCTGCCAACAGATGGTAGTGGTATTCTCTTTTTCACTCCAAGTCTTCTCACGAATAAACTTCCTAAGGTTGAGCTATGCACGTGTTCTTACCATCTTTGACCCTTCTTAGTAGTTGTAAAATAAGTAGGGTGACGAAGGAAAGAAGAAAGCATGTTTAGTATGTATTTTTTCCACTTTTCTAGACTTTACTGAAATTGGTGATCTAGGGATCGCTAACAGGAAAGGCTTTATTTCGGTCTTAAATGGGCAGCAGGGGTAGCAACAGCACACTGCATTTCCCACACTTGATTTTCTCCAGTTCCTCCTTGGAGTCCCACTGTTTATCGGGTTCCCGCCGTGTTGTTCTGCTGATCAACTCCTAGGATTCCTCCTTCTCTGTAGTGACTGGGGACACACTGAGATCTGGGGTCTTGACAGAAAATGTAAATGCCTCGTGATATCAGTGATTGAAAAGGAAAGGTGGACTCTCTTTCCTCCCCCATTTCTTTGTCAGAAATCATACAGTGTTTGTACTTTCAACCTCTGTTGTTGTTTTTTTCCACCTCTTTATTTCCAGGTTCACCAAATCCCACAGGGAGACAGACAAATGAGACCCCCCAAACCCAAGAGGAGGAAGATCTCCAGATAACAGGGACTACTCCACCAATGCGCAGTGTTGAGTAAAGGAACGTGCACAGATAAATCTATCTAGAGATAGGTATTGATATGGCCACTGTTATATCAGTATTTATACCACAGCAGATCGCTACCACCACCACAGGGTGCTAAAAGAAGCAGTGACACAGTATTTTTTTGAACAGGAAGGATAATGAAGGCTGGAAAACCAATCAAAATCCCTGACTGATAAGAGTGAGAAACGGTCAAGAGATTACTGAGAAACTTTTTCTATAATACTAAAATTGTGATTATAAGAAATGTCCAAATGTTTCGGAAGACTTTTCAGTGTTGTACATAGAAAATACAGAATTTCACGGTGATATCAGAAGTGTAAATATTGTACAATATTGTCATGTACAAGCGTACCTAATGCACACTCTATCTTTTATTGTACAAAGAAATAGTGTACAAAATTCTTTGGTTTCTATGGAGTACACCTACCAGAGACTACCAGTGTAAAGTGATAAATAAAAATACAACCTAAATGCTTTTCTATGATAATGTAACAGATGCTGTTTTTGTATTTAACAGCAGAGAAAAGGCATGATGATGTATTAGCTGAATGATGACATACACCGCACACCACCGAGTGTCCATTTATATTGTCTGTTTGGAATGAACCTTGCCTGGCAGCACTGGACTGGATTTCGGGTGCCTAGGAAATCAAAATCTTGCCGATTTCTAAAGGGATGAGGGCTCACAGGTCTAAATTAAGAATTCAGAAACTGCAACCATTTGTTGCATATTTTTTTTACCTAAGTTTTAAAGTAGAATAGGTTTTATAAAAAAAAAATCTTAGATGGAATATTTTACTCAGTCATTTCTGTAGCTAACGTTTGATAGCCACCTGTCGATCTAGCTAGCTTATATTGCACCACCATTGACGCTCAGAGTGGGATTTGTTTGCAGACCATACCTGACAATGTAATACTCTCTGTTCCATACATGGAGGCAAAAGCCCCACTTCGAAACCATTTTCAGAGGTAGGTTGATTATAATTCAGTTTTTTTTGTAGTGGCAAGAAGAAATAGGAATCATCAATGCAGGTTTCATAGCCATTCATCATATTACTCACACCGGAAGTGAAGGTGGCTTACAAAATTATTAGCAATGGTAATTTTTTATCAGTATTATGTAACATATCAGATTTATTTTATTTAAAGAATTATTTATACCATTAACAGATTCTTATATATATTAATGTGGCTGAAATGTGCAGGTTAAATCTATTAACCAAATTATTTATATTATATTAAGTAAGAAAAAAATGTGAAACAAATGTAGAGAGAAAATACTACATTACAAGTATACAAACCTAAAACTGTGAGCCATTGTAAAGTACAAGGTTATTAATAAGAAATGTAGCACAACATAATTTTCCGTCTTTTTTTCACAATTTTTGTGGTGGTGGTCTAACCCTATCTCGCATGCACCTGAGTGAAGTTTCCGGCCTCCAGCCTGACTTCAATTGATGGATTGTCAAAAGAAGGGGATCCATTATCCTTTATGCTTAGAATCACCAGCCCCCCCAAATCCTTCAACCCCCTCAAGGGCACTTGCTACCTTCTCCCCTAGCCTAGGGCTTACTCAACAGCTTAAAGCTCCAGTCACTGGGAGACTTTCAATAGCAGGCTCTGGATCCCCAAATGCCCACCACCTCCGTTATCCCTCCTCTCTCATCCACCCCCCATACTCAGTCCCACAATGTAGCAGAGTTCCAGTAACTCAGGAAAAAGGAGACCAAGGTCATTCTTCCAGCTGGTTTCTTGGGGCCACAGCACAGAGCACTCCACCCGGGCTTACTTTTGATAGTAACAGCTCTAGTTCTTCCCCCGGTCTCCTGTGTCTCACCGTCCTTCCACTCCCACCCTCACCCCTACCCCCAAGCCTGATGGAATGCAACTGGCTACCCCAGGCTTCTCGGCCTGGAGGTGGGAACCCTTCCTTCTGGGGGTAGGTTCATTGTGTCTTTCATGTAACCGTGGGATTACCTGCTGGCCGTTCATGCACTCACCCTGAGTCATCTTTTGTGTAGGTTAGTCGATACATCTTGTGTGTTTGATATGTTTAAACCAGAAATGTTCTTCCCCCACCACCTGCTTTTCTACTGTTTCATCTGCAGGTTGTTTTTAGTCCCAGGAAGACGCATATGTGTGTTTGTATGTTGCAGTGTCTGCCTATGTGTGTGTGTCTGTGTGCGTGTGTGTTGATATCTAGAAGTTTTTTTAGCCCTTGCTGTCTGTCCTTAGACTGAGTTTGTGTCCACCAAGCCTTCTTTCAGATAGTTCAAGCTAATTAGGTGTGTGCTTCCCCACCAATGTGTACTTTACATCAGTAAGCCATGTAAAGTATGTTTGTGCCCACGATTTCACTGGTTGCTTACGGCTTTGACGTGGATCTAGGAGTTGTTGTTTTAGTCCACATGTTTTTTTTTCCCCCCTCTCTTTACAGTTCTATGGTTTTGTGTAAGCAGTTAATGTAAATATTGTCAGCATTACAGGTCATGCAGTGCTGTAACATTTTTTTAAATGTTGCACCTACTTTACAATTAAAAAATTGGTCACTCATACTTGAATTTTGCCCACAGAGCCATTTCTTTCTCTTTGTATTGAAGCCAATTCATTTTTTAAAAATGAAGGCTAGCCCTTTTACATTATTACATTTTTTTTATTCCCTAAAATAAACAAACTCTTTTTTTTCCCCCCAACAAATCTGACAATGGAAATAATGAAAAATTTTTGCTCCTTTAGAGAACATAATATCCCTCTTGGAAAAGAAAATCTAATTTTATGTTGTGTCCTTTAACAGTCTTAGGAAGCACAAGGAGAATAAACTACACCTTTAAGTAGTTTTTAAAGATTATTTCAAATGAATGAAAATAACTGAGTGGCTCTTGTTGGATTTGTCTCATTTATAGCATTAAAAGCTATCAGGGTTTTATTTATTTAAAGGAATATTTTTGGTTTGTAGTTTTCAGTCTCATTGTGAATGTAAATGCTTTAAGAATATTCATTCCTTGTGAGATCATGGGCCACTTTTAGTCTTGTATTTGGACCCTGACTTTGAGTTATTTGCTGTGTCTATTTTTCAAGTAAACACAATCCTTTTTTTTTTTTAACATAACACTGCAAAATTGTGGGAACAGCAGAGAGCTGATATTTTGCTTTCTGTAAGTTTTATGAAGATTCCCGACTGACTTATCCCAGGAGGTGATTCCTTTTTCATTTCAGACCATGATAACACATTGTAGTTAAATTTGGTAATTTTCTCTGCAGTTTGCAACGTGTCCTTTTAAGTCACAAGCAGTTTTGCACTGAGATTTTAAAAATCTAAGATGCTTAAGATGCTGGTGACATTGCTCTTTCTGACAAGAAAGCCAAGATTCTAGACCTTACTGAAAATCTGATACCTTGTTTACTTTGCCCATTTATGCCCAAATGGTGTAACACGAGTCTCAAGACTTTTCAATGTAGCGTATAAAATGAGTTGTGCATTACTTGATTCATTTGGGGGCTATGAAAAAATAATATCAACCAGCCAGAACTGTAATGTTGAATTAATTTATCTTTTTCTTTCATTCACTCTATCACATTTGCATTAGCCAAAGAGATAAGAACATTAGTAATTCATACGTGTAAACAACCCAGAAGTGAATAATAAATCAGTGAGCCAAAAAGCAATAAACAACTCAAGCATGGGAAATCCTGCTAACAGTGGGGAGTCTGATACAGAAAAAATATATAAAAAGCATTATCTTCAAATATGAAAGATTAATTTGTATCTACTGTAAATATGTATTATCAGCCTTATCTGCTTTTATACACACTGTGTGTGTACCTCAGCGACCTTTTATAAACCGGAAAAATGGTTGATTTAATAATTTGTTATGTAAATACAAAGTTGTCTATAAATTGGAAAATTTGATGCCAGATGGCTTCACAATATACAAATGTGTTTTGTAACATCATGCCTTTATGGACTAAGTATAAATACACTGGATTGTCTGTGTAGAAGAGTAGCAGCTTACATTTCACCTGCCTTTCAAGTGGATATTTTTGTCCAAATGGTTATCTTCTTAGGAAAAAAAAATGACCTGAACGTATTCAATAGGAAAAACAAATATGGTTTTGAATTCACCAAAACTTGTCACACTCAAGGGTCCGTTCGATTCCATACTTAATGCCACTTACTATATTTCTGTAAGAGAGTCTTTGGTTCAGGACTGGGGTCTATCCAGTAAACCTCCCCAAATGGAATTATTCTACTTAAGAAAAAGGTTGTGCATCTTAATTTCTAAATCATAGGCTGGGGGAAAAAACACAGCCTTCATACTTCTTTTTATTTTTATTTTATTTTTATAATATTTTATTTATTTATTTGACAGAGAGAGACACAGCAAGAGAGGGGAACACAAGCAGGGGAAATGGGAGAGGGGAAAGCAGGCTTCCCTCAGAGCAAGGAGTCTGATGCGGGGGTCGATCGCAGGACCCTGGGATCATGACCTAAGCAGAAGGCAGATGCCTAATGACTAAGCCACCCAGGCGCCCCCTTTTCAGCACTTTTTAATTTGTTTTTTTTCCACACATCCTGGAAAGCACTACACAGATAAACAGGGCCTAGTTCTTGTGCACCAAGGTGTCTACAGAGTGATCTCAGTGCAGGGCTTCTCAACCTAGCACTATTGACATTTTAGGTGAGATCATTCCCTGTCGTGGGGGTGGTCCTGTGCATTCTAGGGCCTTTGGTAGCCTCCCTTGTCAGATGCTAAGGGTAGAGGGTAGCATCCCTTCCAAATTGTGACAATCAAAAATGATGCTAGACGTTGCCTAATGTCTCCTGGGCGGGGAGCGGGGGTGGGGGGTGGGGAGGAGAGAGGGATAGGGGTTAGGATGGGGGGAGGGGACAAAGTGAGACTTGAAAACCACTGCCTTAATGGAATCAGTTAGGAAACATATGCCTGTGTGAAATACTGGCATGTTTTGCATGCTGTAATCAACAGGAAACTGATTCCTAGATCAAAATCCAAAACAAAATCCATGCCAAAGTAGCGCTTCTCAGTCCATCATTAAGGAAGAGAATCTGTTAGCTTCAGTTTCATTCTGAGCACATTTGACACTTTTGATCATGAGACCCAAGACAGTCATGTTTTGAGAAATCCCATGTAGGGCTTAGGAAAGTTACCTAAATATCCTTGTTTGGTTTACAAGAAGACTAATGGCCCCCTTCAGATGTGTGTACGGGGCTTCTGTGACGAAAGTTTTCTCAACAATAGTATAGTTGCCTGCCTTGGGTCAAAATGAGGCCTTTGGCTGCAGAGCGCCATACTATGTATATATTTTAATAGGTCTCTACAACAGTTGGTTCACGTAGCAGTTTTTGCATGATCCTCCTGTAGGTTCTGTTGGAAGAGTTCCGTAGATCTTGGAGATACCATTATCTATTCATTCATATAATAAATGTTCTTGAATTCCTCTCTATGCCACACCCAGTGCGCAGCTGTAGGGATACAGTGGTGAATAAGACCCCATTTTCTGCACAGACAAAGCAGTCCAAGGAGCTGGCCAGTGGCACATGTAAGTACCGTGAAGGGTGATCAGGGCTGGGCTGGGAAGCACGTGGCAGGCCCCTGACCTAGCTCAGTGAGGACCCAGGAAAGATGAATAAGATTCAGGCAAAGGAGAAGTGTATGACCTAGAAAAGGGTAAAGGAGTGTGCTGGGGCAGAGAGAATGGCGCATGTAAGGCCGGAGACTGACAGGAGCCTGAGAGAACAGCCGCGGAGCAGCAGGTGGGAGGCAGTGGGCAAGAAGAAAGGGGCCATCTGGGGGTTCCTTGTCCAGACCCTGCTTCGGCAGCACAGCGGGGACGGGGAACGACCACAGGGTTTCGGGATGAGGTGTGATAGGAGCGGGTCTGTGTTCCAGAAAGACTATTTTGACTGCCGTGGGAAGAATGGGCTTCTGGAGTGAGACAACACGGAGGAGCATAGATCTCATTACTAGTGCAGCATTTTTAAAAAGCACCTGCATCCTCAAAAATTAAAACACATTCTGGGCCCACCATAATTCTTGATACTACATTTGTTGAGCAAGTTCCATCATAGTCCTGAGGTACGTATATAAATCTATGTGTGCAAATTCACTTTAATAATCCTAAGTAAGTGCTGTTCACCATGCTCACAGTCATTGCCAACAGCATCAGTTCCCCGTTCCCTTCCCACAAAGTCGTGCTGTATTGGCAGACAGGTAATGTTTCTCCTTTGATGGTCCGGGCCTGAGGAAGTTTATAATCCCCAAGCATTAAAGTGTTATAAAGTGTGACAGTGTTAGAAAGTCAGGCCTGCTAGCCAGAGCGCACAGGTAAGTGTAGTTCAGGTATAGATTTTTGGCACGCCAGCTGTCCGGGAGCCCAGGGAATGACAGGGGTGCCAGGAAGCACTGAGGGTTGAAAAAGCACCAGAAAGCAGACTACAGGGAGTTGGGGGCCGGGACAAGGCCATCTGGCTAAGGGGACCTCTGTCTCACAGCAGGGGAGACCACAATGGTCTTTCATCCTCCATTCCAGCCCATTATTATGCACATACCCTTGAAAGTATCCCCAACCACATTAACCACCTCCTACATTCAATGAACATGGAACATAAGGGCTTTTTAAGACTAATTATCAGTTAAAAAAAGAAAATCACCCAACAGAGACCATGCAATAGCAGGTATTCAATCCTGTGATCCAGGGCCCAGCAAATAGCTGTTCCCTCGAGCACGGGATCTTGTACACAGGAGATGGACCCTTGATATGGAGGCAGCCCATTGTAACCTCTACAGACTGGCTCCTGGAGAGGAATCGTCTATAGTCATGTCTAGGCTGCGCTACTAACTCATTGAACTTTGGGTAAGTTATTTAAACTACTTCTGCTTAGTTTCATCTACAAAAGATGATAGTAGCCCTCCCTCATGGGGTTGAGGCTGGAACGAGATGATGCAGACAAAGGTCTTAGTGCCTGGCCCAGAGCAGGCCCTCAGAAAATGGTCGTTGTTAAGCTGCTCCAGGAAAGGTCTAGATCAGAAAAGGGAACTTCCTGCCAGGGAAGTTATGTGCCTCACACATAAGGAGGAGTTGTATCTAGAGTTGCCCTGTCTCTCCAGGAAGTCCTTAAAGGTAGGAGAGTGATATTTACCTGTCTGAGGCAGCTCTGTCCAAAGCAAACTGTGTCGTGGGGGCTTTTTCTGGTTCTTCTGGTCCAGCCCTGAGCTTCTGGATCTTCTGTCCACGATTTTTCTTAGATGGATTCGACTGTCCAGAATGCCATATGCAGACATGGACCTACAAAGTGTTTTTCTAATAAACTGGTCTGGAAAATGATGTCTCTGAGAACTGAACTGCATTGACAGTGGCATTCGGAGCAGAAACAGGAATTCTAACCCTCAGCCTCAGAGTGAAGTCAGGACCAACTCCTCAAATAAGTAGCTCAGGATATGAAAAGTTTAAATGACTTATAATTCATCAACTCAGGGAAGGCAGAGCTTAGTACAGAGAAGAGCATGTTTAACTTAAGAGACTGAAATTCGGAGTCCCAATTCTTAGCACTGACTCCATGATTTATGACAAATCACTACAAAGATCCTGGGGCCAGACTCCTAGGATGTGAAACCAGTTATGCAGGAGCTGTGTGACCTCAGGCAAATTACCCTCCTGGCAAGCTTTAGTTTCATCATCTGAAAACTGAGGGATCATAGAATCATTAGTGTGCTTGAGGCTTAAATAAACCAATCTCTGTGAAGCTCTTAGAAAAGTGTCAGGCAACGAGTAAATACTAGGCAAGTCGCGATATTGTCATTACTATTACTGCTAATAATAGGGGTTGAGCCTCACTCACTTCCTTCATCCACAGATGGGAATGGCCAAGCCCTTACTTGTCTCAAAGAAAGATCCAGTCTTCTGTAGGGTGATCACTTACGAGGGTTCTGCTATTCACATTTAACCACTTATTTCTCTTCCCTGATTTAAACGTGGGTGCTCTTGAGAGGAGTAAGACTTTGAACCAAGCAAGGCTCAGGGAGTTCCTAAAAGATTTGGGAATATAGAGGGAGGGAAGAAGGTGTTCATAATATCCTAGAGTTAGCAGTACTCGGAGGACTAACAAGAAAATGAAAAGAAATAATACATGGGGCATGCTTTCAAAAGGGGAAAGGAAAGAACAAATCATCTGAAGTGGTAGTATTTTCAAGGGTTATTAGGAATTATTATTTATTTTTAAATGGAAAGTTTAGGTCTAAATATTGTACCTCGACTTTTCAGTCTATGAATTCTTAGTCGTATCCTGCTAAAAAAAAGGAGTAGAATTTGTTAAACACGGATGGAGTAGATTTAGCCAAATGCTTAGGTCCCAGGGGCAGGGACACTTTGGGGTTTCCAGTCTGTTCAGCATCCTGGGCCGCTGCAGAAAAATGCATGTGGGAAAGGGACCAGGGGGACTAGTTGCCAGGGGCTTTGGTCCCTGGACTGTGACTGAATCCCCCCAGAACATAGTTTTTTCCCTGCCAAGTTAATCTTAAATAGCTTTCGTGATGAGAGAAGATATCCTTAGGAAATCTTCTGTGACCTTTTACAGGCTCTGTCCCTCTTTTCCAATCAAATACAGATTATCTAGAATCAATAAACTCCTTCAAATTTCAAAACAAGCATGGAGGTTCAGGAGCCTGTGGTGTCAGGCTGAGTCTCTGTTCTGGTTTATATGGCAAAGAATGGGAAGCAAACATTCACAGGGGCTGGAAAAGAAAGGACGCAAAAACTGGAGTAAAGAAATGCACTGGCCTCGCTCTGGGTAAGCTGTCGGTCTGAGCAAGAGCCGCCAACGGCAAGGGAGAACCTTCCCTCCCCTTTCTCTTTGCTTTCCAGCTCTTCCCAAATGTCCGAAGCGATCACAGAGCAGGAGGGGCATCCTGGGAGGAGAGAAAGTATGTACACTGTGCTCTGTGCTTCATAAGGCAACCAGGTCAGCCAGAAGAGATCAGGCCATGATGATTGCCATCACGAGGAGCTCCTAGCTATCTGAGTGGAGAACTAAATACCAGAAAGGTTTGGTTCCTTCCTCAAAGAATAGATTTCCTTGTTGTGAAGGAGTGGCTTCCAAACTTTGAGGACATACTATATACAAATGTGTGTGTGTCTGTGTGTACTACTGAATTATCTATGTGTGTTATAAAAACACAAAAAAATAGAAATTAAGAAAGACTGAGATGAACTGAACAGAAATAGAAGTCTTTCTTTCTCCCTCTCTCCCTCTAGTGAATTTTCCTACATGGTGCCTGGGGTGTGACCATCCACCTTCCGAGATTACCCTAAGTGACAAAATATGGGAGATCAAAATATGTTGCTTCAGTGAACAAAAGGCAGTGATGGAACTGAAGCATTGCAAGAAGCTCCTGGAGGGGGACCCAGTTTCTCTTCCTTAACTTTCTATGCTCAATTCTACTTTACTGGAGAAGGAAAGAAAGCCTTCCTGGGTATCTGATAACTAACGTGGAATCCAGGTTTATGTTAGGTTATATGAATAACCTCAATCTTTCTGTAAGTTCAAAGTGTCTATTAAATATGTCTTTTGGGATGTGAGACATGTCACTGCCCAATTCTGTCACCTGCTCAGGAGAGTTGCTGACCCAGTGTGCTAGGGCCTGACTGGAGGCCCAGTGCTGCCGGGCCACTCCTGGCAGGGTGAGAGGGCACAGCCGTGCTCACAGATCTGGGTCAGGTACCCTCACTATGCATGTGCACATGTAGTCCGTGTAGTCCCAGTCTTGGAAACATTCTGGGGCTTTCTCAACAAGTAGCCAAGCTGTGTAGTTCTAGGCAGCTCATTCATAAGGTTATGACATTGTGGAAAAGGAGCTCAACTGAGTTCTAGTCTCAGCTCTGCTTTGTGACCTTGGGCAAGTGCCTTAACGTCTTTTGACCTCAGTTTTCTCATCTGTCCCGTGGGGAGCTGGTATCACACCATCTGCCCCACAGGGTTATCACCTATGCAGGAATTTTGAGAATAGCAAAACATTGTACAAATGAAGCCATAAAGTATTCAGATCCATGTGTTAAGGTCTTTCCAAGGCATAAAGGCATAAAAAAAAAAAAAAACAAAAAAAACTTTTCCTACAAGTTTTGGAGCTAACTATCCTGTGGAACTTTCTCTTAAGGAGCCCAGCTCAGAGTGAAATTGGCTCATGGTGGATTTCTCGTCTGAACTCAGAGCCCTAGAGGCTTTATAAGCCTACAGAATGAACCAAGTGGACAATGATGACTTCTAAAAATGTGGATACATTTCCATACTCCCAGATAATGCCAAAATTTTTTGTTCATCCATTCAGCAAATATTTTTAGAACATCTTACTTCTGAGATAAAGTTTAAAAGCCCCCTCCCTCAGGGGCTCCTATGCCAGTGAATGGGGAAGGCATGGAAACAATCATTGCCATACCTGACAAAACCCACTGCAAGGTGTGAATTATGAAGAGCTTTGGAATACTGGGAGATTTAAATTTGGGGGAATCAGATTAAGTGACTTATGGAAGTGTAGAAATTCAGGCATTGCCAGCAGGAGTGAAGGACATCAAGAGAGAGGGAATGAAGGGAAGACCAGGAGTTGGGTGAAGGATGGAAAGGGGTAGGGAACAATATGATTTTCTGGGAGCTGTAATATACTCAGTAAGTCTTGACTTAATTTCCAGGAAGAAGAGAGGGAGACAATAAGCCCAGAAAGTAAGCTGAGGCCAGCTCATGGTGGAAATGGGACGCTGGGAGATCTTCTAGGCCAGCAGTACCTGAAAAGTTACTTGAAACATTTTATATCAGATTAGCAACAACAATTTATCTGTACACGTATGAAGAAATATTTTTATTTATTGTGCATTTAGCATATGCTAGCACTCCTCTAAGATACCAGAGTTAGTGTGACTACCATGTTCCTACCCTCATAAAGTGTATGCCAAGGGTCAAAGACAGACACCAAAAAATTATTAAAGTGTAATGAGTGTTAAGATGGCTGTAGTATTCTATGCCACCATATCATGTTATTCAGAGAGGTCACTCTGACCACAGTATAGGTCAGATAATTTTTCCTATCCTCCTGGAAAAATACCAACAGCTCAAGTTTTCTCCACTGACCTCAAGGTATAAACCCAGCTGCTCTCTGAGATGCTCAGTCAAGTTATCATTGACCCTCTGAATTAAGGCATGGGGAATGGCCTGGTTAAGGTCAGCAACTTTTTTTTTTTTTAAAGATTTTATTTATTTATTTGACAGAGATCACAGGTAGGCAGAGAGGCAGACAGAGAGAGAGGAAGGGAAGCAGGCTCCCTGCTGAGCAGAGAGCCCCATGCGGGGCTCGATCCCAGGACCCTGGGATCATGACCTGAGCCGAAGGCAGAGGCTTTAACCCACTGAGCCACCCAGGCGCCCCTAAGGTCAGCAACTTAAAAGGGTTACATTTAGAACCCAGAGCCATAAGGTCAGAATCAAAAGCTTGTACTGTGCTCTCAGCTCTGTTCCTGTTTGCCCATGTGACCTTGGGCAAGTCACACCATTCACTGGGTTTAATAATTTTAAGGAGAATAATAGAGTTGTTCTCAGATTAATGTTCCAAGACTCTATGAAAGAGGAATGGTAATTGGAATGTTCTAGCGAATTCGTGTTTACAAAGGCTAGGGCTGTCTGTGATAATCTTTGTCAGATTTACCCACCCATGGACCGACAATGAGGAGACAATTTCTTAAAATACTTTCTCTCTCTTTTTTTTATTTTAATTTCACTTTTTAATTTAATTTTTTATTTTGAAGCACTTTCTCCATACTACTTGACCCCCAACACAGCCCTGCACGTCACACTGTCCTTTTTGTTGGACAGAATTAAATCACACAGATGGAATTGCAAGGAACAATCCAACTGATGTGTACATGTTGTCCTTATACCACACAGTAGGCTATTAGCTCCCTCAGACTAGATTTTGCCTTTCTCTTTTTTCCACTCCAAAAGATTGTATGAGGCATAACTCCTGAGGCAAGAAGATAATGCTTTCCCAGGACCAGAATAGCAAGCTACATAGGATGAGCTTTGATGAGCACCATAGCCCTTACCACCCCATCCTCAGTGTCTGTAATTTCCATGGCCAAGATTAACACGTCCCCATGAGTTCAAAGAAATGACATGACAGCCTGATCATTGTGGCAAGGATGAAAGGTAAGTTGAGGGTGGAGTATTCCAGTGTTGCGTTCTGTCATTCCCAGGAAAAAAAATGGTGGTGTACTTGTCAAGATGCCTAAAAATGATGCCACTTAGAGGATGACACATAACTCATATGTTGTTCTACATCTATGAAACTCCTACAGTTTTCAAGCTAGGAGATAAGAACAAAGAACATAAATGGCATCACCTGTCAAGACTCACTACCGCTATGTACACGTCACCTGTGTGTGCCTACCCTGACCTCAGCTAGATGGCTATCATTTGATATCTTGGTTGTAGTCAAACAGTGCTTGAGGAGTCATGATGAAGTCTTCTCCTCCACATGTTCAGTGGCTGATTGATGCTGGCCGTCAGCTGGAACCTCCACTGGGACCGTTGGCCAGAACATTTACACATGACTTCTCTGTGTAGTCTGGGCTTCCTCACAGCATTGTGTCTGGCTTCCAGAGCAAATGTCTCAAGACACAATAGAAAGAGCCAGGTGAAAATTGTATTGCCTTTTCTAACCAAACCTCCAAAGTCACATGTCGTTGCTTCTGCCTAATTTAACTGGTTAGAAACAAGTCCCTTAAGCCAGCCCATATTCTTAAAAAGGGAAATTCGACTGCCTTTCTTGACAGAGTGACAAAAATTGGCAGACACATTTAAAACCACTACATAAGTTTGGAACAAATTATGTGATTGGAACATATTCTCCTTGCTCTGTAAGTATTGCTAAGATAAAAATAATTGCTAATGTTTTTGGAGCACTTGTCATGTGCCAGGAAGAATGCAAAGCACTCTCCATGATGTGAGTTACATGACAATCCACCCCCACTTCTGTGGGATGGGTACTCTTATTTCCCCATTTCATCATTCTGGAATCTAAAACTTGAAGATCCTAGGTAATTTGTCCATGATACTCAGGTAGAAAGTGGCAGTCCCAGGACAGGATTGTTCATTAAGCCAAAGTGTCAACCTTTCCTCAGTCTCTATTTTACCTATAGAAGATGAGTTTCAGGTACATGAAATAAATAGCTCAAAGTTAATAAATGGGTTATAACTGTACTCAACCTCACACACAAAAATATACTATACAGCTCCTAATGATATGGAGAAAATAGCCTCTTGATAGCTGTTATGTGAATGTTTTTGGAGGGAGGAGGTTCAATTTGAGGGAAAGATGCTGTGATAACCCCTTTTTGGAGTAAAGGGAAGCCTCCCTAGCTATAGTGCTGGGCAGGAGGGAGCTTCTTGAAGGTAAAGGTATTGACAGTTGTGGAAGAAGGGTGAAGAAATCAGGTGACCTTCCCACCCTCCCCACTTCTCACAAAGGAATCAGGAGATTTTAGGAAAAGAGACCTATTTAAACACCCCCCACCCCCGGGTCTCTGAAAATCTTCAGTGAAATTGCAAAAAATCACAATGAGTTTGATGTAGTTGGATTTATTGTTTTAGAAGTTTAGAGGCTGAGATTTGTATCACGGATTGCTCAGAATTAGCCCATGTTAATAAAGGAAGGCACTTACCTCTGGGTTTTTAAATTGTGCCCTATAACGAGTAGTTCATGTCCTTAACAGAGTGATGGAATTCATTAACTAGTTTCAGTCCCACTAGGGGCCTCTTCATCCTTCCCAGTAATTGGCATCAAGCCAAATCTGTTCCAGGAAGAATGAATTTCCTCACTGAGCATATGCTTACCAAGTGCCTACAGCACTTGTCATACCCAGATACGAACAAACCTCAGTAAAACTAAATCCTGGATCGAGGGTCTGTTCTCCTTGTTTTGCCCACTCTGGTTATGAGGAATCTACGAGGAAGGTAGGTCTCACTTGGGCCAGATATCTAAAAATTCTGCAATAAGTCTATGAAAACAGTTCCAAGTACTCATTAAGACTAACCAAACACTCTGTGGTGAGAACCAAATAAATTTTATTACTTATGCTTAACACCACAGAACTTCAAGGATTGTCTCAGGTTCCCTTTCCTTAGGGAAGTGATAAAAACCTTTAATCTGCCTAACCGAAGGCATAGCTCAGGTGTGATCTAGGCCAGTTTTGTGTTTCCTGTGTTGTTGTTGTCCACAGTCATCTGCTGCCTCTTGCCACAGATTCTTGGTGGTAAGTCTCAGCCTTGGCATAAAACAGAGTCAGTGAACACCAAGTGTCATTTGTTTCCTCCAAAATGCTTCCATTTCTTCCACCAAGCTCTGAGAATCTGGCCCAGGTATTGTGAATTCTGTAGCTTCCTGTCACTAGCACTTGCATTCTCTGAGGGTTATTGTGTTTTCCCTATGGAGATAGATAAACATTCACAGCACCAGAAGGAGCAAAGGTTTATGCCCATTCTCATGGAAGGAATTGGTTATATTCTTTTTTTTTTTTTAAGATTTTATTTATTTATTTGACAGAGAGAGACAGTGAAAGAGGGAACACAAGCAGGCGGAGTGGAAAAGAGAGAAGCAGGCCTCACGCTGAGCAGGGAACCTGTGTGGGGCTCTATCCCAGGACCCTGGGATCACGACTTGAGCCAAAAGCAGACATTCAATGACTGAGCCCCCCAGGCACCCCAGGAATTGGTTCTATTCTAATTAAGTCATAACTTAGAATTGATCCCTCGTTGTGTAGAAATGTGGGTACTATGACGTTTCCCTTGAAATACATTTAAGTCTCTCCTTGTCAAGGTTCCCTTAAAATAGCCCTGTTACATCGCTTTACAGAATGCTGTATCATTTCCCCAATTATTCACAACCCATTTTCTACAAAAGGACTTCATTGTTACATACTTGTGGTGTCTTCCTACTTCTCCCCTCTGCTGACAGTCAGACTTGACTATGGACTAGTTTTAGCCAATGGATTGTAAGGAGAAGCGACAGAGCCTGTTCCAAGGAGTCTCAAGAGTCACCGTGTGTTTCTGTCATGTTTCTTGCCGTTTTCTGTATCCACAAATGTATATTCTAGATGAGGAATATTCCTTTACTCTCAATCCCACAGTGACTGAGACATGACGAATGGCGGTGGACAGAGCTCAGCCAAGCTGGAGCTGACCTGCCAGAGTCATGAAACATGAGCAAGAGATAAACCTTTGTTGATTTAAGCCACTGGATTTGGGGGTTGTTCCTACAGCATAGCCTCACAAAAGCTGACTAAGACACTCACAACATAAGCTTCATGCTTACTGTGTAGAAGCCTCTGTGGAATATGGAGTTGTACCAGACACTGTGTCTGCCTTCTAGAAGCTTACAGTCCAAAACAGAAGATTAGATGCCCAAGTATCTGTTCAAGTAGCAGAAGTGGCTAAGCTGATGCGTGAGGCAGAAGGACCATAAAGCTGGTTAACAGCATGAAAAATAAGAGGGGAGAATTTCACAGAGGAGAGATGATCAGGAGGCTCAGGGATGCAGGCCCAGCAAGGAAAAAAAGAGTTGAGCAGAGTCTTCAGGGAATGACTTTGGGGTGAGTGGGTGAGGGGACTGTCAGAGGCAAGGGGTTAAGGAGGTGGAGAGGAAGCAAAGCCATCATGAAAGATTACTCTTTCCACATGTGTGGTGAGAGGAACCTCATCATTGGGGAAGTCAAAGATTGCAGGAGTTTCACAGAGTCAATGCAGCAAGCATATTTGGGGGTTTCCGCCCTTCCTTCACTCCCTTCCCATAGAACCTGCCCCTGGGCCTGCTGAGGGAGAGGGAAATGGTTAGCCCCATGCTCCTAGCCTCAGATGATTAGACCAAGGTGAGCACCTGATTTGAGCAGAGCCAATCTAAGTTGCCAATGACATATCATTTGAATAAACAGCCTCAAAAGATGACTGGGGACAGTCACATTCCTTCTCATAGGAGCCCCAAACTAAGAGGCAGAGATGAAAGATGCTTCTTGGAATGGCTCCTTGAGCTGAAAATCAAGTAGAGGAGAATACAGCGGCTATTATCAGGTAGTGTACGTACTTAAGTCGTAGGACCCATATGGAGTGGTTGGAAAAGAAAGAATAAGAGAACAACAGATGCAGGGAGAAAAGTGGAGAAGCCATGAGTAAGAGATAACAGTAAGTAAACTATGGTGCTTCATATATGCCAAGCACTATCCTAAGTCCCTTATTTTGATACTACCTCATGTATTTCTCATAACAATCCCAGGAGACGGGTACTATGATTATCCTCATTGTACAGACGCGGAACCCAAGACACAGGAGGTGGTGCCCCAAATGACTTATAAGAAAGCCACGATAAAAAGCTAAGTAGGCTGACTGCTGACTCCTTCCTTGTAGCCACCATGCATTACTGCCCCCTGGAAAGGGAAATGAAAGGCACTCCCTGCAGCCTCTGGGAGCCAACTCTTCCTAAGCTCAGACACTTCCATTTTGTTGGATTTCCTGAGATCATCCAAGCCATCCAGAATGGGTTTCTGCTCCTGGCAATCAAAATAACCCAAACCAAACCAGATGGGGAGATCCGGGCTTTCCAAGTGAGAGAGCCTAGGGACATCAGAGAGGAAAAAAGGAGTGTCAATGTAGCAGACCTACAAGGAAGCACAGAGGGATGGGATTAGGGCAAGGGAGAGACTTTTCATCTCCCATAGCCAGGACCATATGGCTTAATTTGACCATCCAGGCACTCACAGTGCCATACGGCAGCCAGCTAACTAACCAAACAAGACCGACACATAATTCAGTCTGTACCTTTCTGGGGGCTCTGCCACTAACACGAAGGGTGAGGTTGGGCTCACATGTCTCCTCCTTTCTGGGCTTTGGTTTCTCTGCCAAAAAGGAGGGAATGATGATTTTTTTTTTTTTTTAATGTAGAGAATTCGATTTATCAGGACTTTGTGGAGATTAGGAAGATGCAGATCATCACAGTGGGGCTGCCCCCTGTGGCAGCCAGACCTGGCATCTTGAGTCAGGTTTTCCAGAGACATCATCTGAGATGGAGTACAGGAAGTTGATCTGGGAGTCCACTCAGGTGCAACACCTGTGAGGACTGAGGGCTGCTGACAGAGAGGGAAAAGTTGCAGCAAAGGCAACAGCCAATTCCATACGGAACTTGAGCTCTTCAGAATTGTCCCAAATGGAGTCATGGGGCTGTGCCTTTGTACCCTACCCCACTGGGGTGTCATCAGGCCTAGGATGCCTTGTTAGGTAAGGCAGCTCCCTTGAGTCAAGGGCAGTTTCCAATGAGAAGCTCAGCTCAGAGCTCATTTTTTTTTTTAATATTTTATTTATTTGACAGAGAAATCACAACTAGGCAGAAAGGCAGGCAGAGAGAGAGAGGAGGAAGCAGGCTCCCTGCGGAGCAGAGAGCCCGATGTGGGGCTCGATCCCAGGACCCTGGGATCATGACCTGAGCTGAAGGCAGAGGCTTTAACCCACTGAGCCACCCAGGTGCCCCCTCAGAGCTCATTTTAGGAAGCAGTGCCCCATGTGGATGGGGGAATGTGTGATTCAGGCTTGAAAGGAAGGATCTGAGCAGTACATCATAGCATCCCCTCGGTACCAGAACTGAGCCCCACTTCTCAGGGGCCTAATAGGGCAGAGGAGCCTGGACTTTGGGAAAGGTGGGGCACTGAGAGGAGCCAGTGGAGGACTGCGGAAGGTTGTTCCCTACTGGTAAATCTCACTCTGTCCCTGCCTGGAATCAGGGAGATAAGAGACCATGAAAAATGCTGCATGAGTCTGGATGTGTGTGGGAACTATAAAGGGACAGACTCCTGCATCCAGTCTGATGCCAAGAAGCCCAAGGAACTTAGTGAGGAGTCAGAGAGAAGCTGAAGAAAATGAGGCAAGGAAATTGTGGGGAGGCTGTACAAGTAGAGTTTGAGCCACATTTAATCTGAATCTCCAAAGGGCAAGGAGGTCTCACGTGGGTCACCTTACACAAGGGCACATTTCCTAGCACCACGCTGAATTTTGATGATTTCAGATCTCCAAGAGCAAAGTAGAAAGAAATAGCTCTCTGTGGGGCATGTGTTTCCAGCCCACAGCTGGCTGTTGGAAGAGCTACTGAGAGTGTCCCTGTCTGATTCAGGTGACACATGACAAGATATGAGAGAGGGTAAGCCTCTGCCCAAAGCATTCTTGCTTTAGGAGGGACGGTTAGGACTGATCAGGCCCCCAGAATTCATATATTGAAGCCCTAATGCCCTAATGCCCTGTGTGATGGGTGCATAGCACCTTTCATTAGGTCATAAGGGTGGGGCCCTAATCCAATACTGGTGTCCATAGGAAGAGAAGGGCTGGAGCACACGCGCAGGCCAAAGGCCATGTGAGGACACAGCAAGACTGTGGCCATCTGTAAGCCCAGAAGAGAAGCCTCAGGTGAAACCAAACTGGCCAGCACCTTGATCATGGACTTGCAGCCTCCAGAACTGGGAGAAAATTAATCTGTGTTAGTTAAGGCCCCCAGCTTGTGGTGCTTTGTTACGGCCGCCTGAGCAGACTGAGACAAGGGGCTAGCCAGCCCGGCAAGCAACGGGCTGAGGAGGTTGGCGCCGGAAGCAAAGCCCATCTGTGTGTCCTCCTGTTTCTCCCTCTTCTCGGTCCTGCCTTGCACAGTCCAACGCCGGAGGGACGGGTGAGTGGCCAGGGGACACCTGGCAGAGTGGTGTTTACAGGCTACACGCAGACTCTGGATATGCAAATGTTTAGCACGAGAAATCGGGGCCTCCTGGGTCGCTTTGCAAACTGGCTTCCAGCCTGGTGTTTCCAGCTGCGTACACTTGAGTACGGTCAGCGAAGAGAAACAGCTTAGACAGGTGCCTTCTGCGTTTCCAGCCGCTTGCCTGTTTGTTTGCTGGTCATCACCCATGTCACTGACCTGAATTTGGCTCTCCAAAAACATTCGTTTCACTGTTATTCTTTTAGTTCCACTTTGGAATTTGGATTTTTTTTAAAAAATGATCCTATTTAAGAAAATATCCAATGCCCAAATGGAAACTGAAAACTAGGAAGGTGAGCGTTTACTTCCTAGGCCTCTTTACCTGAAAAATAAGTCAGGTACACTAGATTTGTGGCTAGAATTTTTTTTTTTCTTTAAACTACAAGAAGCCTGTCTTCAAAGGAAGCTCTACCGGCCAGCAGGAACCAAGGAGGTACCTGCAAGCTGCACTGCTGGGATCTGAAGGGGAGGAGCGAGTTTTAGAATCTTGCCCACCAAGGTGGGGCTTTACAAAGCAGGGTTTGAGAATGATTTACTATCATCTCCTAAGGCAGTTAGTACAGAAGGAGCCAGTGATGGCCACCTGCCTTTGTTCTCAAGAGGAGAGCAAGGCCAAACACTCTCACTGCGGCCTCTCCTGAGGAAGAAGATGGTAGGTAGGGCAGGCCCATGTAGACTGAGGTTGGGGAAAAGGTGAGAAGGTGGGGGTGCTGGAGAGGTCTGGCAGGTCCAGGAGAGGCAGCAGGAAGCACCACCACGGGAACCCACTGAGGCTGGCCAGCCTGGTCTCTATCAGGAGTCACATTGGTCCTTGCCTGCTGCCCCCAACTTTGGTTCAGAGTTCAGAGGAGGGGGGAGAAAGGCAGTACACCGGGAAGGATCAGAAAGGCCAGTCCTTACATCCTCTGCCTCTCTTGTTAAACTGGGGTCCCCACCTTCACTCATTCCTGACACCCTGTTTCCTTAACCATACTCCCCCACCCAATGTTCTAGAACAATTGGGTGGAGACAAACCTACCTCCCCCTAAAGTGACCCAGGCTCCAAAATTACTTAGTTCTCAGGCTTTGCAACTCTCAGCACTGTGATTCTGGGTACTCAAACAGCTTTTCCCAAATTGTGGTTCACAGATCACTCCATTAGCCTCACCTGAGGAGCTCATTTGCCAATTTCCTAGACCCACCCCAGGGCTATAATCCTTGAGGCAGGGCTTCAAAACCTGGCTCTGTAACAAGCTGCCCAGCCCAAGTGATTTCTGATGCAATTTGGCATCTGAAATCTGCAGGAAGCTCTCTAGACTTTCTGGTTCTGTGTGTATGTCTGTGTGTCTGTTTGTCTCTGCTATGCAGTTTCAGATCTCTTTCTCCTAGGGGCTCCTCTCTTTGGCAGCACGAGCCCTGCACTCTGAGAATGTGCCCATGGAGAAGTTTGTGCCTCTAGGTTCTTTTTGATATCAAGCTAAAAATGCAACTGTAGATGCACCCAAATTAAGATTAAACTATTGCTACCCTCATGCATTCCCTTGCCAATCAGCTGCCTCTCTCCATGACCTCTGGATGTCACTACAAGCCAGGTTTCTGTAGTTGCTGATGCTCTCAGAACAGGGCTCTCCTTCCAGCAAGCTCCAGCTGGAATGGGGGCGTCTAATAAGCACTGCCCTGAGGGGCCTCTGAGCACCAAACAACAGGCCCTGTTTCCTCCAGACCCCAGAGCCCAGGAGTACTCTCATCCCCTAGTTCTGTCTACCATGACTGGGGGCTGGGCTGGAGGGAACTGGGGCCCTGCTGCCAGCCAGGCTTAAGGCAGAGCACTGCCACCCTTAGACATCCAGGGGGATGCCCTAAATCAGCAATTCATCAGGCAAAAGAAGAATGGAGAGTTCTCTGCATCTTTTCATGAAGTCAAAGACTCAATCTCCCATGCCCTTCCCAGACCCTGAAGGCAGCAGGAGACATGCACCAATTAGAGACTTCACGACCTTGCTCACCCCTGATCCCACTGCCAGGCAGCAGGGTTTCGGAGGACATGCACCCTTCGAGCACCAGGGCAGGGACTTGGTCTTCAGAGCATCCACATGTTCATTCAACCAACATTTATTTAGTGGTGACTATATGGCAGGCTCTGGAGGCTCTCTCAGAAATAATTCTCTCTCAGGCAGACAGCACGCATGGGTTTCTGTGGGCCAGGAGCAGGACTAACATCTCATATGCATCATCGTGCTAGAGTCCAAAATGTCCAAAGAGGAAGGAACTTCTCTTAACCCAGCGCAATCTGCCCCTAGAAAAGTCTGTGCAGAGTGATTGGCAGATCCGGGAGGGTCCCCTGGTCACAAGTCCAGGCCCTGCCCCACGTCCCATTTCACAAGGAAGGAAATGAGGTTCAGAGAGGCAGGAATGGCTGGTTCTCAGTCTTGGCTCAGTCTCCAAACATTCCTGAAAATGCCAACTCCTTTAGCAGACACCTGCAATGTGTGTTTGTGAATACATGTCCTACAGTATACACTCTACCATATTAATAGTGTAGGTGAAACGTACACTAAATTATAAAATTAAAAATACAGAGGAGTTGGAGTTCTAATATTTTCTGTGCACCCTGGCCTAAGGCTTTGCTAATCACATCAAGTACATGTCTCTGGTTCCTTAACTATTACAATGGGTATAGAGAGGATGAAAAAGGAGAACTATTTTGAAATTAAAGTGACTATAAGTGAAAATTAATCTAAATCATAAGCATAATTTATTCCTATAGGAAATATCAATTTAGCCCCTCTGCGTGTCAGGACTTGTGCTGGTGGGTACAGTGGGGAGGTTGCTAATAGTCCCAGCAAGAGCCTGTCCACAGAGGGGCAATTGCTAAGGAGACAGGAGATAGAAATACAATTGTTTTGAGTGCAGATGGAATGACAGGGATGGCTAAAACACTAGGTCCTATGAGACTTTTGTGGGGGAGAGACAACCTGCCCTGTGTACCGTTAGTGATGTGGTTAATCTTTATTCTCCTAACTATGAGTTCATGGTGCTTATTAAACATATTGTAGCAAGAATACAATCTATACTGTAAAGGGCTGAAAGCAAGACAGTGTGTCAACTGCCATCACTGATAGCATCTGATCAGTTCTCGTGTATGAGCCCATCATTCCTGCATGAGACAAGGCACTAAACCCGTCTAGAAAACATAAGCCAATCCAGGCAATCCATGTGTCTGTGTGTTGTGCCAATGTAGTTGGAAATAAATTTAGAAAGGCACGGTCCCACTGGATTATACCACCAATGCTGAGAGGAAATGGAGGTATAAATATTTTGTGCATCTGTTGCCTAGAATGGCAAATGTGCAGACCAAGAAAGTACATTAAATACATGTGGGCCCTTTCCCCCTGGAAGTTCCCCTCCATGAAATGTTCCCTGGCCAGAAGCATCTTTCTCTGCCCTCGACAGAGTCCAGAGAAAGAGAGCATGAGTGGATGATTCCCATACTTGGGAAAGGACTCCAAGCACACACCTCCTGGTGATGGCCTAATTGCCATCTCTGCATCCAGAGGACAGATTATCAGCAGCGCTGTCAAGAAAAGGGGCTGGAGAACAGGCAGGAGCCCAGATTAGCTATTGGTCTGGAAGGAAGGTGCATTAGTCTGCTAGGGCTGCTCTAACAAAGTACCGCAGACTAGGTGGCTTAAACAACAGAAATGGGTTGTCTCATGGTCCTGGAGGCTAGAAGTCCAGGATCAAGGTGTTGGCAAGGCTGTTTTCTTGGGAGGCCTCTCTCCTTGACTCGCAGGTAGCAGTCTTCTGCCTCTGCCCTCTCCTGGTCTTCCCTCTGTACATGTCTCTGTTCTAATCTTTTAAGGACAGCAGTCATACAGGATTAGAACCCATCCTAATGTCCTCATTTTAACTTGATTACCTCTCTTTCAAGACCTAATCTCCAAATATAGACATATTTATGGTACTGGGGCTTAGGACCTTAACATATGTATTTTGGAAGAGGACATAATTTTTCAGCCCATCACCGAAGTGTTGTCAAAAATGAAGCAATGAGAGGAAAACAGAACTAACCAGCTCACTGTATAAAATGTCATAAATATTTCAACAAGACCTGGTATGAATGATGGGAAGACTGACCTAACTTGTCCACTTTGGGCCAGGACTCCAGGAGTGACCAGCTGCTACCCATAGCCTTCTCTATAGCAAGAAGATGCTATGGACTGAACATCGTTGTTCCCCTCAGATTCATAGGTTGAAATCCCAAATGCCAGTGTGATGATATTAGGAAGTTGGGCCTTTAAGAGGTGAGGGTAGAGCCCTTGTGAATGGGATTAGTGTTTTTATTTAAAAAAGACACAAGAGCTTGCTCTCCCTCTCTATTCTCCACCATGTGAGGACGTGAGAAGAAGGCCTTCTGCAAGCCAGGAAGAGGGCTCTCACCAGTACAGAAACTGCCAGATCATGATCTTGGACTTCCAGCTTCCAAAACTGTGAGAAGTTAAGTATTTGTTATTTCAACCACCCAGTCTATGGAAACTTGTTACAGCAGCCTGAGCTAAGACAGATGGTGAGGACTCTAGGAGTGTGATGACCCAACCACACATGTGAAAAGGAAGAACCTCCTTGATCACAAAGAGTTTGGGCTGCATTGCCCAATGGGGTGGAGCTGTCTGCGGGCGGCAGCTGCGCAGGCCCCGCAGAGTCTGACCAAGAGGTAGAACCACTAGGGGGTAGGCCCTGGTGCTTGCTCTTCTTGCCCCTAGCTTCTTATTAACTCGTTGGCCTCCTGGCAAGTCCCCTTCTTTGAAACGCGGTGCCTCTAGAAGGCAGTGCAGTCCAGTTTGGAGATCTCTGTTGCTGTGGTGGCCTAAGTCTCTGGGACTCCTGGAGAGGAAGCTCTTGCTGATAGAACCGCAGGGATTTTCCTGGGCGCTGACACCAGGAGGCATTTGTAACGCTGGTGGCAGCTCTGCATGGCTCTAATCTGGTTTATGCAAACCCAGTCATTTTGCAGTCCACAGGGAAGGCTAGGAGGAGGGATTTGCTTTGATCCGTTATCAAAGAAGGTTTTGCATTTACAGGGGAATGGCTAATGCTAAAAATGTTGCTGTTTGGGAGAAATGTGCACCCATCTGTGTCCTAAATTCAGGTATTTTAAATGATACTGTGGCATCTTGGAACACCCAGCATTAAACAAGCAAACGTGAAACTCCCTGTTTCATTCTTCAGATGAAGACCAAATGAAGGGCGGTGCCAGGCATCCAAGCACTTGTGCAAGTTTCCCGCCTCTTCTCCTGTATCAGAGTCTTCCAAGACCCTGTGCTCCAATCCTGCCATAGCTGCTTGAAAACAGAGGAAAGCTTTCCCTCAAGGGCCCTGACACAAGATTCTATACATGAAGACTGGGGAGTTGGAACCATTGTTTCAGAGAGGATTTTCTTCCACATTCTGCTCTAGCCCAAGGGCATGGGATCCAAAGAGTCAGGAGACTGGGTCTGAATGTAAACACTGCCTCTCACCAGCTGTAAGGGATTAGCTTAGGCAGGCTCTTAACCTCTGAGTCTGATCTTCTCCTTTGTAAGATGGACCCCTAACCCCCATCCCCCAGCCACCTTCCTCCTGTTATGGGGCTTTTGTGAGAATCAAATGGAGCAGTGTAGGTGAAGGTACTTGTAATGATAAAGCATATACCTTGTAGAGGACATCTTTGGGTTTTGTCACCCAGCATCTTTTACCTCTCATAGTAACAGCATATTATAACCTAAATTATAACCTGTAGCCTAAATTTCCTCGGGACAACAAACTTGATCCTGATTACTCCCTGGGCTACAGGTGTACTTGACCCTGGACAGTCCCAGAAGCTGGGGGTGTGGCTCCTTGCCTAGGAGAGCCTTGTACCCTCCCAGCCACCTCCTGTGGTGGACTTGCCCTCAGAATCCTTTCCAACTGCCCCCCACTGTGCTGTCCATATTGCAGTGGTTAAAAAAAAAACACCTTTCTAGACTTTTGTACAGGCAATTATATGAATACAAATTATTTTCCAAAATTTTTCATTCAAACTAGATTTGGAAGGCAGGAGTGCAGAAGAGATAGCTTTCCTATGACATTCACATTTTCTGTAGGCACACATGCTCATAGACACTTCCCATGTACAGTGGTTTGCCCTCTGGTCCATTGTATCTTGGATTTCAGAAGCGGTTTGGAGGCAATGTTACCAGCTTCCTGTCCTCCTGATCCCCAAATCACAAATATAACATGTGATCTTGAATTCAACTGTTCTCATGGTGGCCTCCTGATTCTGCTTCCTTCCTGAGTGTTTCAAGAGTCATAGCTCTCCCTAGCAAGTTCATTCCACTGTATTTTGGGAGTCATTTCTAAAGCTTCAATCTAAAACTTCCTCCATTAGACAGTGGAGCTTGAAGACAGGTCAGCTTGAAGAACTATGACCATCAGGAGGACAAACCCTTCTCAGACACCATCAGGCTTAAGTCCACTCCCTGCCCCAAGTTCTCCATTTATGCTTTGGGGGACCAGCAGCACTATAATGAGACCAAGACTGTGGCTATTCCCCAAATGGACATTGAGACACTGAAGAAACTTAATAAGAATAAGCAATTAGTCAAGAAGTTGGCCAAGAAGTATGATGCCTCTTTGGCTTCAGAATCTCTGATGAAGCTGATCCCATAAATCCTGAGTCTGGGCCTGAATACACTGGCAAGTTCCCCTCATTGCTGATCCACAATGAGAACATGGCAACCAGAGTGGATGAAGTGAAGTCTGTAATCAAATTCCAGGTGAAGAAGGTGCTGTATCTGTCAGGGGCCGATGGCCATGAGAAGATGACCAATGATAAGTTTGTGTACAACATCCACTTGGCTGCCAGTTTCCTGGTATCACTGCTCAAAAAGAACTGGCAGAACATCCAGGCTTTATACATTAAGAGTGCCATGGGTAAGCCCTAGAGCCTATACTAAAGTGGAGCTTAATTAAATCCTAGTGCTACCAATCAGTCAATCAATCTCCTTCAAACCATCTAACAATTTTGCAAGCATTCAGCACTAGATTTAAATCCCTCTCTGCTTTAAATATCTAGAGTGGCTTCTGTATTCTACAAATGAATCCTGCCTGGTACAGAAGAGGTGGACACTTGGGACCCCAGGTGGACCAAGGGGGAGTCAGATCACAGAATTTCATTCCAACAGTTGATAAATAGAGGCTAACTTTCCAACAGACTTGGAGGTTATAATGCCAGAGCCACTGGCAGCCATCTTATCTTGCCTTTACAAAAGAGCTTGTCTGAGAAAAGCATCAATGAGAAGGGGCCAAGACAAGAGATGAGAGGAGCCTGATCTTGACACCATTTGGGTACCTGAACCAAGCAACGTCTTGTGCCAAACCCATTCCTGGACTTTACAGTTACACGAGCCAGTAAGTTCCCCCTTCTATCTGAGACGGAGTTGAGCTGGTCCATCATTTGACCAAAACTTAACTTATCAGCCAACGGTGACCACAGGAGAGAAAAAACAGGGCAGCAGTAGTCAGATGGCTATAGATCACATAGTCTCAACCACAGGTCTGCATCAGAATCACCTGGGAGCATTTTACAAGGTACAAGTGAATATGTCTGGGCCTGGGCCCTCCAGGTCACATGAGAGACACATGTGAGCAAATGGAAAATTCTCCCAGGTGAGCTGGTTTCCACATGTACCCCTGGAGAGTGTGGCTACTGTGGATCAACTCATAGGGAAGGGAGGACAAGGCAGTGGTCATTTCTTGAAAATACTTGAATGTTTGAATCTCAGTTCAAAGCACTCACATTATTTTTTATTTAATTTTGATTTTCTCCTTTTAGGGTTAAAAAACCTTTGCATTAAATCACCCAGTATTATAACCACCAGATGAGAATACTATCGAGTGAAATATTTCAGCCCAGCTTGTGTAAGCTGAAGCAGCTGGGCCATTTTTTAAAAATTATAATAAATAAGTGAATACATAATCAATCCCTCGAGTGCCAGCTCTCTGTTCTGTGTGCTCCCAGAGCTGTGATTTTTCATCTTTATTCTATCCCCCCCAAAAGAAAAGCAACATAGGGAAAAATGTTGACAGACTGTTCTCTGTGACGTCAACCAGCAGAAAAAGCTGAAGTGTTGATGCTCATTCCAGAAGGCATTTCTACTGTGGGTTTTGGTGGGTGCAGATTTAGAACAACCCTTCCTTTTCTGGAATAAACATTAACTATTTAATACCAAAAAGGTACCTGAGAAGAGAAGTCAAACGTTTTGATGTTTGCAATGTGTCCAAGACACAACACAGGCAGAAATAAGCCTATGGAGTGGAGGGAACAAGCACAGACCTAAATATTGATCAAGCATTTCTCAAGGGCTTGGTCAGGTCTTGTGTAGCCAGAGATGAACCGGACATGTTCCATTGGTTCAAGAAATTTACAGTCTACCGAGAAACAGACTTGGTAAAAAAGCATAATCATTTGATGAACAATTTTATCTTTGGAATCAAAAATCATTCGAAGACAAGTCTGAAGAATAAGTTAAGTGATCAAACTAGATGACTCTGAGGTCTGACTCGTAGGATGGCTCTAAAGTCACTTCCCAAAGATCATGACTGCAAACATCATGAGCCTCTTAGAATGTGTGCATAACCTCCTGAGGTACCACTTTGAAGGGGCAAATTCATTCCATGTATAAGTTTTAGTTTGTTCCTTTTTTGGTTTTGTTTTCAGAACATATAAAGGCAAAAAAGATCCCATGATTAAATGCTTGGTCGACAGAATTCTCTAAACTGAATTTCCTCAAGCCTTCCCTGGGTATGAATACTTATTAGGCCACATAAGCATTAACATTCAGTTATACTGGCCCATTGCCTGGGCTCTGGCATCCCCTGGAAGGCTCCTGCTGGGTATTGATGGAGGCGACTCTGTGTCAAAGAACAGTCTGCTCTCGAGCCCTCCAGCCTGGCCCCTCACTGTTGACTGCTGCCCATGAAGCCACTCATGGTTATTTTGGCCAGGATCTCTGGGAGCAGTGCCTTCCTTCTTGAACCCTGCATGCAATGTAGACATGGGGAGGTAGACCTTCATCCCAAACCTGTGCTGTATTTGTCCTCAGGACCTGGGTCTCAGAAGCCCCCATTGCAAATAGGTCTTTGACCTGCCCATAGCTTCTTCCCAATCCCAGCCCGTCTTCTACAGGGCAGGGGTTCCAGACAGCATGACATCCAGCTCCACCCTCTCCCCCACCAGACTCTGAACTGAAGTCCACATCACTTCCCCTCTTTACACACACCGACCCCTGAGTAGCTGGCTACCAGCTTACGACCCACCAGATAGTACATTCGCATCAGGTTCAGCTACTTCTTAAAATAAAGATCAGGCAAGAGCCTGAGGAAGTTAGTTCCCTCCTATCACTTTTCTTGGTTTCTGACAGAGCTGACTTGAGGCCAGAGCTTACATTGAGTTAACAGAATGGATTCTGGGCAGGAAGCTGTTGCTCCTGTTGAAAGGTAGGGACAGTGTCTGTGAGTGACTGCGATTGAGACACAGCTCATGGACTCTAGGCATAGGGACATCCAATGATGCTAGTCCAGTGGAAAGAGAGATGCCACAGATACTATTCAAGAGGGTTCCTTTTAGGGTGTTACTTTGTGGGGACTGCTCACATTCTGCTTTGTACTGGCTGTAATGTTTTAGTTCTTTTTTAAATGTCTCTACCTCAGGGTACCTGGGTGGCTCAGGTGGTTAAGCGTCTGACTGGTTTCAGCTGACTTGGTTTCAGCTCAGGTCATGTCTTAGGCTCATGGGATTGAGCCCCGCGTTGGCTCTGCACTGAGCACAGAGTCTGCCTGAGATTCTTTCCCCCTCCTTAACCCTCCCCATCTGCTCCTCCCCGACTCATGTTCTCTCTCTCTCTTAAATAAATGAATAATTTTTTAAAAATTTCTACCTCATAAAATTATAGAGAGAATGAAACGAGGGTTCAGATGTGAGGGGCCAAGTCCTCTGACTTTTCCCCATTGTCCATTCCCTTTCTCCCAGCAACTTCTTAGAACTGTCCATTTTATTTTATTTTTTTAAAAATATTTTACTTATTTGACAGAGAGAAATCACAACGAGGCAGAGAGGCAGGCAGAGAGAGAGGAGGAAGCAGGCTCCCTGCGGAGCAGAGAGCCCGATGTGGGGTTCGATCCCAGGACCCTGGGATCATGACCTGAGCCAAAGGCAGAGGCTTTAACCCACTGAGCCACCCAGGTGCCCCCTGTCCATTTTATTTAAATAGCTAAAGAAAATAATATATTTATATTAAACAAGCATGGCCATATTACAGATTAAGATATATAAATTCACACGACTTTTTAAAAAAAGATTTTTAGTAATCTCCACACCCAATGTGGGGCTTGAACTCACAACCCCGAGATCAAGAGTCTCATGCTCTACCGACAGCCAGGTGCCCCTAATTCACATGAATTTTCAAGATGGAATGAGGGTCTCAAAAGAAATTTCACCTGTGCTGCTCTGAGGCAAGCATTCCCTCTTGTTAGGAACATTTCCACAGAAAAATTAGAGAATTCTGATGTGAACCCCAGGGAGGCCCAGAAAGCTCCCTCACCAAGGACAGGCAGAGTCAGCTCATGTGTTGGGAAAACCATTCTGAAGGAGGCATGGTGAGGTGGAGGGAATGGAGGTTAGGTTCTTGAGCTCAGCCCCTGTGTAATAATTATACAAGTTGCCTCTCAAATCCAGAGTCTTCTGTGTGCTAGGGCATCCACATGCATTTCTCTTCAGGTTCCCAGCAGGACCTACACTATCACAGGACACTGAGCCTTCGAGAGGTGTAGAACCCTCAATTGCATGGCCTGAATTCAGGCCTAGGCCTGCTGCATCTCACCACCCCTGCACCTTTTGAAAACCATCCCTATGTTTCCCACCTTCTGGTCTTCCCCATCTCCAATATGGGAGGCTTCCAGAGTCTCTGAGGCCAGGCCCACCTATAGGAAGCCATGATGCCTTCGCCACCTGACCAGGTGCAGGAACCTGCCACTGGATTCTCTTGACCCTCAACTAAACTCCCTTCCTGACACAACAATCTCAACCATTCCACATCTGACTCTAGGATGAAATGACTCCAAATTTTTCCAGAGGGACACTTGGCTATGCATTTCTAGTGGCTATGGCTGACTCTGAAGAAAATGGGGTGTTCTCCTGCCCAGAATAGGGATGAGGCTTTTGTAATCCCAAAAAAGGGAAGTCTGATAGCCTCACATGGAGGAAGAAGAGTGCACTCCTCCCACCCTTGTACATCTCCCTTCAGGAAGCTGAGCTAGTCGAGTGTGCCAGGGAGAGAAACCAGCAGTTCCCAGCCACGGCATTTCATGTGGTCCCCACCCCCTCGATATCATTCCTGTGGCTTCTCCCACCAGCCCTCTGCCCGAGGTCCGGGGAGAGTACCGATGTGGGGACTCAAGGCTTCTACTTATTGCCAAGGCAGGAGGAGGACAAGAACGCTCTCCCCTCTGGTGTATACTGCCCATGAACAGGAAATAGCTCTGACTTTTCTTCCTCTCAGGCTTCACTTTCTGTTTCAAGTCTTTAATCTGTATTTCTGAGTCACACAAAACATTTTAGAGCAAACAGTAAGAAACAAATGTGCTTGGGAGGGGAATGTCCTGAATTCTAATAAGCCATTTTCTCCATAAAGCAACAACATTGCTCTCAGGTTCCAAATTGGATTCTAATCAGTCAACACTTGTCCCTCTCTGTGCTCTAAAGCAGGAGCTTGGTAGGTGTAAAGTTCCATGAATGCAAGAGCTCAGACAGAGTCTGGAGGGGTAACTATGACCATACTCTTGGGAGGTCCCAGGAGAGGCTACACCTGATAGAAGGTCAACTGATATTTATTTACTAATCGTTGATTATGTGCCAGATACCGTGGTAGGTCCTCGGGATGGAGTGTGGAGCCATGTGGACAAAATCTCTAGCCTCTTTAAGCTTAAAATCTAATGGAGAAGAGAGATGTTAAGCAAAATTTCCAATTACATTGACTACCGTGAGGGAGAAGATCAAGGTACTGTGGGCGTGAGTATGGAGGATGTAACTTGGCTGGGGGGTATGAGGGATTGCCTTTGTGCAAATGAGAGGGAAGGATGAAGTACAGACACCTCCAACCCAGAGGATCAACCGATATGGAAAGCCTGAGGTGAGAGAATATCCAGGATTCTGGAGTGGAGAGAAGGGAGAGAGCAGCGAGGAGGTAGGCAGAGGCGTGGAGACCATGGCTGGCAGTTGAATGGGATTGATAGGTTCTAGGAAAGCAAAAGACACCATATGATTTGCATTTTTAAAGGATCACTCTGGCTATTTTGGGAAGAAAGGAGGCAGGAATCCACTCAGGGTGACTGTTGTGCCACTGTATTTGGTGGTCAGGGGAGAGATGGTGGTGACTTGCACTGGGGCTGTGGCAGAGAAGATGGAAAGGGGAGGATGAAGCCACAGGAGACAGAGCAAGGAGTAACAGGGTGAAAATGTTCAACACCAGCTCCCACTGGAAACTGAGGAGATGCTCTCTGGTTTATGAATGACCCCAGGCTCCATTCAAGGGCATCATCCCCTGGGTTTCAATCTGCTTGAGAAGGAAGAGAGAACACTTGGATGAGAAGTCCTGCAATTCCATCTCTGATGTGTGGACAAAGGCAGAGCCCTCCACAGGCTGCACACCTCTCCTGCCACCTGCTTCTGCTAACGGCTCTTCTCAGCATCCATGACAGTAAAAGTCGATTTGCATAATTTCTGTGATGAAAGTTCTGCCAAGGAATGGGTGCCATCATATTCCAAAGGCAATCCACAGCAACATGGGCTGGGCCTAACTTTCCTAAAAGTGACCTTGATCTTATGTGTGTAGCTTTAGATGACTATTATTCAAAGCAGGATGGCCTGACATTAGAAGGAACAGTCCTTCTGGGCTGAAAATGTGCAGAGCATGACAATGTCTCCACCTTCTGAACCCCCCCCCCAACCATTGCCCTTTTATTTTCTCCTTCACTGACTGCTTCCTGCATCCCAAAAAATGGTGGTGACCACAGGGTATAGGGATCCCTCCCTTTAGCTTTGTCCTCATTCCACCACTGTCAAGATGCATATTCCCCGAGAATTGGATCTGTACAATTCTCTTGGTTATAAATACTCTTGGTTGTAAAAATTTTAAAAAAGAATAAGAACATTTATTATATTGTAATGAGGAGCCCAGAGAGAGGGTGGACTTCAGGCTTGTTTGATCCAGCAGTTCAGGAAGCTTATCAGAGACTTGGGCTTTTTTCACTTCTCTGCTCTGTTGTTCAGCATGTTGGTTTCTTCCTGGGTCTGATTTTCTCTGGGATGCAGCATGGCTGCTGGGCATTTGGGGACATCTGCTTCCTTCCAGCAGGAGAAAAGTGCTTCCAGTGGCCCTCGAGGAGTAGGGAGTAACCTCTTGGGAGTCCTGGCAAAGCTCTCCTGCATCCCTTGTCCTTGTAGGAGCACTTACTAGTGAGAAGGTTGTCAGACAAGTTCCTCTGTGTGGCTTATTTCACTTGGCAGGCTTGCCATGATCTGTTGAGACTAATTAGGGCTAGAGGTGGGGATGGGATCCTCTTACTTTAAGTCACAGGGCCTGTGTGGAAGAACAGACACATGGACAGAATTGAAGATTCTTTTGGGAAAGAGCCAAGGAGCCAGAGATGTTGGGACAGCAGCTACCAGGGCCCACCACGAGTTTTGGCTGGGATGGGCGGCTCAGGAGCTGCAGGAAAAGGAATTGTGGGTTTTTAAAAAAAAATTTCAATGTGGAAATTTTCAAACATATAAAAAGCAGACAAAAGAGTGCAACCAGCCCCCATGTACACATTGCTAAGCCTTGACAATGATTAAATCAGGGCCTTTTGCATCTCTTTCTCACCTGCTTTCCTGCTCCAATTCATTGTGAAGCAAATTCCAGACATTGTATCATTTCATCCAAAATTATTCCAGCATGTATCTTTAAAAGACAAGGACACTTTCATTTTATTTTGGTTTGGTTTTAGTTTTAACAATTATATACATTTTAAAATGCTCACCACAATAAGTGTAATATGATATTATTGACTATATTCCCTCTGCTGTACTTTTCATCCCTGTGATTTATTTATTTTATAACAGGCAGGTAGTACCTCTTAATCCTTTTCACCCAAATCACCCATCTCCCCAATGCCTTTCCTTGGGTAACCACCAGTTTGCTTTCTATATTTATTTATGAGTCTGTTTCTCTGCTTTGTTGTTGTTGTTACTATTTGTTTGTTCATTTTTTGTTGCTGTTGTTTTTTAGAATCCATGTGTATGGAAAATCATACGGGATTTGTCTTCCTCTGGATTATTTCACTGAGTATAATACCCTCTCGGTCCATCCATGTTGAAGGGCACTTTTAAAAACCAAACCACATCATCATTTCTCTCCTTAAACAATGATTAATTAACAGTCAGTCCTTAACATCATCAAATTATTGGGTCAGTGTTTGCATTTCTAACTGTCTTACAGGAGACAAAAAATCTTTTTTTTTTTTTAAAGATTTATTTTTATTTATTTATTTGACAGAGAGAGAGATCACAAGTAGACAGAGAGGCAGGCAGAGAGAGAGAGAGAGGGAAGCAGGCTCCCTGCTGAGCAGAGAGTCCGATACGGGACTCGATCCCAGGACCCCGAGATCATGACCTGAGCCGAAGGCAGCGGCTTAACCCACTGAGCCACCCAGGCGCCCCAAGACAAAAAATCTTTTTGCAGTTTGTTCCAAGGTAAATTCTTAGAGATCAGCCGACCTTCTGAACTTGCAAGATAAGGAGAATGAGGTATGGGAACAATGAAATAACTTACTCCAGGGCCCTGAGATTTTATTTTATTGATTGATAATTCTATCCTGCTTCATTTCTTGATGTATTTGAGCAGGGGATTACATGCTAGGAAACCCAACAATTCATTCATTCATTTAACAAACATTGGTTGAGCATCAGCTGTGTGCAAGACACTTAATCAGTCCAGTGCCTCACCAGCACCTGGATCGATAATCAGAGGAAATGAACTTTGCCTGGCTCCTAGGGCTTCCGTCCATGACTCAGGCAATTCTTCCCATGCACTGTGGTAATGCCTGAAATCTCCAGGAGAGGCACTCTTCTGAATTCAGTTGTTGTCTTGAGGGGCCCTTCTAACTCGTCACCATATCATTTTAGTGGACAGTGGTTCTTTTGAACTGCCCACATTGAACACTCTTCCTATCTGGAAGAACCCTAAAATAGGGGAAAGGGCCCTACTTTCTACTACAGAAACTGAATTTATGAATGGTCTTTCCCTACCTCCAGAAAGCTGGAGAGACCTAGGAAGGTCCTCCAACCAAATGCTACAGCCCAGAACCCAAGGCCCAGGCTGGTTGGAGATTATCCGCAGGTAGTATAGCCAAGTCAAGTCCAGGGGAACAGTACCAAGCATCCAGAGCCCCCAGGGTGATAACGAGGAAGACCTCTTTCCAAGGGTCTTTCCAAGAGTCACCTCTGCTTAGCCATGCTTTCCACAGCAGCCTAATCCATTCCGTCTGCCCATGCTCTGTCTGTCCTTTCTGTAAGTGACATCAACTTAAGTGCCTAGAGTCACTTCCTGCTCTGGGCAAGCAGAATCTCTGACTACGAGAGTCTGTTGATAATAATAATCCATTAATCCATTACTGTGTTAGGCTTTTATAACATTGCCTTATCAAATTAAATATTTGCCAACCATTAGGAAAGAAAATAGAACACAAGATAGGGACATTTGGAGGGACACTGCGGGGGCCACAAGAGGTTCAGAACCCACCATGAGGGCATGGAAGTGTGGTATGTTAGCCCAGGATGCTGGGTGGCTAGAGGTGGGGGAACCGCCACCTCCTTTCTAAACCTGAGGGGTGATCCTGAGAAATAGATCAGTGTTCCACAAAGATCTGTGCTTTGTACAGCCCATATCTGGAAGGAAGTGATCCATGGTTGCCTCTGACACTACACAGAGGAATCTGCTCCTCCCATCCCAACCCACTCGTTCTCAGACAGAACTACAGCCAAGTGCCCTCGGAGCAGAGATGGACCACCTGGTACTGGGGAGTCTAGCTGAGGGCTAGGAGTGGTGTTCTTCCTGTGTGGAGAGAACTGGGAGAACCTGGGCGGTGGGGGAGGGGTAGGCAGTCCCTGCTGGGAGGCGGGACTGGCAGTATCCAGCCAGGCCCTGGGCTCAGCTCCTGCCAGAAGCAGCTCTGCTCTTCTAGGCACTTCTAGAAGCGCCATGACCCTGGGCTTCTCCCCTGTACTCTTCCACCTTTTAAACAAAGATGAAGCAAGGTTATCAGCTCACTGGGCAGAACACACACTACCCTTCCAGCTTTGTGCAGGAAGTTGCTTAATGAACTCCAGAATAATTACTTGCAAAGATGAGATTTCTTACATTGCGTCTGTGGTTTCCTGTCCTTCAGAATGTTCTTCCTGCCCTCCCTTCCTATGCCTCTCACTGCCTGTGTGTCTTTCTGGGCTCAGATGCCCCCTCCTTCCCACAACCTCCTCTCTCCTTATTCTTGCTTTACTTGTGCAGGTGGTTGCCATTCAGCGCTCCAGCATGGGGACCCCAAGTGTCACCTTGGCCTCTACAACCAGGCCATTCTGTTTGGTTCCAGAATGGAACAGGGAGGCTGGAGGCTGGAGGAGCTGTGGAGACACAGGTTGCGTGCTTGGAGGCCGAAGTGTCTCTCTCACGCTCTGGCCCCTGGAGGTGCACAGGCCACACAGCTCCGCCAGCAACCAGAGCCCTCACTTGTGCGAGGCTCAGGGCCGGCCATGCTGGTAAGCAGGATAGGGAGATACCAAGAGAAATAAGCCAAAGTCTGTGCTCTGAAGAAGGTGAAAACCTGCCTGGTTAGAAAGAGAAGACTTGTCCACAGGAATGCATTAGCTGCAGGGCAGAAGTAGGTGGTGTGGAATTGGACAGCTGGGAAGGGTTACTGGAGCTCAGAGAAAGAAGGTGTCAGCATTGGTGAAGGGAGAGAACAGTTGGTGGGTGTCAGAGCTAAGAATGCCCTTGCTTAGAACTAGGCCTTGGAGGAAGAAGAGGAGCCGAAGGGCACTCACAAGGACACAGTGTGGGCAGAACTTGAGTCGGGGCCTGAGGACAGGTTTAAAAGATAGTCAGGTCCTGACCACTTGTGAGCAGATAGTGCACAAGCCCCTCATCATTCCAGCGCAGACACACCAACATGGATGGTGCTGGGGCCTTCTGACACAGGAACACGTGTGCCCTGAAGCTGAGAGAGAGGCAGAAGGACAGGGCTCCAAGTTACAGAGAGAAATACCAGCATTTCTTCTACTCAGATACATAGTATCCTGATAGTTTGGTAATAAGTACTTCAAATAAAATACAGTGACAGAGGAAATAGAGTATCCGTCGAGTTATTATAAATATGAGGAAGCAGTCATTGGTAGTGTTGGACCAGAAATACGGGTCCCCTGAGGAGCTCACGTCATTTGCTCTCTGGCTGCTTTGTCCTTGTTTCCACCCTGGCATCTGCTGGGTGAGATGTCGATTTAGGTAGCTGACCAACGGGGGCCTTGCTGGAGGGCTTGCCTCAGCACACAGCCTCCCGCGTGGTCTTCGGGAAATGGACACTGTAAGTGTCATGACCGGGATGTGCTCGGGCAAGAGAAAACAGCATGTGCATTTTCTCGTGACAGCGTTACTATGGAATCAATTTCCAAGAGGAGACCAGCCTCCACGACAAACACTAACGTGATGGAATAAACAGAGACAAGTCTACGAGCTCCTGAACCAAACATGTTCACAGTAGGCAGTAGCTTTTCTTTATAATGACACTTACAGGTCATGCAGTAGAAGTTATTAATTGATGTTTCACCCGTTCCCCCAAAGCAGAAAATTAGAGGAAACACACCGTCAGCTTAGATTTCTTCCCCTGAAGATCACCAAGGTGGCTCCCCTGCTGGCAAACGAAGGGCCTTCATTTTTCCAGACTTTACTTACCTGTCTTCGTTTTCAACTCAGCTTGTTCAGTGGCTGTGTGTCTGGGAGCCCCTGCACCCCCACAGGGCAGGCTCCATTCCTCTCGCTGGAGCATTAAGGGTTTAATCACTGACAATCTTGCTGCTTACAGGAGTCTCCCGGCCCTCGTGTGTAAGGAAACGGGCGACACGTGTCTGTCTTCCTCGTCATCCGTGGCTTTTATGGCTCTGCAGGTGGATAGAGGAGGATCTTCTCTGAGTGGGAGGTGGGCTGAGCTTGAGAAGAAGGCTGGGCACAGGCGGCTCAGCGCAAGGCCTGGCACGGAGCAGAAAGACAGAAGCACCTGCTACCTTCCTGAGATGACCCTAAATAACGCCGAAGCGAGGGACGACAGTAGAGACCTACCGTAGATAGAGGCAGACTTACAAAATTACAGAACTACAGGTTGCTGGGCCAGGAAAGGGGGCAGGGAAAGTTTTGACATGGCCATACAAGCGCACTCAGTGCTTCTGCCCTTGAACTCCTGCAACGCCCATCTGCCCCCGTGTGAGGGAGGCGTGAGAACAGAGCTCCACTCTGTCCTCAGGGTCTCAGCCCCCTCCAACCTCTCACCGTGTCAGCTCCCCATACTACGTGCGATTCCTGGGTTTAAGGAAATATATGTTTCACACAGTGTAATTCTTAGGTGTAAGCCGGCTGCGCCTCTAGTAACTGACCGAAGAAACACTGATTTGTCCTTCCTCGGCCAGAGGGAGAAAAGTGGTTTCTGTACTGGACATTTTGAGAGATGATGTCTTTGTCTCCAGCATGGCTCATAAATACCGCTGCCATGTGAGCTGTATTCAGATGCTGATTTCAGAGACTTTTTAGGGCGATTTTGACTCCATGAGGTTTTCATTTTATGAGCAAGCCCCAGGTCCGATAAACAGCACTGTGAAGAGGATGGTCTCATCGGCCCTCAGTTAGACTACTGTCCACGTCTGCCCCCGGCTCCTGTTCCCTCTATTCTAGTGAACTGTGATTCTCCAATTTCATCTCCAGTCTATATTCAATCTGCAGTAATTAGAGGCAGAGGGGAAGACGGGCCGTGGTGAAGAGGGAGGAGTGGGAGCAGAACTGACTGGTCGAAAGAAACTCAGTCTGGCCTTGCCCATTCTTCCCAAGCCTGGGAAGCCCTGCGTTTGGCCCTTTCCACTCAAAACAGGCTTAACGATTCCAGACGAGAAACGGGAGCTCCTATGGAAGAAACCCAGGCGATCATTCCACCTTGGTGACAGACAGAACAGGCTGGAGCCTGTAGCAGTGACAGCAACAGGGCCCCCACCCCCCACCCCATGTCAGCTGCAGGAGCACCAGGGACCTGCCTTCATCTTTACTCCTTGGTGGGTTTCGATGAAGCTTTCACAGCAGCAGCAGGCAACCTGGTGCCAAGCCCAGCTTCTGTCTGCCTGTGGCAGCTGTCTGCAAGCCAGGGTTCAAGTACATCCGAGGGTCTACTCTCAAGGGGGTATATGTTCACGAAGGATCTAAAGAGGTTTCATTTCCAGAATCTTAACTTCCAAGCACAGATTTCTAAAATTGTCTCATGGAAGTTCCCATGTCCCCCTCACTCATGATAATCTCACCTCGGAGCTTTGCTCTGGGGTATAAAAACCTCCTCGAGCCAAAGAAAGGGAAGATTGATATATTGCTTTCTGGAGAGCCTCTTTAATGATTCATCAAGGCATCTTCGCCTCTTAGGGCTTCCTGTCTTTCCCTGTCTGGCATGTATTTCCGTTAAGGGTGAAGCATGGCCCACATTGAGATACTCTAAATTTAGCACAACTAAAGCAGATAGGTTAGTGGTTTTAAATTTTTTACACGATTTCTCTCAGATTCAGTCTGCATTATTCAGTAATTAAACCTATCTTATCAAACCATCTCATGAAATATTTATTCTAATTATAGTTAGTTCTCATCTTAGAAAATGTTGAATCTTTTGTAACTCCTAACAAAAATAAACTTTTAAACTAAAGGTAAAGCATGTAGATGTCAACTTTAATTGTTTCAAGGGATTACAAATATTCTTTTTTTTTTTTTTTTTTAGATTTTATTTATTTGAAAGACAGAGATCACAAGTAAGCAGAGAGGCAGGCAGAGAGAGAGAGGAGGAAGCAGGCTCCCTTGCTGAGCAGAGAGCCCGATGTGGGGCTCGATCCCAGGACCCTGGGATCACGACCTGAGCCGAAGGCAGAAGTTTAAACCACTGAGCCACCCAGGCGCCCCAGGATTACAAATATTCTTAAAGTTGTTTTAGGAAGTACACATGAGGTGAGAGCACTGACCCAAGGAAGCTCGTGCTCCCTACCCTCACCCAATTGTGTAGACTCCTCCCATTTTCTTGAGCTGGACTATGCAATATGGAACCACTAGCCACATGCAGTTAGGACTTGAAATGTGGCTAGTATGCATAAGGAATTAAATTTTAATTTAGTTTAATTTTAATTTTAATAGCCACATGTGGCTACTGGCTACTATATTGGACAATGTGAACGTAGAATATTTCCATCACAGAAAGTTCTACTGAACAGCGCTGGTGTAGAGCACCCTAGAAACTGACAGACCTTTAGAGGCAGGTATGGCTCTAGGCAAAGCCGTGACATCGTGAGCAATATTTAATTTTTTGAAAAGGTCGTTCAGATACGTGACACAAAATTCAAAAGAATTTTGTCTGAGAACAATGGACTTACAAGACAAAGTTAGTTTCCTTCCTGCTTCTTTCCCTGGTCAGTTTCTCCCTTTACCAATTTCTTGTGATTCCTTCCAGAGACATGCTACTCAAATGCAAGTATAAGTGTATGTGTCTCTGTGGCGGTTTTAAAGTATAGTCAAATATATTCTTGGCCATTCTTCCTATTGAGAGGTGAGGTTTATGGCCCCTCCCTTTGACTCTGGGTGAACCTTTGACGACATAAACTGATACAATATGGCGATACAATGTGACTTCCCAACCAAGGTCCCAAAAGGCCGTATGGCTTCCACCCTGTTTGCCAGAACACTTACTCCCAAAGTCCTGAGCTATGATGTGAGAAGTCCAGCTACTGTATGACCACCACGCTGAAGAGACCACATGTAAGCCCACAGGTTGACAGTCCTAGGTTTGCCTACTTTAGCCCTAACAACCAAGGGTCCAGCCTCAAGAGTGAAGAAGCCATCTTGATTGGTTATCTGTGACTCATGAGAGGGGTTTTATAATTTGATTGGAAAGTTTAGTACAAAAGTTTAGCAATAGACATTTTAAAAACTAAGCAATGAAAAAATGAAGTAATTAGTAACCCCAAGAAAAATGAAGTCAACCCGTATAAGAATAACATCTTATAATGGTTCAGCTGTGAGTACTTAAGTGATGCAAATACTAAACATTGACTTAGCTAAAAATGGTGACATAACTACACTGGGGAGGTGGAAAGAGGGGGAAATGTGTACAAGGGGGGGTGCAGGAAAACAGTTGAGAATGTCTAAAATTGAAGAAGCTAAAAATATTTATATTATTTAGAATTACAAATATAAACCACAGAAGAAACAGAGGGGAGATGCCAAAGCATGTGTATACACCAGTGGGATGATCCAGCAGAAGGGGGAGGCAGGTGGAGGGTGACTGCATGAATGAGGGGAGGCCACGCTGAGCACCAGTGGACTGGTGGCCCTTGAGTGGGGCAGACATTTCTGACTAGAGGAAAAGTCAAGAGGCGAACAAGTGTACTTGTGACAATTTCAGGGAAAATGGGGAAATGAGGGAGTTAACATGAGATAGCTTCTGTTTTCTTAATGAAAGATGAGAAGGATTCATCAGCTAAGAGGAAGGACCTTATGCTAGAAAAGAAGATTGAACACAAGAGGTGGCCGATGGAGAGGAAAGTGTTGGAACCAATGGAAAGGAGATCTTGACAGAGCTGAAGAACTGTTGCAGTGAATTGAACAAGTGCATTGAAGGAGAAGAAGCTGGGGAAGACAGTGGGCATGTGGGCTTGCAGAGGACTGACAGTTTCTGGTGGTGACAAGGTTCAGACAATAACCTTGAGATGGAATAGAGGAAGAAAAGGCCATCAGAGATTAAAGGGGTCAAGGAAACTTAGAAGCCAGGCTGCTGGAATGAGCATCAGTGTGGTTAATGTCACTGAGATTGACGAAAGGGAGCTGTGTAGAGAAGCAGGGACTGTAGCCCTCAGTGAACGAGGACGTGTGATCTAGTGGTAGAATCAGGCAGGGGGACCTTCTAACAGACAAGGGCTTTGTAAGAGAGAATAAGAGTTATGTCTGAGAACAACAATGGAAAATAAGTAGGCACCAACTCTACCTCCTGACCTTGAAGTCTGTGCACTCTAAAAGATCAAACAGCCTCTGCCAGAAAGAACTGAAGGAATACAGGGTCCTTGGGACCAGTCTGACTCTGACCAAGGCAAGGAGTGGCAGGGAAGGCTGAGGACGTGGAGGAATTGTGTAGATCAGGAAATGAGGGGGCGGGGAGGAGGTTCTAAAAGACACCTCCGAAATGTTTGGGAGGACATGGAGTGGAAGGGTGGGAAATTGGATCAAATCAGGTGATGATAATATTGTACACCTGAAACTAATACTACACTGTACATTGACTGACTGGAATTTAAATAAAAACTTAAGGGGCACCTGGGTGGCTCATTCAGTTAAGCATCTGCCTTTGGCTCAGCTCATGGTCTTAGGGTCCTGGGATGGAGCCCCACATCGGACTCCCTGCTCAGCAGGGAGCCCGGTGTTCCCCCTGCTTGTTTTCTCTCTCTCTGACAAATACATAAATAAAAACTTTTTAAAAAATCTGAATCAGGTGATGAGCTAAGCAGGAAAGGGATACAAGTCCAGATGATAATGGATAACAGGCAAGATCTGCTCCCCTTCTACTGGTGATGGGGGAAAATGAACACCAGATTTTATCACTCCCTTCCGTAGAATCCTCCAGTGGTATTCCATCATACTTAGAATATAACTGAGCTCCTTACAGGCCCCACAAGGCTCTACATCCCAGTGGTTCTCAAAGTGTGGTCCCTGGACCAGCAGCATCAGGATCACCTGGAACTTGTTAGAAATGTGAATTCTTAGGCCCTTCCCCAGAGTTGCTGAGTCAGAAACTACAGGGGTGGGACCCAGCAAGCCAGATCCAACAAGCCTTCCTCCAGGTGATTCAGATGCACACCTAGTTTGAGAACTACTGGTGCACCTCTCTGACCTCTGAGTTTCCAAACTGACTAAGCTCTAGCCACACTGGCCTTTTTTCTTTCTGTTCCCAAGCTCCAACTCTCCCGGTGGCCTTTGCTCCAGCTTGCCATCTGCCTGGAATGTTCCTGCCCCAGACTATGGTGAGGCCCCGCCCTCTTACGGTGCAGGTCTCTGTTCAGACAGACCCTCCGTGACCCTCCCTGACTCATCTCACCCCCAACTCCTACTCCATTTCTAACCTATGGGGCTTATTTCTTCAAGTATTTACTGCTTCCTGAAACCCTTCGCTTTAAACTTGTCTATATCTGTGTCTCCCTCGGAATGTAAACTGCATGAGAACTGAGAACTTCTTGGCTTTTTTTTTTTTTTTAAACCACTGCATCCTCAATACCTAGAGAGAGTCTATTGTATAGTGGGGTACACAGTATTTGTTGAATGAATGAGCAAATGAGAAATAAATGGATGAGTCCCGATGCTCCTTAGACTCTGATGGACAGGTGATCACTTGGGGATCTGTTCAAACACATAATCTGCTTCTGTGGCTGGGGAGGGACTCCAGATTCCTAACAGATTCTCAACATTTGGTTCAGAGACATCATTTTGAGGAGCAAAGTCTTAGAGTGAGCCCTGGGGTCTGTCTCTTGTGGTTCCAAATACTTGGTAGTTTGGTTGAGGGCTTCCAGGCCACATCCTGAATAACTAGTCATATCTGTAATGATTCTATTTGAAATATTTTCAGTCCAGGAATAGTAGTAGTTTTCCTGAACTAGCTCTTCTTGGGGAGGAGAGGTGTTTGGGCTCATTCCAAAGATTATAGAATAATGAAAAGATGCTTACTAAAGGAGGCTACTGCTTTTAAAGAAACCAAGTTTTCCTGAGCATGACTCGGCAAAAGCCAACTTTCAATTCTTCCAGGTTAATGAAGAACTGAGAGTTTAAGATCATTGCTATCTGTAGCTAATATGCTAACTTTAAAGTAGGGAACTGTTTAAATCTATTCCAACCAAATCATTTACGAGGAAAGCCAACAAGGAATAGCAGACGGTCAGTGTGCATTTGTCCTCTTCTCTTTCCTGCTCACATGCAATGAGCTAGGGAAATGGCAAAAGGAAGTAAAAGGTTAGGTTATCTGAAAACTCAGGTGACAAACACTGCCTTTGAGTGTCAGAGATGCATTTCTCAGAATATGTTACTACGCCATGGTAATTCACATGCACTGATCAAAAAGAAAGTTTGGAAGATGCTGGATTACATATTCACAGATTAGGATTCCTCACTACAGGAACTAGAAGCAGAGACATCGACGTTCTGAGCTGTATGTAACTCTCCAAGGGCTTTTAGCACACAGCATTTTCTCAGGGTATTTCGTAGAACCAGGGTTTCGAAGAGTGAAATTCGAGAAAGCTTATTGGTTGAGTTTGGCTTCTATTTAAGCATTCCTCAAAAGAGAAAGGCTAAGTAGAGATGAGAAGTAGGACCCTGGAGAGAGGAACAAGCAGGTGGTTCGTCTCCAGGCCCCTCACTCAGTCTCCTGCCTGCCAGAGATCCCAAATCTGCATGTCTTACCTGTCCCAGACTTCCTAAACCACAGTCCTTTAGTCTCACTCTTCTTCATCCTCTGGGTCCCATTCTCTCAGAGCACTGTTGAAAAATCAGCCAGTGTTGTGAATTAATTTGAATACCCCTCCTAAGAGTACAGAATCTTGAAGAGGGTTTCTGGAACCATCCTACTTGATTTAAAGGAAAGGTTCTCTGTTGAACTGTCACACTTGTGGGAGTGGTTTTTTGATTGAGGAACGCTCTAGGCTTACTGAGGGACGTCTATTTCCTGCGCCTGGAATGAGGGGGCAGGGGCGTTGGCTGATGGACACATGGCCCCATGGCTCCCTGTGATGCTCTGTGAAGTGTGGTGGGTCGGCCCAGCATGCCGTCATTGCTCCCTCAAGCCGCAAGCAGCAATCTCTAAACTGGGCCCTGGGAGATATCTGTCACCATTCCAAGTAATACTTTATCAGCAGAACACAGTTTTTCACATTTTGGGGTAAAGATCAGTGTTGTTCTCATACTTGATTTATGTGATCCTTCTGAAGCAAATTACTTCCTATTTTTCTGCCTCCAAATTGCATTCATTTTGACTGTAACAGTCCTTTCTTTTGAGTATATAATCAAGAGAGGTACAGAAGGTGAACAGTACAAGTATTGCTAGAGGGATAGTTCTGCATTTATTTTTCCATGATTTGGATAAAATATAACCTAGGAAACAATGTGGTTTTTTTTAAATCTATGAACTATATTCAAGGAAAATGACCAGTGTCTCATTCCCGTTTGATACCCCTGTGCTAAGTGCTGGGCATATGGCTGTTTCCACTGTTGTTTGTTAAATTCAGTCTTGTTGTATTACACAGATTTGTTTTTGTTTGACCTTATGGTTGTTTCAGCCCCTGTCTCTGTTTAATGTGGTGGTTGATTATAAACCTCTACCCATTTTCCTTTCCTACTATTTGCCAGCCAAGTGTAAGTATATTGAATATAGCATGATTTTTTTTTTTAGCAAGAGTTTTCAACTTTTGAAAGTTTTTTGGTTTTTTTTTTGGAAGGAATACATTGATCAGGTGTTGGGACACTTAAACCATTAGACCAATGCTGCTGAAGGCCACATATGACCAATCTAATTCTCTATCATTTAGTAGGCTTCCAGCGACTAACACCAGGGTCCAAATCACAACACGCCATACAGAAAAACGGTATTTCACACGACAGGAAGGCCAGAGCAGGACCATTTTCCGGCAGAGTCGCTGGCTCGCTCCCTGACAGCAGCAGCCCTTGCCGGCATCGTGCCCAGACAGGCCCGAGCCCAGAGGGAGGAGGGGGACAGAAGGACCATCTCTTCCCATGACTCTCTCACAGGAGTAAGGAGCTGCCCGAGAAGCCCCTGGGTTGCCCTCTGATTTGGCCGGAGTTAGGAATGAAGGAGAAATGGTGCTTTTAGGTAAATAACAGCGTCCACTGAGCCCTCGGCAGGTTGACGCCCCCTGGCTCTTTGACACTTTACATAGACCTGCCAGTTGAAACAGAACCTGCGCTCTCGTGGAAATAAACAGTCATTGTCCTCTCTCTTGACAAAAGCCAGGCATGCTGCTTATAGAAAATTTGGGATATGGAAAAACATGAAGAAAATCAACGCTCCTCACAATGGTACTACACACAGAGATAACCGGCGTGGATGTGTAGGCAGAATTCCAGTGTGTACGTGTGTGTCTGTGTGTGTATTCAGCAAAGAAATGGAATCTGTATGTACTATTTGTAGTATAGCTTCTTTTCACTTACAAATGTCTCATGAGAATTTCCCCGTATAAATATTCTTAAAGCATAGTGTGATATTTTAGTAGCTGTTTAGCATATATATGTGTGTAATTATATATGAAGGGTATCCGGCCATCCTACACTTGCCTAGGGCTTCAGGTCTGGCAGTCACCAGGCCACTCGGCCGCCCTGGGCCCTGGAGAGATCAAGCTATCAGCAGTGACACTGTCTGGACGCCCCATCGAGCACCTGTCCCAGCAGCTCAGATCCAGCCCAGCCCCCAGGGCTGCCTTCCTGTCCCCAGGTACCAGGAGCCGCGACCTGGCCTGGGACTGGGCTCACTACTTAACTTTGGTTTTATTATCTTCCTTTCTCTCTTCTGCCCCCGTTTAAGCCTGAAGTGCTCCCCTGGAGATCCTCATGTGCCCACACTGCCTCCCGATTGAGGAGCACCCCAAGTCACCCCTTAACTGAACACATAATGAACTTGGAGCCTCCCCGTTTATCTCCAGACTCTTCTCTCGCTTGCCAGCTTCTCTGCTAGATGTACCTTGCAGAAGGTTCCAGACAGGCTCCTTTTAGTAAGGCGCTCTTGGTTTAAGATTACCCCCTCTCTGGATTTTTACAGCCATCAGGAACCATTTCTTAATATCCCAGAAGAGTCCGTTTCAGGGAATTGGGGGAGGGGCAAGAAATCCATGTCCCCCTGCTCTGGTGAAGTCCTAGGCTCTTGATGCTGAGACCCATCTTGAAGATCTTTCCCTGTGGTTAGAAAAACACCTCGGACCTGAGGCCTGCCACTTCAGCCTGAGCGGCCAAGAGGTGGGAATGACCTCTGCGTGCTCCCCACAAGTAATCCCATCCTCGGTCTCTCCACACTTTGTGGAGATAACTCAGGCCATGGGGCAGCGTCCACCAGGGACCAGAAGCATTTGCTCTGTTCCCAAACCTGTCCTCAGTCACCTAGTGAAGAGCTCAGGTTTCAGAGTGTTTTCTTCCCAGAAGGTCTGAACAAGCTCAGGACCGCACAGCTGGGAGTCATTAACCAGGAATCAAAGGGCAGCATCAAGGGAAGGCAGGGCCTCCACACACTCAGCCTCCAGGAGCTGTGAATCAGCCTCAAGGCAGAGTTAAAGGGCCCCTGCTGGAAGTCAACAAACGGCCCTGAGCAGGGTGCAGCGGGGCGGCAGGGCGGGGTGTCCCAGCTCCGCATCCTCAGGACAGGGAGGCTGAGGGAGCCCTCAGGGATGGGCTAGCTTGCCCTGACACGTCTTCTCCTTACCTCTGCCGCTTGTCTCTCTAGGAGTTTGGAGTCTGTTTTTGTGGCTTAGAAAACTCACGGGGTCTCTCAAGAGGTCAAGAGAAAGCTGACCCTGTGACCGACTCCTAGCAAAATCAGGACTGGTCAGGAGGTCCCAGTCAGAATCAACACTCCAGGCCACCAGCCAAGCTGCTCCCTCTGTTTCCCAGGGTTTATATGTGGTCCTGCAAAGGGTTCAGCTGACACACAAGGCTTCAGTGAAGCCCATTTGTATTCTTAAGAAAAATAAGGGAATCTGAACTCCGCTGCAGTTCCCTTGCTACTAGCTTGGAGGGCTCTTACGGTTCCAGCTCCTCCCAGGAATAGCCCCGCTCGAGGCCTCCTGCAGCAGGCCTCTCCCCTGTGGCCGCCTCTCTTCCATCCTCCCCGGCAGGCCCTTCACTCCCCCAGGCTGCCCTGTCTAAGCGTCTTTGCAGCAAACCCTCTCAGCAGCCTCCCCCTTCCTGACCCGAGATTAGTCTTGTTCTTTCCCCAGAGCCGGCTTGAGTGGAGACACTAATAGCCCCTTTGCTCCTTGCCAGGGCTCCTTGAAGCCCCTTAAGCTCTGGAAGGGCTCCCAGCATCTGCGAGCGGCCCCTCCTCCGTGCTCCTCGAGAGGGAGAACCTGGGAGGGCCAAGAATGTGCTGTTACAGACCAGACTTCCTGCCTCACGTGCCCTCTGACCTTCAGTAATTACAGCCTCGGAAGTGGTTGGCTCCCCATCCAAAAAATGGAGATAATGAGCCCCAACTTCTTGGGGCTATTGAAGGTTTAATTGATTCATGGTGGTGAAATGGTTGGAGATCCTGTCCCAGAATTCAACCAGAGCTGTTCTGTCAATGAGGTAAGGAATCAGCCTGTGAAGGCGCAGTTCCAAGCCGGGGTGCTGGCTGGCTGCCTGTCTTCCCCAGCCCCACATTCCCCTCTGCCCCCAAATTCTTCGAAGTGTTCCTCAGTGTTGTGCTCGCAGAACCCTCCGTCTGGCCAGGGTGGTCTCTTCCTGGGCCTCTCATCCCGCCCCTCCCCCCACCTGGAATGCAGTCCCCACATTCCCGTCTCCATAATTGGAGTCATGCCCTGCTGAAATCCCACCTTGTCTGCAGTCTGTTTCTACCGTAAGCCCTGCTCAGTTCCTTTTCTGTGGAGTCCTAAAGACCAGCGCTTGTCAAACTCTGATGTGTGTAAATCTTGTTGAAAATGAATGCTGATTCTGATTGAGAGGGTTTGGTGTGGGGCCTGAGATTGTGCATTTTACCCTACCCGTCGCTGTGCCTGCTGCTGCTGGGCGGGCGAGAGTGCTCTGAGGGCCTGGCCACGAATCCTAGGCCCCGGACCAGTGCTTCCCAAGTTTCTCTGTAGTACACAGGCCTTCCCCCCACCCCCCAAATGAGCTCAGTACTTCATTAATTCCAAGTTACAAGTTCAAACTTAACCTTTACTTTCAAAGTTAGTCACTTGGGCTGTTTGGTAAATACAGAAATATGAAATGGAGGGTTGAGGACGACAGCTTATCTTGTGTCAGCCTCAGCTTCCAAATTTATTTCTCTATTTTGTTGAGAAAACTCTGATACAGACACATAATCAGAAATGGTTACATTTAAAACAAAAGAAGTACTTATGTGGAAACTATAGGATACTGCTCATAGCAGGTAATGCTGTTAAATTGTTCTTCAAAGTCTCCATGCCAAGAAGATTTAGCTCAAGCCTCCACAAAAGCATTTAATTTGGCCTCACATGTTAATACTTTGGTGAGCACAATGTGCTAAAATTTAGCATGTAATAATTTTCAGCATATCTATTGTTTTACTACGCTTTAAAACTAAAGTGTATTAAAAATGCAATTCAAATCTAGTCATTGTATTACCTTGGAGCAGCTTTTCTCAGCCTTGGCCCTATGACCATGCCAAGCTGGATAATTCTTTGTCACAGGAGCTGTCCCGTGCCTTGTGGGATGTGGAGAAGCTTCCCTGTCCTCTACTCACTAGGGATCAGCAGCACCACCCCTCCTGGAGTTGGGAGAATCCAAAAAGTCTCTAGATATTACCAAATGACCCCCTGGGGGCAAAATCATTCCACTCTTTGAGAACCATTGTTCTAGAGACACTAGGATCTAGGTAATGTCCTTGGAAAACAAATGGTTCTCCATTTAGCACTTAGCGTGCGCTCCCTATAGCCCCCTGTAGCAACTCTTTGCAAGATGCTAAACCCTTTGTGAGCAGGACCATGAGTGAAGTCCCAGCAAACACCCTGTGAACAGTGACTTGCAATGCCCGTGGACTGACTGATATAAAGAGTAGTTCACTACATACTTGTCTCATTGATTCCTAGAGTGCTCACATCTGCCTGAGCTGCTACATGTAGACAGTTTAAGAGAAATCTGAGATCAGGTTTTGAGAGCATGAACATATTAATGCAAGGGGCTAATAAAATTGCCCAAGTGCATTTGTTCATCTAAATTTCTCATCAACCTCTCTCTCCCTGCCCCCAGAAATATGAACACAGAAAACTCTTACTTCTTCTTTCCTGAAATTATTTTTTTTCTTACAGAGTGGTATCAGCTCTATCACTTATTAACTGTGAGGCTTTTAATGCCTTCCTTAATCCCTTTGAATCTCAATTTGTTCATCTGTAAACTAGAAATGATAATATTCACTTTATAAGATTGTTTTGAGGATCAGTGGAGTAATACAGGCAAAGTACCTAACACCCAAAGAAGTCACAAAGCAAGCACTTAGTAAGTGTTAGTTGCTCCGTTCTTGGACTGTCTTTAAATATTCCCTCTCTAAGAAGAGGAGAGGTGGCAAAGAAAATATAAAACAGCGAATAGGCTGAATGTCTTATCCACTTCACCAGTTCTGCTCCTACGTACATTTACCCTCATTGCCCTCCCCCCTCAGTCCCTCCTCTCCACCCTGTGTCCATACAGGATGTTTTCTTCCATGCTTACATGTACTATCTCTCCCCCTTCGCCATCCCCTCAGCCACCCAAACCAGAACCCAGGGACTCACCCATCCCCTTGGTGGTAATTTCTCCAAGTTCTACTGATTGCACTTCCGGAGGGTAAATTCCCCGTGCCCTGGCATCCCGCTGCAGCTCAGACCTTCGCCAGTCCCACTCGAACTATTGCAGGGATCCCTTCATATCGTTCCTACTGTCCAGTCACAGCCCCTTCGAAACCATGCTTCACTGTGTTCTAAGCTGATATTCCCAGGCTCAACATCATTCAGTGATTTCTGACAGCTCAGAAAGATCAAGTCCAGTTGCCTGGGCAATACCCACAATGCCCTGCCTTGCCCCAGCTTTCAGCCTCATCTCCCTCTCCTTGCACTTTACCCTCACGTAATACTTTAATGCGGGCACATTCCAAGCTGTTCTTTATATTTGGACATTTAGACACATTCTTCCTCTCTGCTTGGTATGCCTGTCCCTTTCCTGCTTATCTACCTGCACGCTCCTCTTCATCCCTTGGTGGTACCCACATCAAGGAATCTTTTTTTAAGATTTTTTTTTTAAGATTTTATTTATTTATCTGACAGAGATCACAAGCAGGCAGAGAGGCAGGCAGAGAGAGAGAGAGAGAGGAGGAAGCAGGCTCCCTGCCAAGCAGAGAGCCCGATGCGGGACTCAATCCCAGGACTCTAGGATCATGACCCGAGCCCAAGGCAGAGGCTTTAACCTACTGAGCCACCAGGCACCTCAAGATTTTATTTATTTATCTATTGAGAGAGTTTGAGCAGGGGGAGGGGCAGTGGAAGACGAAGAAAGAATCTCAAGCAGACTCTAAGCTCAGTGTGGAGCTGACGTAGGGCTCGATCTCGGGACCCTGAGATCATGACCCTAGCTGAAACCAAGAGTCAGATGCCCCTCGAGGCATCTTGTAAACATACACTCCCCACCAAGTCATCAATGGCATGGAATGTAGCCAAATGGCAGTGCTTTCTGCCCTTTTCTCCAGCATTCCTGAATATTTGAATTACTGGATCATTGTGTCAAAATTACAACATGAAATTTAAAGAAAATTTTGTATATCATTTAACAACACATGTGAAAACAAACATTAAGTGGACAGACTTCCCCCGGCACCTGCTGCATTATCCTGGGCTGACATGTGAAATTGTGGGGTGTGTGTTTTCCACAGTTGTGGTCTCACAGCTTCTGTTTCCTCAGAAATCTTCTTTTGGTTCTTGTGAGAGCTTGGGCAGCGCATCTTCTTCGGAATATATAATTCACTCCTTCTCCCGGGAAGAAGCCTCTCACTTGGGCCACAGAGTCCTGTGGGGGACGCAGCCATGCACTCCCAGGATATACTTTCTGCTCCTCCCCTTCTCACCCTTCTCCCAGCCCCATTTTTTCCCTCTCCTCTTCCCTCCCCATCTCTTGGGTTTTGTTTTTTCTCTACTTCTATATCTGCCTGGCCAGATGTAAAGACTCTTGTCATAAGAAGGGTAAAGGCAGATACACTAAAATTGTCTACAAGCAAATGTTTGTTGAGCGCTTACTACTTGCCAGTGACGGTGCTGGGAGCTTCCCGTGTGTTAACTCACCCAATCCTAACAATAAGCCTGTGAGTCAGGAATGTTTGTTTCCCCCAGCGTTATAGACAAGGTAACCCCGACAAGAGCGGTAAGTGCTTACCCAAGGCCCCACAGCTACAAGCAGCAGAGGCAGAACTGGAAGTCGGTGTGTGACGCCAGGCCCCATACTGTCATATTCTTACCAGCGAGTGCTGTAACGGTTTGGGGAGGTTGTATTTTAACATCCTACACAGCTGTCTACTCTGTGGGGCTTCCTGACCACCTCTCCTTCAAAGGAAAACAAAAAGAAGAAAGAAACTGTTAAAAGGGAGAATGCGGTTCTTCCTCTATTCTGTCTCTGGACACACTTTTATCATTGCATGTGTCAGACCTCAGTGGCAGGACCTTAGAACTGTGCCTTCTCAGCCATCTACCTCTTCGAAGTAGCAGAGAGAAGTTTGTCAAAGTGGAGAGATTTTTCTAGAAATGGCTTCATTACAGTGATCTTTGCCAAGTCATTCCACCCCAGCCATGGTCTTGTTTCGTCTCTTTTGTAGGCCAGCTGACTGAAGCCACAGGACTGAAAGAGATCGCAGGACCCACAGATGGTAGAAAGGCTTCTGATGGAAGGACATAGCAAATGAGGTAAAAGCACAGAAAAAAAAAATGTTCAAGAAAGGAAAATATCTGTGCCCATGGTAGATCACAGTCCTCTTTGTTTTTCTTTTGAACCAGAAGCCTTCCTGAGACCGGGTGGGCACGGTATTAGACTGTGGTCACCCTCGGGATTAAAACAGTTTCTAAATGAATGCAAAATAAAAGCTTTCTGGACTGCAGTAGCAAATGTCACCCACTGGGTCAGGGTGGCCCAGACCAGCGAGCTGGTGGAAACACCGTGGGCATCTGTGAACACACCGCCTGTTCGCATGGTCCCGGGTGCTGTGTGCGGTGGGGTTTCTCGGCATCACCACATCCTAGCTTTGTTGTGCTAATAGGTACAAAGGGACTCTTCCATGGGGCCAGCCCTATAAAAGAAGGCTCCTGAGCTCCCTGGAAACATCCCTGCCCTAGCTTTTGGGCCGAGAGTCAGAGAACGATACCAGGGAGACAAAAAGGAGGGCCAAGGCTGGGGAGCCCACAGAGGGGAGCAAGAGGCCTGGGGGGGGGGGGGGCGTGGCTCTGTTCTATAGGTCCTTGTTCCTGTAACGGCATACTCCAGCCTTGAGATGTAGAGTCGTCTGCTGGAGGACAAGTGCGCCTGGTAGCTCAGTCTTTGTGAGAGAGAAGAGGAGAGTCAGCTCATTAGGAAATCGACTACAGCCAGTGAAATGCTGCATCGATGCATCTTGGGATAAACTGGCCCTTTCGTGACCAGAACTTTCTCAGCTGGCACAGATAACATCCATCTTCCAAATCTGCTCTTCCCTGTGTGACAGGGATCAGGGAGAGGCCCAAGTCAGTACCTCCAGTCATCCCTTCCACTTACCGGTTGGCATTCACAACACCTTACTTTCTGCCTGAGAGGAAAGAATTATAATTCAAACCCAGGGACAGTCTCCTGTCCATAATTCCTTGGGCCTGGAGGGTGAGCATCAGAGAAGGCACTGGAACGGGGAAGGGGGTGAACATGCTGGCAGCCGGCTGTTTTTGAACCTGTGTGTCCCCTTTGTAGGATTGTACGCCAGCAGGGAAGCAGCAGCAGCAACCCCTCATTTCCTATTGTTCCATCCTTCGGCTTGCCATTTGCGCCTGCTCCAACACTGCCCTTCAGACATGGAGACTTCTCCATCTGGGACCGGGGAAAACCTGGTTAACGTGGAGACAGCCGAATTCTCACTTTGTGCTAGGCCCCCAAACCACAAAGACTATCTTCTGAATCATTCATTGTCTCTCTAACTTTGTTCCTGGTCTGCTCGAAATGTCTTTTCGATGACTCATCGCCTTTAAGGACACATTTTTAAAAGTTGAAGAGAATCGAAGTGTGAAGAAATGGTTTTGAGGTTGATAAAGCTGCTTTTTGGATGAAACTACCTTTGAGTGTAGGCTGCTAAAAATGTATTCTAAAAGAGAGATGTTAAGCCACATCCTGTTTAGGAAGTATCCCTTAGTTTCTCTTCTAGGAGACATTTAAGAACAGAATGGAAGGAACACTTTTATTTTCATTTCTGGCAGTAGCTCGCTCTTTTGCTGGTTGCTTAAGAGGAGGCCTCTCAAGGATGCCATGAACAGCAGAATAACAAGCGCAAAAGAGCAATGAGCCGGTCCTCTGGCTTCCGGCTCTGTGAGAACCGCAAGAGGAGAGGGAAATGTCTGAGCCTGTGGAACTCCTGGCTTCACTCCTGCCGCTGCTGTTGCTGTAAAGAGCCATCTAGTAGCTGAGGATGCAGGGGGTGTCTCTGAGATTTCTCTGTCACCTTACTGCACTCCGCACTCTCAGCTTCCCTTTTGTGGGTATCCGCAATGAGTAGGTGGAATCAGCTTCTAAAATGCCCAATCACCTGTATTGCAAGTTGGGTTTCCTGGGAAACAGACTCGAGGTGGAGATTCGTGTGCAGGTAGGTTGTTGGAATGTGCTCTCAGGAAAAACACTGCAGCGGAATGGAGGAAACAGGGTGACAAAGAGAGAAGTTGCAATGTGACGCAGTCCTCACAAAGGTCTCAGCTCTGAAACTGGGGTGGCCCTCCAGAGATGTCTCAAACTGAGGCCAGGGAAAGGCTCCTGAACCCTCATGTCAGTTAGATCCTGGCTGAGCAGCATGGGGCATAACTGCGGGTGAGACAGGTCCCTTCAACCAAAGGCAGTTCCTGGGGAGAGACTCAAGGGAGAGCCGAGCCTCCAGCAAACGACCCTCCCAGAGCAGCTGCTGGCATGAGTGCCTCAGCCCTGTGTCGGGATCCTAGGTGGTGTGCTACAGTCCACCCCCTGTGCATTAAGATCTACTCTTCAGTATAAGAAACACATTGCGTTGGAAACGTGTTCCCCAAGATTGCTCAGTTCTCTGGGGAAACTTAAGGTTAGTGGCACAAATTACACCCCCACTGCTACAACTGACCTTGATATAACAGGTTCTCATTGTCTACTGTCTACTCTCAATCTTTTTCAGCCCCCACTAACACCTCTCCCAGTCTAGCTGGCTGTCCTCTTGGGGGAGAAAGAGGATCCTCAACCCTAAGCTTTCTGGGTCCCTGGTTGCCAGGCCCTCCTTTGGCCAGAGTGACTGCCTTGTTGATTTACCATCATAATTGGTCAGAGAAGTATCGAGAGACTCCCAGTGGGTTACCTGGGTACCAAACATAATCCCTCCTGTCCCCTTGTGGAAAAGCTGTCTGGTCTATCTGCTCAAGGAATCCAAAGTAAACAAGCTGCTGCATTAGCTGAAAGCTGAATGGGACATTTTCCTGACTCCTAGTGGAAGGGTTTCTCCGTCTGGGAGCCAGGACCTCTAAACATGCAGACAGAGGGCTGTGGGAGCTATAAGCATAAAATTCCCAAGTGCATCACTGGGAGTGATGGGGAGCATAGCCCTCTTCTCCTACCCCTCCCCCTGCTCCTTGACTCCTGGACTTATGGGTTCTACCTATGGGAGGGACACAATCCTTCAAAACTAGGTCATTATCTTAAGGTATATACTGCATCCTAGAAGATGGTATTTCTAAGGCACCTCAGCATTAAGTCATCCCTTTATTCAATTAGGTTAACAACTTTTGGATGGAGTGGTGCATAATAGGATCAGTGGATTCCATGATGTGCCCACAGCATGCCTCCCTGGCTATAAAGGGAGCCCCTTGATCCTCTGTGATACTATGCAGGATTCTGTAAGTGGATAAAACATTGAAAGGACAGTAGAAGGATAGTGATGCTGTGAAGGTAAATCAAAATCTGTAATATGTGACCATTCTCGTCAAGAGGAATCACTGACACTTGCAGGGTGGGAGGACTCCAATGTAACCAGCTTTTACCACCAGTTGGTTGGTTGGACTCCATCAAGGGACGGCGCTTTATTAGGAACTCAGTGTTGTTCCTCTTGGGGTAGTTGGACATTCAGCAGTGGCAGTAGCTAGCCCAGCCCTGCGGAGTAGAAGTAGAGATTATCTATTGTATTTTTTATTGTTGTTAAATAATCAGCTTTTGCATTTATTCATATTAGTTTTACTGTTTTCAGTTCATTAATTTCTCTTTATATTTTTATCAGTTTCTTCTTGATTTGCTTTAGTGCTGCGTCATTTTGTTGTGGTGGTTTTTCTTTTCCTCAATTTCCCTACCCACCCTTTTTTAAAAAAAATCAGCATAGCTCTTGAATGACTTGCCATAGAAATGTTTTGAGTGTGGTATTGGCCCCAAACTGCAGAGTCTACTACCCCAAAGTCTCATAATGACTTCCCTTCTTTCCTTCGCCTTCTGAGGTGGGTAGTCATTCTTGGCTTGATGTCTCCATCTTGCTCCAATTCAGGGACACCCAACAGTTTGTCAGGAAGACATCAAGTTTCCTTGCTAAGATAAGAGGCTTATTGTGCTTTTTGTGATTTTGATGTGTGTGTGTGTGTGTCTGTGTGTGTGTGTCTGTGTGTGTGGAATCCAAGGAAGGAATTTTTCCAATGCACCCTTGAATCTGCCCTTGGCTTAGAAGGAAAGTAAGAGAAAACACAATCTTGAACCTCAGGGTCCAAGGAGTAGCTTCCTTTGGACATCAACAAATAGATAGGGGCAGATCCACATTATCTTAAATGCTCTTCAAGTTTCTGCAGTTCAGCTTGGGGAAGGGGGAAAGCTTTCTTTTCATCTGCTTAAACCTCAACTCCCTGTTCTATAAAATGTCCTTGCTGGGTCACTGTGTGGATTAAATGAAATACCAACTAGAGATCTCAGCACCTAGTGCCTGCCCTATAATGTTTATTGCTATGGACGTTATAGTCATCATGGGCTCTCTACACTACTTGCAAGCCATCCTGAGGGCATGCAGTCATCCAAGTCATTTCATTATCCCCCCGCCACTCTCCCCAAACATTGAGTATACGTACCACTCTATAAATGCCTGTGGAGGATAACAGAATAATTTCTGTTGGGGAAATATGGTATCTCTGAAAAATGCCCAGACGTGAATTTCGTAATGCAGCCCTGTGCACGGGTGTAGTTAGCAGGAGGTATCTTATTGGAACACAACCCCATACAGCAGTACATAATGAAGCTGCTCGTCCTTGGGATTCCCGTCTCAATCCTGTTTGGCCTGGACGCCCTAGGTAGGTTTGCTTACAAGGCAAGAAGTGGGCTAGATGCAGTTTTATTTTTAATTGCCCAAACTCTGAGGTAACTAAGATGTCCTTCAGTAGGTGAGTGGATAAATAAGCTGTGGGTAAATGATAGACAATGGACTATTATTCAGCACTTTAAAAAAAAAAAAAAAAAAGAGCTATCAAGTCATAAAAAGACATGGAAGAAATTTCAATGCAGTAAAGAAGCCATACCAAAAAGGCTACATGCTGTAGGATTCCAGCTATCTGACATTCTGGAAAAGGCCAAACTACGCAGACAGTAAAAAGATCTGTGGTTGTCAAGGGTTAGTGAGAAGGGAGGAGTGGATAAGCAGAGCACAGAGGATTTTTTAAGGGCAGTGAAACTATTTTGTATGATACTAGGCTGGTGGATATACGTCATTATGCATTTTTGTCTAATCTATAGAACCTACAACACCAAGCACGAGCCCTGTGTAAACTGTGGACTCTGGGTGATAATGCTGTCTCGCTGTGGGCTCATCTGTTGTAACAAATGTGCCATCGTGCGGCAGGAGGAACAGAGTAGGGGAGGGTGTGCATGTGTGGAGGAAGGGCAGATATGGGAACTCTCCGAACTTTCTGTTCGATTTTTCTGTGAACCTAAAATTACTTTAGAAAAATAAATTCTATTTAAAAAAAGAGCAGCCAGGTAAATGAGGGATGGATTTATGTGGAGAGGATCCTGTGTGGACCCTGTGAGAGGCAGCGTATCCACAGAGTAAGCAGGGAAAATGAAAGACTTTAGGGTGGGCCTAGCTTCCCCAATCTTTTCTTGCAAAGAATCAACTCAGGTAAAATTTTAAAAGGTTATAGCCATTTTTTTTCAATCATTCAAAATGAAAGTAGCTCCTTCTGGGGCACCTGGCTGGCTCAGTCAGTTGAACATGCAACTCAATCTCAGGGTCATGATTTCAAGGTCCATGTTAGGGCTTGAGTTTACTCAAATGAAAAATAAAAAGCACTCTCCTCCTCCCAAAAATAAAATTAAAGAAAATAACTCCTTTGACTCTGATAAGTAAAAAGCATACTCTTACAACCAAGAGGAGTTCACACGGAAGTCCGAGAACTGGGTCCCCACACACAGCAGATCGCAGTTGGCTGAGTGGGCCGGCCATCGTGCTCGCCACTCGTGTTCTCACACAGCGTGGGGAAGCCAAATCACAGCTTCAGTAGGGAGGGATCAAAGGGCTGTGAGGAGCTACTGGGAACCAATGTGGTTAACGTACTATTTTGTGAAGATTGGTGTGTCAGCTGTGACAAGAATAGATTCAGCCAGGGGAAAAACAGAGGCAGAGAAATCTATTACGTGACATCATCACAACAGATGGGAGGTGACAAGGACCCAAAGTCTGGGGAGAGCCGTAGCATGCAAGAAAAGAGTCTGAGGTGCAAGGAGAAGTGACAAGTCCAGCCAGTGGAGGAGAGTAGTGGAAGCCAGGCACGGGGTGTGGGCATAGGGCCTTCTCCTCCGGAGGTACGCTGTAAGGTCTAAAATGAAGACTCAGTATAATGTGCTGCCTTGACAACTGGTAACATCAAGAGCCTCAAACGGCCTAACTGCAAATTCCCCTGCCCACGCTGCTCCCACAGGTAGGATTCTCTTGGCAAACAACTCTCCTTATCGAAGGGACCCCACACAGCTCCTGCTTATCCCTGAGAAGTGGGTTCCAGTTCCCTACCGCCCACGGAACATTCAAACAAGCCAATTACATCTTCCCCTGGAACCAGGGTCATTCTTCACTCTTGATATCACAGAGACTGCTCCCCACATCCCTGGTTTTGCTCTCTGTTCCCGAGGGCAGCCCATGCGTGGCCCTGCATGGCGTGCAGTATCTGTCTTCCCTGGGCCGTGAGTCCATGCGGCTCTGGGTGTATACGTGTTGGGTAGCCCCTGTTCGGTCAGCCCCATGACCCAAGCAGGAATCCTCCCTCAGCAGCCGGGTGAATAAGAAGGAATTCCAACAGGAGGCAGCCCCAGCCCGAGCAGGGTGAGGCCGAGGCCAGCTCCACACACACACACACACAGAGAATTTCAAAGCTGGATAAACCTGTCTCACCCCATAAATAAGGAAACAGACCTAGAGGCCAAGGTTTCTGCCTTCCCATACCTTTCCCATGCCCCACCAGGAGGATCAGGAAGGGAAGTACACAGGAGGTTATTAAAGGTAAACATCATTAAACTACTGTATAAGAACGTGTAGCTCTTCTAGATGGTGTTATCTTCCACCAGAGCCGATTTACTTGCTTCCAGAAGGCAGTTAGAATAGGGCTGTTCGCCTTACTCCAGGCTCGCATTGATCTGAACGGAACCGGGCTGCAGTCTCGCTGACAACAGAGCGATTTCTCATTCTTCCTTCCTCCCGGGGCAGCCTTTCAGTGATCTCAACTGCGAGCCTGTAGGATTTACCCAGGCCCCTTTCCCTTGATGAGCCCACAGCTCTAGTTTTTATTTCCTCAACCTTGTGAGACTGCTCAGCTTCTCTCTTAGCCAATCCCTTTAAATTTTTTTTCTTAAAATTCTAGAAACATTGGAGGGGAGGGGTTCTTCCAGCTTTATTGAGATAGAACTGATTAGCTTTCCCTCCCTCTTTGATTGTACCCTCAGCTCTCATCCCCATTCCTCCTATGATTCAGCAAGTGCCTGAAGGGGACAAGGAGCCCCATGCTGGCTGTCCCCTCAGTGCATTTCCTTTCTCTCCAGGACCCTGGCCCTAATTGCTGCCTGTAGTGGTAACTCTGATGACTTCCAACAGACGGTTCTTTTTCAAAATCCAGCTATTCTAGTTGTGTTCAGTGGAGTTGGTCTAAGACAAGTTGACTGTTTAACCCGAGTGGAAATCCAGTTTATTAAATATCTACTATCTGTTCAGCCTCATGGCGCTTCAGTCCATTGGAGAAATAAAAGACACGGTCCCTGCCTTCCACTCATGTGGGGAGAGAGGACAGCACAGGGAACAGCGAGAGTATACAACGGAAAGAGAATGCCATTGGGAGAGAAGGAGACATGAGAACGGGCTGGGGTCATCAAAGTCATTTTGGGGGCGCCTGGGTGGCTCAGTGGGTTAAAGCCTCTGCCTTCGGCTCGGGCCCTGGTCCCAGGGTCCTGGGATCAAGTCCTGTGTCAGGCTCTCTGCTTGGCGGGGAGCCTGCTTCCTTCTCTCTCTCTCTTTGCCTGCCTCTCTACCTACTTGTAATCTCTGTTAAATAAATAAATAAAATGTTTAAAAAAAAAAACTCATTTTGTTCCTCCACTCCCACACCAGAACAATAATGAAGTCTCCCTATCAGTCCGTATTCACGTGCGTGCAAGTGGATGTGTTTCTGTGCACAGAAACGCACTTCTAGAAGGAGAGACCGAGTCTGGACGGGGAGCATGAGGCTAGAGCAGCGTGTGACAGAGAGCAGCGTGTTGTCGAAGCCGGACTCCGGCCAGTCTGGTGCGTCGGAGGAAGACGGGCGCACGTGCGATGCCCACAGGGAGGCAGGCTTCAGTGTCCACGCTGCTTTCCTTCTCTTGCTTTCCAATCCCTTCTTTTCTTGCTTTGGAGTCTGAACTACAATGAGATATTTCTATTGAAATGGGCAGAAGAATTTGCCTCCAAATGACCTGTTGAGGCAAAAACATTGCAATTCTGCATTATCTCAGTATCCACCCGTGAGGCAGGCCTATTTTCCTGATTTGGCAAGTTTAATTGTAAACAGTGAGGTTCACAGAGTTTAAGTGACAGAGTTGTTGAGCAGCGTTTCTACTCCAAAACGGTCACCCTTTCCTCCACACCCAGGCTAAGTCCTGGGCCAAAGCCTTCTCACACAAAAGGTGCTTTCTCTCTTTCATCTCTCCCTAGTCTCTGACTCCCCTCCTAATCACCTTTCTGGAAGGTCTACTACCCAGACGTATGGGAGATGATTTTCAATAAGCTTTTCCAGTCTCTGTAACTCAGCTGACAAGTTTCCTCGAGGCAACAGTACCTTTTATTTTGGCTGATGTCAAAGCATCAGAAGAACAGAAGATTGCAAATGGTTTAGTTGTGAGCAAAGTGCTAGCTTTTCTTTTGGGAAAACAAAAACGGCACTCTCTGAACCTCTACTCTGCTTTGCAGCTTCGTTCCCCTAGGCCTGAGAGACAAGTCAAGGAGTACGCTGACTTCAGTAGGGAGGAGGAGGTCAACAGGAAACATCGTGGGAGCTTGCGGAAAATGAACAAAACTTGGAGGATTTTCTGGATGGCTACATGGACTCTTCGAGGTATTTTCATTTAAAGGGCATACAGTCCGGGGCGCCTGGGTGGCTCAGTGGATTAAGCCGCTGCCTTCGGCTCAGGTCATGATCTCAGGGTCCTGGGATCGGCCCCCGCATCGGGCTCTCTGCTCCGCGGGGAGCCTGCTTCCTCCTCTCTCTCTGCCTACCTCTCTGCCTACTTGTGATCTCTCTCTCTGTCAAATAAATAAATAAAATCTTTAAAAAAAAATAAAAAATAAAAAATAAAGGGCATACAGTCCACTGACCCCCAAGTGTGGCATTTTCAGCTCAGCCCACTGAACTCTTTACTCACAGATAAGCCTATTGCTGATCTCTGGGTCAGAGAAGGTCTTTCTTCATGGTAATGACTGACAGGGACAAAGGCTTCCCAGCGGGAAGGCCCAGCAGTTCTGCTATTTGAGAAAGAGACCCAGCTAAGCTGCTTCTTTGGCTCTCTGCAGGGCAGCAGGAAGGGTCGTAAGCCAGAGTGACTTCTGAGGAGGGTCAGAAGAAAATGTCAGATGGGGTTACAGCTTGGAAGAAGGAGTAGGGGGGGATGAGGAGGGACAGGAACAAGGAAGTGCAGAGTATGAATGAATTTTTGCTCTCCCATGGGGATGATGGGCAGGTTCTTTAAAACCAAGTCACTATTTTCACCCGTGCCAGGAAGACTATTTCCTTTGAAGCATGATGCCAAGTGAGACCAATGTCTTGTGGTCAAAAGGCAGAATGAAACTGGAAGTAACTGCCATTGTCTGGTCAAGCCTGCTGTTGAAGGAGCAAGACATAGCCCAGTCCAGCCAGACACAGTACAGAACAAGTAATCCCCTATTAAGGGTTGACTTGCAAAATGTGAAGTTCCTTAGAATGTAACCTTATTTAGTGATACGGTTTGACAGAGGTAACCCGGTCAAAATGAGGCCATTCAGATGGGCTCTATATAATTGTGTCCTTATAAAAAGAGGAAATTGAGAGATAGACACATACAGGATGCCGTCTGAGGTTGAAAGCAGAGGTTGAGGTGATCTTTCTAAAAGCCAAAGGAACCCCAAAGATTGCCAACAAAGCACCAGAAGCTAGGAGAGAGACATGAAACAGATTCTTCACAGCCCTTAGAAGTGGCCAATCCTGCCAACATCTCAATCTGGGATTTCTAGCCTTCTAGAACTATGACACAATAAAGTTCTGTTGTTTAAGCTACCCAGTTTGTGGGACTTTGTTACAGTAGCTCTAGCAAACTATTATATCCCCACTGGTGTCCAACTCTAATTGTCAGACATATTTCCCTTGGTGACTGCAATCCTCTACTTTTAGTCAAGAAACAGAGAAATCAAAGGAATGTGAAATGAAGAAAAAAAAAAGATCAGACTAAAGACAATGTGGTTAGTCTTTTATAAACAAAATCCCAGGGAAGATTTGTTAGGAAAATGAAAACCATATGGCCGGCACCTTATCTGATTTTCTTCATCGTAACTATTCCCTAGCAGTTAAATAATAGTGAGGGAGATGGGAACAGTTGGTTTGGTAAATGGGTAGTGGAAAGTTTTAGAGATGCTAGAACAGTAAGAGAAAGGCTATTGTAGAGTGACGAGAGGAAGGTGTAAAGAAACGTGGTAGAAGAGAAGTTAATAAAGAGGCAATTGGTCGTGAAGTGAGACAAACCTTAACAACAAGCAATCTTCAAAGAGCTGTTTGGATCTATGTATTTTATATGTTGTACAATATAGATACATAATCATTTTCTACTTCCTCATTCTAGAAATCAGGTGTATTTTTAGATGTAACCGGGAGCACACAGTGAAGGTTTAGGTAAGAGATGGACCAAACAAGGAGGCAAGAGTTAAAGAGATGCTGTTTAATTTATTCATAGAATCCTTCTCCTGCAGTTGTACTATCCAGAAGTGAATTCTCCCTGTGGCCATGTCCTCACTTCCTTTCCAGATGGTATCTGTGTGCAGTCAGGGCTCCCAGAATCTTGAGGAACTTCTTGCTGCCCTTGTGTGTTTCCCCAGCGGTTGTTCCTTGCAGCCTGCTGTGGATGCTTCCATTTGAGATAGTATCTTCCCTGGTGAGACACTTGGAAGCGTTAATCACATTTGCAATGGCTGGTGCTGCAGCATGTGACCTCCTCCAAGAATATCTTACCTAAAGCCTCACACACCAGCTACATAGATTAGTGTCAAATTGTGGGCAATTCTTTCTCATACTGGTATTGGGGTAAGAGACAAACATCCCCCAAAGAGGCTGACAGTGTTAGAACATGTCTTTTATAGTATTATGGCCTTCATGAAAATTCATTCTCGATGGATCCCCAACTGTAATAAAGTATTATAATGTAGGAGATGCTCCTCTGGGAACAGCACAATGTGATGCATCTTACATGGTATGTACTAAGACAGTGAGATACGTTACATAGGTTCTGGCATCACAAACCCTTCAAAGGACTCATTCCATAGGAGGTGACCTTTAAACCTATCTTAGAGACCATGTACATGCATAATATCCCATGATCTTCTGAATCTCATTCAGTGCTTGAGACCTCAGTCCCACTGTAGTCAGTTGTATCAAAAAGGGAAGAATTTGTAAAAGGACAAATGTTTGACTCCAAGTAAGAAAGTAAAAGAGATACTCTCACAGCAGAATTCCATTACTGGCTACCGAAGTCAATAGAACCCTTTCTCGGTCTGCGGTGCTAAGGCCCCTGTCTAATCCCCCCCCCCCCCCCCACAGTAGCACAACCTACTGATCTCCCTGCCTGCTCACAACTTGACTCTGGCAATGAGGAGCCTCGGATGAAGCAAAGGAGGGTCCAAGAGACAAGCTAGGGCTCTCTAGTCCATCATCTGTGGCAAAGAACTCATGTTCTCTATTTGCTGCTGAGGACATGGGTAGTAGAAGTTCCATATAGCCAGCAACAGTGGAGCTAGGAGAACTTCCGCCTTCCTTGTTTCCAGGAAGTGATGTGGTACCATGTCATCTCATCATCATTCCTTCATTAATTGAAGCATTGTTTTCATTTAATAAACATATGTGTGTGCTCGACCTAGGACAGGCAGTATGATTTTGACTTCAAGAAGCTTTCCAACCATCAATGTTACGAAATTTTTTTTTAAAAGATTTTTATTTATTTGAGAGAGAGAGAGAACACAAGCCAAGGGAGGGGTAGAGGGAGAGGGACAGACTCCCTGCTGAGTGGGGAGCCCAATAGGAGGCTCCATCTCAGGACCCTGAGATCATGACCTGAGCCAAAGGCAAGTAGGCACCCAGGTGCCCTAATGTTAAGATCTTTAAGACACACTTATTTTTTGTATACTGTGATAGGTACTGGAGAGAAAAAACTTGGCCCATGTTCCCAAGAATCATTTTTTAAAATGTTGTATCTATTACTTATACTGAAATCTCAATAAATTTCCCACTCTGATTTACATGTAAATGATATTAATATAATATTACAATACACATGTTTCAAAGCAGTGATTCTCAACCTTGGCCCACAGACAAATCAACCAGGGAGTTTAAAAAAAACCCTGGTATACTCAGCCCCACCCCCAACAAATTGCATCAGAATTTCTGGGAATGGGGTCCAGACTTCATTATATATTTTTAAAGACTCCAGGTAATTCTACCATACAGTCAAAACTGAGGACAATTACATTAGAATTTCTGCCCTAAGCACTTCAAGTCTGAAACGATGTCTGGCAGACAGTAGACCACCAACAATATCTTTCATTCTGTTCACCTTTATTTCTTTTTTTTTTTTTAATATTTTATTTATTTGACAGAGAGAAATCACAACTAGGCAGAGAGGCAGGCAGAGAGAGAGGAGGAAGCAGGCTCCCCGCGGAGCAGAGAGCCTGATGCGGGGCTCGATCCCAGGTCCCTGGGATCATGACCTGAGCTGAAGGCAGAGGCTTTAACCCACTGAGCCACCCAGGCGCCCCCACCTTTATTTCTTACCAGGCTCCCAACGGAGTGCCTGGTACAGAATGGGGACACGGTAATTGGCTACTCCTTTTCATTCTTCCTTCTTGCTAGAAAGTACCTGGAGAAAATTAAGTAGAGTAATATTTAGGGTTTAAAATGTACTTGCTAAGATGTCCATATTGAGGGAACTTTAAGCTCAAATAAATGTTTGTCTTCTGGGCACCTGGGTGGCTCAGTGGGTTAAGCTGCTGCCTTTGGCTCGGGTCATGATCTCAGGGTCCTGGGATCGAGTCCCGCATGGGGCTCTCTGCTCAGCAGGGGGCCTGCTTCCCTCTCCCTCTCTCTCTCTCTGCCTGCCGCTCTGCCTACTTGTGATCTCTTTCTGTCAAGTAAATAAATAAAATCTTTTAAAAAAAATGTTTGTCTTCTTATTCATATGGATGTATCAATGTTCATTATCATATATAATTACATGAGATATTATTCGGACTATAATATTTTATAATATTTTATCACCTCCAACAGAAAACAGAGACTCATTGGGAAAACTTTTGAATATGCTGATAAAATATGGCACAGAAATATAACGTTGACAGTATTAGTGCCTGGTATATTTTGAGTTCAGAAGAGAAATGTAGGAATGAAGAATTTGAATTCACTGAAAATAAAACAACTTTCTCTTGAATCTTAATATTAGCATGTAGCTAACCTAAAAAGAATCCGTGCAGCCACTGGCTATTTGTTTTCTGATTGGCTCATTTCATTTGACCGTCTTATAAAAAAAAAAAAAAAAAATTCTGCTTGGTCACTAAACTTTAAAAAAAAATTTTTTTAAAGGTTTTTATTTATCTGAGAAAGAGAATGGAGAGATAGCATGGGGGGTGGGGTGAGAGGGAGAAGGATAAGCAGACTTCCCATGAGCAGAAAGCTCACTATGGGACTTGATCCCAGGACCCTGGGATCATGACCTGAGCTAAAGGCAGACACTTAACTGACTGAGCCTCCCAGCCACCCCTAAAATGCTTTAGATTTTATTCTGTTGGTGGGATGGCAGAAAACATGCTATCACATGGCCTTTGGCAGAAATTCAATTTCCAGAGAGGCTGAGAGGGGAAGGAGGACTTCTAAGCCATTGCCAATGAGGGGAAATTATTTCATTCATTCATTCAATAAATTTTTTTTTTTTTTTGAGTATTGTCTAAATGATTGAAGGAAGGAATAGGGATCCCGTGATCAATGAAGGAGTCCTCTGGGGGTAACGCTTCCCAGGAAAATACTTTTTCATGGAAATGCCTGGGACTGTCCCAAGTAAAAAATGACATTTTCTTTTTTGTGTGAATAAATTTACCTGTAAATATTTTCCTTTATATGGATCTTTATTACTTTAGGTGTTCACTGAGGCTTGCAAGTCTGCAACAAAGAACAGATGGGCTCTGGGCCAGTGAAAGCAAGGGAGTGAGATGGTAGAAGGGGTCAGAAGAAGGAAGTAGATGAGGGCTATTTTATTCTTTTTCTTAGCCTCAGTCAGCTGAATGACTACAAGTTATGGCTTGGGATTTTGATTTTAGTTTAACTGATTTTTTTCCCCCTGAATAAAATAAATGTTCACTTCCTAAGTCTACTGTGTAATGTGGTGTCCCTCAAAGACGGTAGAGGAGAAATTCATGAATGTACTGTATTTCATCTCTCAGGGACCTCTGGTCTCCTTGCTACCTGGCTTGGGATATGTCCCTAAAGGACCATTTTCAGATAAGCAGTGGCTAAGGTGGGCTTGAGTGATTTAGAGCAGTGCTTCTCAAATTTACTATGCATATGCGTCTTCCTGATCAGGAAAAATGCAGATTTCAGTTTAGCAGGCCTGCAGTTATGACCTGAGAACATGCATTTCTAACAAGCTCCCAGGCCATGCCAGTGTCTACCAAACATACTTGGAGTCAGAAGGGCTTAGAGGACCTCAGGCTGATGGTAATAAAAGAAAGAATTTGTATCATTTCTAAATTCTTTTCTTCTTTAAGAGGCTTTCCCAGACTACTCAAAACAAAGCGATTTTCATTATTTCCCAAACAAAATCCTCCCCCAAAATATTTGAAACAAAGATCATATCTGAAATTCGTCAGGTGTGTTTCCAGGTATTAAGAGATCTGATGCTTTTTGCCAGTATAAAGCTCCAGCACAATTATCCTTACTTAAAAGCCATACAAATAGTTAATAGGACCTATTTTTGTGTTTAAAAATATGTAATGATTGTATGTTTTTCTTCTATTTGTTCATGTCAGTCTTGACCCTTAGATTGTAAACTTTAGGGTTAGACTGTGTCCCTCTTAGAACCATAGAAACTGCCGAACAAAGGATCCACGAAGACACCTAGGAATCAGCTAGTTCAGAGTTGTCCAAGCATGTCACCGCTATCACTGGGGAATTAGTAAGATGAGTTTAGGTATGGAACATGAACAACCATTTTATAATTTTTTATGGTTGTATATATTTTTAATATGTTTTAGGGAAAGTTATAACTAGCATATCTTACCCAGGATTTCATAGACACTATCATGAGGAGAAAGACACACTTACTTAAATTTTCCAAGTGAGTTGCTGTAAACACAAACATGGTATGGGGATCATTACTGTAGCACACAGATATAGCAAAAATTGTGAGAGTTTTATGCAAATAACTGCAGTTTGGGAAATAGTGTTTAACCTACTACTAGAACTCCCAACTGAGGAAACTGAGGATCAGAAGTATCACTATGTTTTAGAGAATTTAAGATGCCATGAATCATAGCTATATGTCCTAATTTCAAGGGGTTAAAATTTGAGGAAATTCAAAGAATAAATGAAATATAGAAGTGGGTTCCTCGAAGTTAAACATCTATGACTGAGTGTTTTATAGATTATTCTCCCTGCCAAGAGCATTTCTCCTTTAATAGTCATTAAAGTGTTGACCTAAAGGAATAACTTTGTTATGGTGGAATTTCAGTTATTACTTGTGGCACGTAAATAGGTGAAATAGTTTAGGCAGGAGCCCTGGTACAGTCCCCTGAAATCACCCTTGTAGAAGATGACCCATTATCCTTGTCAATGTCCTTCAGCCAAAGACCAACAGGAAGACATCTGTAGATGAAAAAGTTGGGTCTGTTACTCATTTCAGTGAGGGAGAACTGTGGGGGCACCTAGAAAAATATATTAGAAAGGACTTATGATGGGATTTGGCTTGTATTATATTCTTTTGAAGGAGGATCAAGGTAGTGGAGGCTGCTCTGGATTGGATGCTGTCAGAAAGCAAAGGTAATTCTGTGATTTGACATTTTAATAAGTCTTATCTAGAAGGTGAGAGAAATGGAGGTGAGCTCAACCTGGGATTGGTAAGGAAGCAGCACTCCTGTTAGTCAGGACAGGAGGATGTTCGCCATCTTTGTAGTAGGGCAGCATTCATGTTTAGTCCATGTTCAGACATAATCACATAGTATTTTGGCCTTTGTCTTGCTCCATCATGGTCAGAGACTAGCCTTGTCTGCTGTTAGGACTCTGTGAAACTGTGCTCTACATAAGAACATGACCTAGCTGTGAGTGCCACATCAACTCCTGAATTTCGAGGCTGCTTTTCTTCTTACACCCTCCCCTATAGTTCTTTCCTGACCCACCATGCTTCATTTCCAGACAAAATGCCAGGCACAAATTGTCAGCAGGTTAAGAGTTTTGTATTATGTTCACAAATTTAAGACCCAGTCTTGGACTCTATGATGGCAAATGTCTTTGTTTAACTCTGAAAGAAATTGCCCTGTTATTTTATCTCTTTGAGAGAATGTGATCTTCAGCCATCCATGACAATCAATACTCTACTTCAGCAAAGGCCATAATGCATGTGTTCATCAGTTAATCCTTCCCCAGTCACGATGCCACATGCACACACACACATGCGTGTGCACACCCACACCCCACACACTTTTATTATATATATGACAAAGAATAATTGCCCTATGGAGAATTCTCTGAGATGTCTGTGCTTGGTCAATAGCATTTACTGATGTTGGCAGAAAGAGAAGAGCATCTTGGGAAATAGTACTCTCCCAAGGCCTCTGATGCTAACTGCCACTATCTCTCCCAGGCTAGAGGCACTATGGACTCGAGGTGAGTAAAAGAAGATCAAAGTAGATGAGTGGTTGCCAGGGACAGGAGGATGGGGATGTCTTTTTGGGGTGATGAAAATACTCTAGAATGAGACAATAGTTATAGGTGGATACACTGAAAACTACTAAATCATTCATTTAAATGGTGGCATGTGACTTATACTTCAATTTAAAAATTTTTTTGAAGGAAGTGAAAAGCAAGAGAGGTCAGATAATACTTCAGAGAGACGTCTCTTATTGGCCATTGTTGGGTTTGCTTTTTATATTTTGTCCCCTAAATTGTGGAGTTTTCAAGGTAGGCAGAAATCTGAAGTTTGATATGACTGACTTTGTAACAGAGTTGCTATTAGTAATCAAAACTTTCCTCTCTGAATGAAGATAACTGGTAACATTGGTAACAGTGGTTAACCCAGTCTCCACAACGCTGTAGAGGTGTCAACTTTCTCTTTGGAATAGTGTCAGCTCAGCCAGGGTAGCAGGGTACATCCTGTACCTGCAATAGAAAGCTTCACTTTTAAGAAGTCAATTAGTTGTGCTTCCAGAGGGAATTTGTAGTTGTCTTTTTAAATATTTTGTCACCAATGCCAGCAACAAGCATAAATCAAAAGCACCTATACCTCTAGTTTCTAAAACGATTTCTCTAAAATCTAAAGCCCAATTAAGAGTGAGAATGATACTATGGACTCTGAAAAACAACCTGAGGGTTTTGAAGGGTCAGGGGTGGGAGGTTGGGGCAACCTGAGGGTTTTGAAGGGTCAAGGGTGGGAGGTTGGGGGAACAGGTGGTGGGTAATGGGGAGGGCACGTTTTGCATGGAGCACTGGGTGTTGTGCAAAAAGAATGAATACTGTTACGCTGAAAAAATAAATAAAATGGGAAAAAAAAAAAAAGAAAAAAAAAGAGTGAGAATGATAGAGATATTAGAAAGCCTGTCACCCTGCACAGGAATACAGAACGGGAAGGATGCTCATCGTGATTTTCATACATTCATTTGTTTGCATGCCAGGAATCCTGCCTGGCAGTGGGGTACACAAGGAGGGAGCAGGCACATAGCCTGCCGCCAAAGAACTTCAAATGCATTAGCAAAAACTGAGCTGCCTTTTACATCATCTGGGCACATGGGCTGAGCTGCATTTTTTTTAAGGTATGATGATTCCACAATAGTGGAAATTAAGACTCTGAAACTTGGACACAAAGAACACAAAGGATATCTTTCTTCCTCACTTAAGAAAAAACTTCTTTTATATTCCAGAAACCAATATTGCCATTTTAACTAAAATTTAAATAAATAAATTTTTTTTAAACTTCTTTTAGGTAAGAACCCCATCTTTCTTTCAGACCTCTCTGAATCTAGGGGCAGCTGGGTGGTATTTGTGCCAGGACAAAGGACACAGTTGCCCCATCTCAGGCCTTCCTGGGCCATTTTCTCTGCATCTCATGTAGACAAGAACCTCAAATAATTGCAGGCTTCCAGATGTATTTACTCTGAGCACCCTTTTTAGAAAGAAACAAAATCATAAACTTCTATATGATTGTGGTTTAAGTAGCTGTTACTTAGAAAATGCACCGTGATAAATTAATGCAGTAACACTTCCAAATGATTTTGCTTTTGAACAATCACAGCAGCGTTATATACATAAAACCTAAAATATCATTGACTCAGTTTACTTACAATTCTTCTTCTTAACCATCAGTTTTCCAAAGATTTAAAAGTTCTGTGACACTTTGTTGATGAAAGTGTGGCCGAACTTCATACTCTGTGGGTTGGATAGAAAATTAATATCACTTTTTTTTAGAAATATCTATCTATTATCTAGCAATATCTATCTATCAATAGATATCTATCTATCAATTGATAGATATCTAGCAATATCTATCAAAAATTTAAACATGCATTCACTTTGACTCAGCGAGTTCACCTCTATAAAATTTCCCTACACAAGGTTACAAAGTGCACAATGATTTTTGTCACATTTCTTAGGAGAGTTTGAAATCTGGAAACAAAACTGTTCTAATGAGAGGCTGGCCAACCAGTCATATAACGGAATACTTTATAGTCATTAAAAACAATGAGGTCTGTGACATTAAGGAAATATTCAAGTTACAGGGGCACCTGGGTGACTCAGCTGGTTGAGCACCCGACTCTTGGTTTGGGCTCAGGTCATGATCTCATGAGCTGTGAGATTGAGCCCTGCTTTGGCCTCCGTGCTCAGCGGGGAGTCTACTTGAGATTCTTTTCTTCCGCCCCTCCCCTCACTCACTTTCTCTTTCTTTCTCTCAAATAAACGGATAAATCTTTTTAAAAAATTCAAATTGTAGACTAGCATATATGGGAGGACTTCACTGATATTTAAAAAACCATATAAATGTGTATACACACACATGTTTTTTGAAAGAAACAAAATCATATATGCATATATGATTTTGTTTCTTTCAAAAAAGAGTGCTCAGTGTAAAATATATTTGGAAGTCTGCAATTATTTGGAGCTCTCGTCTATATGAGAATATTACCCAATACACATACACATATATATGTATGTATGTATGTATGCTCATGTGCGTGTGTAAACACATGTATGCCTGTGACAGAAGCAAAAACCATGGTTTTAGCCTTACACCAGGATTTCTCAAATTCAAGTAATATACAGATACCTTAAAGGGAAATAGTGTTTTGGGTATTCACTATTAGCTTGAAATTTTTAATTCTAAATTTTACTTAAAATAGTTTTAAGTATGGGAATCAGTGTGCTTTTTGTGTGTTTAGCATCAACTAGGGGATCCCAGAACCTTATAGAATTAGTATAAATATAAACCCAAAACCAATGTATAAATTAAATGCCCCCAAAATCTATGTAATTAAAACTCAAAAACCGATGATGTTGCTATCCTGATAGAAGATCTCTGATGAACTATAACTATAGAAATATGTACCTCAGGTACAAGTCTATATTAAATCTTTTTGTGTTTGACTTTAATAATACTCTGTATTGTTGTTGTGTTATAAAAATATGAAAAAGTTCATGCCTGTATTTGAAATTCATGATTATCAGACCACATTTTACCAAAACTATGGATCAATTTTTAATGATATGAGACTTGGTAACTATTTTTCTTTGTAAAACTTTTTATTGAAGTATAACTAAAATGCAGTGTTATATTCGTTTCAGATGTACAACACAGTGATTCAACAATTCTATGTATTACTCAGTGTCCACTACAGTAAGTGTGGTCACCAAACAACATTATTACAATCTTACTTACAATATTCCTTATGCTGGACTTTTCATTGTGACTTAACTATGTAACTGGAGGTTTGTACCTCTTAATCCCCTATATCTATTTCACCCATTACCCAACCCACCTCCCCTCTGGCAACCACCAGTTTGTTCAGTCTTTAAAAGTTCGTTTTTTGATTTGTCTCTTTTTTCCTTCATTCATTCTTTCATTTCTTATATTTCACATCTAAGTGAAATCATATGGTATTTGTCTTTCCCTGACTGATTTATTTCACTTAGCATAATACCCTCTAGGTCCATTCATGGTGTTGCAAATGGCGAGATTTCATTCTTTCTTATGGCTGAGTAATATTCCATTGCATATATACACCACATCTTCTTTATCCGTCCACCTATAGACAGTTGGGCTGTTTCCATATCTTGGCTATAGTAAATAACGCTGCAGTAAATGCAGTGTTTTTTCTATGTTTGAGTAAATACCCAGTAGTAGAATTACTGGGTCACATGGTATTTTGGGGGTTTTTTGAGAGAGATAGTACATAAGAGAGGTGGGGTAGGGGCAGAGGGAGAGAGAATCTTAAGCAGGCCCCAATGCGCAGTGCAGAGCCCAATATGGTGCTCTATCTCACAACCCTGAGGTCATGACCTAAGCTGAAATCAGGAGTCAGAGGCTTAAATGACTGAGCCACACAGGCACCGCCATATGGTATTTCTATTTTTAATTTTTTGAGGAAACTCTGTACTGTTTTCCACAGTGATTGCACTCATTTGCATTCATACCAACAATGCACCCAGGTTCCTTTTTTCCTCCACATCCTAACATTTGTTATTTCTTGTCAACACCTGACAACTCCTAATTGATTTATTCCTTTAAAAGTAAGGTTATTATTGTAACTTTTTAATAAGCATCAAATATTTGGGGGAACAAAAAAATGGTATCTGAATCCGCTTTATTTTTTATAGATATTTTTTTAAATGAAGTTTTAACACAGAGTCCACAAAGTTTAGAAAGAAAGTGATAAAAACTGGAAATAAGTCATGTGTATCATTTAGAAAACAACTGCAATTCAAAATTTCTTATCCTTGTTGCTATTTGTCTGTAAGTGAAATATTGAAATGACTACCAGTACAATGTCGTATGGCTTCCAGCTAGCCCAAATGCACCATCTTATGTTAAATCTGCTTCTGGTCTGTCTTCATTATTCTTCAGTACCTGAAGTAGTACATTACTCACTGGGGTGAAATAGGTAATGGGAATTAAGGACTGCCTTGTTGTGATGGGCACTGGGTGATGCATGGAATTGTTGAATCACTATATTGCAAACCTGACCTAATATTACAGTGTATGTTAACTAACTAGAATTTATCTTTTGTAAAGATTTATTTATTTATTTAAGAGAGAGCATGCAAGTGGAAGGAGAGGCAGAAAGAGAGAAAGAGAATCTCAAGCAGACTCTGCGCTGAGCATGAACCCTGCAGAGCTTGATCTCACAACCCTGAGACCACAACCTGAGCTGAAATCAGGAGTCAGACACTTGGGGTGCCTGGGTATCTCGGTCATTAAGCATCTGCTTTCAGCTTGGGTCATGATTTGATGGTCCTGGGATTGAGCCCCGCATTGGGCATTGGGCTCCCTGCTCGGCAGAAGCCTGCTTCTCCTGCTCCCTTTGCTTGTTTTCCCTCTCTGGCTGTCTCTCTCTCTGTCTAATAAATAAAATCTTTTAAAAAAGAAGAAGAACAACAACAACAAGAACAAGAAGAAAAAGAAGAAGAAGAAAAGAAAAGTCAGATACTTAACTGACTGAGCCACCCAGGTGGCTTAAGTCTTTGTATATGAAAATACCACTCAAGTGCAAATTATCACAGCCAAAGGAAAGTTTTGTATTGATAAGTAGAAAAGAACTCAACATGAAGGTGGCAGTTACCATTTTAAAGTTGGGACCAACCTGCCAGGCTTATGGCAGTTAAATGTTTTTTCTAATTCATAAAAGGTTAAAAACCAAAAAATGATGGTCAAAATGTTTATGGCATGAATGGTAGGATTTTGAGTGATTTTTACTTTTTTTTTCTTCGTTCATGTGTTATTGAACTGTTTTTCAATGATTATGATTATTACCTAAGCTTTAAAGTGAACAATAATGGTGATTTCATTGTGGGATAGTTAAAGAGATAAGATGCTGTCACTTTATCACTTGGCTCCTGAAAATTATAATCATAAATGAAAACAAAGATTATAAAATTGAGATGTAGCTTTAAGTAGCATGCAGTCATCATCTAGAATCTGGATGATGGTGTTTTCATATTTAATCGCTGAGGTGACTACCCAAATGAGTAGATACAGTTGTAAATAATTTTGTGTGAAGAACTCACAGGCCTCAGACAATATGTCCAAAATCCCTAGGGGCCCCTAGACCTGATTGAAGAAATACTTTATATTTTTCTGTGTTGTCTAGAATTTTTATAATGAGCAAGTTAATAATGAAGTGGTGCCTCTTATAGTCATCTACCTTCTCAGCACCCAATCCTGGGTTCCTGTTCCCTTTTCAAGGTTTTCCCTCACCCTGTGTGTCTACTAGAGATGCTCTTGTCTCACAGGAAGGAGTTTTGGTGCCCTATAGAACTGATAAAGAAATGTCCAGCTATGGGACATAACCATGACAGTTATTCTTATTATTTGGTCTGTTAAAGACCAAAGATTTGGTGCCTAGTAGGAAGCCCAGTACAGTAGAGTCCAGGCTAGGATTGGGAGGGTGGAAGAGAGTTCATAGTTTTGTTTTATTTTATTTTATTTTACATTTCATTTCATTTCATTTTGAGAGTTCATAGTTTTAAAGCCAAAAGCCACACACAGTGGCTGCATGTTAGGAAAACAAATTCTTGAGTGCTGCTGACTGGCTGCCAAAGTCTAGGTTGTGATAGGGGAGCACTGGGGCCCCAGGGGTCTCTGCTGCACTGTGGCTGCCCACCCGGGGATGACAGGTCTAACACCTCCACTGCATAGGCAATATGCTGAGGTCTGAATTTCGGAGCCCAGCCCAGTCTGTGGACTAGATGGCCTGATCAGTATTAGTCAGCATCAAGAAGATGGTTTTAACCACCCACTTCACAGGAGACTCAGAACATTAGAGGAAACCTTAAAAAATCGGCTTGTTTTCTAACTCTTTTTCAAGTCGGGGAGAACGAGTGTTACAGAGATTACTGTTTGCCCAGTAGATCAGTTGGGATTGCAATCCAATTCTCTTGCTTTATCCCAGAGCTCTTTGAAATTACAACACCTTGCAAATTCATCTTCAATCAGAAACCACATTTCCTCCCCTTTCTGAAAACACCAACAGCAAGCGAAGAGTCAACATTCAGCAAGAGAGTTTGATGACAGCCCCCCCACACACCTACTGAACCAGGGTTTTGTCAAATGGTTGCCTTTCATAAGCTTCTCTCCTTATTTCCTCTCTTTGGGTTCCCCAGAAGATGACTCTGAGACTGGAACTCATATGATCCTAGTGTTCAGAAATGCCCCAGGAAACCTGAAAGGGAATGGGGTAGGTAGGACAGAGAACGGTGAGAAATCGAGCAACACTGTGATTCTGGTGAAGTCTGAAGGAGGAGAACTTCTGCCTGATCCCATAGGACACACGTAGAATGGTAGTGACCCTTCACAGTTTTGTCCTTATGACTCTAGACAAGATCATTGGATTCATGCCCTTGCATTTTGGCCAAGGGCTGGCTTGCAAGAGCTGAAATGCCTGGGCACATCCAGCTCCCACGCAGGTCAGCAAAACTGCTCCCGGAGGACAAGGGCAGCCTCTGCAGACAGCTGGAGGTGCAGACCACAGAACGCACAGATACGGGAGGAGGGTCACGTGAAACAGGACAGGGACCAGGGGAAGTGGGAAGCAGCAGTGGTGTCCAGTACAACTCGCAAATTATTACACTCCAATCTGTCAAACAGTTTCCTTTTTTCTTCTATAAAACCAACTTAAACAGAGTTTAAAAAGATATCATAAAAATGACCCCTCTAGGTCAGGGTCAATAAACTTTTTCCATAAAGATAGTAAATATTTTAGGCTTTATGGGCCATAAAATGTCTCTTGCAACTGCTCAACTCTTGCAAAAGCAACCACAGACAATACATAAACAGGTCAGGCTTCGTTCCAGTAATACCTTATGGACACCAAAATCTGATTTTCACATGATTTTCATGTGTCATGAAATAATCTTCTGATTTTTTTCTGAACATTTAAAAATGTAAAAGCCATGCGCAGCTTGCAGTCCATGTGAACAACAGGCAGTGAGTCGGATTTGACCTGGGAACCATAGTTTGCTAACTTCTGCTCTAGATCAATGGCTTTCAACCTCTTTTGACCACCGTAAGAAAGGCATTTACTATTATATCATAACCTACAACATACATCAACCTACATGCACATATGTGATTAAAACTTGAGTTTCAGTTTCTTATGTTTTTTATGAACTATAAACTGATTTTTTTTTCATTTTATTCTACTGGTTTTATTTTTTTATTTTTTAAAAATTTTTTATAAACATATAATGTATTATTAGCCCCAGGGGTACAGGTCTGTGAATCTCCAGGTTTACACACTTCACAGCACTCACCACAGCATATACCTTCCCCAATGTCCATAACCCCACCCCCCTCTATTCACCCCCCTCCCTCCAGCAACCCTCAGTTTGCTTTGTGAGATTAAGAGTCACTTATGATTTGTCTCCCTCCCGATCTGCCACAATCCACTGAACTGCTTATATATCTAAAACCATTTCTATATGCATACACACAAACACACACACACAATGTAATAGGGTATCGCAGAAGTTTCCCAGTGAATTGTTTTTCCAACTCACCAGTGGGTCATGTGACCTCCACTCTGAAAACTTCTGCCTGAGATCAGTCAAAGTCTGTGCTCTAGGGGGTAGTGAGAGCACAGTCATGGTGGTTGTTTTGCATTCATCCACACTGACATTACTTGGAATTTTCCAGTAAAAAACATAAAGACCAAAAAAAGATGTTATCACAAACCTGTCAAGGGCACCATGATAGGATCACCTGCCTCAACCTGCCTGGCACCAGGTGTTTTAGGAAATTTCAGAGGGTTCCTATCTTTCTCAACGCAGGAAGCATGAATTTCATTTGAACGGAGCAGAATGCAGACCAAAGAGGGAATTTAAAGCTACTGCAGTCCACAGCCCCAGACCTCAAGTTTGGCAGGTTCAAAGGAGACTCTGGACAACTGGCATTAGAGCCTGTTTGTCACCAACGGAGGTGTATGAAGAGTGTGATGACATCAAATAGCGACGTCCCGGGACAACTCCGGTAAATGCTGAAGATGGACCAGACCTTGGCGTTAAAAACAAACAAACACAAAAACACAGACCGGTTCCCTGTGATTGCAGGACAAAAGATGCAGTTCCCGGTACTAACCATGGCTCGCTTCACGCTCTTCACCTGGCAGTTCAGGAGTCCTGACCGGCTCTGGAAAACAAGGAACTAGGTGAAGATTGCTTTTGTTGTGTCCCGTTGCCCATTTGCCTCTTGTCACTCTCCTCTGGCCTTCCTGTCTTGCCTTCCTATCTAGATTTCAAGGGTGGGATGAGGGAGGTGGGAGGCAGACCCTTGAAATCCTAGTAAAAGTGTTATTCCTGTTTTCAAGAGTCTCCTCCTCACTTCCTGTTTGTCCCCAGAGCAAGTGAATAATTGGGATGGTTGGGCCTCTTTCTCTATCCAGCTTCAGTTCAGTTTTTCGATGTATACATATTGTGCACATTGCCTAGATCCTGGGGACACACTGGAGAATGAGATAGGAACCTTTCGTAAGGTGCATGGAATAGCATTAGGCCCCCAGTTCAATGAGATGAAACATGCAGAAGTTCTTTGTTGGGCATGAGGTTACTGATAATCGTGGTAATGTTAGCCATTAATCATTCCTCACAGGCATAGCTAGCCTCTCTGTGGCAGGATTATGGTCCACTAGCAGAAGCCTCTTAACTTCCAAAGCCCCAGCTCTTTCCTCTTTAGATAGAAAAAGATAAAAACTCTTAGTAACTCTGTGGGAGAGAGAGAAAACAAAAAAACATTAACTGATGATAAGGATATAGAAAGCAATACCAAAAAAAAAAAAAAAACAAACCCTATTCTAGGATATCTTAAATTGCTGATACTAAGAAATTTTATTTTCTTCTCTAAAACGGTCTCTTTAAAATACCTTTAAAATATGCCGTAATGTACACATATTATGTTTTTGAGTTTTTGAGATATTCGCTAATTTTTATAAATAGTGATTTAATTTTTCTGATTATAGAAGATCCAAATATATTCATTTTTTTAAGATTTAAATAATAATGATAGGAAGTAAAATTTCCTCCAAATCTCAGCTTACCCCATCCCCAGCTACATGTCTCTTTAGTCTTTATTTTACAAGTTGACATTCTTATATGCATACATTTTGGACAAAAATGGGATCTATCTATATTATATATGATATATATTTGTGATAACTTTCTTTAACTTTATAATATATTGTGGGCATCTTTCCATATAAACCTACCTTATTCTAGCAATAGTTTAATATTTTATTGTATGGCTATACAATTAAATGATTCTTTTTGCTCTTAACAATGCCATAGCTAGGGCACACCTGGGTGGCTCAGTCGGTTAAGCCGATGCCTTCCACTCAGGTCATGATCCCGGGGTCCTGGGATCGAGTCCCACATTGGGCTCCTTGTCCAGCAGGGAGCCTGCTTCTCTCTCTGCCTCTGCCTGCCACTCTGCCTGTTTGTGCTCCCTCTATGACAAATAAATAAATAAAATCTTTAAAAAAAAAAAAACAATGCCATAGCTAACACCTTTAAGTATCTGTTCATGTGTGTGTGTGTGTGTGTGTGTGTGTGTATGCAAATATAAGCATGGGATAAATTCTTGGAAGTGAGATTATTTATTCAGAGTATGAACACAATATGCCAGATTACTCTTCCTCAATCAAGATATGAGGATTTCTCTATGGTCACAAAACACCATGCGTATCATAGATTTTTAAGTCTTTGCCAATCAAATTACAGGAAAATGAATCCTGAGTGTTACTTTAATTCACATACTCAAGATTGCTGTCAGTTTGATCATCTATCCCCATGTTTATTAGCCACTTACTTTTTTTCATTTGTTTATTGAAATACAATTCATATACCATAAAATTCTTCATTTTAAAACCTACAAGATCATACAACGACCAAATCTACCTAGTTCCAAGACATTTTTTATCATCCCAAAAGGAAACCCCATACCCATTAGCAGTCCCTACCATCTCTCTTGCCCCAGTCCCTAGCAGAGGCCTCTTATTTCCAAAGTCCCAGTGCACTAGTCACTAATCTACTTTCTGTCTCTATGGCTTTTCCTATTCTGGAAATACAGAAAAAATAAGTACTTACCATATTTTTCCAAGGGAGCAACTGGCCTCATTGCTTTCCATTGAGAAGTTCTTTACCTGAAGAGGTGTTTGGAGATTGAAGTGACAGAGATCAACATCATGAGATATCTGTAGGTGATCGCTGAAGCCCTGAGAATGAATGAGTTGTCTAGAAGAGGGTGTGCGGAAACGGCCAGAAGGAGGACCAAGTCCTGGGCCTCCAGGAGTATCTCAGTCAGAGATTGAGAGAGGAGATGAGAGAGCAAAGAAAATCATGAGGAAATAAATGAGTGTGGAGGAGGGAAAAAGAAGCGACGGGGGTGACTAGCCGACAGAGGCAAGAGTTGCAAGCCTGGAGTTCCCGAGAGTTCGAGAGTGCGGGCCTCAGCCCCTCAGCCTGATGTCCAGGAGAGCAGCTTGCTGAGCTGTAGGAAGCCAGACCATCAGGTATGGGCGTCACTGTGTAGGGAGAGAAAGGGGATGGCTTGTTTAGAAAGTGTGGCAGTAAAGAGAGAAAATTAGAGGGGGACAAAAGGATCTAACAAAGATTTCTTTTGTTTCCAGGAAAAGAAAACTGGGAGAATCTTGCCATGATTTGGGGTTAAAAGAGAGGAGAATTTTGCTGCTAAGAGTAAGGACTTAGGAAGTTTGGTTAATTCCCATGTTGCTGGGATTTTATATCATACGAAATTTTGAAAGCTCTGCCAATGGAAACTAAAAGGGGGGGAAAGCGAAGCATTTAAGTGAGTTAATAGAGGTAAAGTGCTTCTAACGGTACTTGTATTAGTTTTGGTCTCTGGGAAGCAGACAGTGAGGTGAAATTCAGAGTGCAAACGATGATTGGGTATAACATGCATAAAAGATAAAAGGAAAAGGAGACAAGACTGGGTAGGGAAAGCCTTCAGACTGTGATGCAGATCTGATGGCACCTCTGCCAACCCACTGGGGAACTCTCGGGCAAGACTGCCCATCAGAAGAATCCCAGGGGCACCTCCATGGCTCAGTCGGTTAAGCGTCTGTCTTCCTCCCAGATCATGATCCCAGGGTCCTGGGACTGAGCCCCAGGTCGGGCTCCATGCTCAGCGGGGAGTCTGCTGCTCCCTTTCCTTCTCACTTGTGCTCTCTCTTGCTATCTCTCTCTCAAATAAATGAATAAAATCTTAAAAAAAAGAAAGAAAGAAAGAAAGAAAGAAAGGAAAAGAAAAAGAGAGAGTTCCGGGCTCGGCAGAAATGGCGTGGCTGTAAACAGTGTGTGAGCTAGTGATGAGTGCTAAGGATGCAGGGATGGGTAGAGGGTTCGAGGGTTTGTAAATGTAAATGGAGGAAAAGAGGTGAGTGTGGCCCTTGGGGAGGACGGGAGGTAGGGATGGGATGGGTGGAATAGTGGTGGATGACATCCAACTGGATGGGGGTGGGGAGGGAAGGTCACATAGAGTCACTAAGAATTTGGCTTTTATATGAGTATAATGAGAACAAATGCAGGGCTCTGAGCAGGCGTGGAAGCAGAAAGATGATTCAGGGAGGTGACGGTGAGAAAGAGTCAGAGTCTGGATATATCCTAAGTGGATCCAGTAAGATTTTATGATGGATGAGGTGTGGAATGTGAGAATTAAGAGGCATTAAGAACAAAGCTCTGTGTAATAGTTCTCTACTGCTCTGTAACAAATTACTCCAAAACTTACAGAACTGTGAGGTAATAGATGGGTATTGTTTTTAGCTGCTAAATTTGTGGTAATTTCTTATGGCAGCCATAGAAAATGAATAAACCTTCCCAAGAAGCTTGCTCTATCTTTGACTAGCACCCATTGCAAGGAAATATTTCCTTATTTGTTGCTCTAAGATCTGTCACCGTGTTTCTTCCACCATTAGACCTAATTTTATTTCCTGGAACCACGTAGACGGCCCATCCTATATTTGAAGACAAACCTTCTGAGCCTTCCCTTCTTTGAATCAAAGATTCCCTCTGTATTCTCCACCCTGGTTACTTTTCTCAAATATATTGTGTTTAACTTAGGTCTCTGGATCTACATTCTAGATAAATGGGAATTTACTCAAACAGCGATGTGTTTGAAAGCCTTGGCATATTTGGAGTATCTTACTCTTCCATTATAAAGGAGAAATTTTCCATCTTTATTATCGAAGATAAACATTATTTTATTGGTCATTGACCATTCTATTGTCCATAATAGAAAAGCATCATTTAGAATGACCTGGAATTGAGGAAAATGAAGTAGAAAATTGTCAGGAAGGTTTCAGAAGAATGAATCTGCATGAACATTATAGATTGTGATACTTAATTAGGATTAAAATTCAATGCTTAGGTAGTTAACAGAAATTTCCCCCAAGTGAAGTAAGCTCAGTGAAAATCAGCAGCATCTGGGAATGCAAATGTTGAATCTCATCTGTGCAGCTGAGCATCAGAAGGAAAAAGTTTCCTTCCTTGGTTCTTGAAACAAGGGGCAGGACTAAGAGCTTTTCTAAGACACTGGGGAAGATAGGTGGGACCAGTTCATGCTATGATCTTTAACTGAGAGCTCCTGTTATCTCCCAGATGCATGATTCATGGACAACAAGAACAAAAAAATGGATAACATGACGGGGGAAAAAAACCCTTAAAAGTTGAAAAACAGAGGAAAACTAGTAGGGGGAACAACATCCAAATGATCGTTAAAATGATTAACTGGTCCATTAAAAGGTAACTTTGAAGATACACCGACATGAGAGAAGTGGGGCTATTGGGAGCACTTTGAAAGTCACCAAGGAAAACTAGAGTGAGTAAGCAGACAGAGTGGGTGATTGTCTTGTTCGCTTTGTATTACAATTGAACAGTTTCGTTTCATACATATATGGATATTTTACCTCAATTAAATGTTTAGTTCTTTTGGAAGAATGGTTGTGTCTTATTATTTCTTTGGATAGTACTCGATTAATGAAAATACTTGAAAAATACTCAATTAATTGAACTGAATGAAATTGCCTGTTGACAGGCTGAATAACAAATGAAGACATTGTTGCTCTAATTAGAATACAGTTCCTTGGAAGAAAGCTAGAGTGAGTCTGAAGAAACCACATTTTCCTAATTCTTCCATCCCTCCTCCTTAAATGACCCATTGCTCTGGGGTGTTTTTCCAAATATGGTCCAAGGACTGATGTATTAGGATTATCTGAGGATACTCATTAAAAATGAAGAATCCTACATCCTACTGTCCAAGACCCACTGAGTCAGAATCTGAGAGGTAGAGATACTTAAGTGTTTCTAAAATCGTGTTTAATTTACATACAATTAAATGCTTATCTTCTAAATACACTTTTCTGTGGGATTTGACGTGCACTCCGCATGTAAGCACCACCCCGACCAAGACTTCTATTACCTCAGAAAGTTTCCTTAGGCTCCTTTCCAGTTAATTACACCCCCTCTCCCAGAAGCAGTCACTGTTCTCATTTCGGTGTACTCAAAAGATCACCACATGTACTCTTTTGAGTCAGGCTTCTTCCCTCATCCATTCATCCATGTTGTAACCTGCGTCAGCAGTTAGCTCCTTTTTATTGCTGAGTAATATTCCGTTGTCGGAAGGTGTTAGAATTTGTTTATATATTCACCCGGACATTTGAGTTGTGTTTTCGTTTCCTACGCTGTGTAATCAATTGCCACAAATGCAGTGATTAAAAACAACACGCACTGATTATGTCACAATCTCCATGGTTCAAGAGTCCTGTCATGCCTTTCTTAGCTGGGCCCTGGGCTCAGTCTCATGAAACTACAGCTATAGTATTTGCCAAACTGCATTACCGTCTGGAGCTTGGGGTCCTCTTCCAGACTCACATGTTGTTGGCAGAATTCAGATTCTTGTGGTTGTACGACTGAGGATGCTGGCATCTTACTGGCTTTGAGCGGGAGCCTGGCTCTCTCTTGCCACTCCCTGCCATGTGGCCCTCTCTGTAGGCAGTTTGCAACAGGGCTGTCAGCTTCTTCAGGGCAGAGGGAGAATCTTCCTCCTCAGTCTGATAATGCAGACTCTTATAAAACATAAGAATAAGTAATATATAAACCAAAGGAGTAACATCCTGTCACCGTTGGCCATATTAGAAGCAAGTCACAAATTTCACCCGGACTCAAGGAAAAGGGATTAATACATGGCTGTGGATTACTGAGACCACGTAGGGCATGTCCACTGAAGTTGTTTCTAGTTTTTAGCTATTATGAATGTTAGTGCACAAGTTTCTATGTGGCCACGTGTTATTACTTCTCTAGGGCAAATACCTAGGAGAGAAGCTGCTGGATTGCAGTGCAGGCGAATATTTAACCTCATAAGAAAGTGCCAAGCAGCTCTTCAAAACGGCTGTCGTTTTACCCCCCCATCAGCAATGTCATCGAGTTTTAGCGGCTCCCCTTTTCTTTTTACTAATACTCGCTATTCTCTGTGTGTGTCATTTAAGCCACTTTCTACTGGATGCCAAATCTGCATTTTTAATAAGCTCTGTGGGTGATTCTTGCACATATTCAACCACTGCTCTGGATGTGAGTCAGAAAGCGGCTGCCGAGGAGTCCTCACGACAGGTCCCTCCGAAGTCAGTCGGCAAACCCGACCGATCAGCGGGATCCCAGGGAGCGTTTGCTGAAAACGGAGTCCCCCTCCTCCCCCGGACCTTCTGAACCGCCATCTCCTGGCGTATAATTTGGGAATCTGTATTTTCCAAAAACCTTCTAGGTGATGTTTTGACCTGCTGAGGTTGAAAACCACGTCCATCACTGCTTCCAGGCCTCACAGTCTCTCTGGTGTGCTACTTGCACAGAGAAAACTTGGACGCGGACCTGGGACGCTGAGATGGCGCCATAGCGTTCTCGGCTTCATTAATAAACTCCGCGAGCACATTCACGCGCTCACTGGCTTCCTCTGTATCTTCTTGCGTTCATGACCCAGCTTCCACGGGAGAAGAGAATTTGGGGAATTGGAGCTCCAATGTTCCGCCTAACAAGACTTATTTCTTATTAGAGGAACTTTTCACTCCAACTATAACTCCATAATCTCAGGTAATGATCCCCTTCCCTTTTCAGGAGGACATTGAGTTTCTTTAGGGAGCGATTGTTTGAAAAATGCTTGCTGAGCACATGCTATGTGGCAAGCATGGCCATGAGCGGGTAAGAACTGGACGGGCACCGGAGGGGAGACAGACCACTAAACCAGCAATCGCCATCGCTCCACAGAAGAGGCAGAGCTCTCTGGGACCACACAGCACGAGCACCCAACCTGAGGAAGGAGCGGCAAACACTCCTCCTGGCTTCTTCTTCTCTAACCATCATCTTTTTAAAACCATGTTCATTTGACTAAATGCAACTGAACTCCTCTCTCTCTCACCAACAGTCTTTTCCCTGAGTCCAGACTGAGGTCGTCAACATCTGTCAGGGATGGTTGCATGGAGAAAGACCACCAGACAACCACTGGCCCCTGGAGTTGAGAGAGACAGACGGAGGGACAGAGGACAGAGGCATGTGGCCAGTGACACACTCGAATGTGGATAGTGAGTCTGTGACAAGATGAAGACCAGGAGTTAGGAGAGCTTAGCTATGCTGCTCGCTAATGTCTCTGAGAGTCATGTACCTTTGCATCTTCCATAAAAGATAATTAAATGGTGTCTCAAGAACCTGTATATGGTGTCTGAAGAGTCTGGGCATATAGGATAAACCTATTTTTAAATAGTGTACCACTGCCTTTAGATGAGACACTTATTTTTTCCTCAACCTCAATCACCTTTCAGGTATAATTCTTCTAAACTTCAGGATGCTACAGAGCATTCAAAAAAAGTCTGGAAATACAGAGAAAATACGGACTTACTGTATTTTTCCAGGTGAACAATCGGCCTAATTGTTTTACATTTGGAAGCTGTTTACCTGTGAAGGTGTCCGGAGATTGAAGAAAAACATATTGAGCTACAGTCTTGAAAAATGTAACTGATACGCTATTTAAAAATAATCTATGCGGGGGCACCTGGGTGGCTCAGTTGGTTACAGGTCCCACTCTTGATTTCGGCTCAGGTCACAGTTTCAGAGTTGTGAGATCAAGCCCTGCATTGGGCTCCATGTTGGGTGTGGAGCCTAGGTTAGAATTCTCTCTCCCTGTCTTCCTCTGCCCCTCCCCTATGCTTAAAAAAAAAAAAAAATCTGTGTTATGTTGCCCAACATTTCAAATACCTTGCACATTGTTCTTTGACTTCTCAAAGCAAGTGAAGACCTGAGGTCAGGGAGGTTACACAACTTACCCGAACTCTTCCTTCAGCTCATTGGCAGGGCCAGGATTTAAAGCTTACCTAGTTGAGGCCCAAGCCCACCAGTTTGCCCCTTCAGGGCATCACCCTTGAGCTCTGACACCGCCCCCCCATGGGGTTGTCAAGAGAGCACAACACATTCCTGATACCTTGACTGCAGCCTTATGCTGTTAAGTCACATCTATTCTATTAAGGCCTATCTCTTCACAGTGTGCGCTTCAGGAAAGTTTTGAGACACAGCGAAAACTATGGATCCTCCCACCAGATGACTGGAATTTGCATTCAAGATCAAGGCATGTGCCAGACCTCCGAGGGCCATCCTTGGATTGTCTTGAGGATCACGACCCAAGTAAAGAACCACTTCTTTTGCCTGAAAGGCTCTTAACAACAAAGATAGAGGCCTCTGTTTCTGTACTTCCATCTAACTACAGGACAGGGGCGGAGCAGAGCCATGGAAATGTTTGTTCTGACGTGAAAGTACATTAGAAACTGTTGGAGGGTATGTAAGGAGTGAGGCAGAGAAGGAGAAGGACTTTCCAATAACAGTGATGTTACAGAGTAAAGGCTCAAGAAATGGTTCCCCTTCCCCTTCAACAGAGTCTGCGTACTCACAAGAGCACAGCCACGAGGCCGTAGCTTGTTGGTCGTCCATTCCGTGGCCGCACCACTGCCACCGTCCCTGTGCCTGTGAATGTGTTGCTGGGCATGCGCTCTGGCCAGTACTGTCCCTTGGGGTGGTGGCCCAGGGGAGCCCAGGGACATGAGCGTGTGAGTCTCTCCCACAAGGTACCCAGAAGCCTGAAAAGCTTTATGCCCTTCCTGCTGTCCAAGGAGACACCAACCCTCTTTGAGGTGATACTCTAATTTTTATTGCTGAGAGTCCGAAGGCTCTGTTATCTTTAATTTGCCAGGAAAATGCACAATATTAAATCAAATCCTTCTGAATATAGAAAGTTCACTCCCTCCAAGCTCAGAAAATATGTTGAGAATGAATCCTTATCTATCAAATTTCCCCTCTGAGTGCCGCCCCCCCCCATCTCCCTCTCACTATCACCCCAGCATTCCCTGCTGTGCCATATACACCCCATCCTGAGGGCTTCATTGTCCCTCAGATGAGCATTTCTGACAAACAAAACAAGCAAGGCATTCAGCTCGCATAGACATCGTCTGTCTTTCCTTGAGGTGCTCATTTACTAATGAATGACTCCCTCAGGCTTCACGGACAGTGAAGGTAAACACAGGACTGGGAACCAGGAAGTGAATTACTGATCCTTTGGGCACAAGTATCTTAATGAAGTAAGAATGAGCCAGCAACCAGCCCTATCTTTGGAAAGTTATTTCTGAGCTGCCTTGTCTACATCTTTAATAAAAATGTTCTGTGTGGTCTTGTACCAGAACAAACTGACAACTGCCACGGGAGGAGATTTCAGAAGACACAGGGAGCACATCACTCATTCACACCATCAACACTTTGAAGTACCTATTGTGAGCTAGGTACTGTGCAAAGTGTGGATGCCATAAGCTTGGGGTCTCATGGAGACACACACAAACATCTGTACTGGAGGGAAATCCAAGGGTTTGCAAGCGGGTAGGAGGAGCACTGCTCTCAAGCAGGGTGGCTAATGCTGGGCCAAAGGTGAACGCTCTGTAGGAATTAACCTAAAAGTATTGTGGAGGAGTGGTGTGAAGGCCCCTTTTGTAGGAGTTTCTCTTATGCCCTCCATTTATTCATTTATTTAACAAATATGTATTTCTGTCAGTCACTATTCTGGGTGCTGGCAATAAAGAGGTAAATAAGATCAGGCAAGTGCTTGCCTCAAGGAACTTAGAGCCTGGGGGCAGGAGAAAACTCCATATTAGGAGTAATAGGAGAAAAGGTAATAAATCTTTTTTTTTTTTAAACAATGCAATTTTAGATAATAAGAACTAAGGAGGAAATAAAGTGATAGGGAGTTGGAGTGCCAGTGACTTATTGGTTCCTCTAGACTGGGTGGTCAAGAAAGGGTCCATGAGGAGGCAACATTTTAACTCAGGTGCATGTTCTATACTATTTTTCCTCTCAGAATTCTAATTCAGGAGAAAACACACATATATACAAGTATGAACTTTAGTCCTGTCAGACCAATCAAATGAAAAATTTCTTTAATGGAAGTTTAAATTCAGAGGCCATTTTCACTGCATACTTACACATTTATATTAGACATATCAGTCATAGTACCCACCATCATTAATAGGACTACTGGCAGTCTCCTAACAACATCATATTACCTGCCTCTTCTCCTGCCAAGACTGCTATGTTTTGAACCACATGATCCTATTCCTGGGTTACAACTGGCTATGCCCAAGGGCAAACACTCTTCAGGATATCTAGAAACACAGGCAAAGACTCACAGGGCCACCAAATTCTCTCCCAGAACCTGGAATGAAGAAACACTTGGTGACTGGTGTAGCGGGCTAAAATGGTGCCTTGAGAGAAATGGAAAGGTACAGTTGGATCCATATATGACCAGAGAAGTTAAAGAGAAGCAGAAACTGTGAGCAAGATGAGGAAGCCAAAATTCTGAGAAAGCAAAAATGAGAAGATGGTGGCTCAGACCTACAATGTAAGTAGCAGAATGGCCCCCAAACACAGCCCACCTGTGTGCAGCTGGAGAACTTCCTTCTCTCCATCTCACTATTCCAGTTCCTGCTCTTCCTACCACAAGGGTATTTGGCTTTTTCTAGGTTCCCACCAGCAGCAGCAGAAGCACTGCTCCCAAAACACATATGTTGAGGTAACTTGAGTGCGTCTCTGTCACTGAAACTATTTATAGTCTTTTTTGAATGATGTAATTGTGGTATGATTGAAGCTTATTAAACACGCACACACACAGCTTTTTTGGGCCTGCTTCCTGGATGTGAGGGAAGGGAGGTGGCTGTATTCTCACTCCCTCAGACGTGTCTTCTAGAAGTCCACTCACACCCTCCAAAGAAAGGCCTGGCACGTTCTTGCTTGCTCTTCTACAGAGGGACAGGTTACTTTTGTGGGTCTGTGATAGCTTTAAGAGATGTGAAGTTCATTGACCCCAAATAACAAGAACACTATGCAATTACTCCCCAGCTTCATAAAGTTAATTTTATTCTGATGAACTCTTATCAGGGAGCAGTTGTTCCCTAAAAATCATTTCTGAGAAAGATTAAGTATTGGCTATCTCCCTAAAGAGAACTAGAATGTATAAATGGAAAATGCATCTGATGTCAGATCCCACCACTAGTCCTTTTACTAATACGAAAAAGAAATGTTTTGGAGCAGCTGAGATGTTTAGCCCTGAAAATTAGCCAGTAAGGAGCTACTTGGATAATGTTGACTATTTTTTTTTCTACAAGCCCCCCTTTGAAATAAACCAGACAGAGATTCCTTTCACTTCCATGGGAGTTTTCAGCAAAAGGAGAAAGAAGGACTTTATAAGCTCTAAGCAGCCTGGGAGGCCATTCATAGACTTCCTAGCATTCTCTGCCATTTCCCACTGTTGAAGGCCCTGAGTGTGGCTTCTCACTATCGTCATTGTCCCTCTTGAGCACTGGCCTGGCAGCTGAGCTCTCTGAAGCTTATAGCCTTTGGGGTATGGGAAGAAGTTGCCATCAGACTCGATCACGGCCCGTGTAGAAAAAGAGATGAGCCGGAACCGTGGCGCTGGGGAGATGAGGCACATAGGGCTATTTTCATACCGTCCTGAATCACACTTCCTGTCTCCTGTGCCCAGTGCTCCTACGGAGAGTCTGGAAAAAACCCTGCTGTGGGGGCATGCAGGGAAACCATCCGGACAGGCCGAGATTTCTCTGACTCCGCCTACGGGCTGCTTCCAGGAACAAGACCTCTGTCACCTACTTCTTTAGAGTGTCCTCCTCTCAGCTCCATTGCTGCTCGCACTCCACAGACTCGGCTGCGAGAATCCCCAGTCTTTTGGGGGGTCATAAGCAGACCCTGACGCCTAGCCAGTATGCTTTGTGTTAATTCACTATTTCCTCTTCTAGAAAAGCCTCATCCTCTTGGGGTTCTTATTTTCTCACATGTATAATGACATGTTCTTTTCAAATCTTGTTGAAAGGGTAATAGGTACAGTTTTGAGCCCCACCCCCATCTCCACCGCTCTCTTAACACCTTTCATTTATTTGGCAGCTGTGAGTGAATTTCCCAGAATTCCTTCCTGGTAAGCATTTAAAATAACTCGGGATAAAATAATTCTGAAAAGATCTAAATGATAGTGTGCCTAGAGGAATAACCCCACGAGCAGGATCTCAAGATGCACAAGTCCCTTTAAGGACCTCAAAGTGAAGTCTGTCATGCTTGATTCAATTATAGTAGCTGAACAAATGTATGTGGGTCCAAGGGAAAGTCCCCAGACCTCCCCTTCCATCCCTGTCTTCTCTTTACCACACTAGGGTCCCTTCTCACTCTGAGCCCTGTACTCTTTGAGATTAGAGCCAGAATGGGCTTTATAGGTAGATATCACCTACAAAAGGTAATTTAGGGAACTTTGAAAAGATAGCCGCTTTTACAATATATTACTCTCCCCATATTAGATTAGAATGCTTTTGGCCACAAGTAATAGAAACATGTAATTGTGGCTGACACCATTGTTATTGTGAGAGATGGGTCCAGGGTTCAATCAGTGGCTCAGTGATGCTGACACAGAAATAGACATTCTCCTCTCTTCCCCTCAGACATTTTTGGTGAGTTGACTTTTTTCTCGCTTGCCTATTGCCTTATGGTCCCATGGCATCACATCCCCATACCAAACTGAATGGACAAAGGACTCAAGGGCTTTCTTCTAATCGGGGTCTGTTTTTTTGTTTGTGTGTTTTTTTAAATCTGAGAAGTCAAAACTCAGTTGTATGCCTACCGGAAAACTGATCACTGGTGCAGGAGAATCACACTACCATGACTGACGAGAGTAGTGCTGATCCATCTCCCGGGCTATAAATCCGCACAGGGGCTTACCTTGCCTGAAATCGAGGAATCTAGTTCTGTGAGGAGGAAGAGGACCTAGAACAAGGAAAGGGGTTGTTGGGGTGGTAGCCAACAGCATCTACCATGACCACTAAACTCACTAATGCCTGCAAGCCCATTATTTCTCACTGATACTTTAATCAGACAGAGGCTCTATACCAGCACAAGAAAATTTATTCCATTTTCAAGACATTTATAACACAAAAAAATATTTAGTTCATCCTATTTTTTAGAACAATATTGAATAAGAAATTGAAAACCATGAGAAAAGCGTATTTATTATGAGCTGTAGTGGTGCACTTATAAATCTTTAGCCCCTGGCTCGGGGCAGGGCGGGGGGACCCTGATTCATAGTTTGCTGATTTCCATGATATGACTACTCTTAACATGGTCGGTTTCCAGCTGCCAATGTTTCGGCCACTGGCTCACAAATTTCCCAAAAATATAATAATCAATTCCTGTGAGCTCATATAAATGTTTAGCACACCACCAAATGAATCTAGTCTATGCTAATGTGCCAAGCAATTGTGCTGTACACTTTTATCTGTTTGATTTCACCTTTAATCTAGTACTTACACCCTGTGAAGTAGATATTATCATCACATTTCACAGATGGGAAGGTTGGCCTCGAAGAAGTTGAGTCTTTTCCCAGTTCTTCTGACTGTAGATCCCAAAAGGATGCCCATGGGAGCTTAAGGCTGAGAAAGCTCCAGATGCTGGCAATTTTACCCTGGTACCAAATAAGTCCTTACTACTAGAATTGTGAGCACTGTCAACTCTTAATGCCCTTGGAGCGGAAAAGACGAAGGCAAAGTCACCAGAAGCCTTTATTCTTGTTCTGAAGAAAAGAAAAAAGAAAAGAAAAATGTAACGATCTCATCAGAAACATCCAAAACAGAATACCTTCAGTTCTCATTGTGAATGTTCTACATTTGAGAGAAAGGTTAAGGCCTTCTTGTTTTTTACGACATCAAAAAGAAATTTTTCTAAAAGAGCTCACATTGGCGTTCATTTCTACCTTGAGCTTTATATGGAGGAACAGCCTTGTGGCTCGAATGTATGGGCAGCTCTTATAACTCGTATATTTCCTTATTATAGAAAAACTCCCCAGGCTTTCTGTGAGCTGCGACACTCACTTTCCTCTTTGCCTTGGGTCGAGGCCCCCTAACGGTAAAGTGCTTTGAAGATGTGGGGTACCACTGCTTTTGTTTCAACAAAACCCTTGGCTCAGGCTGTTTTCTCCAGTCAGTGAGCCTTTCCTTGTAAGAAGAAAAATAGTCGGGCTCCTTTTCCCCTTCTCCTGATGGCTCTTATTTCACAACGTTTTCCCTCCTGCCTATTGACATAGCGGGAATCAAAATCCTCTTGATTCCAATTCATGCGACAGGGCTCCTGGCAGTGTCCATGTCCTCCACTATAGGGGCAGGGACGTGAAGCAGCTGTTGTCACATTTCTGGGATTTCACTGCCTTGTCTGTCCCAGGGCTCTACCTCCATAGTCACAAACCCCGTGGGTCACCACCCTCTTCCAGTCTGTTGCTGGCTCCCTGGCCTGGTGCTGATGTGGAGTTTGGGTCAAGCTAATCTCAGGGAGGGCCCGAGTTCTGCCCAGGAGAACTCTGTGCCACTCAGAGCCAGGAAGATGCCAAGAGGACAGAAAGTTTTGCTTTTCCTGACAACAAACTGCAGTGATGTGACACAAAGGGCCTGTTCTCTTTGCCTCTCTTCCATTTCACCCAGATTCTACCCAGATTACCCTCTCCAAGGTCCATTCTCCAGTGGTCAGCTTGCCAACACAACACAGGATCCCAGGTTTGCGGTGTTACACAAAACCGTGTAAGCGATGGGCTCCCCTATTTACTATCCTTGACTCTGCACACAACCCATTTGTTCCACTCACAGCAACTCTACAGCGGCAACATTGTTTACAGGAACAATTAAGCTCTGCCTCTAAAGAGTAAAGCCCACTCCTGCAAACAAATAATTGTCTTACAAAGTTGTCCTCTCCCAGATGTCATAAGCATTTATTAATGAGCCACTAAACACCTGGAGACTAAAACACCCTGGAGAGAGAGAGAAGATGCAGTGAAATTGGACATAGGTGAGAACTCAAACCAGACTGGTAGGAAGACACAGAATTTGTGCTACAGGCAAATTACAAAGTGAGACATCTCCTTGCTGAATTTCTGTTCCTTTTTCCCACAGAAGCAAACTCATATTTTTGTGTACGATGAGAATTAGGAATTAGAAGAAGCCAGCAAGACACAATAACCACTGCGATTCTTCTTGGAGCACATTATACACAAAGAAAAGCAGATTTAGAATCAGCTTCACTATAAAGCATTTGTATCCAAAACACATTGTAACAAAAATTGCTTGACTATAACTGAGTCTCTGCTTTCCCACTTGTGATTTTAGAGGCATTTTCCATTTTTAGGCTTGCAGTGTTTTATAGGGGTGTTGTCTGGTCACATTATACTGGAAGATAATGCCACAACTCTGCAGAAGGCTTTTGGTAAGTTTTATAACAGATTATACAGGTACAGCTATTCTTAACAAGTGCCCTGTAGATTCCTGGGAGGGCACGAGTCCCTTTTGCAGGGGCAGGGGGTGGGGAGGGGCGGGGTGCAGATTAGAAAAGTCAAAACTATTTCCATCATAATACTAAGATGTCATTTGCGGTAGTTGCTATGTGGACATTTGCCCTGATAATGCTAAAGCAATGGCTGTCAAACTTGCTAGTATCTTTGCACAAACCAAGGTAGTAGAAACCAGGCAGGAAAAAAGAAAAGAAAAAAAAAAGCAAAGAAAAAGGAAATTCACAGTAAAAGAAAAAGAAAAGAAAGGAAAGAGAAGAGAAAAGAAAAGAAAAAGGAAAAGCCATTTCAGTTAAGGATTTCTTTGGTGAGCCGTAAAAATTATTAATGTCATGTACTATTGATTCCTGAGTTCACCTCTTTTTAATACTCTGACACAATGGGAAGGACACATGAAGCCCTTCTCTGGGCTGACGGGCGCTGCAGCTCAAGGAGAAGCACTTGTGTGAGGATGTGAATTGCCAGCTAAGCTACCACTTTCACATGTTTATTTTGTAGAACTTTTCTTGAAAATGAACAAAGCCGGCCTATCATTACAGAGGAAAGTAACTGACAATGTTGTTGTCAGTAATAAAACTGGAGCCTTCAAACAAAAACTGCTAAAATAACTAATTTAGGAAAAATTGTATCTGCCACCAGGAACTTGACAGCCTCCCAAGACTGAAAGAACTGTCTGACAACAGCAGTAGTGATATTAATGAACGTTTATTTTTCTGATACGGCATAATAAGATGCATGAACATGTGGAAGACGTGCATAACTCAGTGAACCACTGCTTTTCAAGAAACCAAATCACGTGATGTTACAAAATCATGCAAGGGTCCCAAGTGCAAGATAGGGGAATGTATCAAGGTACAAAAAATTTATTGATATGATTTCGTATTTCACACTGAACTAATATTTAAGAAACTACCAATCATTGGGGTGCCTAGGTGGCTCCGTTGGTTAACCATCTGACTTCAGCTCAGGTTATGATCCCAGGGTCCTGGGATGCAGCTCCATGTCTGGGCTCCACGCTCAGTGGGGCATCTGCTTTTCCCTCTCCCTCCGGCCCTCCCCCCGACACTCATCCTCTCCATCTCTCTCTCTCAAATAAATAAGTAAGTAAATAAAGAAACAAAATCTTTTTTTTTTTTTTTAAAGGGAAAGAAACTACCAGTCGTTGAGTTTTGGAATAGTATCAAAGAATATCCATAATTATCTGAAAAGGTTACTATCTGGGTGATGCTGGATTTTTTTTTTTTTCCATACACTTCAACCAAAATAACATATCAAAAGAAATGTTATTTTTAAGTGATGAGATAAATTAGGTCTCAAGTTTTAATTTTCAGTAGGGTAAATATTGCTAGATACATAACTCGCATTACAAAAGTTCTTTAGAGATCCTTAATTCTTTTTAAAAATATAAAACGTTCTTAAGTCCAAAAAGTTTGAGAATACTTGGATTAAACTAGCATGTTGGAAATCTAATTAGAAAGCACTAAAGCTAATCCTGAACAGATGTGCTAGAATTTATGCAGCCAATTGAATCGTTGCCTGTAGATTGCATGCTGGTTGGGACCATCGGGCAATAGTTAGAAGCCCCCTGTGCAGTTTCTATAGGACATGCACACACAGTCCTACTACTTTATGATCACAAGACATTTTGAATCAAAATTAGGTTACCTAATTGTGACAAACTTGCTCATTGCAAATCTGACCTCAAAAGAATTACCTATCTCTGGAAGTAAAATCTACCTTCAAAGGATGAATGTTTGCTTTCTCAGCAGTAAACCAATAGTAAAAAGCATTTGTCACAAGTCCAACAACATAGGTTGTAGATGGAATTTTGGAAGGTTCCAGGGTGAAAAGAGTGCCAGAAGGAAGTCTAGTCATTTATTCCCTTATTCAAAAGGCATTGACTGCTATGGGTCAGTTGTAGAGCTAAATGTTGCAGAGATGGTGCTGAGCCCACAGACCCAGTCCTAGCTCTTGCAAAGCAAGACAACACATTAGACGAGCAAACACGCACAGGAATATTTATTGGGATAAACGCACCAAAGGAGAGAAGAAACAGGATGCATGGGAGACTAAAAGCAAGGGAGACCATCTTTAGACTGGTGAGCAGGGAGGTCTCTCTGAGGAGGAAACATAGCAGCTGAGACCTGAAGGCTGAGAAAGAGCTTATCATGTGCAGAACAAGGGAGGATGTTCCAGACCGGAAGGCACAGGTCTGGGAAGGGCTTGGATCATCCACTTTCTGAAGGGTCAGGAACATTCCAGGCACATGTAGCAAGTGGCTGAGAGCACAGGATCAGAAGTCTGATTGTCGGAGTTTCAATCTCAGCTCGACTCCCAGTGGACTATCTGACAGAGAATTTACTCAGCCTGTGGGCAAGAAGAGGGTGTTTTAGTGATGTATAATTGACATATAGCCTTTCTGTGTTTTGGCATTTCCATCTACAAAATGGGAAGGGTAGTGTGCTCCTGCAGATAAGTATTTCCTGTGGATTTCATGAGCTAGGCTAGGCTCATGGGAACTAAAAATCAAACAGTAGTAGTGATGTAATACTGGTTTGTAGGAACTGTGTTAGTTGGCCGTGGCCAGACTCAAGTATTCTAAGGGCAGTGTCATAGACCTGGTTTAGCATCAGACTCCAGGTATCCTTGTTATACTATAGGAATGGTGTGTGTCTTCAGCCAAGCCAGTGTCAATCCCAAAGAAGTTTGGAAGAAATATACCGGTGAGAAAAGCAGTTATCAAAACTCTTAATTCATATGCATGCTTAGGGCTACAGCTTACAGAATGGGCTCATCAAAGGCACAGACAGGTGGAGGCTGAGGTTATGAACAGGAGAGAGTGCCAAGCAGTGAGCAGGACAGATGGGAGCATGGGCGACAAGCCCAGATCAGGACTCAAGAGATGGGGCAGGCATAAGCCAAGGTTTGGTCTCAGACGGCAACCAGAATCATCCCTAGTAGGCTTCATTACCCTGAAAGGGGACCTAATAAGATCACAATTATTAAACATTTGTGCCTGTTAGTACACTGAGCTAGGCTCCACTTTCTTCATCCATAGACTTTTCATATTGCCCTTGATGAAAATGCTCTCTCCTCTTGGAAAGTGTGGGTGAGGGTAGGGGAGAGCTCACCTAGGCATCATGTTGAGGCTGGCATCTCTGAGTTCCCATGCTCTTTGTATTTTCCTTCTGGCTTTAGGGCCCCTGTCCAGATGGCCATCTGTTCTTTGCTTCTGTAGTCTACAGAAGGCTGGGACGATTTGGGGTCTTTAACTGAACAGCTTCATATTCAAATAAAAAATCTTTACTTAGGTCTTTCAGAAAATTCCAAGGGGAGAGATCTAATATTGCTTGACACACCAGCAAACATCCTAACCTTCCTTTCTATCCACCTATTGTCCCCCCCAACCCCATCCCAACAGCTGCTCTCCCCTCCCCCCCAAGCCTTCCTCAAAGGGCCATGATGGCTCTTCTCACTTTGGTCACTTCTACTTCTCTCATAGGAAAAGGTAGAAGGCTCCATTGTGTGGTCCTATCACATTCATCAAAGAGAGAGGCAGAGGTAGATTCTGCTTTACCCGATCCCTTTCACACAGCCATGTTTAAGAGTATAATGGGGACTTGGAAGCTAGTGTTAGTGTAGCTTTTAATCTGAGCCTGTACAACAAAAATGTAAATTATCAAGTCATGTAGGATTTTTCCACATTGTATCTACTTTCAAGTGTATACATATTTCATCTCCCAGTAAAAAAAACTATGTCACAAAATCAATGTTATTTTACAAAGCATTAGTATTAAGTCTGAAATAATGTTATCATCCCCTCTTTGGGAATGATGTGTAATGCTACGCTGTGCTGGATATTTTCTGCTGCCCTCCACATCCTCTTCGCACACTTCTCCCTGTCTGGGATCAAGGAGGCTCACCTTTGTGGACTTAATCAGCAGGTGACCTTGCCTACTTGATTGCTACCAATAAGGAATGACACAGTTGAGAGAGAGAGAGAAAGTGAGAGGGAGACAGAGACAGAGAGAAGAGAGACAGAGATAGAAAAGAAAAAGAGAGCAAGGATATGTAGCAATTGATTCTCCATGCTCTGTCCCTGCCTGGTCACTGCAAATTGGCTGCCTCCTCTTCTGTGGCCACAGTTTATTGCAGATGGTTTTTTCCTTTTCTTTTCTTTTCTTTTAATTTATTCATCTAATTTAGAGAGAGAGAGAGTCGGGAAAGGGGCAGAGAGAGGGGGCGATAAATCCTCAAGGAGACTGCCCACTGCGCATTGAGCCCTTGCTGCGACAGGGTGCCATGCAGGGCTCAATGCAGGGCTCGATCCCAGGACCCTAAGATCATGACCTGAACCAAAACCAAGAGTCAGAAGCTCAAATGACTGAGCCTCCCAGGCATCCTGCAGATGACTGTTCCTATCTATATAGCTTTCTCTTTCCCTTCCTGTAATCACTCTCCCCTCCTATACATCTCCAGGTCTGAAGGTGACAAGAGTGACTCACTGTTAGATCCAGACATGGCACTATCCTTTGATTTCCCAATACATCCTGTAAACAATTCCTTTATCAAGTCCATCCTCTTCCTGTCAAGACCCTGCCTCTAACACCCATCTACTAAACAAACCACAAACAAATCAAAGGGGTAAGTTTAGAGCAAGAAAAAGATGAGAAAAGTTTAAGACCACTCATTTAGAAAAGGTGCTGACAGCAGATAGAGAAGAGGATATAGTTTAGTTCGTATCTTGCTTACATCTTCATGAAGGAGAACGGTCTGTCATTCATTCATTAAAGGAAAGGGGAGAAAGGTTTCTTTTGTTTTGGATTTAGCCATGAATACAGAATGTACCAGAACTGGGGAGTGATGATTCCACACATTCTCCCCCAGTTTCTCCCTGTCCTGGGTTCCCTTCAAGGACTGCTTCTGTTGCTTTTCATGCAGGTGGAGTCCTGGCATCTGAACATGGGACTGCAAAGTCATTCTTACGGTCCATTGCATGAACCTCGGCTCCTTTTGGGCATTAGCTCCCTGGCACCATTTTTGCACATAACTCCATGCTTGTCCGTGCCCATCCCTTCAGTCCCCCAGAGTGTCTCAGCAGAGACTTTCCAGCCACGTCATTTCAGAGCTCCTCTCCACAGTCTTTCAATCATTCAGAAAGACTATTATTTAAAGGTTTTCATCCACTTGAGTTGCGTTGTTTCTTAGACACTTTTGTCAATGGTTCACACCTATATTTCCTCTGAATTTTTTTGAATTTTGTTACTGAGGGCAGAAATTACGTCTTCAATCTCTGCATCCCATTCTCTATTTTTTACAAAACATTTGTTTATGGAATATCAGCATCAGGTACTGTGCAAAGTACAACAGTAAGTGAAAAAGACCCAGTTTCTGTTTTTGTAGATTTTATACCTTAATAGGAAAATAATAAGCAAATAAACACACTGATAAATAAATGCATAATTGAAAATCTTGAACCTCTGGGTGTGATACATGGGGCTCATGCAATCCCCTAAGCCTTCCTTCTTTGGGCCCCAACCTACCAGTAAGAACTCCATACACTTGGGGTGCCTGGGTGGCTCAGTGGGTTAAGTCTCTGCCTTTGGCTCAGGTCATGATCTCAGGGTCCTGGGATTGAGCCCTGCATCAGGCTCTCTGCTCGGCAGGGAGCCAGATTCCCCACCCTCTCTGCCTGCCTCTCTGCCTACTTGTGATCTCTGTCTGTCCAATAAATACATAAAATCTTAAAAAAAAAAACACACAAAAAACTCCGTACACTTGTATACCTTTTATGCTTTATATATCATTTTCACACATTTTGCTGTATTTTACATTCACATTGACCTTGTCGGGTTGGTAGGTCTGCCAACTGCAACAACAAAAACTAAGGGTGAGGGTAATTGAGGGTAACCAAACAGCCTTCCATAGGCAGGACCAAGACTGGAACGTGTGATGTTTCCTAGATCTTTCCACTCAGCCCGTTTCATTCTTCCAGTTCCTGATGCTGGAATGCATCCCATCCTTTCCTCCTTCATTCGTTTGCTCACACAGTTCTTTCTGCCAAGAATGTACTTCTTGCCCCATTTTCCCCTGGTCACATATTTTTCAAAGCTCAGATAATATTTCCCCCTAAAGCTTTCTTGACATAGAGCCAAGCCAACCAGCCAGGAGGTATCTCTCCATGGTTGCTCTTCCCATAGCATTTTTTGTGTGCGCTTCTCTAAGATACTTATCACTTTCTTCGTTGCACCATCGCTGTGTACAAGTCTTGTCTCCTCCACCAGGCAGTAGACACCTGGAGAAGATACTGTCTCATCTTTAATCATCATAGCTTTTCTACTTAGTAGAGAGTCTTACTGAGTAGTAAGTAAGTAAGAAAGTAGAAAGCATAGCCAGCATTACTGAATATTTGAACGAATAAGTGAAATGAGAAAGGTGAATGTCCTAAGGATGTGGTCTTTGGAAAAGAAACTGTTTCTGATACTTTCCTCCCTCTCCCACATCTCCTCTTTATTCAAGAACTGAGAGCAGAAACATACTCTAGAAAAGTTCAAAGATTCCCAGCCAGTGTACTTACTGTCTGTTTAATTTTTATGGAGGGGTCATCCAATTACTTACACAAAGTCAATCAGGCAGAGAGCACTAAACTTCGGTCAAGATATATGGTAAACCGATGAAATGTTTGTGAGTCTTAGACTTTTTAAAATGGGCCTTGGGCCAGTGTGCAGCCTTGTACTCTCCACCCTGAGATCAAGACCTGAACTAAGATCAAGAGTCAGCCACTTAACTGACTGAGCCACCCCGGAGCCCCTGTGAGTCTTGGACTTTTAACGTATCTCTAAGAACAATGATCCTAGTCCATGATAGGAAAAGTCAGCCACTGAATTTCCCAGGATTCTTTCCCACTGCTTTCTAGTTCCACCTTCCTCAGAGCACAGGTGGAAGGCCACCAGGAGATGTCTCTACTGTAGCTTAGAAAAGAAAGATTCCCACTGACAATGGCTTCCCAGCTCTGATATCTGGAAAAAGACAATGTGCATGGAAATTGGGATTGGCTCCACAAAATTTGTCTCCAACTCACAACTTGATTATATTCTCTATGTTTTTTAATAGATGGTCTCTAAATTCATTCTGTTTTTTCTATTGGTGCAGACAATATGTGTTTTATAATGCTCCTGCAAAAACAATGTAGAACTTAACCCAAGAACTCTTAGGCCTGCTTTTTTTTTTTGTTTGTTTTTTTGTTTTTGTTTTTTTTTTTTTAGGCCTGCTTTTTAATGGCTATTTGGTCGAAGTACTATTTCTCTCATTCTCAGTTTTTATTGTTGCACATGGCACAATATTTACCCACCAACCCCATAGAGTTATTGTAAATAAAAAACACAGCAAATAGCATGAATGCTATATAAACTTCAAAAAGCTATACAATCAGGTTACTTAGTTTTAATCAAATAATTCACTTAAAAAACCAGCACAGAGGGGCGCCTGGGTGGCTCAGTGGGTTAAAGCCTCTGCCTTCGGCTCAGGTCATGATCCCAGGGTCCTGGGATCGAGCCCCACATGGGGCTTTCTGCTCTGCAGGGAGCCTGCTTCCTCCTCTCTCTCTGCCTGCCTCTCTGCCTAGTTGTGATTTCTCTCTGTCAAATAAATAAAAAATATTTAAAAAAACCCAAACAAACAAACAAAAACAAAAAAAACCAGCACAGAACTTGAATAGACATTTCTCCAAAGGAGATCTACAAGTGGCCAACAAGCATATGAAGGATGCTTAACATCCCTTTTCATCAGGGAAATGCAAATCAAAACCACAATGAGATATCACCTCACGCTCATCAGGATGGCTACTATAAAAAAAAAAAAAAGCTAGAAAGTAAAATGTGTTAATGAAGATATGGAGGAATTGAAACCTTTGTACATTATTGGTAGGAATGTAAAATGTTGCAGCTGCTATGAAAAACAGAATGGAGGTTCATCTAAAAAGTAAATATAGACTTACCATGTGATCTAGCAGTTCCACTTCTGGGTCTGCACTCAAAAGAATTAAAATCAAGGTCTCAAAGAAATACTTGTACACCATGTTCACAGTAACATTATTCATGGTAGCCAAGAAGTGGAAGTAACCCAAGTGTTTATTGCCAGATGAATGAATGTACAAGTGTGATACATACATACAATGGGGGATGAGCCTTAAAAGGAGGAAATTCTGACGCACACTGTGGCATGGATGAACCTTGAGAACATCCTGCGAAGTGAACTAGGCCCGTCACAAGAAGACAATACCGTATGATTCCATTTATATGAGCTACCTAGCGTAGTCAAACTCTTAGAAACAGAAAGTAGAATGTGGTTGCCAGAGGCCAGCGGGAAGGGAGAAGGGGAAGTTGCTTGGCTGGTATAGGGTTTCAGTTTTATAAGATGAAAAAGTTCTGGAGACCGGTTGCACAGCAATGTGAATATACTGAACATTAGAAATGGTTAAGATGATAGTTTTTATGTGTATTTTACTATAATTAAAATTAAAAATCAAAACAAAAAACACAGAACTCTATGAAACCCCAGGAAATTTCAGGCTGTTGTTAATTTTTCTGATTGACTTCTCTGTCTGGATAGATGGTAAGAGTTGGATGTTAATATTCTTATTAATGTAGTTAATTGAGTAAAAGGAGATAATATGTGCTTTACAGATGCTGACTTGCTCTCTACTCAATAGCACTTAATTCATAACCAACTAGGTATAGGATAGAAAAGGAAAGGTATATTTGTGTCCTGCGAGGGATGGGAGGAAACATATTAAGCTTTGTGAATTGGAATAAAATGCAAGGTGAGCAGTGCAAATAACATGGGTCATTAATATGGACTTCATTTACTTTTTAAAAAAGATTTTATTGGGGCATCTGGGTGGCTCAGTGGATTAAGCCTCTGCTTTCGGGGGTGCCTGGGTGGCTCAGAGGATTGAGCCGCTGCCTTCGGCTCAGGTCATGATCTCAGGGTCCTGGGATCCAGCCCCGCATTGGCTCTCTGCTCCGCAGGAGCCTGCTTCCTCCTCTCTCTCTGCCTGCCTCTCTGCCTACTTGTGATCTCTCTGTCAAATAAATAAATAAAACAAATCTTTAAAAAAAAAAACAAACCTCTGCTTTCGGCTCAGGTCATGATCTCAGGGTCCTGGGATCGAGCCCCGCATCAGGGCTTTCTGCTCAACAGGGAGCCTGCTTCCCCCTCTCTCTCTGCCTGCCTCTCTGCCTACTTGTGATCTCTCTCTCTCTCTCTCTCTCTCTGTCAAATGAATTTAAAAAAAAAAACTTAAAAAAAAAAAAGACTTTATTTTTAAGTAATCGCTACACCCAGTGTGGGGCTTGAACTCACAACCCCATGACCAAGAGTTGCATGGTGCACTGACTGAGCCAGCCATGTGCCCCAACAATATGAACTTTTAAAGATTATTATGGAATTAACAATGGCAATGTCTTTCTTGCTCACAATTCCATATTCACTCCAAGGTTAGGCATGGAAAGGATTCAATAGGTATGTATTAAATGAACTGAAATTGCCTAGTATAGTGCCTGGTAAACTTGTTCCATAAGTGTTAGTCCTCCCTCTTTCTCCTCCCTCCCTGCAGCTCTCCATCTCTTCTTCTGGGGAATAGTATCATAAAGAATGATACCTTGTGGGGCGCCTGGGTGACTCAGTGGTTTGGACCGCTGCCTTCAGCCCGGGTCATGATCTCAGGGTCCTGGGATCGAGTCCCGCATCCGGCTCTCTGCTCAGCGGGGAACCTGCTTCCCTCTCACTCTCTCTGACTGCCTCTCTGCCTACTTGTGATCTCTCTCTGTCAAATAAATAAATAAAATCTTTCAAAAAAAAAAAAAGAATGATACCTTTTGGGGCGCCTGGGTGGCTCAGTGGGTTAAAGCCTCTGCCTTCAGCTCAGGTCATGATCCCAGGGTCCTGGGATCGAGCCCTGCATCAGGCTCTCTGCTCAGTGGGGAGCCTGCTTCCCAGCCCCCTGCCTGCCTCTCTGCCTACTTGTGATCTCTCTCTGTCAAATAAATAAATAAAATCTTAAAAAAAAAAAAGAAGAATGATACTTTGTGTCTGAGAAGAAAGATGTTTCCATCCTAAGAACTCCATGTGTCTTAATTCTATAAAATAAAACCGTTTTTTCCTTATGTTATTCAGGGGGCATTTAAATATGGGTTGTGGTAATAATAACACCGCTATTTTAATCCAGTTAAATAATTTTTTTTAAAGATTTATTTATTTGACAGATAGAGATTACAAGTAGGCAGAGAGGCAGGCAGAGAGAGAGAGAGACGGAAGCAGGCTCCCAGCTAAGCAGAGAGCCCGATGCGGGGCTCGATCCCAGGACCCTGGGATCATGACCTGAGCTGAAGGCAGAGGCTTTAACCAGCTGAGCCATCCAGGTGCCCCAGTCAAATAATTTTTAAAAAGATTTCTAGTAGTTACTTTGAAAAATAATTATAATAAAAATATATCATAAGTAATAAGGAAATTTAAGAAACCAGTAGTTTAATTAAAAACTTTAACCTATTTTTAGGTTTATATTTTACCATTCTGACCACCTTTGTTTATATTCTAATAAAACCGGGAGGAAAATTGGCAGCCATTTAAGTTTGACTCTAGATAAGATACTGCTAGTTTGTTTGTTTTTTTTTTTTTTTGAAGATTTTATTTATTTATTTGACAGAGAGAGATATAGCAAGAGAGGGAGTACAATCAGAGGGAGTAGGAGAGGGAGAAAGCAGGCTTCCTGCCGAGCAGGGAGCCTGATGTGGGTCTCAATCCCAGAATCCTAGGATCATGACCTGAGACGAAGGCAGACATTTAACAACTGAGCCACCCAGGCGCCCCTAGTTTTAATTTTTTTTTTTTTATGGATGAAAGAATCATGTCTTCTGGATGCTAAAAGTATTGTTATAATTTACACCTAGCCTCATTTATCTTGAAGGGTCATAGAAAAGGAATCTTACTCCTTTTTATTCTGTATAATCTTAGAACCAAATGAACATCGCAGATAATTCCTTACTTTACAGCAAGGACAATGAGACTGGAGAGGGTGCATGGCTTATCCAAGGTCACAGGGTAGCTAATGCCAGGGCCAGAAGTGAGTACCAGCTTCCTGTGTCCTAAATTGGGGCTCTCTATTCTATATTGCTTCACTCATATTCAATAAAATAGTCCCTGCCAGAAGTAAACAAAACAGGACAACCAATAAATAGGTGGAGAATGAGGACAAAGGGCAAAAGAAAGGGATGATCCCAGAGACTAGAACTTCATTATTTACCGATACCATTGGTGGGAAACTCAGACAACAGTTGTTCCAATCCCAGTTTGCCGTAAGTATTTTAAAGGAAGCATCTTCTAGTTGGTGGAACCAGACATGAACAGTTGTAGGCTCAACCCAAGATCTCTGCCTATCTTCTCTTGGCTCCTGGTGACCTTCCTCTAGGAAGCATGACTATAGCAAATTTGGTGGCATGATCTTTGTACTACAATTAAAGGGCCAAGGGAATATAGCAGTATCTTATATTGTTTTGGAACATGGCTTGAGGCTTATGAAATTGGCAGGATTTACTTTCTTCTCTTTTCCTTATGACCTCCCCCAACTAACCTCTCCAACCCTGCCCATACCTAGAGAAAAAAAAAAATTAAGGGAAGAGTATAGAACCAAGGAAAGAAAGAAAGAGAATGGGAGAGGAAAAAGAAGATGAAAATTAGAGAAAAGATGAGGAAGGAAAGAGAAGCAGCAGGATAAATCTATATCAAATACTCTGACACAGTATCCCCTGGCCTAGCTGTTAAACATACATTTCTGGACCCCATTCCAGATCAGCCAAACTGGAATCCTCAGGAATAGCATCATTTAAAAGTAAATGAAAAGGTTTTTGATAAAATAATTACTCTCCTTTTTGTTAATTTGATTTCAAATTTTGTTATTTTGATTTTAAATGTGCAAATTCATTTGCTTCTTTTTTTTAAGTTTTTATTTATTTATTTGACAGAGAGAGAGAGAGAGAGAGATCACAAGTAGACAGAGAGGAAGGCAGAGAGAGAGGAGGAAGCAGGCTCCCCGCTGAGCGGAGAACCCGATGTGGGGCTCGATCCCAGGACCCTGAGATCATGACCTGAGCCGAAGGCAGTGGCTTAACCCACTGAGTCACCCAGGTGTCCCTTCATTTGCTTCTTTAAAGCTGGCAAAAAAGAAGTATTCAATTTATTTGCCTTAAAAGTTTTTCTTTTTTTGTTCCACACAATTGTTGATAACGTTACTTTACATAAAGGAGTTCGTGTATTTTCACATATATCAAAGAAGCTCAGAGACACAGCACCCTCCCTCAAAAGGATGTACTCTAATGAGTAGCAGGATAATATCCAGTGCGTCCTGTTCCGCCAGAGGTACTGGTGGTGGGGCTGTGGGAAAATCCACGCTCCACATCAAACAGTGTGCTCCTTGCCTTTTCCTTTGGGCCCGTTTCTCGTGACATTTTTCTAAATTACAGATCTTTTGCTCATTAAGCTTTTCCTTATTGACACCTGGCTGAAGCCAGAACATGGCCTCATCCTAGCAGTCCTATTGGAAAGTCCTATCGCACATTGTCCGCATGGCCAAATCTATTTCCATCATGTCTGTGGTCAGATTTCCAAATGGCAAAAACTGCTGTTCTAAACAACCTTGTGCGAGGTGTCTATACCTGAGTGTGTACGTGCAGTTAGGTATTACATGACATGTTCCCGTCAAGTTGTTTCTCTGGGGATGGTGGGTGCAGTTTGGATGCGTGCAACTTCCTGGTGTGTTAGTCATGGCCATGTTAGGAATCCATATTGAAAGGGGCCTGCTGTGTAGTGATCATGTTGTCTAACCGTATTGAACGGTGCCCACTGGGTAAGCGATCATGTTGTGTATCCAGATGTAGCTGGGCCTGCTGTGATAGTGATCACATTGTGTGTAATTGTGCAGTCACCCTGGGAATTTATTGCTATAGATCAGGCAACAGGGCACAGGAGTCAATAATTGTGCCTGCTCTGGGCTGTTAGCTGTAATACTGAGAACAAGCATCACCTTCCAGGGTGGAAAACAAATCTCTAGTTTGTGGATGGAAATGAAGTTGACATTCTCAATGCTAAGTGTCTTGGGGCTATTCCCTCTTTTGCTATTTCATATTATTTCAAATTAGAACAAGGTGAACCTTCAAGTGATAAAATTTCTATAGACTAAAGGCTATATAAAAATTAACAAATAAAATCAAGCTTGTATACTCTTTCTTTTTCAAGTGGAGTGCCTTTAGAGCTGTTCATAAGTTTGTCAAGTTAATAAAGAAGAAATATCTTGTCAGGCAACACAACATTGGGAAGGATGTCTGCTCTTTTTTGGCTAAGCTCTTATCTGGAGAATTTTCTTGTATCTCGGGGGTCAGGAAAGGTTAGTAAAACCAAGGCTACCAGTCTTATGCTCTAGTATTTTCCTCTAAATTAAGTTATATCAATGGATAATAAAGGAAGGTCACTGGGCAATGGACTTGGGTTAATATGCATACCAACACACAAACACCCAAATCAGAGTGATCCTCCAAAGTGGAAAGTTGGATAAGCTTACTGTATCTGTGGAACTCTTCTTTTGGAAAGGCCCACAGGGATGGTTTACAAATCACGCAAGCAAACCAGGATTACTACCTTCTTCCTCTGTGGACACCCCACCTCCCAAATTCAAACGGCTCATGTTTTAGTCACCAGTTTGACTCTGAGAGATATCTGGCTCTTTACAAAAGTAAGTGAGTGTGTACAAGGGCAGGCATTAGGGTGGATACATTCTGATAAGTTGGTTGGAAACAATCAGACAAACATTATTTTCAAACATCACTTGCAAATTTTTTTTTAGAAGGTCCTCCAGGATGTTACATTGTGACTCCTTCTAATATCCTTTATGATCTTATTTGTGAACATGGTAGCATTATTTTACAGATGAACATAAACTCAGAGACAAGGTAGTTCATGGGTTATGATGGGATTTTTCATGGTTAAGTATTTCATCTCTTAAAGATATTGAATAGGAACTAATCATGTTGCTGTTCGGACAGAAACATTAACTTCTAAAAATTAGCTTTAGAATTTCCTAACATAAGAAGAGAATGGAAGCAAGGGACAGAAGAGTGAAGGATAGGAGGTGAGCAGAAATAAGGAAGGAAAAGGAGACCCTTCCCCTCGAATCTTGGTCTTAAGGTCCTGTGATTCATCTTATCATAGTTATCAAAAAGAACTTTTGGAAAATGAAAAATTGGACTTTATAGAGTCTGATTAGGTATTTAGACATAAGTGTGTCTACCCTTAATAAAGACAAGACCTTCTCTTTTTGAAGGATCTAATGTTGCCTCTTTGACAGGACCCTATAACCATGATGATTTGAATAATAATAATTCCTGGGACATCTCCGTGGCTCAGTGGCTAAGTGCCTGCCTTTGGCTCAGGTCATGATCCCAGAGTCCTGGGATCAAGTCCCAGTCCTGGGGTCCTGGGATCAGTCCTGGGATCAAGCCCCGCATCGGGCTCCCTGCTCAGCAGGAAGCCTGCTTCTCCCTCTACCACTCTGCCTCTTGTGTCCCCTCTCTCACTGTCTCTCTCTCTCTCTCTCTCTCTGTCAAATAAATAAATAAATAAAATCTTAAAAAAAGAAAAAGAAGAATAGTTCCATTCCATGCCTGAAACTGAAATAGGGCCAGGGAATGAGGTGTTAATGGAGATGCAGGTAGAGGGTGGGAGCGATGTTCTGTTTATTTTTATTATTTTTTTAAGATTTTATTTATTTATTTGACAGAGATTACAAGTAGGCAGAGAGGTTGGCAGAGAGGGGGAATTAGGCTCCCCGCTGAGCGGAGAGCCCAATGCCGGGCTCCCAGGACCCTGGGATCATGACCCGAGGAGAAGGCAGAGGCTTAACACACTGAGCCACCCAGGCACTCCTAGTTTTAAATTAAAGAGTTCAAAATAAACTGTAAACCAGAGGAGAAACTCAAGTTTTAGGGGCTTCTGTGTGGCTTACTGGGTGCAGCCTCTGCCCTCGGCTCAGGTCATGATCTCAGGGTCCTGGGATTGAGCCCCGCATTGGGCTCTCTGCTCAGCGAAGAGTCTGCTTCCCCCTCTCTCTCTGCCTGCCTCTGCCTACTTATGACCTCTATCTGTCAAATAAATAAAGTCTTAAAAAAAAAAAAAAAAACCTCAAGATTTCATCTTATATGTGCTACAGTTCTATTCTGAATCATCTCAAGCCATGTAAACAAAAAGACAGTGAAGGGAAAAGAAACTGTAGCTTTAATGCTGACTGGGCCTCTACTATTTGTCAGGCACTGTATTAGTCAATTTGTACCATGCTATTTCATTTGTTCTCATCAGGAGCTTATGAGACAGGCACATTTTCTCCATTTTACAAATAAAGTCACAGAGGTTAAGCAAAATTGTAAGGGTCATAACATACAGTGACAAGTTTTATCTCTCTCCCCAAGTGTGCTCCATTATCTGACTTAATTTTTTTAATGATTTTTTTAACTCTCTCTGTAGAATTATTATTATTTAACTGTACAGAAGGGCTTTGCACAGTGAGAGGTAAGGATTTCTCTTTACCACCACCCCTTTCCCTGCTATCTCATTTCTCTCGCTAGAGGGAATATTTTGGTGGAATATTCCAGAATTATCTCTATGCTTAAAATAGGTTTCACATGTTGCTTTCTTTGGTTAGCCACTCTGGCACATTTTAAATAGCTGGAGCTATTGCATACATGGGTTGAAACATACTACTTAGGCCATTTTATCCCCATGAAATAGAGAAGTAGTAGGAGAAAGGACCAAGAAAATCAGTAGGGCCTTCGAGTGGCAAGCTTCAGACTAAGCTACAGCTGCCCCCAAGCTTAGTGAAAGGCATCAATGTTGGGGAAGAATTGGCCTTCAAACCAACCTCTTCTTCCAGAATCCCTTTGTCCATGGAGTTGGGCCAAGAGAACCTAACATGGCAGGTCTGGGTCATTGTAGGCATATGGGCCTGTGTACCAGTGCTACTGCTGCTAAGGATCGCTGTAGTGGGTAAGTGTGGAAGATGGGCGACTTAGTACAAAAATGTCCCCTGTATGGCATTGAGTTGAGGAGCTGATGTCTTCTTTAAGAGGGCAGTCTGAGGCTCCGGTTCCTTCAAAACCAGCCTTGGCACTGTCTCTGAGCTACAAAAGCTGCCTGTGGTGAGCCGCAGAGCTCGGGCTGCTCCATAAGTAAAGGCACAACAATATTAGCACTAGAAGCCGAGTCAGAGCTAGAAAACAAAACTGGCCAAGGGTAGCTATGAGCCCCCAACTAGAGGACGGCCTTCCTGTGCATCTAGTGTGCAAGAACACCCTTTCTCCACGGCTCTCCTCAGCACAATCTCTAACCTGAGATAGCAATGCACACCTTGTTTACGCAAAGGCAAGTTTACCGCTTGGCCCTGGCAGTGGATAAGGCTCACTGCAAGAGCGGGAGGGACAACTTTCATTCAGGCACTGGTCCTTGGTAAGCCTCTTCCTTTCCAGAAAAGGACATTAATTCTATACTGTACAACCCAGCCATTTAAGGCATATGGGTCTAATCTTAACTGGGCATTTAGAAGAGCCACACTTTAGACAATTGCAAAAAACACAATTTTGAGCTCTTAGGCACACCGTTCACCAGGAGACAGTTGAGAGAAAAACATTCTTTGGGAAGGATTGCTTGGAGACCATGGAGTTCATTCACACTCCCAGATCTGCATGGGGTGGGGCTCAGGGCATCCGACATTCTAACCCCTGCAGAATTGTTTGGATAGGACCACATATGATGCCATCAACATATATGGAGAATCAGTACATGAAATAGCCCTGAGGTGCCTCTTTTGTGTCTTTTGTAAGAATACTGTTGAGATGTCTGTCATACCACCTAGTTGTTCTATTTATGAACTCGTGGATATTCTGATTAGGACCAGAAACAATTATAAATCTCCTGAGCAATCATTTTATTTAATGGATATTGTGAACTGTGAAGCCAACAAGGTTTCCTATTTTCACATGATTGGGAAATTTCATGTTACCAGGAAGTTGAGAGCCCAAATGTTATCCTTGTACATTTTAGCTACTCTCAAAACCACCTGAAATCCTTTCTGAAATAAGGTGAGGCATTTGGGTAAACCAGTAAATATCTAGGTAATTAGTGTATTTTATTTCAATGGTTTCTGTTTCTTCCTATGCCCAAATCACCTTTTCATAGCTGATGAAAGACAGTCCGATCCGTTTTTTAACTTGGGAGACATAAAATTGCTTTCCTTTCTGCCTCTTAACAAGTCACTCTGGAGCTTAGGAGGCTCTCAGTATGTTAATACCAGAAGCTTTTGTTTAGGGGCTCTCAATATGCTAATACCAGAACCTTTCCTTAGGAAACAGACCATTTTGTTCTTGGGAACAACAAAGATAAGATCAATAAGGCGTGGCTCTTACAAAATCAGCTCTCCAATTTTCTTTAATTCAAGATTCCAAATGCATATTCCATTCACAAATCTGTGTCCTTTGGTAGTGGGAGCGATTAAAAAATAGGTGAAGGGAACCACATGTACGTTAGTAACCCAAAGTTCTTGACAATGAACTTCTCTCAGCTAACACTTTGGACCCAACTAGCTTGGTGCCCCAAGCCTGCTTTAGTTGTCTGAGATGTGCCAGCACACCAGTGAGACTAAACTGCCTTCAGAGGGAGAGAGAAACCACCTTCCAAGGTACCGTTCAGAGATGCTTGTGGAGAAAATGATACACTGATAGAAGAGGCCAGGGAAGCAACTGGAAGGGACAGATGTTACAGGAGACCTGAACAGACATGAGTGGTGTACCTGTAGCTCTGCAGCCCCAGGCTCTCCAACTCCCTCCTGAAAATGATATGAAAGGTCCAGTCGGTTCCCTGAATATCATGGTGGCTTCAGCTGAACGGCAGCTGTACTGAAACAGTGCAATTTCTCGAGGCAAGGTAGCTAGCTGAATTGGAAAAGATCCTATTTGACCCCCCAGGGCCTTTCTCCATCAATTGTGTTTCCCAAATTGTGTTTTCCCATTTATTAAAGTAGGTAGGATCACATTCATCACATCGATAGAGCCTAGTTTCTCTTAGAAATCAAAAGTCCTGACATTAAATCTACGGAGCTTGTCTGCTGTTTGAACACACAAATAGTTGTCCTAGTTGAATTTGGTAGCTTTGCCACAAGAGCTTTACTCATTCCTGGTGTCCCCATCAAAGAGCTTGAGTGAATAGCAGCAATCTAATCCATGTGTGGGACACTGTGGGTGTTTACTGGTCAGGGTGGGGCAACAAATGAGACAGGTTGTGGTGTGATTCAAAACTGAGGGTCATGGACCCTCAAAAGCTGTATGTTTTCAAATGTTTCCTTTAATTACATCTGTTTCATTTTTCCTTGATTAATAAAATACAGAGCTTTGGGGCTGATTATTTTTGAGTCTATCTGGATCCTTTGTGGAACTGGGAAGTACATCGTCAGCTTATACACAAGGTGGCACCCTGTGATTCCAACCAGGTCTGAGAGGAGCGATGCTGCTAAGAGACTGAGCCACAGCCATAAATTTTTATTTAGCATCTTGTTTTTTTCACTATAGCGAATATAAAGATGGTAGTAGATGTTTAGCACGTCACCTTTGAGTTGCAGTCTCTGTCCTTATGTCTGAAAGATTCAGAGTTGCCTCAGTAAAGGGCACTGGGACCAGGGGATTGATTCTGGTTGATTGTAATGAATGCAGACCCCACATTCAGATTACATATGGAAAACAACGAAGCTTTATTGGTACTGGGCTCTTCCTGGGAACATAAGGGGAGGGGAGGGATGCAGTTCACATACCAACCCAATTAACTTTCAATTGGGTTTGCTGAAATAGGGAGCCAATTAGAAAGAACGTGACATTTACAAAACTCAGAAATCGTTGAATAGCAACTGTGTTTACTAGTTTTGAGGTTTCTTTCAAAAAGTAATTTGTTCATTATTTGGAAGCTGCCTGCCCTGATTGCAGTACAGGGAAATGGAAATTGGAATATAATCCCAATCCTTACAGTTATTTGACCTTTATTCTAATCTAGACTACATTTAGAAAGCAGTTTTAAAACTGTTTCTAATTCTTGGGTATTTATATACTATACTTGCTTAGCAAAATGCATGCCATTTGGAACTGGCCCAGAGCATATATAAGCAGACCAATTTTAGGATAACTGTACTCTCAGTGCTTTGTATGTGGAAATTAAAATAGGCTATTAGGCGACACAACCATTTGAAACAGGTTTAGATAAAAACATTTTATAACATGATTTACCTCAAAAGTTGAAAAGATATTTTGTTTCTAGCTCTAACAAGTATATGGGTATTTAACAAATAGATTAGATATCAACTTTATGAAAAATAGTATTTGTACACAAATAAAAGCTATTTTCCAAATGTGAAACAGAGGCATTCTGTTTTGGGGACTGAACCGGAAGCCAAGAATACACGGGCTGTGTCCCTCTTGCAAAGCATACTGTGTTATCTACCTCAAACTATTTTATTACCAGCTCTATAATCATTGCTTACAGGGCAAGAAGAGAGTGGAGATTTGTAGAAGAAATCTGTTACAGAGTCAAGGAAAAAGAACAATAAAACAATCACTACTAGAGCAAAAACCTGTTACTATAATAGCATTTCCAGTTTCAAAAAAGTTTCTTTGAACTGCTTTAATTGGTCCCGAAACTCAGGGTAGGCCATAATAAAAGCAAATCTTGTCGGCAATGGCTAGGTTGGATGACAGGCCAAAACAGCATGTGAACTCCAAGCTGGACGGGAATGGGGTCATTATTACTAAATTTCTTCAGGGAAAATCAGTCAACATATATATGTGAGGGGTCTGCAGTATGTGAGGTACAGAACTAGAGATACAGTGATTAACAGAGCAGATGTTGTTCCTTCTCTGCTTAAGGCTACTGCATCTTTAGGCTCTGGGTTATGACTCTATTAGCCACTGGTTAAAAGGTCTCAGTAATCTGGAAGAGCAACTTTAGAATGTTGAATGAGCTTGGACAGCAGTGTGGCACTGATGAGAAAACAAGAGTTTCGGAGTCAGGCTAGACCTGGATTTTGAACCAGTTTGTGAATTTTGAGTGTTGAGGCTCGGCAAATCGGCTATCTGAGCCTGTTTCCTTATTAGTAAAACTATAGAATTTCTTCATAGGGTTATAATGAGAATTAAGTGGAATGCAGTTAACTGAGATACTATATATACATAAAGTACTACTGAAGTGTGTGTATCTATAATATCTATATAAATATTATATATTTATATATAATATATATATAATATATATCTATCATAGATACTCAATATTTCCTTTCTTGAAAGAGAGTAACAATAAATGTATTGAAAAAACAGTTACCCTTTCTGAACTTGAGAATGCAGAGAAAAGCTCTGGATGACTCCCTCTGCCCCTTTTCAGGCTTGAATACAGTGTTGACCCCCTACCAACAAGATCTCGTTCTTTGCAGAGAACTAGAACTGCGCCAGAGGGGAGTATTCAGAGCAGGACATGACCATAAGCTTGAGAGAGGTATTGCTTACAAGTGAGTCACAGCACCTCCGTTGTTTCCAACAACAAAGTGGATGGGAAACACTTAAGCCTTGCTAAACAGTGCTTGATGTCTTCCTGGATCAAATGTGTAAGACTGTTTGGACAGTGTCATGAAGTCCATACCTACAATATTGCCTTCAAAGTGGGAGGTGGGGAGAAAAGAGAGGTGGGAAAAGGGAGAGGGGAATAAGGAGATGAGGGAGAGGTAATGGAGGAAGAGACAGAGTTTTGATGCCAAATAAAAATGACTGTAGATACCAATTCTTTCACTCTGGAATTCAGGCAATCACCTACTTTTCTCTGAGCCAAACAGAATATTTATCAATTATTAGAAAACGATAATATGTGTTCCACTTTTCCTAGGGATTTTGTACAAAAGCTGTAATGCTAAAAGACTGAAGAAGAAACCCTTGGCTAACCGAAGTTGATGTCAACAATAGTCTTGATACTTTTAAATGTGAGTCTACTTCATTTCCCCTCTTCTTTAGAACTTTCTCTAACCAGTTCAAGCTAAGGTAACGTCTCTTTTCTCTGATGTCTTATAGCAATTATTGCCTGTACAACTCATTTTGTAACTAATCATGTTCTACTGCCATGTGTCATCTACTGTGTAAAGCATTTATGCTTTTTTTTTTTTTTTTTTTTAAGGAGAGAGAAAGTGCGTGTGTGCAAGCAGGGTGAGGGACAGTGAGAGGGAGAACGAGAATCCCAAGCAGATTCATTGATTTCTCAGCAGAAATCAAGAGTCCCATACTCAACGGACTGAGCCACCCGGGTGCACTGAGTATTTACACTTTTTAATTTCCCCCCGTCATTTATCTTTCCTGTTGCCCAGTTCTTCAACTATTTATGACTCTTATTGTTACTCATCTTTCCAACCATCCTGTCATCCCATTAACATGAAAGCTCTATGAGGGCAGGAACTTCAAACCTCTTTGCCTCTTCCACAAGACCCAATGTTTTACACACACTTGCCACTTTGGAAATGTGTGCTGCCTTGGTTTACTTTTATAAGTTTAACTCTCAAGAACTCAGTTTTTGAAATCTAAGAAATATCCACCACCCATTAAATAACTCTAAGAAGTTTGGGTGACAGGTTCAAGGGCACTTGTTGCATGTGGCAGCCTCAAACATGAACCCTCCCTGCTGCCGTTCGCATCTTCCCGGCGAGGGCGACGACGAGTGAAGACGCATTACCGCGAAGAGTTCTTCGGGGCAGGTACTGAAGAGGATGCAGGGTGGAGGGCCGGGGCTGCGTGACCGCTTTCGGGGCGGGCGGACCAGCAGATCTGCGCCGCTCTGAGTGGGCAGACGCAACGGACCCTTCGCACCTCCCAGGGATGTGCGAATTGGAGGATGCGAATTAGCACCGTGGAGATAGCACTTTCTAAGTACAGGCTCAGTGGTGGCAGTTGTGCCCTGGCTGACATCTTCCTTTCCCACTCACGGACTTCTGCAGAGACGCGCTGCTTCGCGCGGCCGTGTCTTGCCCAGCGCTTTCCTTCGCGGCACCCAGCGAGCGGCGGGTCGGGGCGCGGAGGCAGAGCCGCACGCTCAGGGGCGCGTTAACTTGCGCACCTGGCACCTGCCACAGGGCTAGACGCGGCCGGCAAGCCGAGGGCCGCCGCCGCCCCCTCTCCCCAGAGCTGCCCGAGGCTGAGCACGCTCCCGCGGGCTGGCCGCGCCGCGGAGAGAGTGGGTGGGCAGGCTAGGGAGGGGAACGGAGAGGAAGGAGGGAGGGAGGGAGAGGGCGAGGCGCGTCCCCGCGGCGGGGGCGCGCTCTCGCGCGGGCTGCCGGGATCGCTCGCCGCCGCTGTGGTAATGTCCGCCATGTTGGCCATGGCGCAGGGAGCGGATCGGGCGGGCGAGCGGCGGATCTAGTGTGTGGAAGCGGCCGCGGGCGGCGGGGGGCTGTTTTCGGGCGGGGTGGGCGCCCATGCTGTGGCCGGGGGCAGTGAGGAGGAGGAGGAGGAGCGGGCCGGCCGCGCTGCACTGAGGAAGGAGGTGGAGGAGGCGGCGGGAGTCCTCCCCCCCTCCCCGCCCGCCCCGCCGCCGCCGCCCGGGCTGTTCCTGTAAGGCGGGGAGACAATGAGTAAACTCTCCTTCCGAGCGCGGGCGCTGGACGCCGCCAAACCGCTGCCTATCTACCGCGGCAAGGACATGCCTGATCTCAACGACTGCGTCTCCATCAACCGGGCCGTGCCCCAGATGCCCACCGGGATGGAGAAGGAGGAGGAATCGGTAGGGACTCGAGTGTTTATTACCCCCCCTTCCCTCCTCCCCCCTCCCCTTTGTCAGTCGGGCCTCGCCATTCACAGAGCGCTTTACGCTCGCTGGAGGGCGCCTCTGCCGCTCCAATGCATGGGACCCTACGCCGGCGGAGTAGCGTAAACCCTCTCGGCCGGCGCAGCGCCCGCCCGCGGCCGCCATGTTGTTGCGTCCCAGTGTTGTGATTAGCTCGCAGCGCTGCTTACGCTGCCGTAAGGGGGCCTTGCCGTAAGCGGCGGCCGGGAATGGCGCAGGGGATGTTCTGGCCGCACTTGGCGTACGGCCTCTGTTTACCTCCTCCCTTCCCCCTAATCTTTCTCCGGTGCGGGGTTAATTAATGGGCGAAGGATCGTTTGGTTAGGAAGGATTTGTCCCCCTTACTTTCAAATTTAGTTTTGCATTGGGTTCTTTTTAAAATGACTTATGGAAAGTAAAACGCGTTCAAAAACAATCATCTTCCTTCTAGCAAGGTAACCCTCGCTCTCGAGCCGGCGGTGGTGCGGCGGGATGAGGCCGTGTAGCACTGCGGCGGGGGAGGGCGGGGGCCGCGACTACCCAGTGGGGTGTAGCCGTAGAGAGCCGTTGACCGGCTGCTCCCCGGCAGCGAGAGGGACGGCGCTGCCGGCCTGGCCAGGAAGGCGCCGGCTCGGCGCGCAGCGTTAGAAAGCAAATAGGGATGTTCCGCAAGGAGCTGCTGGCGCTGCCCGGTCTCCGCGTTGTCCCCGAGAATTGTCATCGAAGAGGAGGGTCTTCTAGAAGTTGAGGATTTAATGCATCTAAATTGACAGTTACGTTTTTTGATAATACATTGCTTTATGCAAAAATTGTGCTTTTCTCCCTGACGGGATTTTGCATACGGATGAATTTTATCTGGCTTGACTGTGTTTATGACTCTGGAGTGGTGTTGCTTGCGTGCGAAGTTCATAGTAACTGCACCCTCAAGAATTTCTTCAATGAACCTGCGGTCCCGCCTTATTGTCAACCCTGGATGTGCGTGGATTGGTTCTCCTTCTTCTGTGACTGTCAGAAGAAGGCTTGAGGTTTCTGTGATTGGTTTTCTCTTTTGACTATTAATATTGCAGGAAATGCTTTTATGCCTTTGATTGGCTGCTCCACTTCTGACCTCATTATATTACCCTGTTATTACTACTTTCTGCTGTGATTTAATCACATTTCTCTTTGGTCTTTGGTTACTTCAAAGTCTTGCACTCTGAGTATAAAATAAATATGACAATAGTATCAGGATGAACGTTCGATATTCAGCTTTTCAAATAATAAGATGAACCCCCCCCAAGCAAAAGAAAACCCGATATTTGCAGTAGATTTAGATCTAAGTCATATGAGAACATTATTTTTATTCTTAAAATAGTTTATTTCTGCCTTAGCTCAGTTTTCTATGTGAATGGTAATTAAGTTGTAGTACGTAGGAGAACTAATTAAACTTTAAAAAACACAACTTTGTATCCCACAAAGTTAAATTTACTATCTTATGGGTTTTGATAAAAAAGGAGAGGTAGCTCATGAGTCTTGAAGTATCAATAAAGAATGTAATTCCTTGGATCCCGTTATTTTGGAAATCAGGAAACTTGTTCTAGAATGAACAGTTAGCCCTCTGAAGATAAGCTGCTTTTTGTGAACGGTGATCAGCTATATATTTACTGCTTTAGGTCCTTAGTTTGCCAAACATATCTTGGTATTTTATCTGAATTGAGGAAGAAGACTGCAGTTTAGTTACTCTTTTAATGACGTATTAAAAAATAAATGTTTAACCCTTTCCCTATTAACTTTTTCAGAAGTTGTGGTTTCCCATCTAGAGTTTGGAAATTAGATTATATTGGACAACTTTCAGTATGCTGCTTCAGCTGCCCAGTTTTAGGGAAGAATAAATCCAACTTCTGGTGGAACTAGAGTTGAAACCCAGGACTTCTGACTCTTTGTCCTGTCCTTTCTACCTCTTCAGTGTTCCAAGGGGAGGTACTTAAAATCAAAACAAAATTAAACAAACTCTGACAGTTAAGATTTATAGTCTAAAGTCTTTCCCTTCCCAGAATGTCCAGTTGGGTGTTACTTTTTTCTTTTCATCTTTTAAGTTGATATGTAAGTCAAAGACGTGTGCTTTCATGAGTGACAGCCAGTTCAGTTCTGATCTTGTTTACAGGATTTCTGTTATTCAGCCGAATTATTTGTTCTTCAAAAAAATGTTCTTCCATGATCAACTGTTCTAAGCAACAGTAAAATATAAATCTCATAAATGTTTCAATTGAATTGTTTTTCAATTCAGCTTCCATTATCAGCATGTTCTAATTACTTTCATAAGTATTTCTTTTAATCATGTAGACTTGTAAAAAAACAAAACCAAAAAGCCTTGGCTTGTAGATTTGTAATTGTTGCTTTTTGCATTTCTAAACTGTCCACAGTATGACTCCCTTGCTGTTTGGTTGACAAAATCCTTTGACTGCACTTGAACCACCTTCATGGATTTTACTTCTCTTTCTATTCCTGTTCCCCCCCGCACCCGCCAGTAAAATTAAGGACTATATCTGTCGGATTGTTATTAGACTTTGTTTGTATAGTCATTGACTCAGTTTTGAGTTACATTTTGATGATACTTAGATGAGGTAATTTAGGTGTTGTTTGGCACTGATAACACTGTCATTCTCTTAGCTCTTCATTTTCTTTTGGACATGCAGCCATCTTCTCTTACCCTTTCCTTAGTTTGTCTTTTGCCTAAGGTCTGCCCTCCTAAACTTGATTGTGCTCCTCATGGCACTTGGTTTAGGTCAGATACTGACCTAACATATGTTTAGTATGTTTATTTAGAACTTAGCCAGAGAGATCAGGTGATTGGTGATTCTGCCGCCTCCCCTGAGTGTTGTATAGTGGTAGTTGATATTTTTTTATAATACCATTTTTTGAATATTTCTAGTGTCTCAGATAACGTTAAGAACTTTACATACTATTATTTCATTTAATCCTTTTTAAAAATCAACTTTTTTGAGGTAAAATTTACATACAGTAAAGTGTGTTCATTTAAAGCATAGAGTTTGATGAGTTTTGACAGATGTGTACACCTGAGGAAATGCCACCACAGTCAAGACAAAACAACATTTCAAACACCCAGGAAGTTCCCTTTTGCTTCTTTGCAAGTCAGTCCCTCTCCGCTAGTAGTTCAAAGCAACTGCTGATTTGCTTTCTCTCCCTGTAGATAAGTATTATCTTTTCTAGAATTTCATTTAAATGGATTTCGTATTCCTTTGTGTTAGGTTTCTTTTGCTCAGAGTGCTGCATTAAAGATTCATCCTTGTTACATGTATCGGTCCATTCCTTTTTACTGAATAGTATTCTAGTGAGTTGATACAGTATATTCATCCATCCATCTGGATATTTGAATTGCTTCCTGTTTTTGGTTTTCATTTAATCCTTGTAACAGTCCTGGGAGTATTACTGTTTTTATTTTATGGATGAAGAAACTGAGGGTCTCACTGTTAGTAACTGGCAGAGCAAGTGAATGCCCTGGCCTTTAATATCACAAAAACCATTTTTACAACCACTAAGCTTCATACATATTGACTTCTTACAGAACCACAGATTAGCTTCTGAACTGTTACCAAGTTCATTACAGTTTTTGTAAATAATGTTTTACTTTTGGGTGCCTGGGTGGCTCAGTGGGTTAAGTCGCTGCCTTCGGCTCAGGTCATGATCTCAGGGTCCTGGGATCGAGTCCCGCATCGGGCTCTCTGCTCAGCGGCGAGCCTGCTTCCCTCTCTCTCTCTCTGCCTGCCTGTCTACTTGTGATCTCTCTCTGTCAAATAAATAAATAAAATCTTTAAAAAAAAATAATGTTTTACTTTTTATAATTTTGGGAACTTTAAGATGACATCAGTTTGATTGGAATATTAAATTATTAAGCGTAGTTTTTGGTCACTTAACTGTGTCTGATTTTTGCTTTGGGCTTTTCAGATTTTGTTTCTTTTTTTTTCTTAGAAGTGTGTTAGCTTTGCTTCCCTGTCCTGGCACCATTGTGTTTATCTGAATGTTTATGTTATCTTAAGCATATAAGAAGTTTGTGGGAAACTATCCTATTTTATTATTTAGATTTTATCCTAATAGAATGTAATCTTTATAAGGGCAAGGATTTTTGCATATTTTGTTCCTCAGAACTCTGTCTGACACATAATATATGCTTGCTAAATGTTGGTTAAATGTTGAATGAGCCTTTAATTTTTTTTTTTTTCTGTACGAAGATCTATGTTTTTGTGAAACAACCGTGTGTGTGTGTGTGTGTGTGTGTGTGTGTAAAATTAATTAGCAGAATTTGGTAAATTATTCTTAGGGGAATTCTTTTAGTTTCTTACTTTGTTATAACATACATAAATGCCAAGCCTTTTTTTCCCCCCTCTCTAGTGAGAGTCTCTTTTAAATACAGAATTTTTTTATGCATAAGGTATGGCTGCAATATTAGTTTTTGTCTTGTGTTATTTATTCTTAACAGGTGTATATAGGTTTATGTAAGATATCTTTTTGTAGTAACATTTACCTTGAACCAAACTCTACATGAAGCAGGTGATTCTGCTTATTTTTAAAGAAAAAGACCGTGACTGATTTGAATTACTTTTTCTCCTTTTATGTTTTAGTTGCCTAATTTTGGTATTCTCTTAATATTTTAAGGGACATTTTCAATGGTAGAGTAGGAATATATTCAGTCTTTCTCACATTTCAAAGTTACTTTTGGCACTGATATATTTCATAGATCATGATAGGGTTCTAGAGAGGATATAAAATACAATTTTGTAAATTGATCTTGTAAAAACATTTAACATTTATTCTTTCAACAAAAGCAAATACCAGGTATCTTCTGAGTGCCAGGTGTTACTTAAATATGACATTTGTGAAGTTTTTTTTTTTTAAGACTTTATTTATTTATTTGTCAGAGAGAGAGACACCCTGCAGAAGCAGGCAGAGGCGGAGAGAAGGCTCCTTGTGGAGCAAGGAGTCCCATGTGGGACTTGATCCCAGGACCCTGGGATCATGGCCTGAGCTGAAGGCTGCGGCTTAACCAACTGAGCCACCCAAATGTCCCAGACATTAGTGAACTCTTTAAGGAGGTAAATATGTCTAAAAGTATTGTAAGGCTGTGCGCTAGAGTTTTAGGATTAGGATTAAAATTAAAAGAATACAATACAGATCTTGACTTCAGAGAACTTAAATGAGTCATTGAAGTCAAAAATATATCTGGAAAGTTAGCAAAAACTACCAGGTTAAGTCGACCTGACACAGAGCATTAGAAAAAGCTAAATGTCAGTATAGTTAAGAGAGAAAATTGTTATTGGAATGTATAGAGGGGTTGGAGAGAGATTTAACAACTTGGGCTTTCAGGTTGGTTGTACAGTGTGTGTTGAAACAAACACTTGAGTGAAGGAATATTTAAAGCAATTTCTATGGATGTTGGGGTGCCAGGGTGGCACAGTTGGTTAAGCGTCTGTCTCTTGATTTACGCTCTTGGTTTAGGCTCATGTTGCGATCTCAGGGTTTTGAGATCAAGCCCTGTGTGGGGCTCTGTGCTCTGTGCAGAGTTGGCTTAAGCTTCTCTCTCTCTCAGCCCGTCCCCACCGCATGCTCATGCACATCCTCTTTCTCTCTTTTTCTTTCTCAGATAAATAAGTCTTTAAAAAAGAAAAAAAATTCTGGGGATGTTAAGTAGACTGAAGGAAGGTTCTTCCATGTTATGTGTATTTTATCTTTCCTTTTCAATCCGTTATCCCCTGCTGATAGAACCTTCAGGAGGGGAGCCCTTTGTCATTTCTGAGCTGGTCATTCTTTTGGCTCTTTCTCCCCATTTTTTTGGATACGCAGATGGCTTTTATTTTTCTTCCCCTTCTTTTGTTCTGTGCTGTATCTTCAACACTAGAAACTGTTCAGAACGAAGAAAACGCTCAGTAAATATTTGGTGAATGAATGAATAAAAGTTAGGGTGGTGACAAGTTTGAAAAAAGGGTAGAATTATACCAGATTGTAGATAGTTTCGAATGTTAGACCCAGGAAATTATAGGATGTTATAGAAAAAAAGAGCATTGACTTGCAAGTGTGAAGTCTGTTTCTAGTTTTGTTTCTGTTCTTAGTAGCCAGATGATCTGGGAAAGTTCCCTGCCTTCTCTGAGCATCAGGTCATTCATCACTACCATCACAGTTACCATTTATTGAGTGTGTGTTGAGTTTGTGTCAGGTACTTTGTTAAATTCAGTAGATGGTTTAGAACTCATTATAACAACAGGGTGTGTAGTAGTGTATTGTCTCTTTTCCAAAAGAAACTGAGGCTTTAGAGATTCAAGTGTCTTGCCCAAGGTTACCCCTGCCTGAGTTAGAACATAGCAAAACAGTATTTGAACTCAAACCCTATGAGTGATTGACTCTAGGGCTCTGATCTTTACTATTGTATTGCTTCATCTATAAAAAGAGAACTAGGTGATACGTAAGGTTTATTACATTTCCACTGACCTCTCAGTTATTATTCTGTAACATGGAAGAGTCATCGAAAGTTTTTGCCTCGGGCACTTGGGTGGCTCAGCTGGTTAAGCATCTGCTTCAACCCTAGGTCATGATCTGGGGCTCCTTGCTCAGCAGGGAACCTGCTTCTCCCTCTCCCTTCTGCTCCCCCTGCTTGTGTTCATGTGGTGTGCTCCAGCGCTCTCTCTCTCCCCCTCTCCCTCTCTCTCTGAGGAATAAATAAATCTTTTTAAAAAAAAGGTTTTGCCTCAGGGAATTATATAAAAGAAGCTTTGAAATGAATGCCTTTTGTAAATACATTTCTCTTTTAAAAAAATGTAAAGGAATTATTTATCTGTGATATAAATTAAGGTTTCATCAGTATCATTTCTCTAAAAATGAGGCCTAAAAATATTTAACAGGTGGGATCATTAGGTTAGTTTCAAGTAACAGAAACAAAAAAACCACATCTGGTTTCTTTCATTCCTGGGTATTGTCTCAAAGATTCCAAAGAAGGCTTTTGAACAGTCAAGGCTTGGCTTGGGAAGGTCTGGAACCAGGGCAAGCTATGGACCCTTAGCAGCAAGTGACATTAACATCACTGAACTAACAATTCCCAATCTTTTGAGAGGTAGTATTGTTGAGGTAGTAGGTAAGAGGTAGTAGTTGAGAGGTAGTAGTTAAGTGTATATGTTCTGCAGCCAGAACAGAAATGGTTTTGAGTCCCCTGGCAGGTTAACTTGATCTATAAAATCACATAGGGTTGTTGAGAAGATGAATTGTGGTGCACTTGGGACATTTGTGGCATTCAGTAAGCAGTCAGTAAATATTAGCTATTATTCTCATCACTGTTACATTTTTTTCATTTCCAAATCCCAGATCCTGGTGTTAAAGCACATTATTGTTTTGGCTTGCTTCAGGTATCTATGTACCTGTAAGTCTGATAGTCTGACGGGGGACAGGATCCTGATTAGTACTTAGGTGCTGTTAAGGGCTACCCTTGAGAATGAGGCTTTAGCTAGGTAGCTGCCATTTAGAGAATTACTAATAGTGTGTATGTTAACAGAATTACCAAAAGTTGTGAAGTTAAATCGTTAAATTATTTTAATCCATGGTTTGACCCAAGGTGAATTTGCACATTTAGGGTGTTCTTATAAACCTTAAGTTTGTAAAGTGTTTTTTTTTTTTTTTTTTTTTTTTAGATTTTATTTATTTATTTGACAGAGAGAGAGATCACAAGTAGGCAGAGAGGCAGGCAGAGAGAGAGGAGGAAGCAGGCTCCCCGCGGAGCAGAGAGCTCGATGCGGGGCTCGATCCCAGGACCCTGAGATCATGACCTGAGCCGAAGGCAGCGGCTTAATCCACTGAGCCACCCAGGCGCCCCTTGTAAAGTGTTTTAATGAGGTAACAATGTTTTCCCTATTTTATAATAAAATGATAAGGTGTGTATTGCAAATTTTAAAGGAAATTTAAATTAAGGACTATAAAAGAAATCTCCAAAATCTTTTTCAAGAAAGCATACCTTTCATACTAATTTTCAGAGTAGTAAGGATGCATTTTGTGTGACCTCAAAGATACTATTTAACCTTCCTGGCCCTTAGTTTCCTCATTTGTGAAATAGAATTGGATTGAGTGACCTTTAAAGTGCCTTGGGTCTAAAAATTACTTGCATCTGTGAATCCACATTTCTACCTACTAAGCATATTGTCCAGAATATTAAGTAGATGAAAAGAACTAACAAGTGAGAGACTAAATGTTAGGAAGCTACTAGTAGGTTTAAGCTTTAACTCTTTAAAAAAGTTGCTTACTGCAATGCTGTTAATTTGGTTTAGAGTCTTTTTTTTTTTTTTTTGAGAGAGGTTCAGTTACATTTTTCTACTATTTGATACTGATTTTTCCTAGAGATCAGTGGAGAAGTCCACTCTGTATGTTTTGGGTGTGATCAGTTCCCTTGCTTTCATGAAGTTTTCTTTCACTGTCTTTACTAATCTTACTCATTGCCGTAAATGTTCTGAATTTTGGCATACTTTTTAGCCCATACCATTTAAGTTTATTTTAATTTTCTGGTATCTCATGACTCTCACTTGAGGGGTGTGTGCATTTGTGTGTGGATGGATGGATATGGATATATGCATGAGAGGGTGAGAAGATGGACCCTTATTTTCCCAGTTAGACCAGATACCTTAAGGAAGGTATACTGTCTCCCAGTTAGACCAGATACCTTAAGGAATGTATACTGTCTTCATTTTACTCACCATAGGCTGGATACCTATCCAGACACTTAGGTGGTAGAAAGTTTATAATACAGTCATTGACAATATACTGGACACTGGGATTGAATTTGATTGTATTTTTTTTTTTAAAGATTTTATTTATTTATTTGACAGAGAGAGAGATCATAAGTAGCAGAGAGGCAGGCAGAGAGAGAGGAGGAAGCAGGCTCCCTGTGGAGCAGAGAGCCCAATGCGGGGCTCTATCCCAGGACCCTGATATCATGACCTGAGCCGAAGGCAGCGGCTTAATCCACTGAGCCACCCAGGTGCCCCGAATTTGATTGTATTATTAAACATACAGGTCTACATCTTCATTTCATTACAAGTAAAGTTGAGGTAGAAACACAGTAATGGATGCGTAGGGGCAGCATGAGGAGGAAAGGATGGCAGGTAGGAATAAACCAGGAAGGAGACTAATGTAGATAACAGTAGGTCCGTCATGATTATTTGATTTTATCTTAAAATTAATCCCTGTTTATATTTTCCTTCTCTACATTTCAGTGAAACAAAACTTTGGGTTTGTCTAGTTTACCATGCAGCACTGTTCTTTGTGGGATTAATAAGTGGAAGAAGATGATGCCAATTCCAGATTCTCCTTAGCACCACTTTCTTATATATGTTTTTTGGTTTCTTTTTTCTTGCCCACAGTGTCACTGTGCAGTCAGAAGAATGCAGATTGGAAGAGTCAGGCTCTCTGCTAACTCTCTAACTCCTATCTTTACTTCCAGCTTTCTCACTTCCTTTTTTGGAGAGGAGTGTAGTAGACAAAGGATATGAGGTTATTGGTTGGGGAGTCCATAGGCAGCCCTTACTTGCAGTGCTAATTTGATGAAGTTAGTACTTTAGAATTGTGGCTTAGGTTCCAGTCATGGCCTCTGCCACTTTCCCTCTGGGCAGGATAAATTACTTCATCTCATTGAGCCACTTTGCTTCATCTGTTTAATGAGGAGTATCTCAGAAGATAATCTGAAAGATTAACTTTTTTAATAGACTTAAGTCAGTGTCTTATACAGGCAACTGCTATTTTTTTAATTATTAATAACAGTTTTCAGTTGTACAGGATAATATGAAGGAATATGGAAAAGTAAAATATACAGAGTATTTCCATACGTTATTTTGAGGTATAGTTTCATATTTTTTTCTTCAGTCAATTACATATTTTTTTATAGTTGTCAAACTTTAGCAAATTGATAGGTACATTTTCCTCCTTCTATCTCTGTTTCTGACAGAGCATTTAACAGTCAAAATGATTTTAAAAAATTAAAGACTTTGAAAATTAGCAACAAAGAAAACTGACTAGCTAATCCTCAGAGTAATACTTGACTCCTGAATAATTGATAAATATTGTATTTGTTTTTAGAAGTGATTTTTTTTTTCTTGGATTATTTAGTTGGTCATGGGGGAAAGTCAATTTTAGTGATAGAAATCTGTTCAGTGGGTGGTATACACTAGAGAATTAAATGAAGAGAGATGTTCTAATAAACCAGTGCACTCTGGGATAAACATTTAAGTTTGGAAACTTTGGAAAGCATGATACTGAGGAGGGTAATCTTGCCATTTGTTTGATCCTTGAGGTGTTTCTCTACTGACACGTTTTTGGCAATTTGTTGGATGTATGAGACTGTCATAGGCATAGCAGGAAGTTTATTGATACCCTGCCTGCTAATTTCTGGTAGCATTCCAGTTGGCATAACCCCCCAAAATTTCTCCTTCAGTTTCCAAATGGGGACTGTTGCCTATTTTCTAAGGCTCCTTACATAACGTTTTGTGACTTGGACTTTGCAGTCTGGTAAAACTGCTCGAAATGATTTTTTTTTTTTTTAAGTATAATCAACACACGTTGTTACAATTAGTTTCAAGTATACAGTATAGTGGTTCAGCAGTTGTATACATTCCTCTGTGCTCATCAAGATAAGTGTACTCTTAATCCCCTTTATTTCTCTTTCTACCTTTCCCCTCCCCGCTACAACCATCAGTTTGTTCTCTGTATTTAGGAGTCTGGGTTTTTTGTTTGTTTTGTTATTTGTCCCTTTTTTTCTTCATTTGTTTTGTTTCTCAAATTCCACATGAGTGAAATCAGATAGTATTTGTCTGTGTCTGACTTACTTCACTTAGCATTTTACTTTCTAAGTCTACCCAGGATGTTGCAAAAATGGCAAGATTCCCCCCCCCCTTTTTTTAAGATTTTGTTTATTCATTTGACAGAGAGAGACACAATGAGAGGGAACACAAGGAGGAGGAGTGGAAGAGGGAGGAAGCCTTCCTGCCGAGCTCTGTTCATCTACTTATGGACACTTGGGATGCTTCCATATCTTGGGTATTGGCTTGTAAATAAAGCTACAGTAAACACAGAGGTGCATGTATCTTTTTAAATTAGTGGTTTTGTTTTCTTTGTGTAAATACCCAAGAGGGGAATTACTGAATCATATGATAGTTCTACTTTATCTTTTTGCTACTGTTTTCCACAGTGACTGCCCCAGTTTACATTCCCACCAACAGTACACAGGGGTTCCTTTCTCTCTACTCTCACCAGCACTTGTTATTTCTTGTCTTTTTGATTGTAGCCATTCTGATGGGTGTAAGGTAATATCTCATTGTGGTTTTGACTGGCATTTCCCTGATGAATAATGATGTTGAACATTGTTTTGTGTGTCTTTGGCCATTTGTATGTATTTGGAAAAATGTCTGTTGTGCCAAAAAGAATAAGATACCTAGGAATAAACTTAACCAAGGAGGTGAAAGACCTGTACTCTGAGAACTATAAAACAATAATGAGAGAAATTAAAGGTGACACAAACAAGGAAAAGGTATCCTGTGCTTGATGGGTTGGAAGAACTAATGTTGTTAAAATGTTTTGTATGACTGAGGTGTGTCTGTGTGGCTCAGTTGGTTAAGCATCTCACTCTTGATCTCAGCTCACTCAGGTCTTGATCTCAGGGTCACTTGATTTCAGGGTCATGACTTCAAGCCCTGTATTGGGCTCCACACCAGAAGTGGAGCCAACTTAAAAAAAAAAAGAAAAAAAAAGTTAACACTACCCAAAGCCATGTGCAGATTTAATGCAGTCTCTATCAAAATGCCAATAGCATTTTTCACAGAACTAGAACAAATAATGCTAACATTTGTATGGAACCAGAAAAACCTTGAATAGCTAAAGAAGTCTTGAGAAAGAAGAACAAAGGTGGAGGCATCATAATCCCAGCCTTCAAGATATAACTACAAAACTGTAGTAATTGAAACAGTATGGTACAAATATAAAAATAGACACATAGATCAATGGAATAGAATAGAAACCCCAAAAGTAAACCTGTGCTTGTATGGTCAACTAATCTACGACAAAGGAGGCAAGAATATACAGTGGGAAAACTGGAGCATTTCCTTGTACCATATACAAAAATAAACTCAGGATAGATTGAAGACCTAAATGTGAGACTTAAAACTCCCAGAAGAAAACATAAGCAGTAATAATGTCCCTGACATGGGTGATAGAAACAATTTTCTACATATGTCTCCTGAGGCAAGGGAAACAAAAGCAAAAATAAACTATCAAGACAACACCAAAATGAAAAGCTTTTGTACAGCTCAGGAGATCATCAGCAAAATGACAAGACGATGTACTGAATGGGAGAAGATACGTCCAAATGACATATCCAGTAGAGGGTTAGTATCCAAAATATATAAAGAACTTATACAGCTCAGTTCCAGAAAGAATAAAAAAAGTGGGCAGAGGGTCTGAATCAGAATGATGTTTTAAATGCATAAAATAAAATCATATAAACCAGTTGTATTGAAGGTTATCAAAGTATTAAAACGGTTTGTGATTTACATGCCTTATTAACATACTGACAGGATCTAGAGTTGAGTCTAATTAATTTTGAAGTAGTGATAAGTGTAAATAATATTTCAACAAGTGCAGCCCCTGTTAATATGACAATGAAATGATCTGTGATTTCTGTTGTGTTGCTAGTCCTAATGTTACCAGTACTACTGTTTTGCCTTTTGCTGACATTAGTAATTGAAGGAAATGTTAAATTTGGTAGAAGTTAGTGGAATTAGAGAAATGATTATTTTCTCATCCAAGTTTAATGGACCCTTCAATTCTTTTTTGAAGGTCTGTGACTTGAGGTTCAGAACACCTCAAGATTTTCTTTGGCCCAAGTGGCAATCCTATTCTTGTGTCATCTTTGTCCCAAATATATATAGTCAGGCTAAAGATTTTATTTCCATTATTATAAAGGAGATGCTATTATAAACAATATGTTGCCTTCATGTTTAAGGCATTTGCTAGGTTTTTTTACATTGAAAAATAATAGACCCACATGATTAAATATAAAAACTTAATAGCACAAATTGATACATGAGAAGTAAGTTGTCCTTCCTTCCCCACAATCCCCAGACACTCTACAGAGGCATCTATTGTTAGTATCGTGTATGTTTATCCTAAAAAACTTGTGAACAAATGGTTTTTACTACATGAAGGCAAATATTTCCTATATTTTATAATAGTGATCTTAGAGTTAGTTTCTTAATCTAGCATCATAAAGTCAAGTAATTTTGATTTTAAATTTTTTTCCTTTAAAATCTCTGAGGAATTGGGAATTGGCAAATTGTAGCTTTCTGGTTGAACCATTTTGAAGTTTGGATATGAATCCTTAATCTTTTATCCCCATGTGACAGTTTGGCTATCTGTAAACCTTGTGTTAAAGTCAGATTAACTATTGATGAAGTAAGTGGCTTGTCAGTATATTTTCTCTATGAGTTGTTGATGGCCTTGAATAGAAGTTTTGGTCAGAAGAGCAACAGTAGTCTACTGTTTTGAAGAAAGTGGTTTATTTCTGGTTATCATGTTGGTAATCTGGATCTTTCATACAGATTGTAACTCTCTAAAACTCTAAAATAAGTGCGTGCTTATTCATCCAGCATATATATCCATGAAAACATGGGCCATTTCTGTACTTTTGTATCTATCATCTGGTACAGTGAATGACATATGGTAGTTATTCAGTAAATATTTGCTGGTGGAATAAACAACACCTGCTGTGTACTTCAGATTACAGAAAGGGATAAGATGTACCTGCCTTCAGGCAGTTTATAGTCCCATAGAAAAGAGTTGTACATGGATGACTCTGTATAAGGCTTAATGTGTTAGATAGAAGATAAAAATGATATTCTGGAAATTTGTGTCACAAGGGACATGATTTGAACAAGAGTATATTTGAGTTCATGCAACAGCTAATTGAGTATAAGATACTACTGAATTATTTTTTACAAATTAGTTTTGAAGTTATTTCATATGCCAGGAAGAAGCCATGAGGTTTTTTTTAGGTGCATGTCATTACTTTTCATGTTGGACAGCGTGTGATGCCCCACAGAGTTGTTAGAGGGTTGAGGAATTGTGATCTAGTGTAGAGTCACCTTTTAGGGTAGGCAAACTTGTGTTAAGAGCTGTGCCTGGGTGGCTCATTTCGTTAAGCATTTGACTCCTGGTTTTGGCTAAGGTCATGACCTCAGGAGTGCCCCAACAGGCTCCATGCTGATGCTCAAGATTCTCTTTCCATCTCCCCTTCCCTATCCCCACTCTCTCTTTTTTTTTTTTTAAAAAAAAAGCAATTTCTGTTTAAAGAGCTCTGGAAAAAGAAACTTTGTGATATGGAGAATGACCTAAAGAAATAGTGCTACTTCATTATTTTACAAGTAATGTGCAGATTTTATTTATTTTGCTTTAAAGCACAGAAGACACTTTCCATAAAGTACTTAGATGATTTTCTGTACATTATCGGCACTTCAGTCAGTAGTAGTTTTATTTCAGCTTTGTTTGATGTATCAGCTCAGCCAACCTAGAGTTAGTTCATCAGGGCTTTCAGAATACCTCCTAAAGAAGTAACAAAAGATTTAGGTCAGTGATTCTCAAACTTTGTCATGCATCAGAATCACCTGGAGGGCTTGTTAAAAACACTGATCACTGGGCTCCTGTATGTTTCCATTTTAAAGATACTTTATTTAATGTATATTGTTGATTCTAGGCATTGAACTCAACAGCTAGCAGCACTTTAACTTGTGCCTGAATGAAGCTTGTCTTAACACACGTATTTTCTTGGGGTGCTTGGGTGGCTCGATGGGTTAAAGCCTCTCCCTTTGTCTCAGGTCATGATCCCAGGGTCCTGGGATCGAGCCCCGCATCGGGCTCTCTGCTTGGCGGGGAGCCTGCTTCCCCCCCTCTCTCTGCCTGCCTCTCTGCCTTGTGATCTCTGTCTGTCAAATAAATAAATAAATAAATAAAATCTTAAAAAACACACACACATATTTTCTCTGTAAGGTACATCACAGCCTTCTTGTGCTTAGGAACACTAGACAGCACTTCAGCACTACACTTTGGGAACCTATAAACAATGACATCAACAAAAAACCCACAAAAATGCGAAAAAGTGGCACTAAAAAGGACATTAGAAGTACACTTGTTTACAGGGTGAGAGCTGAAACAAAGAGTGTCACCTTGTTTGACCTCCAGCTGGGAACAGATGACTGGGGCGACTCAAATGCAGCTCTGTACATTCTTTGAATGACTGTGGAAGGTACTGCACATAGTGATTTGGGGGTCACAGATTTTTGTGAGGTGTATTTGCAAACACAGAATTTGAGAGTAATGAGGATTGGCTATACATGTGTTTCCCCCTTTCCACTTCTATTTTGTTCAGCGAGCTACTTACTGATTTTATGATTCACTAGAAATTCAAAACACAGTGTGAAAAACAGTGTTCTGATTCAGCAACATATGTTATATATTATTTACTAGTTATGCAGTGATAGGTAGCAAGTGATACTAAATTATATATATGTAATTTCCTTCATTTAGAGAATATAGGTTTAATCTTGATAATAGGGAGCTGTGGTTTTGGAGGGTACATCACTGGGTTTGTATTTGTAAAATCTCACTGATGGATGGATTGTGGAGGGCATTGCATGGGTGCAGAAGTTGGTGGTGGTGGCAGCATCAGGAGCAGCTGCAGCAAAGGCAGCAGAGTGGAGACTAGGCTAGTTATAAAGCCAGTGCAACTGGAACTGTGATTTCTAGTTATGTATTTTCAGCAGACCTGTGATAAGACAATTTGGATGCCTTGTGGATTAGGGGATTTCAATTAAGTCTTAATTTTATATCAGGGATTCTTAATTGAAGTCTCTGGTACTGAGATAGACTTAATGGGGTCTGTGAACTTACTGATTTTTTTTTTCTTTTTTAACCACAGTTTTATATGTATGTCTCCTGATTATTCCCCTCATCATCAGATTATTAATGAAGTAAATGACCTGAAGGAGGTTAAGAATTACGTTTTAGGAGATAATACAGATTATTTCTCTCATTAATCCTCATTGCACTTGAATCACAAAGTTCTAAATTTTCTGAGAATTCTAAGGCATTTAAAAAGCTTTATACTGAATTTACATTGTTGTGAAATGCAGAATTTTTATATGGGAGCATGTCACTGAGGAATGTAAGTATATTGAATATAAGAAAAATTATTTTAAGCACAAAATTAATATTTAGATATTGTTTGCCTTTATTACTGTCAGTTTGTATTTAGAACAGTGGCACAGGAAGGTATTCATTCTGTGGAGTGGTAAAGCAGTACAGAATGATCATTGGAGATGTGCTTAGCCATTTGAACATATCATAAGGTAGCTAGTGTCTCTGTAGATTGGAAAAGTATAACCCCAAAACATCCACCTTGTTTTATGTTTTTGAAAATACAAACCTTTTCATTATAATAGTCCTTTATATGCTGATTTGTAAAAAATTCAGAATATACCAAAAATTTATAAAGAGGGAAATACAGATTCTTTCCAGTTCTGCCATTCTGAGATATCCATGATTGACCCTTAGGTGGATGTACTTTCTTCCTTTTCCCCTTCTGTACTTGGTTATTTATAGGTACATATATATATAGGGGGGAGTGTGTGTGTGTATGTGTGTGTGTGTGAGAGAGAGAGAGAGGGGGAGAGAAAGAAACATTTGGTTTTTAACCTGTCCCTTTCAGATTGAAAAATCTGTGGAAAGACTGGCCCAGCCTGAATCTCTTGGCCATTACTGGATTAGCTCTAGACAGTGTAGGCTGAGAGTTGGATGGTATAAGAGAATTGCGGTTTGCATTTTAATCATTAGTGTAAAGAGAGTTTGGAAAGAAGGAATAGTGATTCCTCAAAACAAGGGAATTTAAAGCATAAATACAGTTTAAAAAATGCTGGTGGGATAGGCATTGATTTTAATTTATTGATACTATATCTAGGTTGTGTTGCATTGTATCTATTTATGGTAATTAATCAGTTCCCTTTTGATAAATATTGGTTATGTAGCCAGAGTTTTTAGTTCTTAATTAAAAAAATGCTTCGATTTTTTAATTGAAATTGAGGTGTTTTGCCTCCTCTCTCAGGTCTTGTTTTCTTGTAGAACTTGCGTAATTTGTTCTGGTTCACATGGCTCTGTATGTAGGTCCATTTTTTTTTTTTTTTTTTTTTTACTTGACAGAGAGAGATCACAAGTAGATAGAGAGGCAGGCAGAGAGAGAGAGAGAGGGAAGCAGGCTCCCTGCTAAGCAGAGAGCCCGATGCGGGACTCGATCCCAGGACCCCGAGATCATGACCTGAGCCGAAGGCAGCGGCTTAACCCACTGAGCCACCCAGGCGCCCCGATGTAGGTCCATTTTTTTTCCCCCTCATCTAAATGGATGTCCAGTTGTCCAAACAGCATTTTTTAAAAAAAATATTTTCTTCTTGATTTGAGATGCCACTTTCATCATCTTTGAAATTCCTTAGGCATTTGGATTTATTTTTTAATTTTCTGTTTTGCTTCATTGAAGATTTATTTTATTTTTAAAATTTTTTGAAGATTTACTGTTCTAATCCTTTCGTTGTTTTATCATTATGTATTTATAAGTTTTAAAAGTTTATGGTGAGGTTAGTTACTTTTACCATTCTTACTGCTCTCCTTTTTCAGAGTTTTCCTTACTATTGTTGCTTGTTTATTTTTCCATATGAACTTTATATATTTTGTCTAGCTCGAGGAAGAAAATATGGAGTTTTTATTGGCATTTACTGTACATTTATATATTAGCTTATAGAAAATTGACATCTTTGTGATGTTGACTTCTTATTCAAGGACATAGTTTGTCTCTTCATTTGTTGACGTCTCCTTATATTTATTTTTCAGAAGCATTTTTCTTCCATTTGCTTTGCTTTTGGTTAAACTTGTTTTTGGTTAAGCTTATTTCTAAGATAATTTTATCACTTGGTTACTATTGTAAATGTCACCTTTTTTTCCCATTATACTTTATAGCTTGTTATTGTTTGTATTTCAAAAAACTATTTTTATATGTTAATTTTATATCCTACTTTAAGTTACCTGATTGTTCTTGTTTTTGCATTGATTCTCTTGAGTTATTGTACAGATACCATATCGTTTGCTTACAGAGGTAGTTTATCTCTGCTTTTCCAAGTAGTTTGCTTCTAATTGCCTTCCCTTATTTAAAATTTCCATCCCACGTTGAATAGTGAAGATAATGCGCATCTTTGTTTTGTTTCTTACTTCAGTGTGACTGCCTGTAGTGTTTCTCCATTAAATAAGATGTAGATTCTCCTAGACTGATTTATAGATGGAGAAAACTAAATAAGGGTGCACCTGGTTGGCTCAATTGGATGAGCATCTGACTCTTGGTTTCAGCTTAGGTCATGATCTCTGACCTGTGTTGGGTGGGCTTGGTGCTGGGCGTGGAGCCTGCTTAAGATTTTGTCTCTCCCTCTGCACACAGTCCTTCCTCCCCCACTCCGTGCTTTTCACCTCTGTCTCTCTCTCTCTCTCTCTCTCAAAATAAATAAATAAAAATTAAAGAAAGAAAACATAGGGGCGCTTGAGTGGCTAAGTTGTTAAGCGTCTGCCTTTGGCGCAGGTCATGATCCCAGGGTCCTGGGATTGAACCCCACATCAGGCTCCCTGCTCAGCGGGAAGCCTGCTTCTCCCTCTCCCACTGCCCCTGCTTGTGTTCCCTCTCTGGCTGTCTTTCTCTTTGTCAAAGAAATAAATAAAATCTTTAAAAAAAAAAAAAAAGGCACAGTAAGCATTTACAATAGAATATAATAATATGTGTGATTAATAAAAATATGTTGAAAATCTCCAGTGTTTCTCTCATGAATGAGTCTTGAATATTTTTAAGTGCCTTCTTGGAATTTATGGAAATTTTCCCTTCAGATCTTTTCATTATTGATGAGTTACAATATTGAACCAAACCAGCATTTGTGGAATGAACCCCATTTATAATGAAATATTAATTTTCTTAAAAATATTTTTAGTCTTATTACATTTTTCTCTGTAAAAGAATTTATCAGGCTTTGGCTTCTTGTTGGCCCAAGGTGGCCACCCCATAACTTATAAATTTATATCTGTTTAAGCAACCAACTCTGGCTGAGAATAGTGATTCACTCTCATTTCTAACTTTCCTGGAGATGGAATATGATTGGGCTAATTCAGATAAGGTATCTAGCATGATTCAGTTGACTGTCTTTGGGGGAAGGTGAGATCATTTACCAGTTTGGTGGATGGCAACACACTCCTGGGGAGAGAATGGACACTGGTGAGAGTGAGACTGACTGGTCAAAAGGTGTCTAATTGTAATTTTGTATTTTGCCAATACCACATTTATAGTTTAGCAAAATTCTAGGTTTTACTGAACAGAGTAAGATTTCTTACGTTGTATTCTAATACTGGATCACCACTTGCTTTCTTACCTACTCTATAGGACATGTTTTCAGTGGTCATTTGGAGTTAAGAAAGATGCTGAGGGGCCCTCTGAGTCGCCTTCCACTGCCACTGCCCACCCCACCCTAAGGGGGAAGCTCTTATTTTTAGTATAGGCATACAGTTGCATATATCCAATTTAGATGAATCTGGAGATAGCATCAGATCCCACAAGAGCTCAGTTCTTTAAGACTGCTCCCCTCCCCCACCTTCAGATGCCAATCACAAGTCCAGATTGTCACATGTGCATCTGACCAACTGGTTATAGATAGAGTATCAAATTACCACCTCTTTGGGTTCAGTTAATTTGCTAAACTGGCTCACAGAACTCAGACACATTTTACTTGATCGTTATTCGTTTACTCTAAAAGGATAAAAAGCAGGAACAGTCAGGTAGAAGGAAATGCATAGGGTAGGGTAAGAGAAATTGGTATGGAGTGTCTATACCCTATTGAAGCATGCCCCTCTCTGAGCACCTCCATGTATATCCATCAGCCTGTAAGCTCTCTGAATCCAGTCCTTTGGTATTTTTTATGGAGTCTTCATTACATACACATGATTGATAGATCATTAGCCATTGGTGATTGATCTGCAATCTGTAGTCCTTCTCCTCTCCCCAGAGATTAGGGGGTGGGATTGAAAGTTCCAACCCTCTAAATCACATGATTGGTTCTCCTGGCATCCACCTCCATCCTTAGGGGCTTTCCAAAAGTGACCTCATAACATAAACTCAGATGTGTTTGAAAGGGATTTGTTAGGAATATCAAGACACACTTACCACTTAGGAAATTCCAAGAGTTTTAGGAGCTCTGTGCCAGGAATGGGGACAAAGACTGAATATGTATTTCTTGTTATCATAGTATTACATGGAGTTTCAAAAGTTAGAATTTATATAGTTATCTATTGTGACATTATTTTGTTTAGCCAGAAGTTTTTATTTGAAAGATAGCTTCTAAAATAGATTTATTGGGGTGCCTGGATGGCTCAGTTAGTTGAGTATCTGCCTTCAGCTCAGATCATGATCTTGAGGTCCTGGGATCAAGTCCCGCATCAGGCTCTCTTTTCGGCAGGGGTGGTCTGCTTCTCCCTCTCTGTGCCAGTGTTGCGTGCT